>NC_134370.1:36337500-36962500 GCF_035582795.1 Mycteria americana
GTATTCTTGTCCTGCAGCCTCTGCTGCAAGCACAGGTCACGAAGGTGTATCCAACCTTGTTTTAAACAAGCCAGCTCAAATACCACTAGCCATGTAGCTGTGACAACCCATACCCTAGGGTGGCTCCTTGGTCTCAGGCTCTGTTTCTTTTTCTCTTATTTATTTATTAATATGACTATTTCCCTGTTGTCTTGGACAGGTTTAATGCCGTATGGTTTGCTTTGTTAATGGTATCCAAGCTGATTAGTTCGAAAGTAGCTTGACTTTCATTACACGTGCTGAGTGGCCTATCAATACTTTTTACAGCAGTCAGAATGCTACTCTTGCTAGATGTTGGTAGGGAGCAGCTGGAACATTTTAGGGTTAAAAAAAAATATTTGATTGTCTCACATTTCTGAAGCACATTCACTGTTTCTGTATTCAAATAGTTGAAGACAGTAACAGGCAGAGAGATAGCCATCTGTGTTGTTTTCCTTAAGGTATTCACAGAGCTTTAAAACTATTAACTGGAATATTAATATGATACATTCATGATATGTTGGTTTTCTGCTGTACATTGACCAAGTGTCACGACTACTTCATGCAATTACCAAATGTTAGCAACTGGCAGATTGGAGAGAGACCTACTCCGTCCTAAGGATCTTTATATTACTTTCTTACACATAGGGCAAACTTAAGACAGCTAAGCAAGACTAACACCTCACTCCTATCAAAAGAGGACATCCCACTTCCTATCCCTTCCAACACACGCACATCCCTTGGTGGTGCTGGCTGCCCATTTGTCCCTTTATCCCTTGTGCTGGCTCCAGCTGTACTTGATTCCTTCGCTGAGCCAGTTGAACTTGGCAGGAGAAAAAGAACAAGTGAATAACTTTCTGTGAACTTAACAAGCTTCATTGGCTTGGTGCAGCCTTCACCAAGCATCACTAAAATACTCTAGGAAACAGGAGGAGATCGTGTGTGTGGGAGCAGGGTGCAGGAGGATCTCCCTGTTGCTGACAACTGGCTTCTAGATCACCACAAGCTGTAACAGGTGGCTATTAATGTGTGGTGTAATAGGTAGCCAAGCCCAGGGGCTTTGTGTATTGTCCACGGTACAAAGCAGAAGAAGGACTGAAATGTGATTGTGCTCGTACCGCAGAAAACAGACAAAGCGGACCAAAGCCTGAAATGTCGGTGCACCTGTTTTTCTCTTAAAATGACTTTTGTTTCTCCTTAAAACTTGTCAGTATACAGTTTTCACTCTGCATGCTGAACAGAGAATACAACTGTGAAAAGGAGAAAACAGGACAACATGTAACTGCAAACCACAAACTGACTTTCGGCATTACTCTTCCTGTATGTGCAGCTGATTTGGCTGTTAGCAGGGGTAAGTGAAAAGATACTGGTTTTCTTCATTTTTCTGTCAGATGCTTGGGTACCAAGTATCTTATTTGATGATAAACCATAAGATCTGTTATAAGCAATTATGTCCTTGTTTTGTTATTTAGCTTGGATGCCTATATGATGATTATGGCCAATTAGTTATAGGGCAGACCTTGAGACAAGAGGTTTACAAAGAAAATTCCTTCTATGTTTCAGGATTTTTCCTTGGGGACTTAGCTTTTCCTGGCTTTGTACCTTTACAGTGTGAACCCCCTTATCATGGTTCCTGAGGTTTTCCAAGTATCGCATTCTCAGTTTCTTAATTTCCAGCCTGTAGGAAGAAAAGCTTGCTTGATTTATGTAGAGTTTTGTTTCTCTATGTTGCTGAGGGCATGTGTGTCTGAGACAATTAGAGAGGTTGTTAAAATAAAGAATCTCAGTTGTGTTGATGAAAGAGTAGGAGCAGCTTATATCTGTTAAAAGATTTCTATGACTGTAGCTTAATGATCTTTGTGAACAGACCTAAAGTTAAAAAGGTTGGTTTAAAATGATTGCCAGACTATGAGTTACAGATATGAAATTCCTCTGATTATTGTTTCTGCTGAGACTCATAATAAAACAATAATTTTTTTTTTGTGGTAGTTTTTTATTTTCAACATAGTATTAACCAAGAAGTATCACTTACGGGAAAGCAACCCTTGACATCATGAGAACTAAACTGAAATAGGTACTTAGAGAAATGAAAGGCTCCATATTTGACACCTTTACTTACTCAACCTTTATTTGATAGCAGTGATTTGGCAACTTGCGTACCCTAGTGTGAAGTCCTAAACCTGTATCTAGAAAATTTAACAGCAGTGACTTCTCAAACGTCTAGTATTTGAGGTATCATTGATGATATATAAGTCTGAGATTGGCCCATGCAGCCTAGAATAGACTGCTGTCAAGAAATGTGGCTTAAGAGACCTTCTTGATCTTGCCATATTCTGTGGCCGCTCAGGCAAGTGGTTAAAGCTTAGCAAAGGTGGGATCTGTGACTCAGTTCCCAGCATACTAAATGGGGCTCTGGTGCTTCCTTCTGCTGGCTTTATGTGTGCTTTAAGTAAGCTGTCAGAGGCAGGGGGTGTCTTGCATCTTGTTATATGCTTATCAAACATAAAGCATGGTGAAACCTTTTATCAGGTGGTTCATATGGATGCTGCTGTAACAATAATACTGTAATAAATAATAATAAAATCCTGTCTCATCTGCTGAAATCCACTTCTCATACGTGCTTCTAGAAAATGAGAGCCTTAAAAATCATTCACCTAGAGAAATGAGAACACAATGCTAATCACATCAAAACAATCTGAAATCCAGTGTTGCTTTCATTATCCTAAAGTCAGCAATATGCTATCCTCATTGTTCCTTTGTATAATGGAATTATTGAGGCTATTCATCCTTCACACACGCTGCAGAAGTGCACTTTGTAAAGCTGAGAAAGCTGTAGAGTTAATAGTGTAATAATTCAGCAAGAAAAACTGATTTGCAAGTGACCCATGTATCAGGCTGTCAATGGTGCTTAAAGGTAGTTCATAAATTCTTGACAAAGAAAGGTGTGGGCTTTGGGGGGCACCCTTTTTTATAAATAAAATGGCCTTGTAAGAGTCGGTCACAGGAGCTTAATGCAGAATGTTATTCTTGCATGTAATTTACATACCACCAGAGAAGAGGAGGGAAGGAAAACAGCATTTTGCGATCAAGAGCTAACACAAAACCACTACATCTCTAAGGACCAAACAGTTTTACTTGAACCTAGACTGTGTCAGAGATGCTGCAATATTCCTTCTATCCCCCACCAGTTCCCAGGGGATCTTGAGCAATCAGTTTTTCAGGGTCATCGTTCTTTAGGTCATACTCAGGCATATAACTACCACCTGGATGTGACATGAGGCCATAATTTTACTGTTTGTGAGGACCTTGTTAGGTCAGTAGTGCTAAGAAAAAGCTGTCTCTCTGCCTGCTAATACCATGTTGAAATTTAAAATGATCTGGAAACTAGAATTTGCCTGAATGGAAATTATCTTTAAATGCTTGTGTTGCTGTGCAATCTCCAGGCGCTTACTATAAAGCAGGCTATGCTCTAGCACTCAGCTTGCTAGATGAGAAGTAAAGGAGGACTTTTCTTATCAGCCAGTCTTTGAATGGTGAAAGGATTGTTTTGCTTTCTTATCTTTCTTTCTTGGCAAGGGTCGGGCAGCAACTGCTGCCCTTATATTTTCCTGGTTGTGGGGGCTTTGTCTGTGAGTGTCGTGTGTCGGCTGAGGAGGTCTGAAATGACTGTGCTCTGCTGTCACAGGGTGGCTCTGCAGTGCCCTGGCCAGTGGCCAAGTTACACAGAAATGGACTTAGCTAAAAACCTGAGATACTGGTTACTCTCCAGGGCTGAATAGCATTAATTTTGCACCACCTGTATATGTGCAACCAGGTATGTCATATTAAAAGCAGTTCTTGCTGTTTCTGTACGAATTAAAGGTAGAGGTAGGTTCAAGTATTTAAGGATTATTTGACAAAAACATGTTTCTATGGGTTTATATCCCTCCTATGTATAGAATGGATACAGCAGCTCAATAATTGCTGAAGTTACTGATTACTATAATAACCCATTAGTCTAGAATTTCCTATCAAGTCAATCAGTACCTCATGTGATTTCAGACAAAAATGCCGTGTGATAGGTTTATACACACTTTAGCAGATTTGGGATGTGTGGATGGAAGCTTCTTTTATTAATTAAAAGCTGGTTTCTATATAATGAAAACATAAATCAGAGGTATGCACTCAAGCAGTCTATTCAGATTACTCAACTGAATTTCTGCATGGGGCACTGAATGATTACAAATACATTTCGTAATGCTTCCTACTAGGTTTTTTTATACAAACAGGAGCTAATGATCAAGGTATAAATGTATGAATTAGACCTCAAAGGCATCCCCAAGAAATTTATTGAAGGGCCTAGTGGAAGAACTTATACCTTATGACACACAGAAAGTCAAATCACATCAGATGTCAGCAGTAGTCATACAGGAGTCCAAGAAATTGATTTTCTTTAAAAGGATTTTTATAATTGCCCTTTAGAAAATTAGTATAATGACAGTGTACACAAAATATATGTCTGTTTAAAACAAACAGGAGAAGGTCTCTGTTTTATAATCTATTTTTATCATCTCCCTATCCTCCACGGCACTGGGAAGTTAAGATTCAAAAATGATTCCACAAGATGGTCTCTAGTTGACAGTACAGCATTAGCCACCAAAACTTCTCTATGGGCGCTTTGAAGGATAACAATTAAATGTTTTGCCTTACTTAAAAGATGACATTAAGGTGCTATGACAAACAGCTAAGCTGCTGTACTCAGTAGTGTAACTGAAAGTGGCTGTACATGACTGTTTGATATATTTGAGAAGAAACTGAAATTTGTATTACCCCCATTAGAAATGCTAAAATTCTGTTTTACCTTTGTTCCTTGCTGGCCATACTACTGTTCCTAGGAAGAAGAGCCTGTGTTCTCACTACTGACCTAAGCTTACTGAAAGAATGATTATGGAGTCAGTGAATATTAATGTTTATTGTATTAATAGAAAGTCAGCATCATAGGTCTTAAGCAAATTTACTTTAAAGCTTGGAATATCTTTTATCTTCATAAAAAGCTGAGTAAAAATGGAATATAGACCGATTATAGAAGTTATAGAGCAAGGCAGTCATCTGTGGATTTACATTTGTACTCTGAGGTAGGCATGCTGTGTAATTCTTTAGCTGTGCTCATTCAGTTCAGGCCTTCAGTAAATCTAGGAGCAATTTATTAAGGTAGCTGGGTGGGGGCGGGAAGTTACCATTCTTGACATTTAGACAAGTCAAATTACAGCACATCAAGTTGTTGCTCAGAAAAATATGCCTGTAAGGGAAAAAAGAATGTGATTTTCTACATTTTGTAAAAGGCATTTTCTACAGGGTCTAGTGCTAGCACTGGGCGATCGTGTATTTCCTGATGTAGATAAATCTTCCCCTTTGTGACAGAATTATTCTGCTGTATATATATAGAAGAGCACACCAAACAGCTAATAGTTCTTCCATTTTCATATTCGTTGACCTCTAGGTCTTCGCTTGTTTGTTATTTTCTGGAAGAGTTGTGTAATGCTGAAGGCAATCATTATAATTAGATCAGATTAATTGATTTAACTTCACATTTAGATCAGTGGTCTCTAAACTTCTTTTGATTGCACACCCTATTAGTTAAAAAAATGTTTGAGCACACACCCTCAATAAGTTTATATTTATTTATTAGTACTGCTGTACTAATGTATTTTATATATTATAAAACATGCAAAAATAGAAATTGAAAAAGGATTAAATAATGCTGAAATAAAAACTATTTTTAAAATACCTTATTAATGGTACCAAAAAAAAAAAAAAAATCTTCCCACACCCCAGTGGATCACCTTGCCCATCCCTTGGGGTGTGCACACCCCGCTTTGGAGACCACTGGTTTAGACCCTGTACAGGAAACCATATTCCCAACTCCCGCAGTCTTCCCATTGTGTCCTTAAAAAGCCTGCACATCTTCCTAACTTCTGAATAAACCCTGTGCCTTTCATGTTTGTCTAATAACAAAGGAAGGACATATACCGGGAAATGTTTGAGAATCTCTTCTTATTAGATGTGCAGGGGATTTTTCCATCTTCAATTATGAGACTAAAATGCACAGTTGGGCACTTCAAAATATATATTTGCTGTTTACTTTGTGGGAGAGTTTCCTAAAGAAATGTTTTCCAGTTTTAAAGTGTTCATTTTGAATATTACAAAAATCTATTCAAAGCTGTTTAAAAAGCTTAGTAATTTTCAAATTAAGTGAAACAACTTGTTCCAGGCCAAATTATGTATTTTATATGGAAATATATTCTCAGTCCTTGTGGTTTGCTGAGAAAATTACAAAGAAATATTTTTCCAGTCCAGATGAAATACTTTTTGGGTTGTGGAGCAGTTTAACAACTGAGTTGGGAAAACTAATTGTTAACACAGCCCCACAAAGGCAGAACGCTTTTCGCTAGGGACCTTCAGGAAAATCTTTGTTTCGCAAGACAAAACAACAAGCGAGTGTGGATTGCCTGGCTGGGAGAAGGCTGGGGGGACTGGGAGCCCTGGGCTAAGCCCAGCCCTGCCTACCACTTGGACTGTGGACAACAGCTCCAAGAGCTGGGAGGTTGCGAAAACAGCGTAGCTGTAGTTTTCTTTTTTTTTCAGAGGAGTTTCTAAGATTCTAACGTTTGTGCTCATATAGGAAATATTTTTTCCATCTATATCGATATTTTCAGTGGATTTCAGTGCTTGCTGTGAGACTAAAACCAGCAAAACAAAAAATTCGTAAAGCCTGTAGCTTTGATGAAACACCTTCTGTCATACTGTTCTTCCTGGCACAGGAGCCCCTCTGATATTTATGGGTGGGAGAAGGGGCTTTGTGCCTGCTTTTGCATGAGGGAGAATGTCTTTACCATATTGTTTTGAAAGCACTTTTTAAAAATTTTATATACATATGTGTGTGCCTGTGTGTATGTGCACATATGTTTATATTTGTGTGTGTTTATTTCTGTGTGTGAGCCCCATTCTGCCTTGTAATGTCTTTGGAGTGCAACCGTCACGCAGCAGTCGAGCTCCGTGTGGCTAGCTGGCTATCTTTTTAAATGCTCGTCTGAGGATCTCAAGATTGCTTTCTTGATTGTTTTGTGGTTTCTGGCCCATCTGAAGGGCCTGGATCTTAGGAAGAAGTCAGCGCTTCTTTGCAGGAACCCCTGGGCAAACAGAGCCCGGTCACTGCTGTGGAGGAAGGCCATCCCAGGAGGCAGACTGGTCCTGCTGGGTGCTGGAGAGGGGGCAGAGGCAGGGAGAGACTTTTGTCTTCCCTGACATACTGACCCAATGCCAGAGCTCAAGTTTGAGATTGGACTCATCAGACCTGCATGTTACCTTCGTCGTGAAGATGCGGGTTTTTAGATCTTTGATACTAAAAGAAGCTTTAGCAGAGGATTTATTTTGCTACCCGATTGCTGCGTGCCTGCCATGCTGCACAGGTAGGGCTTAACCGAGAAGCTCAGAGCACCTGCTCGACAGGGACCTGCTGAGTACGTGGGAGGAAAGGAAGGCTGAGAGAGTGCTATCAGGTCTAAAATGGGACTCAGTGTTGTAGTAAGAGAAAAGTTACAGTATGTTGTGAATTACAGCCTGCTGAGCTAAGGAATTGTAACCGCAGAGAGATGTGAGGCATACTGAACAAACATAGTAGGGGTATCGTAACCACCAGCAAAAATCAACACCATGGAAGATGCCAAAGGAGGGACAGGTATGTATCTTCTAGTTACTACAGAGGTGCAGGACTCAACCCTGGAACTACATCCGCTTGTTCACGCCACTGAAGACCGTAGAGTCTGTACAAGGAGTTTTCTTGGCAAATACAGTATCACAGTAAATGTTTTCATGAGGTTGGGGTGGGATTTTGTTATTTTGTTGTTGTTTTGAGTTTGTGGTTTGGTGTGGTGGGCTTTTTTTGGTTTTTTTTTTTTTTTCATTTTTTTGGTAAGGCAGTGGCATGCTGTAATACCCATGAATACAGACTTAATTACAGAAACGTCCTTTCTTCACCAAGAAACAGAAATACATCTCTAAATCTCTAAGAGGCAAAAAAAAAAGCATGTCTACAAAAGGAAATTATGTATAATAAACCAGTTTGTTGTTTGGCTGAATGAAACAAAACACAGTTTGTGAACTTTGAGATGATTCATAGTGCTTCCTCAGAGTAAAACCCCTAAACAAAATTAAATTGCATTTGGCATGCTGGTTGTACTCTGTAATTTCTTTAAAAATATAATTGACTAAAAAAGATTGAATGGAAAGACAGCGACTTGTGTGAGATTCTTTCTCTCAAGCTGGCTGAATAATGGGTATTTTGCCTCACTGGAAAACCTAAAAGCTGGGACGGGGGGAGGGAGTGTTGAGAGCGAGAAGAAAGGGATGATTGAGGTGAAGCCAACATAACATGAGTTGTATTGCTGGAATAGGAGAAAAGAGGAATGTTAGTTTGATGTCAACTTTGTAATAATTTTGCTTTTTCTAACTCTGTTTCTATTTTTTCTCAACAAAACAAGTTAGCACTTCTGAAGGAAATATTTGGGTTTTGAATAATCAAAATGTTTTCACCGTTTCATATGTCTCTCCTCCTCCTCTTTTGGGGGACTGAAATATCCACCTGAATTAGCAAACAATGTAGGATTTGGAGACTAATTTTTATTTTTTTTTTAATTAATTTCATTGAGATCTAGTCTTTGTGCCCACACCAGCCTCATTGTACTATTTAAAGCGCTTGGAGCTCCATGCAGAGGCTCAAAAAGGACTCCATCATAATCTTCTTGAGGAGGCTTTCCTACATGTTGCTGCCATTGCAGGCAATCACAGACTGTTTCCTAAGAGACTTTGTGTGTCCCTGCGGCAGGGTGATGTGGGTGCCTAGCACAGAGGCACGGGGCAGAGCTCTCCTGAGGCTGGACAGGGTGGGTGGGGAGTTGCTGTACACCCATCATATTGCACCTGCCTTGTTGCAGTTCTTATAACTGGCTGTACCAGGGATGGCACAGAGCTGCTGTTATTCGCATAGCTCCTTAACTGCTTGAGGGTATGAAGTTTTACATCGTGCGTTTTCAAAGTGCAACACAGAAAATCATCCACGGTGTTAGCTGCAAACCATTCAGCAGCTATAATCACAGTTACATTGAAAGGCTTCCTCGATGGTATGAAACATATTGAAATACATAAAAGAGAGCAGGAACAAGGGAAATCATATAATACTGTGAAATTTTTACATAAACGTTGGTCACAGTAGTGAAATGAAAAATTTTGTTAGCAGCAGTTACTTAATCACCAGCTCAAACCATTTAAAGACGAACATCATTGCTTGCACCAGGGACAACTTTATTGCCTCTAGACCTGCTAAGGATTTTTCTATTGACTCCATTGGGACCTGTTGTTTAAACCCTGTAATGATGAGTCTACATGAGAAGGAAGTGTACAAATTCTTTATAATGCTATAGTATAAAGGAATGTATATCACAAACCACCTACCCACTTATAAAAGTTGTGCAATGTATATAGGGCGGTATTCTTTTTTTAAAAAAAAGTTTGTAAAAGGGTATGGATGATACATAGTTTAAGTCCTTATGCCACTAAGGCAATTATCATGAAACTGAAATGTTTATATAGGCCTTCATACAGGGGCATTGCCACAGCCCCCTCACAAGTACGATATAAACTGACTTAAAAGGTTACAGAACTAAACATCAATATCTGAACTACTAGAAGTTTTTCTTGTACTAGTTTCAAGGATTTATTCGTTTTCTCTGTCTACTGAGGACACCGTTGCTTGAAACACAGGACAAATGCTAAGCTGACCAGAAAATACAGCTATCCTCCAAGAAGAGAGTCACTTTTTCAATAACAAATTGACTTGAACATTGATTATAAATCCAAAAGAAATTACTTAGTTATGAACTTGAGTTACAGCAGATTGCAATGTAGTTTGGCTTTAAATAGGTGGCAATATGTATCCATTACTCTGTTCAATATGCTAATGGAAAACGAGGTCAGAATAATAGAGCATCTAATGAACAAAAAAACTTGAGAAACAGTATCTGATCTATGTTTAGCTTTCTTAATTACAGGATAGCAGCAGTGAAACGCAGGCTGTCATCAGATAATATTTCATTTAGCAGAAAACTGAGAACTGGAACACCTATAGCACTAGAAATTTATACCAGAGTTCTGCAGAACTAAAAAGGCTGTACAAAACAAAATTTTGCATGTGAGACTTGAGGTCACAGGGAATTGTATTGTCCACCTGTATGATAGTCTGTGCTGCAAAACTCAATAATCAAGTCCCCATAGATGACCCTGCAGGTTTACAAGGTTGACTTACCAGATGAACACACAGTAATGAAGAATAATGATACTACCATTTTCCAAAAAGGAGAGATCAGAGATACGTAGCATGTGGTGTTCCACCAAGAAAATCACAGGAGTGACCGCAGTGGATTGAGACAGATGATCTCCACAACATGGTGCTGTCAGAATGAGCTGATATATCATGTATGTTGTCTCTTGTAGTCATCAGATGGGTGGCTCAGAGCAAATGTCTACCACCAATCAAAAAAGACTTTAGGAAAATCCAAGGAAAGTCAGCCTAGCCAAGTGATGGGGTAAGTGAGGATGTCAGAAATAAGGCAATGACCTTTAAAAAATTAAAATACCAGAAAAGAGAAAAACAGAAAGGATGATGAACTAACTTAACTTTAGGTCCTGCTTTGAGAGAAGGTTGAACTAGATGATCTGCAGTGGTCCTTTCCTACATAGAGTTCTCTTCACTTCTGTGAAATGCAAGTACAATGTAGCAGGCCAAAAACCCACCCAACCACCACCACAATAAACAAAAAGCCAAAAACTTGAAAACAGTATAAAAAAAGCTGTGATATTTTTAAAACACAACAGGTATATTTAAATATTATATATAAATATTTTAAAACACAACAGTGTAATGTAGAGGCATGAGGAAAAAACTTTTTTTACACATCGTCTCTATGGAGAAGACTGGGGAGATAACTGTGCTGGAATTGTATTTAAAGGGATCATGTGAGTTGATAGTCCTCAAAGAGAAATTCTAGTCAATGAGATTGCCAGACAAATGCTGGAGTATGTGATAAGAAATTACTAGGAGCAGATGTTTTCACCCAAAATTTCTGAAGGATTTCTCTACTGAAATTGCTGCCTTTGTACCTGACAATGAGAAGGGTTGCGTGTTCAATTGCATTTTTAGAAGCATTCCAGAGGAAAGCTAGAGCACTAATGGAATGAGGCCTAATGTCTGTTGTGGGGGTAGAAAGATAGAAACCATAACAAGTAATTGAATGGACACACAGATGAATATGATATTTTGGGAAGAAGTCAGCACAGTTCCAAAGGAAAGTCAAGCCCCACAAATCCATTGCAGTTCTCTGAAGGAGTAGTTAAGCAGGTGGATAAGATAAAGCCTGCTGATATATAATCAATCTGGATTTTCAAAAAGGCGTTTGACAAGGTCCCTTGCCAGTATTTTTAAAGAAACTTAGCCACTGTGTATTCATTGAAGGAATAAATAAAAAGTCAGGGATCAAAAGAAACGGTCAGGAGATAAACAGTGTGATGACAAAGTTTGCTTATGAGGTCAAGTTATTCAAAGTAATAATGAGGGAGGGCCTGAATGTGAACATGAGATGAAATATCTCATGATACTGAGTGACTGGGTGATAAAATGTCAAATGACATTGAATGTAAATAAAATGCAAAATAATACACGAGAAAGAATAATACCTTAGTAGTGCTTGTTTCTGATTTGAACATAAGCACTAACAAGTAAGTTTATAATTGATAGTTCAGAGAAAATGCCAGAGTTGTGCTCAGTAATGATCTCAATAAATAGGAATATTAAAGATTATTATGGTGGGAATAGAAAACAGAATGAAAAAATCGCATTGTGTCACTACATTTACCCATGATACACATACATTGACTAAGATGCACAGTTCTGGTGAAACTACATCAGAAAGATGTAGTAAAACTAGAAGTGGTACAGTTGGAGGTAGCAAGCATGATCAAAGATTGAGTATATTCCATATAAAAAAAATGACTAAATTGACTCTTCAGCCTAGAAAAGAGTTTTATGTTCTGTAGCTAAGAGGTGGTTTGAGACATGGTAGAGAAAACCTGACCCTCAGGTGATTGCTGAACCTACTCAAGACAGTGTACGCACAAAACCAGAATGAGGGAAAAAGCGGATAGTAGGAAACTTGCATACCCGGTTCAGTATTACCTCTGAGTCAGCGCTTTGCAAAGTAATGTTATAGGCTGAGGGGATGTAGAGAAGTGTCAGAAGTGGGAAGAAGGGAGTAGTAGTGTAAGAGTGATTGGATGAATGAAAAATGTCTCCAGACTTTCATGGCCAACTTCTGTTTTTTGAAATGATCAGCAGGAGGAGTGCGTCACATCTGTATGCCTGGAGATCATTTTTGTGGCCCTCCTCTGGACCCGCTCCAACAGCTCCATGTCTTTCCTGTGCTGAGGACTCCAGAGCTGGACACAATACTCCAGGCAGGGTCTCACCAGAGTAGAGTAGAGGGACAGAATCACCTCCCTCGACCTGCTGGCCATGCTTCTTTTGATGCAGCCCAGGATACAGTTGGCATTCTGGGCTGCAAGCGCACGTTGCTGGCTCATGTCCAGCTTTTCATCCACCAGTACCCCCAAGTCCTTCTTAGCAGGGCTGCTCTCAATCCCCTCATCCCCAGCCTGTATTGATACCAGGGGTTGCCCTGACCCAGGTGCAGGACCTTGCACTTGGCCCTGTTGAACCTCATGAGGTTCACATGGGCCCACTTCTCCAGCTTGTCCAGGTCCCTCTGGATGGCATTCTGTCCCTCAGGTGTGTCAACTGCACCACTCAGCTTGGTGTCATCTGCAAACTTGCTAAGGGTTTGCAGACAATCCCACTGTCTATGTCACTGATGAAGATATTAAACAGTACTGGTCCCAACATGGACCCCTGAGGGACACCACTTGTCACTGATCTCCATCTGGACATTGAGCTGTTGATCGCTACCCTCTGGATGCAACCATCCAACCAATTCTTTATCCACCAAACAGTCCATCCATCACATCCATATCTCTCCAATTTAGAGAGAAGGATGTTATGGGGGACTGTGTCAAAGGCCTTACAGAAGTCCAGATAGACAAGATCCCTGGCTCTTTCCTTGTCCCCTGATACAGGTACTCCAGCATAGAAGGCCACTAGGTTGGTCAGGCAGGACTTGCTCTTGGTGAAGCCATGCTGGCTGTCTCGAATCACCTCCCTGTCCTCTGTGTGCCTTAGCATAGGTTCTAGGAGGATTTGTTCCGTGATCTCCCAGGCACAGAGGTGGGGCTGACAGGTTGGTAGTTCCCAGGGTCCTGCTTTCTACCCTTCGTAAAAATGGGTGCAATATTTCCTTTTTTCCAGTCACCAGGGACCTCACCTGACTGCTGTGGCTTTTTGAATAACATGGAGAGTGGCTTGGCAACTTCATCAGCCCATTCCCTCAGGACTCGGGGATGCATCTCATCAGGTCCCATAGACATATATGTTCAGGTTCCTCAGGTGGTCACAAACCAGAGCTTCTCTTACAGTGGGAGGGACTTTGCTCCCCCAGTCCCCATCTTGTGGTCCGTCCACACGAGAGGTGTGGGAAGAGAGGTTGCCAGTGAAGGCTGAGGCAAAAAAGTTGTTGAGTACCTCAGCCTTCTCCTCATCCGTTGTGACCAGTTTGCCAGTCATGTTCATCAGAGGGGGGTACGCTTTCTTTGACCTTCCTTTTCTGGCTGACGTCCTTGTAGAAGCCCTTCTTATTATTCTTTGCATCCCTTGCCAAGTTCAGCTCCAGCTGTGCCTTGGCCTTCCTGACCCCATCCCTACACAAGTGGGCAGTGTCCCTATACTCTTCCCAGGATACCTGTCCCTGCTTCCACTGCCTGTGCATTTCCTTCTTGCCCTTTAGTTTGACCAGCAGGTCTTGACTCAGCCATGCTGGTCTCTTGCCTTCTTTTCCTGATTTCTTACACCTGGGGATCGAGAGCTCTTGTGCTCTGTGGAAGGTGTCCTTAAAGATCTGCCAGCTCTGTTCTGTCCCTGAAGGCAATTTCCCAGGGGGTCCTATTGACTAATTCCTTGAAAACCTAGAAGTTTGCTTTCCTAAAATCAGGGTCCTGACTTTATTCTTCGCCTGGCCCATATCCCTCAGGACTGTGAACTCCACCAGTGCATGATCACTGCAGCCCAGGCTGCCTCCAATCTTGACATCACCAATTAGCTGACTTGTGTTGGTGACCAACAGGTCCAGTATTGCATCCCCTCTGGTAGGGCTGTGTATTACCTGGCTTAAGAATTTATCCTCAGTGCATTCCAGGAGTCTCCTGGATTGTCTACAGCTCACCATGCTACTCTCACGTACAAAATGATGATTCCTAAGTGGGATAAACCTTTCATGCCAACGCTCCAACTACATGTTCCATTTTGAAGATATACCTTTGTCCCTTCTGACCTGCTGCTAATTGCTCTCAGGAGGAGCTCTTCTTTATGCTTCTCTCCTTGATGATGGCCATAAAACAACTTGACCATGATGAGGCTGCTGAAGCTCTGGGGCTGTTGTCTGCGGCGCTGAGCATCAGTACAGTGTGTTGTGTTGTACTTCTCTGTTGGTCTGTTTCTATCTATTGTCTCATACCTTATAATATTTCTAGAGCGAAGATTGGATTTTAAAGGGAGTTTTAGCCTTTGTTCGTGTAGCACCTGTTGCTATGGTGCAGGGTGCTAACGAGAATGGTACTGTAATGGTCATAGTATGGCCCAAGTCCTGTGAACTTTACTGGAAATGTTACCTGGAGATTGAGCTGTGTAACTGGCAGTGCTTTCCTAGTTGTTTTTAATTGTGCTTAGTTAAATGCAACTTGTTAAATGAAGTAATGAGGTGAATGCTTAAATGAGATTGAAAGGGGTAATAAACTGTCCCCAAAAAGAAACTTAAAAAGGATTGAGGAAGAACGACCTACCAGCTAGCATGAAAGACGGCATCAGGCAGTCTGACATACGGTAAGCAGAGATGTCTGATCTGTCATGAACACAAACATGGGAACGCACCAAAAACGTTTAATAGCAAATAGTGAAGCCACGTGCAACTGAAACATAGTTACGCTAGGAAGTTTTCTGGATCGGGAGCTGTTGTTTCCTGCCATGCACTATCGTTGTATGAAACAGACATCTGCCGCTGGGCAAACTGCAGCTGTGGGGTTTTTGGCTACTGCGATGCTATGAAAATGCCATCTGGGAAGCACGAAATTAGATGTCTTTTCCAAGTTATTATTAGAGTAACTATATTAAACCAGTATCAGTATTGGGTTTTGCCTTTTGGTACTATTTGCATTGAGCTGGCCTTATTACCCCTATAAATCTTGTTACACTTAGAAGAGTACAGAAAATGCCAGGAGGATTGGGTATGATCTATGCTATTTACCAAGATGTTTATCTTCAAAATCTGGTACAATGTAATGGTCCAGGATATATTCTAACAGACTCATGCCCACATCAGTCTGGACATACCAACATTTGGAGAAGGGGATGGACGGTAGGAAGCAGAGTATCTGTCATTCTGTGCACAGATGTGATCCCCTTTGCTCTTCTGCAGCATCAGATGGTTTCCTGAGATTCCTGTAGCAGAAACAGGGAAGCTGGAAGCTTTATTGTACCACTACCCGAGAATTCAGAGTTGTTTCAATATACGCAGTTGACAACTGGCAATAATCAGCAAAGGCTGATCATTATACTAGATACTATGTATAAACCACCTGATGGAATGTTGACTGGGATAAAGTTATTATTTCTAGCTAAACTTTAATAATTTTGGAGTAGAGAAAGTAAGTGTGTGCGTGTGTGAAGACTTAGTACTAACCAGCGCATGGTTGAGTCTCATTTGAGACACCAATTGCTGTGTCACTGCGGGCTGTAACCCGGTGAAACAGTTCAGCCTGGAGAGAGGGGAATAGCTTTTCATCTTCATTGTCCAGAAGGTAACCACATGTAAAATGGCAGTGCTTTTTAAAATGCTGGTTATTAGAAGGTTTTAAAATCTCTAGTATGGATTTTTCCTGACCTCTTATGAAATGACTTTCTTGTGAACTGTATTGACTATCCCAAGAAGCTCATGACTTGCCTAACAATGAAATACCTGAACAAAAATAGAGCATTATTATGCCATAACCCTTATGGATGTGCAGGGAGCATCAGGAGCTTCTCTGCTTGAGCTGGACTTTTGAATTTTCTGAGACAACTAGATATGCTGTGGATTCCTCAGTACCAAGCAGTAGAGTCCCTAGTAGTAGAGAGAAGGCGGCCTTTCTTCAGCTCAGGTGTTCTCAAGAAAGCCTATAAATGATTTACAACTGCGAGTTTCTTTTTCAACAGTGCATCAGCCACAGTCACTCTTCAGTCTGAAGTGTCTCAGCTTTTGGCGGAGTGTACTGGTTGCATTTAATCGACTAAATACTTGGTTTGGTCACTCTCCCCCCCCCCTCCCCCCCCAAGTTTTTCAGTTGTCCGCTACCAGCTCATTTAGAACAGTGAGGCAGAAAGGTTTGTTTTCAAAATTGTTTAGTGCCAGGAATAACTAAAATTCTGAAAGGAAAAGCAAGCCAATTATTAAACTTGTTTTAATAAAGGCAACTAGATTTAATTATTTTTTAATTGTTAACCAAGTGACTAGTTCAGAGAAATACAAATCTCAAATTCCATTAAATTTTAAAACAAATTAAAAATTCATTTTAGATTTAGAAATTTAATGTTACAATAATTCTCTGTAATGATTTATGAAATTAGTTCAGAGTAGCATTCTGGCTCTTACCAATGCAAGTTCTGCATATGTAGGAGGGTTCACCATCAAAATTTGCAATTGAAATTGATTTTGAAATAAAGAGGATGTTTTTACTAGTAGTGTATCCCATATAAAGGAAATGAAGTAAACAAGTGATGAAATGTGTTAATATTTAACGAACGTCACACTGATGTGCCAAGGCTTATAAAATTATAACATGGTTAGATTAAATACATTGAAAGGACATGTATCATGGAAGTTTCTTCACAAGCAATGAAAATCAAGAGCAGCAATTTAAAATTCTAGAAAGTCCAAGAGTGGTTGTGTTGAACTGAAGTTGGTTAATAATCAAGATCACTGGCAATATTTAGTAATCATATTTAGGGAAATAACATTGTATAACTTAATTAAAATTCAGTGAAAATAAGCTTGCTTATTAATGTCACAATTCAACTTTATCTAGAGATTCTAAAGAAAATAATCAGAATAAAAATTGGTAACAAAATACTACACTTGAAATTAGTTAACTGCTGTTAAGGAGAAAAACAAACAAAAGAAAAACCCAAACCCCAAATCCCTCAAAGCTCCTCTTCATAATACTTATAAAAACATATGAGATGCTTATCTGTAAGCATGTGTCTCAATGACTATTTCAAGACTAAATGATAGTTACAGATCAAGGTTATGGATGTACATGTTCCTAGCTGAGGGTTGTTGCAATAACTATATGAATAAAAATCAAGGTACAATAATCACATTATGATTTTCTAAATACCACTGTATAATCTGGTTTGATAAAACTTTTAAGAAAAGAAATTGTTGAAAAGTAAGAAAACAGTTTAACAGAGTAGTGTATGTGATTTTCAGATTGAAAGAACTAGAAAGAAACAATCACAACATTGAAAAAGACTTCATTAGGATACAGTGAAGCATTTATGTTATTTATTGAGTTAGTCTCTCTTTCCATGGACCATCTATATTTCTATTTCTAGTTAAACTGAATGTTGCCTGAGCTGAGTCATGTGAACCATCCTTTCCTGATTTTATACTAACATGTAACTAATATTTGAAGTTTTCCTTAGAATGTCTTGTGAAACTGAGCTCTTTTACAGATTGTGCTGTTTACTTCTTGAATGTCCTTTTGGGATTGTGTGTTTTTATGGTTGGTAGAAAAAGAAAGTAAAAGAGAGACATTGAAATTTTACGATTGCTTCTCACAGATCTATTGAAAAAGAATCTGAGGGTGTGGGGTAAGAGGAGGGAAGTTGGGAAGAGTAGATTTCATTTTCTATCCGTAAGCTCAGCAAGTTTCCAGGCTTACAATGACCTTGGAATCCTCTCCGAAAGGATTTGCAGTGGGGATGGTTCACCTTTTGGGGCTCGAGGACAACTTCAAAGTTAACTGTCTTATCACTGTAGATGTAGATCACAGAAAAGGTTGTCAAAGGTAAGTCACATATAACAATGCAGTGTAAGCCTGGGCCGAGAGAATACACAAGAAAATAGAATACCTACAGCAGAGCTTTAAGACTAATTGTAGTTTTTATTGGTTTACTATGACCAATGCTAAGTTACCACATCACAGTAAAAATCTAAGGATGGTGCTTGAAAGTATGTGACATTCACTCATAGATGGAAAATTTCTGTAAGTAAAAATACACAGCACATTCAAAATTGGTGGGGCAAAGTATTCTGAAGTTTATAGGAAACATACTGGATAGTATAGAACAAATTAAGGCAGGGAATTACTATCCAATTTAATGCTCATTCATGAGTAGGGAACATTTTTATAAGAGTCTTAAAGTGTCTTTCCCCTTTTCTGAGATGTACACAGATGTTCAAAAGTATATGCTGATACACTGTGTTTTTGTAGCTTCATACACCATGCTCAGCAAGACAGTTATGATCTCAGTGTTAATTTATGTAAAGACTAAATGCAATATGAAGTATTCCACTGTTCAACCTTAGGCATCTTCCTGGATGCCTAAATCAGCTGGATATCTGCAAAGCTAACCTGAGTCTAGAGTAGTGAAACATCAGAGTACCCCTCACAGTCACCTGGGGATGTTGGTCTCTTCAGAGAAGAGCGTGGTGCCACGAAATGGCAATTCAGGAAAGCATGGGTAGATTTCTAGGTACTGCAGATGCAATTAAACTTTGCTGCCTTGTGAATGGTGGGCTAGAGCCAGGCTGTGAGTGCCACCGACGGCACTGAATCAACAGTTAATCTGCCTGGTAAGAATTCTAGAATTCAATCCATTTAATGTTTTTAGGAAGAATCTTAAAAATCTTAAGCCTACTTTGCATAGGTAGCTCCTACATTAATGAACCCTAATATATTATTGGGAATTGGCATCTCAGTGATATTTAGGTTAAATTTACCAGTTTGTCTATTTCCAATGATTAACTGCTGTTGGCACAGAAATCTGAATTTAAGAGATGAGGTCTTAATATTCTTAATATTTTAGCGAACCCATAACTTGAAGACCAAATTCTGAATTATATTTGAAATAAGCAAGAAGATTTTTCTGTGGAATCTTTCAACACTAAGTACTGATTTTCTTCATTTCACTAGGTGCTTATGGAGATTTGAATAATACCATCTTTTACAGCAGGTAGTTAGGGGCAGTCCCTTCTTTCTTTTGATGATATCCTCTTGCTCTCAGTGAGGCACAACTGTTGCTTTAGCTTTCCTAAATTGTCTTAGAGTTGGAACTCTGTCCTGAAGATTTGACATTAAGAATTTTTTTGTCTATAAAAGGCTCTGAATTAGAGTATTTCTCTCAAACTGATGAAATAACTCACTTGTGAGAAGTAAGCAAGCATGTCTGAATCAATGAGGAAAGACAAATGTGTTCGTTAGCTGCTAATATTTCGATGAAACCTGGAATCTAGAAGTACCGCAGATCTGAGCAAGTAGGGAATTTCAGTCTTAAATGGTTCAATGGATCCTTAGGCCCAGGAGTTCCTTTTGGTATGTTATTTTTACAGTGAACTGCACCAAGGAGATATTCCAGTCCCAGATGTGATCAGTATCTTTACAGACCTTTTTATTGGACAATCCAGTCTTTGCTGGTGATGACTTTAATAATTGCATGATTCAGTTGTCTCTGCCCATTTTCCGCCTGTCAGGTAAGCTGCATTCAACTTCAGAGAGGTTTCAATTTTCCTTCATGTAATTCTTGTTCTTTATTGAAACTTATCTATTTAAATACAGATATATAAGGTGTCAAAATAGGAACTTTATGTAGCAAAAAGGGAGAGGAAGAGATTAATTTCTTCTTCTATTATAAAATAATTGGAATTTTATAGGGCAAGAGGAAGATGATTTTCTTGTTCTCCTTCCAAACAGCACATAGGAGATCTTTTTTTTGGAAAGTGATAAAGATAATTCATATAGTTGATAAAAATCTGTCACTCAGGGTGCAGGAAAAATTACGCTAAATTGGGATTATAATATTTAGAGCATGTTCCATTTCAGTTCATACCTAAATTATAAAAAAGTGTTTATAATTTAAAGTAGATATTATAAAATTTCTAATTATATTTTCTTTATTCAAATACTCATGTCTAAATAAAAGACTTTAAAATACCATAAGGCTCAAAAGTAAGCTTTTTCTAAAGAAGCTGTATTTCAAAACAAATTTTACTGTCTTTCATATCCCTCTTGGAAATAAATGGTTCCAGTTCTTCCAATCTCTCTTCATTTGCCCTTTTCTAGACAGCCTGTAGCTCCCACCTGGCCTTCAGTTTATTCATATTTTTTTGATGCAGTATTCCAGCAAAGGAATTCCCAGTGAAGGGGACACTTTGCCTGTATAATAGCATAGGCTGCCCTTCTCTCAGTACTCTCCAGGTGAGTTTTACTTTTGAAAAAATTACAGCCTTGCTTATTTATCATTAACTTCCAAGTCTGTTGAACACCTACACAACCAACTGATCCATTGTTAATTTTTCTTTTGACTAATTTGATACTTGCTGTTTTGTAAAGTAAAATCAGAGATGCTAATGCTGCACGATTCTAACATTAAGCTTGATATCTGGGGATGGTGCCGAAAGGTTATCAGTCAAAAATTGACATTAAATTTTTCAGGTCAAACTTTCAAGTTTTTGTTTAAACTTGCAACACCTGATTCAGTAATAAAGTAAATAGTTTTTTGGTTTTGTTTTGGTTTTTTTTTTTTTTTTAAACTCAAAGTTAAGTATGTTCTTAAATGCTGTTAAGTATGTTCTTAAACGCTTTGTAGATTTGGGACCTGTAAGGCAAATGGATCCCTGATGTTATATCGCTGGCTGTGTTGTTAACACTAGTTCAAAAAATTTATCAAATTGGTAAAAGCTACACTTCAAATATATGAATAATACTTCAAAATGCTAATTAAAAAAATCTTTCCTGTATTTTAAGGACTTGCTAAAATAGTGCTGAGGCATTGTTAGACATTGGTCATAGTAAATTTCTGTCCTTTTATTCAGTCTCTGAGTAGGCAGGCCTGAGTGTAATACATAAAGAACAAGTGACTGGTAATCAGTAATTGTTGATTGATCTTCACTGGGGCAGAAGAAAGATTCAAATTAGGACTGAAAACTATCTGCATGAATACAGAGCTCTTGCTGCAAGAGACTCTGTTGCTATCATGGGTACTGAGAGCCAGAATCCCTCAAGCCATAGTCACCCTTCAGCAAGAAACTGTGTTCCTTACCCCATAGGCAGCCCTTCAGGTGATGATAAAGGAGAAAATTATAGTAACAGACTCAGAAGATGCCAATTATGGTAAAATATTTCAAACATTCAAATAGTTTGCAACTAAACATGCACTGTTCAGAGCACTGGCTCTATTTCTGCGTGGATTTTGGAATTATAGGTTGTCTACAGTTTGCATAAAATTTTCTTCTTGTACTCATTTTCTCCATCTTGAAGTTGTTTAATTTTAATTTTGATACTCTCTTTTCAAACATAAGTAAGCATGATTTTTAGTAGACAGTTTAAGTTGACTAATTAAATTGTTGTGGGCAGTTATATCACAGTCTATAAATCTGCAGTTGCTTTTCAGCATTTTTCTGATTTTATTCAAACTATTATTTAAATTTAGACAAATCAACTTTGACTAGTTTTCTCGGCTGGCCTGTTTTTAGTAAAAATGCTTATTTTCCCTTTTGTAATGTATTTCCCCTGGTCATAAGCGCTAGAAAATAGGTTTAAATATTAGAAAAAATCTGCAAGCTTGTATCACATTTTCATAATTTACCAGAAAATTATTGAAGGACTTCAGTTATTTTAAGATCTTTTTGATTGCCATATGCTTAAATTTTCAATGATGCCTGTTAGATATGACTGTCAATTTACTGTCTCCTTTCCCACAAGCAGTAACAAAGATATGTTAAGAGCTCTTTTTAGTTGTCAGATGAAAAGGCAAGAGTCTATTCTTTTCAGCACCGAAGAAAACATTTGAGGCCTTTTTTCCCACCATATAAGGGATTTGATTTTTCCCCCTCAGTCTTATGTAACTCTGATAAATCCAAAGAGACTTGGACCAAACTTTCAAATAACATTTTCCTAAACAGGAAACGTCAATGTGGAGAGAGACAGATTCAGAGCATTATAGTCATGTGAAAGCTGTGTGACACTAAGAGTCTCTTGGGACATTGTACCATTAAAAAAGAATGGAAAAGAGAATTTGGCAGGAATAGGTTTCTTTTCATACATACAATAAAAGGTTTGAGGAAGGGGAGTGATAATAGGAGATAAAGAGTGGAGAGAGAGAAGGCTATTAGAGTAGAGGAGGATTAGGTAAAAGAGAGTATTACCATGGGCTAAGAGAAGGAAAAAGCATTTGCTTTTTATATGCTGAACTTACGCTGCGTGACTCAATAGACTCTTTACTGGATGTAAATTTAAGTCATGAGGTGGTAACTGCTAGACAAAGGACATTGGTACAGGGGCAAAAAGGTATCTTACTCATCCAGGTTTAAAAAGATGAGTTTCCAGTTCGGTATAGTTCTCATTTAATTACAGTGTTTTGTTTATTTTTTTTTCTTTCTAGAGTAAAGCTCTACTACAGTATAAAGAGGAGCATTGGTGGTGTTCTTTGACATATATGTACAAGGAAATTCATTGTTACTGTATGTAGTGTTGTGGTCAACATTAAGTTTCTCGTTGATACCGCATGGTTTTGAATTGAGGTTTGTTTTGTTTTGTTTTTCTAAAGCAAATTGTGCCTGTTCTTGCTTTCAGCTTGCTTTCAAGTTGTACCTGTACTTCTCCAGAGAGCATTTTCCTGGGTGGCAGACAAACAAGTGGACATGGGCAAGAGACAAGTGCCTGGTACAGTTGTCTACCAAATTCAAAACATTTTTCAGGAGTACAGGAAGGTAGAATTTTCTTGGGCACCTTTAACTTTGAGATGTAGAACCATTATCAGAACTGTAGCCAGCCAAGCTCTGCTTGTTCAAAATCTAGCCTGAAGTTTTCTCTCCTCTGTGTGTGAAGGCAGCTACATGTTTTTGTTCTCATAACCTGTAAGTCGCCTAATGAAATACTCTTAACATTTCAGTTTGCAAAAGGTTGCGGGCAAGATAGGATCACAGCATAGTTCAGGTTGGAAGGGACCTCAGGAGGGCTCTAGTCCAACCTCCTGCTTAAAGCAGTCAGCTCTGGCATCAGACCAGGTTGCTCAGGGCTTTATCCAGTCCCATCTTGGAAACCTCCAAGGATGGAGATAGGACAACCTCTCTGGGCAACCTGGTACACTGCTGGGCTGTCCTCATGGGGGAAGAAAGGTCTTGTCAGACCATTCATCCAGCCTGTATGGGTTCTTCTTTATGGTAGCCCTGCCCTCAAGTGTATTGATTATTGATTGTTGCCCCCATTTTAGTGTTATCTGCAAATTTGAAAAGTGTGCACTCTGTCACCTCTTCCATGGCATTGATAAAGATGTTAAACAGGACAGGTCTCAGGATTCATCCTGTAGTGTGTAGTGCTTCACTTGTCACAGGCATCCAGATAGAGTACAACCTATTTACCATCACCCTCTGAGCCCAATCATCCAGCCATTTTTTTTAATCCATCCTTCCAGACTGTAATGACCTAACAAGAATAATGTGGGAGATGGTCTTGAAAGCCTTGTCAAAGTAAATGATATCGATTGCTCTTTCCTCATCCACAAATGTGGTCATTTTATCACAGAAGGGAATCAGGTTCGTTAGGCATGATTTATCCTCAATAAATCTATGCTGACTGTTCCCAATCACCTTATTCTCCTTTATATGCCCAAAAATGTGTTCAAAGAGTTCTCACTCCATGATTTTCTGAGTGACTTTTAAAGAGAGGTTGTCTGGCCTGTAGTTCCCCACGTTGACTTTTTGACTTTTTTTGAAGATGCTTTCTCCAGTTGTTGGGTACCTCCCCTGATCTCCATGAATTTCTAAAAATGACAGAGCGTGGCCTTTCAAGGACACAGTTTTCTCAGCACCCTCAGATGCAACCTGTTGGATCCCAATGACTTGTAAGGATCAATCTCTCCCAGGTAATTTCTACCTCAATCCTCATATGTTACTGATAGTTCATCTTCTCTTTGAACCCTTTGACCAAGTACAGAGGCCTTTTTGGAGAAGGCTAAGGTAAAAGTGTTGTTGAGTATCTCAGCTTCATCTGTGTCTGCTGTCACTAAGTCACCCTCCTCATTCAACAGCAGGTCCACATTTGCCTTGTTCAGCCTTTTGCCACTAATGGAGCAGTAGGACATGTGTGGCACGGCTCAGCCTATGCATGAAAGTTCCAGGGTTTTTTCTTCTAGCACATAGTCAGCATGAAAGGCTGGTGGAGGTTGTACAGACCTTTGATCTGATCTATTATGCTCATGTTAAGCAGTCGTGGCCTCCTATAAATGCCCAGACATTTGGATATGATGCTGGCTCTCACACAAAGAACTTGGTGTGCAAGAAGCACTGTCTGGTAATTAGAGCAGAGAGACTGAGGGCTGGAGCTTGTAAACTTAGCTTTTTTCTTTTTCTTCTTCTTTTTCTTTTTCTCAGGTGACCAATAAGTAGCTTTGTGTGGTGTCAGAATAGGTTTTGGTCTTTTGCCTTCCTCTTTAGCCTAATAGGGTTCTTTACAGCATCCTGAGAAATTTCTGTATCACTTGGTTATTCCCTTTGCTATTCAGGTTGTGAATATGAACTGAGAAGAGCCCAGAGATTGTGCAGCCTGGTTTCTGGCCTGCCTCCCAGGGGGATGCCACTCAGTTTCTGATGAACAATGGACTTAACGGGAGTTCGAACATCTTCAGTGTATGTACTGGATAGAGGTGATGCAGTGGTATCTCCAGTAGATACTAGACAGAAATAGATCTATATAGAATTAACCCATTTAGTTGGTTGAATCCAGATTTATTAACTGTATCAGGCCAACTTTTAACTGTAAAGGCTAATAGTTTCCTGACTTAAGAAAAGCAGTTATATTTTATTTTACATATATTAAAATTTTAGCCATCAATACAAAGAATAGAAAACTTGGGGGCTTTAGCGATATGAAAAATGATGTGACTTTAAGGGTTATAATGTTTGAAAATAATGCATTATGCTTGTGTTAGTTAATAATGAGCTGTAACTGAGTTAGTTTCTATGAACTATGGGACCAGTTCAGCATCTATCTGTGTCTAGTAAAGCCCTGTTGAATGTTAAGAGTGTGACTGAATGCTGTATGGGTCTGGACAGTGCTTGTCTTGCATAACTGAAAGGCATTCCTCTTGTAAAACATGGAAGAACAGAATATTTGGCCCTGCAGCAGAAACGGTGCTGTAGCCCCAGGCATTTTTCTGTAGCAATACCTGTATGAATGAGACAGACAAAGAACAACTCTGTAGGCTGGGGATAGTGAGGATGCTGTTGTGAGAGAAAGAGTGTGGTCCTGTGATTGCCATTTCCTGGACGTCCCCTTGCCCTCATACACTGGCAGACCCAGCCCGTGCCCTGAGGCAGGACAAGTGTGAGTTTGAAGGCTTGTGGGCAGCAAAGGACACCTAAGGTCTGTAACCTGTGTCTTGGGTGCACACCTTGAAATAGCAGCCGTATCGGTTGCCTCCAGCCAAGGTTAGCCCGTTAATTCCAGACTCTTTTTATTAAAGATGTTTATATGACTCAGGAGGAGTAAATTTTCTTTTTCTTTTTTTTTTTTTTTTTCCTCAGTAAAACAGATAATAGAAGCTTTTACTTTATGGTAAACTTTTCTTTTTAGTTTAGGCAAAAACCTAAAGCATCTGTTATTTGTAGGGATATATTATTTGCATAGTTAGTTTGATGTTTGGTTTTGAATTTTACTTTGTTTCCTGAAACTGAATTACTTAGTTTAGTAACATCAACAGTTTATTGGTGTAGTTTGGGGGTTTTAATAAATAGATTTATGCCAAGCGTTGTGAAAGCAGAAGAAAAATTACATTCTTTATGCCAGTTCATTTTAATAAGGTTAGGTCCATGTTTTAAAATTAATTCTGGATGTAATGAAAATAGCTGTTCCAGTTTCTTTTTCACCTTCTTGTCACTTTTTTTATAATTCCATGCAATTATTTCCTAACTTGCTGTAGGAAGTAACAATTCCCTGTATGAAAAACTAGTATTTACAGCTGTAATCTTACGGCTCTTAAAAAAAAAAAAGTGGGAGAGGAGGGAGGAAGCATAGCCTTTTGTGTTTGAGGAGGACTAAAGCTTGGCACAATGAGTTTGGGAAAATTTCTTAGTCCCTGCATTTTAAAATCTACACTTAACATCTCTAGGAGAAGTAATGACAGTGATATATTCTCGGTGTTGGAAGACTGATTTCCCTCGGTTGTAAATGTGTCCCCAAACTGACATAGTAAAGCACCCTCTTCTGTCATGCAAGGACATTGTTTTTGAGCCAAGCAAGGGGCAAGAAGAAATTTTTGATGCATAAGATTTTGAAGTGAATTATGAGCTGCGTGACTGCAAAAATTAAATGAGTTAAATTATTAAACAGTTATTCAAAGATAAGCCAGTTACACAAGCAGTCGCTTACTGTATATGTGAACCCGTCTTGCTAAAGTCAATCTCATGCATAATGAACATTTTTGAGGGAATAATCATAAAGCAAAATGAGTATCTAAACATAAGAGCATTGTGAAGTAACATTGCTTTGTGTAGGGAGAGATTTTGCTGTTTGGAATTCTTTGTTCTGTATTTGTGATTCTCATTTGAAATTGGCTTTCCTAAGAGTAAAAAATCTGTCCCTGCTGTTTTTAGAGTATACTTAGTGTAAAGTTTTGCTTTGGATAATTGGAAATTTAAGAGTGTGTGAGTGTGTGTGTGTAAGAAAGTCATGCATACTGATAGAAAATAAGTAACCTGTCTTATGTGCTCATCTAATTTTTCTTAACCATATGTAATTTCAAATGAAACAGTGCAGTATTACATGAATCCAGTTGATGAGAAATAGCAATTACATTCTACGTAACATTGAATTCAGGATAGATGAGTAAATAGAAGAAATAATATATAACCTGCTAAATTCTAACATCTTTATGCCAACAGCATAAAATATAGATTCTGCTCTGCAGCATCATTCCATTAGAGCTTATTTTTTCAGCCTCTGGTAACATCAAGCATAGAAATACCAATAATTACGGTGAGTTTGTGGATCTTGGTGAATCAGCCATGGATTATTGAGGTTGCCCTTGGAGGAAGAGAAATCCATGAGGAGACGATTATGAGAAGTTCTTGTAGCTGAGATATACACCACCATTTTAGTGAGAAGCAATGCTGAATCCCAACAAGTTCAATGCAACTCTTTTCTGAACCTGAGACATCAGTCAGACAAAACTATGGTTATTCTTTTTTTTTTTTTTTTTCTTAAGATGATCAAATATCTTATAATACAGCAATTTCCACACTGAAAGAGTTTTATATGAAGGTTTGTGACCACTCTGGCTCCTAGAATGAGATGAAGCATCCTGGTTCTGTTTTGTGATCTTTCTGTGATGAAGGAGATATTTTGTCAATATCTTAGATTCACAGAGCACATGCAGTTGACAAAACAATATGATAAAATCAATGTGAAAGACATTAGGTACCTCTCAGGGATACCAGTCATCTGCTTGGTTTTCTTCTGTTTTTCATTTAATTTTCCAGAATTGAAATTTTTGTCATGCAATTTCATACCAAGTAGAGGCATTTTAATAGGGCTGCTGCTATACTTACCTGCCAGTATATCCTTTGGGTATTGATGAGTACTTTATTAGCCCTAGATGTATATACTGTAGCATGTAAGACTTTAGAAAGGGAGGGGAAAAAAACAGTAAAGCTTAGCACAAAACACAATTATTGTGAAAAAAGCTGAAGAAAGATTAAGGTGCATTCCAGGGCTATAGAAACAGATGACTTTTATATTCAAGATAGAACCACAAATTATAAAAAAAATAAGCTTTGTACACCAAACTTAAAATGTTAAATCTTTCCTCCAGACTGAAAATGTGATATATTCCTTCCTTTCCCTTTGAAATCAGTTACCCCTGATTCCTGGTCAGTGAAGTATGTGAGTGTATATGTATTTCTTAAACATGTTTAAGTTAATCAAAACCACTTGGGGGTGCTTAGAGCAGCATACATGCTTTATTGCCTTTCTGAGACAGACCTAAGCATTTTAAAAATGATCATGCTATTACATTTGGTTTAAATATGCATGTTGATTTGAAAAACCTTTGGTCTTCCCAGGTATTCTTGTGAATAAAATACTTACCAAAAAAAACCCCCATAAAAGTTAGTAAATACTCAACAAAAAATAACTACCTGAATTTGTGCTTTTTTAGTTACAGTACTGTTTGATAGCATTTTAGTCGTACTTCTACAGTCTGATTTATTACTATGGTAACAAATATCTGCAATAACAAAAGTACATGGTAGGAATAAAAGAATTACGAAGAAAACCTACTTAGCTTAAGTATCGTGGATCAATTGGGATAGACTAGTTTAAGATGAAGCTTTAAGCACTATCGTTGTACATCTGTTTTCTCTATATAGACCGTGGAGATAATGTCTTTTGCATATGTCTTCAGACTTATTTTTTGGTGCTGAGTGAGAAAGGTACTACGCTCGGAGTCTTTCCCTGTACTTTCGGAAAAATGGAATTCCTCAGTCATCTTTCCCCTGAATTCTCCATCTTCATGTGTAATTTTTCTTTCTTTTAAAGAATAGCTATGTCAGATTTCCTCTCTCCTGCACCTTTGTGCAATGCTTTTTTTCCTGGTGCTTGATGTAATTGATAGCATATATAGAATTTATGGTATTGCATTCTGAAAATATTCTCCAGTGGGTAAAGGGAAGTTTCAACAGCATTTACCTGGTGAGCTTCAGAGTGAGGATTATGAGCAAATGAACTTTCAGCTTGGTAACACCCTTCCTTTCTTTGAAAAGATGGGAGTTCAGTTAGGGATTTCAGAGACCTGCCGTTACGGGGTATGACAGTTCAGAGTCACCGGCGGTGACAAGCTGTTCCCCTGCTGGCTTTCCCCTCTCGGAAGGCTGTTCTGCCTTACATACGGGAAACAACTCTTCTGGGGACCTGGTGTGTGCCAGTCCTCATAACATTTCAGTTTGGTGGAAAATATATCCAAATTCCCAGGACTAGTTAGCCTGCCCAAAGTGGCATGTACCTGAAGAGTATGTGCACATTTTTTGTTGGTTTATTTACCTGTGTGCTTTGTGGCTCCTCAAAGTCACCCGAGAGCACTCTCAAAGATGAGAACAGATGGCAAAAGCAAAGCAAAGGGTTAGGTTATATATTTGGAAAAAGAAGAGTAAACCAAGTTCTGTTTAGCACGAAATTTCTCTTCAGTTACCTCCTCTTTTTTTCAGTGCACTTGGGAAACTGATGATTGTAGCCTTGCGTTTTCCTTCCAGTCTCTCTTCCCACCAGGCTCCTCTGAGTCATATTGTGTTCCTTAACTAATATCTTTCTTCTTCCTTAAGTGTCCTCACTTCAAATCACAATGTTTTCAAGAGTATTTATACCATTTTATGAGTCATATGTTATAAAAATATGTTTGTACTTATCTGTTGAAACATTTGTTCACAGTTTCCCCACATCATAGTTTTGATAGATAATAAATTATTAATATAGACAGCAAACTTGATATTTATAGTGTTTTTGCAAACCACCCTCTTTTGAATCTAGCATCTGCTATTTCAAATGCTCATGTTGTCCTACAAGATGCTCCCTAGAATGGATGGGTGTATCTTGAGATTTGAAACATGTCTTTGTGTGGTCTTTGTGCCTCATGCCAAATGGCTAGGCTCTCAGCAGGTATGTTAAAAAACCCTGTAGTTCAATTGAAATCAATGGAATTGCAGGTCTCATTAGTTGTAGCTTTGGCCCAAAACATGGGCAGAGTAAATGCATGTCTATCTGGTTCAAAAAACTTTAAGGCCATTACTGCAAAAGATCTCTAGGGATCTAATGGATTTATATTACCAAAGTGGGATTTTTCTCCAGTCAGAAGGGAGATAACAGAGTTTTGGAAGCCTTATTTAATACTATCAGTGTGAATACAAATTTCTTTTATTGTGTTTCAGATTCTTATAGCAACTCTTGCGTCTTTTTGATGGCCCCCAATAGCTTCAGTCCTGAGACTAAGATCCTTTTTGCAAGACACTCTGCAAGCCTATCAGAAAGACAGGCTTGGCCCCATGGAGCTTCCAAAATTAGGGGCTACCCTATAGCTCACTTCATGCTAAATGTTGTTATTTGTGGCACAGTTTCATTTGTGGATTTTATATGTTTCTAATCATGGGAATCTTCTTTGCCTTTTTGCTTTCCCCAAACATTTCTTGCTACTTTTGTTCCTCCAGGTTGTGTGTGAAAAACTGGCATTGGCAGGGTTTTGTGATCCAGGACTTTAATTAGAGCCATAAACATCAGCTGCCATGTGCCACGTAGCTTTCTGAGCCCTCTTCACAGATTGTGCCAAGAAGGAAGATACTTGGCAAATTTGGCACCTAACCTTCTGTCCTCATTTGTAAATGGCAACTATCTGTAATGAATATTTTTTTTTAATATCTCTATTTTTATGTACGCAAAACAAGTAAACAAGAAGGAAATGAAGGAAGTAAACAGTAGCATTCATGGAAAAACATGAGTGGTAACCTTGGAGACAGAAAACCAAGGGTGCAGAGCCGCTAATTTATTTTCGAGCCGAAGTGCTATAACAGTCTATTCATACTTTCTGTATACACGCAGGCTTCTGCGTTTCAGGAACAATAGAAACAGGAAGCGTACATCTTACCCGTATAGTTTTAAATATATCTCTAGGAGAGGAGAGACTACACGTGATTGTGAAAGATCAGCTAGGTTTCTGTGCTCATTGCAGCCATCAGGTTGTGACTCAGGCTGTTGGTTTTTCTTTTCCTTTGTATGTGGATTTAACTTGAGGAGGCAGACTGGTACCCCATAGTCAAAGACATGTTTTCAGTTTTGAATACAGAAGAGGCTGGGTTGCTGTAGGGGAGAGAGATACACGCTACCCTGCTGCTTTCTAAAAACAAGGAACTACTGCCAATCATTTTTTGTACAGTATTACAGATCTATATTTCTGATAGTATCCAGAAGAGAACAATTATGCTTTTTTATGCTTATTTCATAATTAAATGCTAATTGCTTTTAGTTGCTTCTTACGGTGCCTGGGATATTCAGAGCTAGAAGTAGTATTTCTGATATTTCCGTGATAAGAAAGGAGGTTTGGACTCTGTACTCCTTTACTAACTATAGCCAGTTGTGAGTTATTAATAGCAGTATTGTCATAGCTAATCTGTAGTAAGATAAATTAAAATTTGTGAAATCTGCAACAGAACAAATACTGTGCAGCTCTGCAATTTCAATGAAGTTGTATGTCTAAGCCTCTAATATGTTAGTTACGATATGGAAGCATGTTCTTGCTACTTCAGTCCCAGGATTTTTTCTTAATATATTCAATGTATTTACATTTTCTCCCATGCTTTCAGCTTTTGATATGGAACAGATCTTTGTATGTACAATGCATAAACATTGCCAGGGGCAAAGAGAGAGATTTGATAGCTAGATTGGCAAGATGATAAATTGTTTCTTGCCGTTGCTTGCATATCTATTGTCAGGGCTATGGGGGATATCTAGCGAGTGTAAAGAACGGTGCCAAAACTGGCAGTCATTATTTAGTCTCACCAGGGCAAAACTATCACTGAAGCTAATGGGAGTTTCACCTGATTATCAAGTCTGAGATTCAGTTCATAACTGATAACATCACTCAGCAAGGCTGCAAATGTCTCATACATCATATATGTAGTCCTGTAACCTCATCTGCTTACACCTGAGCAACTTTATGAGTTACTGTGAATTTATTTGACTTGAGGTAAGAATCTGAGCCTAAATTTCTATAAATCTTTCACCTGTTCAGAATAAAGTACATATTTCTTCATTTCATAATGCTGTGTAATGATCACTGTTTTGTTAGAAACACACTGAGCATTAAAGCTGGACCTCAAGGTATTTCTGCTCCAAAGATGAACTCTCTTCTCATGGTAATCTTAATGGTAAGACTGACTCTTCCACTGCTGCCAGAACTAATTGCACACCTTGGCTTGAGGTTACAGAAAACACAGGGTCTTGCAGAGGGAAGAGGATCTTTCTTCATTTTTACTCACTACGATTTTCCATTTAATCATTTCTTCTTTCAGGAAATCTAGCTTCCTTGCTGACTTGAATTGGATGTCCTCTTTGTTCTCTTATGGCTTTCAATATATTATTAACAAAAATTACAAATGGAAAAAAAAGGTTTCTTCATCTCCCACTCAAAAATGAAAAGAACATGAAAAAAAACCAACCAATCAACTGTTTCCCTGATTTTCTCTGTTTGAGATTATGTTATGGAAAACTTGCTAGGTTTGGGTTGTCCCTTTTCCTTCCCACTTCCCAGTTCCTTGTAGCATTTTTCCTTTGTTGTTCAGCTCCACCTTTATATAAACTACAAATAATTGAGTTCCTTTTGATTCGTTCAATTCTAGTGCCATATGGGATTGTAGCAATTCTGCTGTTTCTCCATCCTTGTAGACAGCAGCATATATTGGTTTTCAGATTTTCAGGCTATGATCTGATTTGCAAACACTTCAATGATTTTCTCTTTATGTACATGTTAGAGGATTACAAGGAAGACTGGAGTCAGTTTTTGAAGGGACTTTTTACCATATAGAGAAACAAAACCTGGCAGTTTAATTTTAATTTATAGCCAAATGGGCTGGAAAGTAAACTACCCAAAAGCCTAATGGAGGCAATGTTTCCCTTTCTAAATCCTAACACAGGAATGGAATTGAACTCACTATAAAGAACGAGGCTTGTTTACAGTAGAAAATTCTGCTTTAAAAACAAACAAGCTTTCTTTTTCCCTGCTTTCTGGTGAGTGTTCTTGGATAGAGAATCTGGAAATATACTCAAGTTGAGGGATAAAATTACCCAAATGCTGATGAAGGCTCTGACACTCCATCTTCTCTTCTGCATCTGTTTACACAGATCTTTGTTTGAGGACAATGCACTTACCTCCAAGGGCTTTTCCGTGTCATTCCTCCACACTGCATCTCCCTCTGTCAGCCTGGCACTTGAGAATAAGTCATAAAGTGGAATGTTTCATCTCTGCACATTTCTTTTTTACATTGCTAGTCTTAAAACTGGAAAATGTAAAAAAGCATTAATGTTCCAAAAATATACTTGAGTATGTGTTTATAATTTTTTCCTCATCTGTGAAAGATCATTATCCACTCTCCCGTATGTGTGAGCTGACATCTCTCTAGAGCAGCAGGGGGCCCCAGAGGTGAGGAATGGGGTCGAGGCTTAGAGACTTTGGGTCTACTTGTAATTGCCTGTGGAGTGAGGTGGCCAAGTCTGGGCCCACGGAGCCGATTTTCTAGGAATCCTTGTACTACAGTTCCCTCAATAACAATATCTTTTTAAAATGCATTGAGACCTGCAGTCAAATAATACCATCATCTCAGAATTTGGATGTTTTAAGGTAATTCAGATTGGGTTTGGTTTTGTTTGGGGTGATTATTTTCATTTTTTTATCTTATCTGCATTTTCTGCATCCTAATTTACACCATGATCTTGTGTCAGGAACATGGTAAAAATATTACAGGCACTGGGATAAATCTTTTTCTAGAGGAGGTGACCCTAGAATGAAGGTCATAAGGTTGTCTTGTGGCATTGATTCATAGAGACAATTGGTTTATACCAGAAATGAAAACTATCGTGCAATTATTCCAGAAAGTAAAGAGTAAATAATCATCTCAAAAGAGATGATGCAAAGGGGAGGATAAATGTTGTAATATCTATGGGGACTTTGCACCAGCAGATAACCTTCGTGAAAAGACACAGGAAAACGCTGTAGAAAGATTTAGACGCACAACTGAGGCCAGGGATATGAATATGATGGAATCTGGGATAGGGGGAGAGAGAGAGAATGGAATTCAGTTCAGCTATGTTTAGTCATAATTATTCAAAGACTGATACAAAATTAACATCATGGCTTGTTGGCAAGACATGGATACTGCAATGATTTAGCCTTTCTGTTACTCTTCATACAGAAAAATGAATAAATAGTCTCTTTCCTACCATGGAATGAGTGTGTCTCATAGGCTAGTCTGCTGGAGATGTTTGTGAGGCACACAAGGGAAGAACAGAAAAATTATGGATGCAATTTATATTGTACTGTATTTTTAGCATTTTAGTATGTTTTCTCTGTTGTTATAAAAGTTAATTTTTTTTAGGGAGATTGGCAAAAAAAAACACCCCACCCAAGGAGAAAGCCAAGACCCGTTTCAAGTTATGATTGAGCTGACTTAACTAGCCAACATTTTTCAGCTTTTGTTGATGAAAACGTACACTCAAGTGGCAGTAAAAACCTTTTAACTGTAAACCTGTAAATGTTGTTGAAAATGGGAATTAAGGAGACTTCTATGCATGTTTTAAAAACAAACACTAGAGACAGTAATTGTTACCATGGACATAGGATATGACCATGCTTCTATATTGAGGAAAAAACACTCCAGAGTGATACCTATGTTTTGAAATGCTCATGAGCAGAAATCTTTCTCCCTGGAGCCTCACATTTTGCTAAGTGAATTCAATAGCACTGTTCTAGTTAATTATAGAAGTGCAATATCAGAAGGTATACAGCATTTAGCTGCATGTTTAAGAGACATAAGACTTTTAAATCATAACTTAAAAAGATAGTTAGAAATCATAAAATATTGTATATAACCACTCATCACCTTATATACCTTCCAAGGAATGACAATTAGAGAACTGTATTGATAAATGTGCAGAATAAACTATGAAATCTCTTCACAGTATTAAAAATGCAGAGTTGTAGCACCAAGATTTTCTTCCCCTGTATGTAAATAGCTTATGTGTAAGTTTTACTAGTGGGTTACTAAGAAACAACAACAAAAACGATAGGAGTTGCAGTAGGTAGAAAGGTAAGTGTTAGAAGAACCATCTATTGCAGCATGAGAAGGATGTATTATATGTAAATATTAATCACATAAAACCATAGAAAAATTCAGAGGTAGAACAAAAGATATTCTATATGAATTGTAAAATGCACAAGTTTTATAGTACTGTAAATTGTTTTCAGAGATAATGGAATCACTTAAGACATACAGATATAAGCACTAATCATCAAATAACTATTGGGAGATAAAAGTTTTTTCCCTGAACAAAGCTTCATGACATAAAAATATGAGATAATAAAATAACAGACACAGATCATAAAGGATATAAAACTCTGAACCCATGATGCAGCTGAAAAAGGGTGTAATGTTTGAATTTGCAGCATTCTGGAGAGGTAGAGTGAAAAATACAAGAGGACGAGCAGAATGTCAGAAGGGAACCATGAAATGGTGTAGAGGTGACCTGGTGTAGGTCATTGCATGCAGCTGAACACTAAATGGAATATATTGAAAGGGAATCCTTGCACAATAATAGCAGAGAATTGAAAAAAAACATCATTGAAGGAGGGATGTTTGGTCAGGGATAGGTTCAGTAAAAAAACCCTAGAAAGTCTAAGGAATTCATATGCTATTAAAGAGCTTATCAAACTTTGGGGAAATACTGCTTTTAAACAGTCTCTACTTCTGATGTAAAAATGTGCTGTGAAGTGTGTTCATAAGCTCAAATAAAATTATTGCAGACAAGTGAAAAACCTGTAACTCTGTCCAGCTTATCAAATATGATTCAAACAGCTATGAATCCATATTTTTTAAGACCAAACTGGATTATGCTTGGAGGGAAAAAAAAGGAAATTATGAAAATCTTCCAATTCCTGTATGCAAAGTGTGTTCTAATTTTTTGGAAAGAGTATGTCCATCAATTATCAGGCTATTAGATTGACCTGAGTATCTCTAGTATTCCAGACAAACTGCGCAGAACTCACAAATGAGGATGCATTAGTTCTTGATACACAATTCGGAAGAGAGGTTTACTTAAATAACTCATTCAAATGTATGTATTTCTGAATAGCACAAATGATAGAAAAAGAAGAAATGTCTTTCCAGTGACAATCTTCTTGCAGTTATTTGGCACTCCAAACTGCAAAAGCATTTGATTTATTTTAAAATGCCTTTAGATAGAAATTACTTTAATACCCTACTTATTTTGTGAGGTTTTGATTATGGATCTATCCCTTACGTGGATTTGCAAAGAGGTATTAATGTATAAATTATGCTTGTAACAATAATATTCTGAGCTCTTGTTGCAAGTGGTTTGAAAGTTGCTTTAGTTGCATGAATAGATTCTGAATTGGTTGTTGCAAACCTCTGGGTCTCTGGCAGAACCAAACTCTTCTGTACATATGCGTTTCCAAGATTAGATGCAAAATGGGCTGTGCAGGTAGTCGGTCTCCTGGCAGTATGAAATAGGTCTTATGAGTATAAATGGTTTCCTTCAGCAACACGCAGATTCTAATGGGGACTGAGAAACTGGTTTATAAAACAGTACGTAGCCTGCTAGTTTCACTTCATCATGCTGTTCCTGAAAAGCATGAATTCTGTGGCACTATCTAGAAAGTCCAGGAAAAAGCCTTCAACTGAGCCTTTTTTCTGGAATTTTATCCCTGATAATGAGAAGGACCAATGTCTACATATATTTCCAGCCAGCTCCATGTGTAGATTATGTTTTTGAAAAAATGAAAAGGTAAAGGGAAGTTTGAGAAATTAAAATTTAGGAAAATCAAGGCAAACTCTCAAGCTTCATCTTGATGAGGACTATAAAGTCTTCAGGTATTTAGTTCAAAAACCAAAAAGCAGGTTCAGGAATGGCTGTTGTTTAAAGAAAACTATATAAAAATAAATATTATAATGCTGGACAAGATCTATCTTCCTATTCATAGTTGGCTTTTCTAGATAAAATTAGAGTAACGATAGAGCATCTAAAAAGCTCTCTATATTTTTAGTAAAGACAAGTAATCAAGATACTTATAACACCAACACCACCTATTCCCGCAAAAGAAATTTGAAGTTGCCCTTATTTCCCCAGATAAACTATACCCAAAAAGTATATCATATCTCTGGCTGCCTTCAGCAAATTGCCTTGAAATATGCTTTACTGGTTTAGCAATACTGTGACTTTATCTCTTTTTCATTAACTATTTTTTGTCTCAAATTCTTTTGATATGTTCGTTATGATATGCAGTATGTCAGTGCTATTTTAGAATAGTTACAGAAATCTCTTTGTGGTGGTTGTAAGGAAGTTGAAACCCCTAAAGACTCTCTGACCAAATAAGGTCACACCAGCAGTTACGGTGCTGATCAAATGCACTTTTTACATCCTCATCCACTTCTCAACTGTTGTATCAGAGGTTCCTTCAAAAGAGCAGGAGGATGGAAGTTCTTTTGGAAACTTTTGCACTGCATGTCTACAGGACAAAAAAAAATCTTTTTAAAGCAACATCAGAAATAATGCTAGTCTTTGCTATGACTTTTCTATTTTATTATTTTCTCTAGTGAAAACTTTTAACTGATGCTTTCAGTGACCTCTTTTAACATCTTATTTCTGCCTAAGAAGCTGATGTATAAGAAAAAATGTAACTGTTGGATGAACTCTAATTCTTAAGTCAGCATGTTCTGTTCAGTTTCACTAATTGAGAAGTACCTTAAATATGGTCTCCCTTCTGCACCCTTTTTGATCATAGTATTACAATGAGCCTGAAATCCAGCCAGCTTTCCTCTCTTTTGAGGTACAAATCACAATGAAAGCCCTCTGTGGAATCTCGTCTTGTAGGCAATGCTCACATATTTGATATCCGAAAATGGATGATGATACTATTGTTATATTACTGTTCAGACTACTGATCAGGCTGCTGTTGTAGATGCCATACAGGTTTGGAACAAAAAGACTGTAAAAGTTCTATGGAAATTACAAAACAGTAGTTTGAAACAGAAAGAAGTGCAGCATGTCCAATAGACTAAGCAAAATTCAAGCCAAACCGCTGCCAGGTAATCACTGTAATTTATAAATATGTATTCTACAGATAGAGGGACTGGCTCGCTGTGTTGAATAAATGCTGCACAGAGCACACTTTATTCTGGTCCCACCATTGTTCTTTAGCAGGATGACAAGAGCTACAACAGGTTGGAAGACTCATAGAAAGCTGAAACAGTTTTAGATCAACTAAGCAGCATTGTTTGCCTTCTTCACAAGTGCTATGCTAGATGCAATACCTTTATTTTTGTGTTCAGGAGTTTGAGTTGCAGCTTGTAGGGACGCTAGGAAAATTCCCCAGTGACCCATCCCATGTGCTCTTGTTTACATCAAGAAATGGCAAAGCTTCTGTAGGAGCCTTGAATCCAGAAATGTTTGGCCATTGCCATCAGCATCCTAGCACCCTTCACTTCTTCCAGGGGTAGAAAATGGTGCTACTCGCTCTCTTCAGTGGAGTCATAAAGCATAAAGGAAGAGCGTTTATGGGACTTCTTGAATTGTTGAACATATTGCCAGTGAGTAGCTTCTTTCTAAACCGGTGGGAAATATCCAGTACAAACAGATGGCCAATCTTCATTCAGCTCCATGCTGTATAGCACACAACAATTTTCTCTCTTTCTTTTTACAGCATTCTCATTTCAATCAGATTAGTGATGGGGATATTCATAGCAGTCTGTGACGCCCTGGGCACTGAGTGGCCATCTTCTGCCACAAGTACCTGGCCTGTTGCTTGGGATGCAGAGATTAATTCTTCCCCTCCTTTGCTGGACTGCACAAGACAGAAAAAGCATCTCTTGCCAATGTTATTGTGTTGGGATTCAGCTTGTGAGGGCACTTCTGAGGAATGAAGGATGGAGAAACGGACTATTAAGATATAGCTATTTCCATTTTTATTTCTGAGGACCATCCTTAGGACAGAATATGCCTTCCTGATTGCCTTGCAAGAGAATATACATGTGCAATCAGGTACTTTGCACTGTTGTGTACGGCTTAACCCCAGATACGCATTCATAGGAAAGTGTCGAATGCAGCAGTTCGTTGTGCATGCAACCCTGTGTGTAGTGCTGAGATTTTTTTTTTTTTCCCCCTCGATAAAAAGCACTGAAAACATTTGATCTTTACTTTTTCCCTTCCTATCCTTCCCTTTTTTGGGACCAGCACTGTGGCATAATTAGATTCAGGTTTTAGAAGCTTGCTGTACTGTATTACACAGTATTTACTTTATGTAGTAGAGTGGACAAAGTCTGTGTACGTGCAATTGGAAACTCATACTAGCTGCTTCACCTTGGAGGCTACAGAATTCCCTTGGGAAACAGAGGCAACATCAAGTTTCTGCTAGGCTGTTCTCTTAGATGCAGTCTTACTGCCCTTGCCATGACACCCTACCAGCTGATTGTACCAGCTCTCTGTCTTTCAAAATAATTTTCAGATGTTTCCCTTCCAAGAAAAAAATAAACTCTTGAAAACTCTTGAAAACATGTTTACCAAGATTACCAAAGGAAGGAAGGTGATTTCAGCTGGATGTAGTCCTTTATTTGTTGTAAATAAATCAGATGTTGGCTACATGAGCATCTTGTTTCATTTCTGTTATTTACAGCCCAGGCTGACAGTTAACCTTTTAAAAACTTTCAATTAAAACCCAGCTGCAGAAATCTTTGCTTTCACCAGAGTCTGAAAACGTCCAATTGTTGGGGTTGGATTTTTTAAATTTTTTTGTTTGTTTTGTTATTGGGGTTTTTTGTTGTTTTTTGTTTGGTTGGTTTTGGTTTTTGCATAATGTATTGTATACCTCCCTGTGGTCTTTAAAGTACCTGGTCATCAAAAAGGCATTTACATTCCTGTTGAAATAAGTGCACTCAGCGATGCCAAGAGAAAGTTATGCATAAGGATATAGTTTATGTATGCAGGTTGCAATCTAATAAAATATTGGTCACTTCACATTCCTAGGTTTGTGATATTTATCATCATAAGCAGGTAGCAGATAGAGGCTGGGGTGAGGAAATGAGAGGGTAGGGGAGGATATCATTATAACAAATAGAAGACAAACCTCCTAAGTGAAAGCAGATTCTTGCAAAATCCCAGGTAAAAGCTGTTGACAGTTTGTGTCTCTAAGTGGCACTGACCTAAAACAGCCCCATAAATTAAGCTGCTCAAGAACAGTACGTAACAGAACGGACATTCTGCCAGCTCCTCGCTAGCGCCCAGCAGGATGCCATCATTTTCTATAAAAGTAGCTGGGTGAGCTAATTGTGTGGCTAAGGAAGCATCAGCAGGTTGCAAGAAATCATTAGTCACCTCTGCAATATACCTGGTAAATTATCAGTACATTTAAGCAAAGATGTCTCTGTCAGTACTGTGGTGTAGTCTACAGACAGGTTCAAGGCTCCGAACATAATCAACAGACATGTGTCTGCCATTAGAGAGCACCCATCTCTTCCAGTACCAAGTCAATGCAGAAGAGCTGCAGGAGTGGCTGGAAGCAGGCTGTGCTTCCATTATTTTACTAGGCACCCACAACATAAGACACCAAGCTGATCTGGTGTGCAGCACATGATCCAGTTATTTCAAACCACCCACTATGTGCTATATGAAGTCTAAATGGGTTTTAAGTTTTCCTGTCAACTGTAGAGCAGCAAATGATATCGGGTCAAGCGTAATGATACAATGGCAAGGTTGGATGAGGCACTACCTGGGAGAGATTCTATGGTAGAAAGCTAACTCTTCGGGGGAAAAAAAAAAAGGTTATTACAGTTGAACCACAGCGTGAATTTATATTGAATCAGTATTTTGACTTACGCAGTGCATTGCATATTTTTTCACCTGATGTTAGGAGCTCTAAAGCTGGTTCATTTATAGTTTTGAGTCATTGCTTGGGTAAAGTAGATTGAAAAAGTGCTGCTATGTCAAGTGGAAAGTCTTCTGAATTAGTCTTGACTATTGTATGCTAGATAAACCTTTAGCATTACTCTTTTCAGCTCCATAAACAATCAGATGAATCCCTACTGCGATAGAAATAACACTTTGGTCACCTTTGCTCACACTGAGCAGTGCCTGACTCCACATGGATTTCCCTGGAAATCTGAATCTGCCCAAAGGGTAAGGCAGTGATTTCTGGCAGGCTTGATCCAGTGTGAAGAAATCTGCTGATTAGCTTTGGACAGGCAGTAAAGGGATATCAGCACTGTTCTGCTATTGATGTTCAAGCTGTGTCTCTGAAGGGCAGCCTCGGTGTATCTCACTAGCATGTTTCAGGCTTTAAAAAAAAAAAATTGCAAACAATACTTTTTTCTTTGTTGTGAGTTATCAAGATCTGACTGAAGCCTGACATCAGAGTTTTGATCTTGTCCTCCAATTGCTTGAAGAAGGAAAAGGGAATATGAAATGAATCATGAGAAGGGACCAGAGTAGATGATGTTAGTTCTGGTTTCCTCCTCATGCCCTGCACATGGTATGGTAGGAAAGGAGAATTCACCAAATGTGACATGCTGAGAGCAGTAGCACCCATCAACGGCCAGAAAAAGCATGTTGCTGTTATCACAGATTCATGCTCTCAGAGGCTCTTGTATATGTCATCTTAGGTACATGTTTATGTTGTCAGACAAGCATCTAGGAATAGCTGTCGATTTTCAGAGCAATTTTCAAGGCTTGTTACATCCTGTGGAATCTGTCTGGTCCATCAGTCAGGCTGTGGGCAAGAGAATAGCATTATGGAAAACAAGCATATCAGTTGTTGTCTGTCTCAGTCCATCCGGTGAAGGACCAAGTGCATAGAGCACTTGGTCCAGGTAGAGTAGTTGGGGTAATGTGCTGCTGAAATTTAGAAAATCTGGGTAGTAAGTGTACACTCTGCCCATTTGACTGCCTGGTGAAAACAAATTTTTACCCATGACCAGACTGTGCACAAGTCCTATTTTATGAGACCTCTTACTGTTTTCCATGCTGGGTGGTCTAACTTCCAGTGTGCCTCTGCATAACCTCCTGTGGCAACTACTACTTGTCACGGCTTGGTAATAGCTCTCAATAACTCCAGCAGCTGGCAGTCCTCTCTAGAAATCCAATGTCATTTATACTGCTTTATTGCAGTTTTGCCAAAGTCAGAAGATATCAGATCAAACAAGCCTTGAAACTTGGTGGAGGCAGGCGTTGGAATTTTCAAAGCTAAGAGGTTCCCTCAGTATTAAGATGTTTTTATGTGGAAGTGGTCTGCTTCCTTCTTACTAAATACATACACTAGAAATGTAGCAAGCATTGAAGTCTTACAAATTTTTTTTGACTGCCTTAACAAGAAAGTTATCAGCATTTCTAGTTTATTATATGGAAGCTACATAACGGAAATACTGGCAGTGTTCTGCACTTGCACCTAAAATGCAAGTATTATATGAAACAGGTTTTAAATAGTATTAAATATTTTCTTGTAGAATTTGTAGAATCCAAACTTAATTATTGGCATAATATTCTAAACAATCAACTTCCACTCTAATTATCCAGTAGTTCTTCTGCAGTCATGCAGCTATGGTCTCACAGCCAAAGAAATAATTGAATGAAATACAGTGGATGTTAAAATATATATATACACACACACTGTAAGTTGACAAATGAAAAAAGTGACAATGTAAAAAACACTTTAACAAATCTTGTTATTTAATGTTCAATTTAACAATTAAGTGGTCATTGTATACATTGGTCATAAGTATACATTGGATGTGCTGCCACAGTAAATACTATTTAATTTTAGTCCTTTATTCCTTTGGCCTCTTATGCAACAGTTGGCATCACATCTGTATGGAAGTATTGCAATTTCTAAACTCCCATGGTGCCTCCTTCTGGGAGTGCTTGGGAGTGCAGCAGACAGGTGCAGGGAGTTGATTCTTACACGATGCCAGTTTTTTCTCTTAGCTATATGACGAAGATACAAGATAGCACTCAAGGAATAGGCTGGCTGCTTGGTGACGTTGACGTGCTGTGGGGTGGGGTGACGTTTTCAGAGAGTAGTGGGCTGGTGGGGAGCTCAGGGCTGAACCCTACCTGTAATCAAGGTCCTGTGTATAAAGGAACATATGCTTTTATTTTGGGACCTTCAGTAGAAGTAACTTGGAGAGCACACTGGCTCCCAGTCTTCCTGAAATACCCTGTTCTGTGCAGCCAGCATGACTCTGAAACAACCCGCCGGTTGCTTTTGCTGCCTCTGCCTGTTACGTCTAGAGTACAACATCAATTTGCAATTACTCTCTCTTCTGCTTCTCCCATGTCCTTCATTACAGAGCACAGGCCCTAGCTATAGAAGCATCCATGTGGGTCTCCAGAATACAAAAGCAGAATTAACATTTTCTCTTCCTTTACAGAGCAAGGAGGTTCTTTATAGAAGAATCAGCTTGATTAGCTCACTGGTTTTCATGCGCTTATGTGTTTGCATGGTATGAAGGCTTTTTCTATGAATGGGAGGAATGTTTAGCATCTGATTTTACTGAACTGAAAAGATTTCCTGTCTGTATAATTAGCCTTATTTATATGATTAGAGTTTATACACTAATTGCTTGGGGTTTTTTTAGTTTGCCTTCCCTGTACGTAGAATATTCATCAGACAGCTCACGTCGGAAAGTCAGAGATTGAACAAGATTGTTGTTTTTCTGTTTTTCATGTCTCTACAAGGAATGCATTTGCCACTGAAGCACTGAGTTGTTGAACGTTATCTAAACACCACTTAATGTCAGCATATTTTCCTGAGTGGCATGATGATGAATTATGGAGAAAAAATGTCTTAGTGAAATTTCATCAAATAAATGATCTAGTGAAAAGAAGTCCCATAATGAACTCAAGGCTTAACAGCTGCCAAATATACTGCTTAGCATTAGCCACTCTTCTTGAGGTATCAAAATAGTATACAATGAACACTGCAAAAACTGCTTTCTCTAGCACTTAATGTATCTTTTCTAAACCTAATTCACTGTGTGCAAATGGCACTGCCTTTTATAATAGGAGCATGTATTCATGCTTAACATTGTTCTTGTCTGTCTCTCTAGCATGATACTGTGGTGCATCCCATACGTCTTAGAACTTAATCATTCAATTACCCAGTAAAAATAAAAGTATGTAAACATGCTGGTGAGAGAGAGCAATCAGACTCAGTTACAAAAAAAGACCGTACAAACTTGAATGTCATCTAGATAATTTAGCAGGCTCAAAATGTGAAGTATTTAATAATGAACTGTGTCTTCTTTATAGAGATTTTAAAGATTGTATAGATTATCTAAGAATAGCAATGGAATTATGATTATTAGAAATAGCAGAGAAGGGTAATTTCTTCTTAATCCATAAGCAGTCCTGTCAAGCAAAAATATTCACAAGGTAAGCCCAGTGTCATCTATTAAGCCAGTGGCGGTGTTGCTTTCTGCTCTCAGAGAAACCAGTTGTCGAAGGCTTCACCATGTGCTAGCCTTCAACCCTTATAATGCTTTGTTGTATACCCTACAAGACCTGCATTGGAGAGGACTAAATAATTCTGGAGAAGGAGACAAGCTGAAAAGGCTGCTAGGAGTGCAGTGCAGCAGTGTGGTATCTGTGTGTCTGATCCTCTTGCTTGTCTGCATGTGGACACGTGCTCATTTTCCAAACATGACCTGCCAGGGCAGCAGAAGGGAATACATCCTCTACTTGCTGCCAGGACATGGCACATTCCTTTCAAGTTTAGCTCAGCTGCATCCTGACCCTACAGGGCTGTTTGCCCAGATGGGTAGAGTATTAAACAGTGTTAGGAGGCTGAATTCAGTGTAGTAGGTTCCTGGCTTGTTAAATAACAATAAACAAATCACTTCTCTGTTCCTTCTACCTGTAAAATGGAAATTACAGAGGAGCATTAAGAACTTTGGGTGAAAAAGTTCTGCCCAGTGATGTTATTTGTGATGACGTAACACAGTAGCAGAGGCAGGATTAATGGTCAGGTAATTTAAAGACTTACAGAATTTTCCTAACTGAGGAGTGATAGAAGTAGTTTAGATGCAGTAATTAAAAATCAGTCATTGATACAGCTGTATAGTAATGGTAATAAACACTGTTGTTATAGAATGCATAAATCATATTGCTTCTGCGTTGTAGTTTGATTTGCATAGCTATAAACTCCCTCCCTTATTGCTCAAATAAAAGCGCACCTACTTTTGTGCACATGCCCCTCTTCTTATTTAACATGATGCAACAGAGTTGATCTATCAATATCCTGACTTGTTTTCTACTTAGGTGGATATGACTGCTACCATCCATTACCAGTTTTTAAACACCTCTAGATTTGGGTTTTCCACTACTTTTTATAGCATCATGTGACAGAAGGTATTTCCTCATATTCAATGTTTTCAGTTTGGAAAAGCCCAGATTGCCATGCTGTCCCAGTTGTCATTATTTCTTGCTAATACTTTAGAGAAATTTTTAAGCTTTAGTAAACTCATCCAATAGGATATGGTTGGCAACAGAGAAATATTTGACAAAAATTCTGATATTTCAGGCAATCTCATCAAAACTGTCAGAACTGTCATTAAATCATAACTCCCTCTGGAGTGTGTCTCTATTTCTTTTAGGGCCTCTGAGATCAGCCTTTCTGTTTTACTAGACTGAAACTTTTCTTTTACAGCAGACAGCTCCCGAGTGGCGTATCTAGCTGCAGCAATGTGTTTTTCTTTGTTAATGCCAGTAGTGTTAACAGCATTGGATTGAATTAAGCTTTACTAAGAGTGTAGCAGCTAGGGAGGATCTTCAAATGCCTTTCTCCAAAGTACTTCCTTATAAGAGAATAATTTGAAAAATTAAAAAAAAAAAAAAAGCCTAATGCTTAAGAACTCACACGAAGAACTTCATTGCTGTCACTGAATTAACTATCCACACATAGCACACAGATCTACGAAATAAGAAGGCATCAGTTTTTCCTCCAAGCTCTTTGAAAGCACAGTTGCCTTGAATAGATGCTCCAGATTTGGACAAGCTTAAGAGATGGATTTAAAGTTCTACAACTGGGGCTCAGATTCCAGTGACATTGTGAATAGCTTAATTGTAATTACCCTCTCCAGTCAGACTGGATTGTCATATAAAATGTTTTAAATCAAATGAAACACAGTATTTCAGTGAGAAGCGATTGTCCTTACCACTCTATCACACTCGGTGTAAGTAGTGCTGTGGATAGCGGATTGCAAGAAAAGACTTGTTTCCCCATGATAAAACAGCCTTGGAGAGGATTACAGCAGCCAGGCTTCTGACCAGCAGATATGCAGCTAGACATGTGCTATTTCAGGTACCTATTACAAGAATATATTGAAGAAAACTTATTGGGAGGCTGAAGCATAAGCTAATAGAGCAGAAGGAGCTGTTTCTATGGGTGTAGTAACTAGCCGAGTGGTAGTGTTGTCATCCTGTGCTGCTGTAACTAGAGGAGCGCTTTGAGTGGTTTTGTCCTGTTGGAGAATTTACTGTCTGTATAAGTTGCATGTGAATTAAACCTATGGCCAGCTGCGATTTATGCAGACTTTTACCAGGCTGTAGAAATTCCACAGCAGGACAAACTCCACTCCAAACTCCAGTTTCCAAATGGGATATCACAGAAATAAGGATTATTTGAAAACCAAAACAGTTCTAAAATCAGCGATGCCTTGAGCACAAACGATGCTGAGTTAAAGCTTTTAAAAAGGTAGCGATGCAAGTACAGCTTCTATATACGGCACACACCCAGTTGCCTTAGAGCGTTATTAGAGCAAATTAGATTCTTATGCTTATCTTTCAGGTAACCAGCTGCCGCAGTCAGTTAAGTCAGTGAAATCCTAGTAGGACCTTTCCTTCATCTCCTTTCTGGGGCAGTGTCTGCTGTCTTTACAGTTTCTCATTGCCGTTTGTCAAAACTAGAGAATTCTTCATTTCTTCCTGGCAGATGTATACCGAAGTATTTCATCTTGCGTCTACCTATCAATAATTTCCATGACTGTTAAGTGCACTGCTTAGGGTGCTAGAATAGCTTGTTAAAACAAAGCAACTCTCTCTTCCCATCACTGCTGTGTTCAGGATGCCTTGAATTCATTGGTTTATTGCCGACATACTGCTAGCTTTCTAGTAGTGAAGAGTATTGATTTACATACCCAAGTAAATATCTTGTAGACATTTTTCCTTTTTTAATCATTGTTCAATAAACACAGCTGGATGCAAATAAATTGACGTCATAGTTAAGGCCTCCTAACAGCTCCACTCACATCTCCTGGGACCTTTCTGTAGCCTCTAGGATTTTTACAAAGAATTGTTTCCCCTAAAAATAATTACATGATAATCTAATTATTTTGTTATAATTATTCTCATAATTAACTTTGCTATGTTTAAAACTAAGAGAAAGAAATGAGATAGAGTATACCACTATATTAATCTGAGGAGCATATCTTGTATTTCTTAAAATTACTTCTGATTTTTATTTTATTTTATTAGTCTTGTTGATATGATCAGTAAACATCTTCTCAGCCACTGCCAAATTAAAATAATATTTATGTGCTTTTTATTGTAAATCAATAAAAACATAGATGTTGGATGAATAGCAAGAAGGAGTAGACACGTGGTTTTATGCTATTTTAAATGTGGGTGTGTTACTTCTAATTTGCTACCGTGAAACAAATATTGATAGGTCTGAAGTGTTTAGTGGAAAAAATGTGTACTGTAAATTCAGTTTCCTGTTTTAGTTTGTAGACTAGATACTTCCTTATCTATTTCCCTTATACTAATACAGAAGTTCTTGATTTCTATTTTTCTTTTTTTAATTTCGTTGTCATTTCAGACAGAGATAGAACTGTTTTGCACTGGCAGAACTGCATGAAAATCTCTTTGGAATAGGTGCAGTTGAATTTATTATTCATCAGTGTTTCCTGCGTAGTCTTAGAAAGCAAATTCCTTGATAATGGTTTGTGAGCACTTCTGTTTGTCTTTCTATATCTTTGTGCTTGACGAGTGGGATGGGTCAACCGATGGACTTACATGAGTAAAGTTTCAGACAAGCAAACTCCATAAGGTACATGAAATATTGACTAAAACATGTCTGCTTTTAATTCTCAGAAAGCACATTTTCTTAAAATTAATGACGTTTTGAGGATCAAAGAACATTATAAAGACAAATGATCTGAATACTTAGGATACTTCTACAAATAGCAGTAGAGAGATCCCACTGTGCTAGTTCTCAGAATGTATGAAAATGTCATTTTTTGTATTTTGTTCTCCCATATATAGAGTGTCTCAAGGAAAAGCCAGAGGGGAGTATATGTCTTTTTGATGTGGGGATGAATATACTTTTTGAAAGAGAATAGAACTCAGTTAATTTCAATATTCCATATTCAGTATTTCAAATCTTTTGACTTTCTATATAAGCTTGAGGTTTCAGGGGTTTTCTCCTGTTATTTTCATAATAGAAAATGTGTTACCTTAACTGAGGAACCCACCCTGTTGTTTCAGATAATTTCTCATGAAATTTCAATGGAAAAAGCAGCATTCTGTCCCAATTCTTCATGCCCTTCTCCAGTGTGGTGACTGTGCGTAATGGGAACAGGTAAATACCTACTTGAGCTGGGGTAATACTGATCTGCAGGAGAAGGTAGAAGCAGTTATTCCTTTCACAGCAGTAGCACTGGGAAGCACCACTCTCCTTTTAGGGCCCACTGTATTTGACCTGACAGCAACCTAAAAATTTTTCAGAAGAGGCAGCTTAAGACTTTTCAACAACAGGGGTTAAATTGAATTTTGCCAGTTCAGGGGCGGGGAGGGAAAATATAGCCTCGTTCATTCCCAGTGCTGTCAGCTACAAAATTCAGTTTTATAGCAGAGGAGAGCCCGTGGAATGACACCAACCGTTCCTCCGCTATCTGGCCCAGCCTAATTGCAACGCGTGGGTGGCAAAGGCCATCAGAGCGGGCGATGTCTACGTCCTCTACCCTTTCCTGCACCTACTCAGGTTTTGCTCTGAGCACTGCCAGGAGACTGAGGAAAAGTCTGTGTTGGTCCAGCAGTTGTCAGGGTATCTAAAATCTGGAGATATGCAAAGCACAGTTTTGATAATGAAAGAAAGGCTAATTGGGGTGGAGAAGGGATATGCAGAGGGAGTAAGAAGAATCAAAAAAGGCTGGTTTTCCTCACTTAAGCTAACTTCTCTAAAAGCTGGTGTGACTATTAGCTGTAGAAGAACTGAAAGGTCATTCAGGCCTAAATATAGAGCATCTCTTTGTGGATGGAGTGCCTCTCTTCTTGATTTTAATAAAAATGCATAGGATAAAATTAAGATCACAGGATAAAATTAAGATCACAGTTCAACTGAAAGATAAACCCACTCTTTCTTTAGTATTTCAGGTTTCTCAAATCAAATCTTTTAAACAGAAAATACATGACCAATCTTCATGGCAGAAAAATATATTTCCGAAAGTTTTTTTTGTCACTAGTCATCAGGTTTTTCAATCTTTACCTTTTGACAAAAAAATTATTTGATAATTGCCAGCTCCATATACATATATTCTGCCTTTGGAGATGAAAGGGAGCTCTCTGTACGGACGTATCTGTTCCCTCCTGAGAGCGTGCCCTGGGCACTGGGCACTGGACGGCTAAGTACAGAGGTCAGTCTGCCTGGGACCCTGAGGGTGATAAAAGCGAACCATGTCACCTCTCTGTCTCCATTTCCCTGCTAATCTGTTTTGCCTATTAAATCTCATCTGCCACCTTCATCACCTCCTTGCGCTTTAAAACTTTACTTCTCTTTACTGCTTTTTAACCATTTGCTTATCCACTTGAAGACTTTCTTATTCTATACCAGCTGTTTCTTTAAGATCTTTTGGCTAAGAACTTGTCAAATGCCTTTGAGTATATAAATATAGCCGGGATTTCTGTTGTCAGTATACCTACTGATACCTTCAGAAAATATTTTGATAGATCATCAGGCATGACTTCCTTCACAAAATCTATTTCTCCCTTTGCCAATAAATATATTTGTCTATAAGGCCACTCATTCTATTCTTTAAAACAGTTTCCACTAATTTGCCTGGCTTTATGGGTTTGTGATTGCCCAGATCTCCTTTGGTATCAAAGCAAATTTAAGCCAGAGGTTGAATAGCACCATTGGTAGTTAAGTCTTGAGTTTCTTTACGCTATTGGCAGTTATCATGTGGTGCTGGTGGTTTGTTACTGCTCATTTGCTCATTAGAAAACCTTTTTCAATGTCTTCTGTCATTAATTTTGATTTGAGATAGGGTCTCTCATATACCACTGTAGAGAGAGATTCCAGCATAGGAGTCTTTCCAATCTCCTCCACCAAAAACACATGAAAGGAATGCATTTATTTACCTTCTCTAAGCACTTCTTTTATATCTTCATTGGGTTTTGACCCTACAGATTCTCAGCAGGTTTCTTTCTCCTGTGTTTTTTATGCCTTTTTAAAGTTGTTCCTCAAACACTTTTTTTTGGGTGTGTCATATACATTATACCTGCCACAGTTTATGATCCTCTCTGGTTTCTTCATCTGGACATGAAACCTCTTACTCTGCTGTTTAGCAGCATCAGGTTCTTTTGGTTTCTCTTTTAAGTTTTTAGTAGGCACAATTTATTAGTGAACAAAGTTGTCTTTGAATAGTCTTCATACTGCCTTTAAGAATTTTACTTGTCATTTAAAAAATAGAAAAGAAAAGAAAAAAGGAAAACCTCGTCCAGCTGCTTCCAACTAAGCCGGGAGTTGCTTCATCCTCTCTGAGTTTCCTGACTGCCCGTGAAATGATTCCTGGCAACGTGTCCCAGTACATTTACCACTCTCCACTGGGTATAAATGAAGTTTTCCTGTCACTATTGTCGTTGTATAGTTGATCATATAATGCTAATAGTGTATTTCTCCTCTTTGCCCAGAATATCAGTTCTGTGGGATCACATCTTAGTACCCTGGCTAGAGGGCTTGACTGATTAGTTTTAATCTACTTTTTAACATATGATGCTGCTTGGCACAGCTTACTCCATCTTTTATATATGCTTTGACTTTCACGTTACACTGGTTCTGATCGTTGTCTTTTCACTAGGCGTTCTGTATGCTTATTATGCCCGTATTTGATATTGTCAGTTAAAAGTGTGTAGGGAAGCTAGTCAGCTAGGCAGTCTAGTTCCCTTCATATTGCTTAGATAGCTGCAGAAAAACATGTGAAAGTTCTTATTTCGATTTTCTGTAGAACTGTTTCTCTTATGTTGCTCTTATGTTTCTCTTATGTTTCTCTTTCTGTTGCTATTCTTTGTTATTTCATATTTGATTATTTCTAGCTTCCATCCTGTCTCTTATATGAATTCTTTTAACTTCCCCCAGTGAGCTTTTCTGCACCCATCAGCATTCTTCCACTTTCCAGTTTCGGCAACTTTACACAAACCTGGCTGTGTTCCTGGGAGGTGAATTACCCAACACTAGCCTGCAACTTGTAACTGAGGTTCATGACCCAAGAGTGTATTTACTTCTTGTGAGGAGGATTTCTCAAGAACATCGTTTCCAGCTTGGGTTCGGGACCTGCCTTCTACGCAACGGGGGCTGCTAGCCTGTAAGTGTTCACTGCTAAGAAGGGCATACACACAAGACCCCCGAGGAGCCGCTGATTGCTACATCTGTGGTGCAGTGCAGCATATTCTTTGCACCTTCAGATTTTTTAGCTTCCTAGCTGGATGGGCTGCCTTTCTCAATTCATCCCATCAATGATAGCTAGTTGGCTGCCCCTTGTTTCCTTATTGTAGCTCAGACTGACCATGACAGCAAAGTTTGTTTTTTTTTTTTTTTTTTCATTTCTAGCAGTTGTTTTGCCGGCTAAAAACATATATCTGCTGGATTCAGTTTCCACAAAGCACTGCCAATTCTCATGGCAGAATCTGGGCTGAAGAATCCTAGGCAGACCTCTCCACAAACGCTGACGTGTTTGATATATTCTTGGCATTGATAGCGTCTCTGGTAATCTGCCTTTTACCTAGAAGGGCACCTTAGCAAGTGGCTTTCCTGTTTCTACTCTTAAGTACGTTGTGGTGCTGAACAGCTTATTTCTGAAACCCTTCTGATTGCGTAAGCCATGTGGTTCTGGGTATAACTACCTGATGTGAGGGAAGAGAGGCTGGATGTGTTGAATAGTGGTTATTGCTTGCATTTGAGTACATTTGTATTGAGGGTCGCTCTACTGGAAGCAAACCAAGCATGGAAGAGGGATTAATTCCAGAGTCCCAAAGGCATTGTCCGTAACAGGAGGTTTGCAGCTATCAGACGGAAAACATCAACTTTCTATTTTGAGAAGAAGTTCCTTTGGTCTTGACGAGAAATAATAAAATCCTGCGGAACATAGTTCATTAACATGTAGTTCAGTCTGGGATCACTGGTCAGGCTTACCACCTGTGTGTCCTCTTGTTTGCCTAAGTGGATTGTAGGTCGTAGAAATACGTCAGGAAACAGCTTACAGGGGCACCTGTTTCAATATGCAAGCTTGAACATCTGCCTCTCTTAATCTGTCACTCTCCCATTAAAAAAACATTTCAGACACCCAGTCAACCAAAAATACCCTGAGAACAGCCTGGTGGTTGATTCAGTAGGAGCTTGTGAGTGGAAAGAAACCAGCCTGATTTACACAAAATACCGTTCAGTGATAATGCCTCACTTCCGTTGGTGGCTGGAACAAGTACAGGCATGTTCCACCTTCTCATGTTTCACACTTTAATTTGGCATTAAGGAGTTCTTACAAACATGGTCTCTGCGTTTATACAATCTTCTTTTTCTCGTTTCTACCAATCTGTCAAAGGCTACATTGGGGTTTTGTGTTTGCTTTTTTCTTTTTTTTTAAACATTGAGCAGCTAGCTAGGGCACATACAGTTGCATATGCATTTCTAAAATAATAACTGCTAGATGAACGCCTGGAAGTAATACCTCTATTCGCCTCAGATATTTCAAGTGTTACAGTTTGGTTAGATACACAATTCAGTCTGGTTTCCTTTTTCTGTCCTTTTGAATTTAACTTATTTAGGCTTTATGAGAAAAATGACTGCTCTCACAGATGCTATAATGTACAAAATAAATTGTGAATGTAGAATTCTTGTCTTATGAGAAATAATGAAAAGTGTTGGCCGTTGTGTACAAAAATGGCTGCAGCAGGACCCTGTAACATGTCCTACGAGTCTTTCTAGAGTTTTAGCTTTGCTTTTGACTGCAATAATTGCACAGTTGCAAACTGCAATACTTGATCTGTTTTAAACTGGTGTCAAAAATAGTTGCACTTTTCAATATTGCAAAAATGGCTTTAAAATTTCAGTGGTTGCATTTCATTGTCTGTTTCCTGATAGTCACAAATCTTCAAACGTTTTAGAGTCAGATTTCGGGTATTATTTTTGCAAGCTAACAATGTTGTATATTGGAAATAGGCAGATTTTTGAGAGAATAAAAAATAATAATTAAAACCCCCCCATAAAACAAAAAAAAAAACCACCACCAAAACTTAAAATGGGTTTGTTTTCTCCCTATTTGATTTTGTTGTTGTTGTTGTTGTTCACAACCTTACAAGCCAACATTCCCTATTCTGTCATGGGTTGGGCACAGTATAAACCATAACAGAAAAAACCCTAAGTTCTTAGGTCTCAGGATTTATCTAGTGCCGCTTAATTACACAGATTAACTTACTGTGGCCTCAGTAGCCAGGAGTTCTCACTATGGTCAGCAGCAGCATATTGAGGAAAATTGTCGTGTTGTTGCAATAGAAGAAGAACAGATATCCTCGCGTGTTGCATAGGCTAAGGTAGGCTATTTCTGCCCCATGTATTGGAGTCTATCGGAGAGCTAGTCAAGGCAAAATGAACTCTCTGCTGCTGAACCTCTTTAGTTACACTGGACAGCTCGGCATGTGTAAATTAGGTGGGATTGCAATTTAAAGGATGCTGCTGATAATCAGAGATGAATGCTGGCTAAAATGTATTAGAAAGCTTGAACCCAGCCTTCTGTCCTTTCACAATGAAATATTTGTAATCCACCTGTTCAATGAGAACAATTCCCTCAAAATAAGTCAAATGCAGCAATCTGAATAAATCCAGCAAACAGCTTAAGAAAATGAATTCCAACTAGATGAGTAGATGGGCAGTGTTCATGCTTTATTTACTTCAATAGATTTGTGAAGCTAAGTCCTATGCAGCTGTTTGAAAATTTATAGAATTCATTTCTAAAACAAACCACTTGGATGATAGACACAGCTATGACTTCTGTTGTGTCTGTGCCAGGAAAGCCTTTGTTTTTGTACTGCAAACACTCTTTAATAACAGATCTTGTGTGTTTAGCCTTTTGCCTTCTGAAAACAAATTACTCCCTTTTTGATATCCAGCTAGTTGTGACGCAACCTCATGATTTAGCTTTAAGTTCATATTTGTTACTTGATATCCATTCCTTTCGTAACTATGCAGCTAGACCTGGCAATGGTATTGTACAGCTGAACCATATATTGTTAATGCAGCATAATGCTCACCAACTGCACCTCTGCTGCATTATCCAATGCACCTTTATGATAATACTGTTGATTTTGATTGCTTCTTGTACACAGATGTCCTTTTAAAATGCGCTTGAAACTCCTGATAGATTTCCAAATATTTCCCATTGACAGCCTCCTTACAAATACCCGTTTCAGGGAATGTGAGCCAACATTTCCATAATCATGTTTAGTCGTTCACATAGCCATCGCATTTGAATATAATGAGGAAAACCCATCGTGCTAAAGCACAAGCATTAATTGGAAACAAATGCCAAAAAGATGTTTTCGTAATGAATGCATCGATATTTAAGTAGTTTCCCAGCATTTTAATATCAAAAATGTGTTGGGATCTGCCAACTCACTTGGTAATCTTGCATAATACCAGGGAAGCTGCACGTATTATATGGCTTTAAGTAGCGCCGTTACTCAGCACACTTCTTGGGATTCTGTGCATTTTAGAAGCAATTACTTGCTGCCTTTCACAACCTTGGCAACAAGTGTCAGAACGACTGCAATTTTTGTCAAGAGAAAGTGCTGTCCTAGAATTCTGAGGAACACCTGAGGACACCACCCATGATAACAGAATAAGGACCTGCAACATTTTACTGGGCCCTGACTATGGACCCATTTACAGACCAGCTCAATAAAATCTGCCTGCCCTGTAGGATTCCTGTGTAGAGTAGGATGTGTATTCAGGGTGTTTTCAGCACTTACACAATTAAAAGCCAAATGTGGACTTTATTGCACGGGGCTTTCACTGGTTCGTTTGCAATCCCCTAGACACACATTGTGCCATGGCACAGCAGTATCTGAAACACAAAATAAAGCAAAGCAGGGCTGTAAAATCCACTTCCATCTGCGCATTACAGTTCTAAAGTGGTTAAAAATAAAACACTAGCTAGTTACAAAGCAGAGCTACTGAGAATCCATTCAAGATTCTTTAAGTAATACAGTTCATGTCTCATGGCAAGTCATGTGCAGTTCAATCAATCAATGTTTCATTTTCCATTATACTGTTGGCATGACAAAGCAGGGAAGTGTTGCCAGAGTTAATACTCCAACTCTCTTATCTATGTCTAGAAACTGGTTCATATTGGCCATGGGAGTGTTTTAGATAGTATTTCCATCTTGTGTTATTGTCCGTTCCTGATTCCTTGGCAGACTGCCATATCTTATATATTTTCTCTTGCAGGTTTTTTGCTTTCTCCCAAGGCTGTGCACAGTTTATCTTCCTTGCTTTTTAAGTGGATAATACTTTGTTCTTCCAGAGAGCTTGAGGATATTCCTTTCTCACGTTTTTCTGTATTATTGTGTAATTTTCCTTCCTTGTGAAAGGAGGTATTGCTTGGAGAGTTCCCAGAAGCTATGGCTACCGTTTAAATTATATATTGTTGTCATTGCTGCTGTGGGAGGTTTTAAAGGGTATTTGTTGGGAGGGAAGGAAAAGAATGAAGGAAAACTGATCTTATTTGGGGAAGGGTTTCTCTGCAAGCATTCAGGGAAATAAATTATTCTCTGTTCAAGCATCCCACCAGGTCTTAATTGACACTATAAGTAAATATATGTCATACTAAGGAAGCTTAATCATGCTCCTCTTTGAAAAAAAAGTTTGTAACCCCTAACATTATTAAAGTACACTACAGATTATTTTTCAATAAAAATATCTGTAGGTGACCAAATAAGTAGCTTTTTTCTATTTCTCTCTGCCTTGTGTAGATGTATCATGATACTATAGTGTTGTAGGTGATGAAAATTAGGTATAGTACCTCTTCCTTCCTTAAAATACGTCTTCAGTCAGTGTTATCAACCGTTAGCTTATACGTGAGTCCCATGTGTGTTTATCTAAGAGAAAATCTGGTGGCTAAATGCACAAATAGTTAGAAAATGCCTTAAGGTATAGAACTGTATTTGGATTTCCAAAAAGTTCAAGTGAGGTCTCTCACTGAAAGCTTTTAGAAGAACTAAAAAGTCAAAGGATAAAAAGAAAACATAACTTGTAGATTAGTAAAGGACATAAAACCAAAAAAAAGGAAGAAATAGTTAATTTTCACTGCGGAGGGAGACTACTAGCGTGTCCCAGAGAAATCTCGTCCCCTATTCATAAGTAGTCACAGGAAAGGGTGACAGTAGAGAGAAAGCATTTGCTGAATATTACATTATTTGCGGTAGTAAAAATGAAAGTGGCTGTGAAGAGGTGTACTAGGATCTCAAAATAACAAGTGATTAAGGGATCAAATGATAAATGAAGCCCAGTGTTGATAAATGCAAAGCACTGTACATTGGAGAAAGCAGTCCTAATCTGTACATGTAACATGAAGGGCGCAGAACTAGTGGTTATTACTTCTGAGCTATTTTGCATAATTCTGTGACCATATCAGTTTGGTGCTCAGTGTCTACATCTTGACTGTTAGATACAGTTCTGCCACCTCTCCCCTCTCAGAAAGGTGCATGAGGAGCCCAACAAGGCTTATTGCATGTTTGAAGCTGTTCCATACAAGGAGTGACAAAGTAGACAAGAAGCCTTCATCTTGGAGGAGAGATAACCGAAGTGGTATGAAATAGGGAGTCTGTAAAATACTAAGTAGAAAACAGACAGAGTAGGGAAGGATTATTAAATGTTTCTCCCAGTGGGGAGAATATTTGGAAGTGGATTTAAAACCAAAAAGAAATAGTCTTTTTTCCCCAGTCCCGTAAGTAAACTGTGTGACTCACTGCTCAAAAGTGTTGTGGATACCAAAAATTTAGCTGGATTAAATACAGTATTAAAAAGGCAGGTTCATGAAAGAAAATTCCAGAAGAGGCTGTAAAATATGAAGGTACAACATATGTCTCAGGTAGTTTGAAGGGTTTGCCAGAGGAAGGATGAAATAGACTTGCTGTGGTTTTATATTCTTTGCCTAGACCGTCATGTCAGAGATAATGTGCTGTGCTGCATGGACCTTTGGTCTGACCAAGGACAGCAGAGTCATGTCATCAGTAAAACATCAATACATTACAGCAATGGCTGAAAAAACCCAAACTTTACTACTGTATACAGGTTAAAGTAGGAATTGTACGTGTGGTGTAGCCATTCACATAACTGGAGTATTTGGCTGAGTAGATGACAACAGAAGCAGTGCTGTTCTGAATTGCCCTGATGGCCTTTTATGGCCATATTTCTTTTTTAATTTTAAGGTGTAAGATTATTGCATTCCCTTTCTCTGAAGACTAGTGGCCTGTGAACCTGGTTACAGTTCAGGTTCCCCTGGAGACCTGGATTTTTAAGGCCTTCTGTATAGAATAACTATACTCCTTTCTGTCTTGCATCTAGTGAGTATTCTAACTATGGAAAGCTACGTGACCTGTACTTGGCAGTCTGCACAATGTGGCTAAACAGCTAATGCCCTCACTCGAGCTCCTCCACCTCTGTTTGGAACCGTGCTGCTCTTGCAGAGATATTTCTGTCTGTAATGGAAATGGAAACATTGTCCTTCTCCATAGAGCACGTTTTAGTTTTGCGGAAATACTGCAGTGAGCTTCCTGCCATTGCTTACACTCTTTTCTTTCACAAACACCCTAGCACATTGCAATGCTCTGACTACTAGGACAGAGATATTGATTTCACTGGAAGGCAGTGAGGTATGCAAAAGTGATGAGTTTCCACAGCCCCTGTTAGTGAGCAGATGGGCTGCTGCTTCTCATACTAATTGGACTACTTCAGTCAGCTGTGGCTTCATTCCTAAGTATTAATCCATCGACTTTGAGGCTGGAATTCACAAAGTGATGGCTTACCATGACCAGGTGGTCCAGGCAAGTGCAGCTATTGAGATGTTGAGTGGATTTTTTGTTTGTATATATCTTCCTGTTTGGATATCCAGTAGCCTCAAAGACTCCAGCTGGTGCCCAAAACTCCAGCTCATCCTAATCATCTTGCAGGTGTCCTAGACAGATGGAGATGTCATGGAAGTGCTTTTGAAGCACTCCTCCCTATCTAACTACCATCATTTCTACCTTCTCAATGTTCTGATACAGTAGCTGGGCTCCTGCCAGCACAGCCAGCCAGAGAAGCCTTGGGAAAGACAGGAGAGAGCCTAGTCTGTAACGGAGAGGGAACAAACACCTAAGTTTTGAGCGAATGTTTTCTGTTTGCCTGGAAGTCTGCTATCATGCCCCTCCCACTCAATAAGGAAACAAATATTTCAATTTTGTAGCAAAATTTCTAAAAGACAAATCATTAAGCTATTGGCCAGGTATTGCTGCATATCAAACCATCACTATTAAACACTAATATATCTTGGAAGGACTATGAGGAATTCTGTTACACTGCATACAAAAATATCTTAACTCTAATAAAAGAAGAGATTAGCTGATAGGCAAGGCGGGGCACTTCTACCTCTGCTTTAAAACACGTCTGTAATGCCTTCTGCATGTAACGTAGTGCTATTTTTTTTCCTGTGCCATCGGTCTACTAAACTTCAGAAATAATCTGAAGTAGTTTGAGAATCTATTTTTAGCACAAAAAATATCCAACCTGTTGAAAGTATTTTTTTTTCACATTCAAGTATTTCTTCTTCAAGAGTTTGCAGGAGACAAAGCTTCTGACGTGGAATTTAAGGGCAATGTGAGAGTTGGATGCAGATGACCTTTCCCTGCACTCCTTAAGAATAGAGGAGCTAGCTGGTGTGAGAGCATCCTCCAAGGAAGCAGAGAATTGACATCTGTCATCTCAGTTAGACAGAAGAATGTCGTTCGTCCTTGTCTCCCACATCCCGGCAGCTGCCCTGGGTACTGCACCATTGGGTATTTACTCTTTGTTGTTGTGGCTTTTACACAAACACTGAAATCTTAGTGGAAAACAAAAATGACACAGTTGTGTGCTAGTGGAGACATAGGAAAGTGGGAAAGCCACCTGCTCATACGTAACTACTAATACAATGTAAGACTGCACTAGCAGTCAGTGGCTGATACCTACTCTGGGATAAACAGTTATTTCACTATTAGGGCATCACACAACTGCAAAATGGAGAACTGGTTTCATGGTTTAACCCCAGCCAGCAACTAAGCCCCACACAGCTGCTCGCTCACTCCCTGCTGGTGGGATGGGGGAGAAAATCGGAAAAGTAAAAGTGAGAAAACTCATGGGTTGAGATAAAGACACTTTAACAAGTAAGGCAAAAGCCGTGCACGCAAGCGAAGCAAAACAAGGAATTCATTCACTACTTCCCATGGGCAGGCAGGTGTTCAGCCATCTCCAGGAAAGCAGGGCTCCATCACGCCTAACAGTTACTTGGGAAGACAAATGCCGTAACTCCAAACATCCCCCCCTTCCTCCTTCTTTCCCTAGCTTTATATGCTGAGCATGATGTCATGTGTTGTGGGGTCAGCTGGGGTCAGCTGTCCCAGCCGTGTCCCCTCCCAGCTTCTTGTGCACCCCCAGCCTACTCGCTGGTGGGGTGGGGTGGGAAGCAGAAAAGGCCTTGACTCTGTGTGAGCACTGCTCAGCAGTAACGAAAACATCCCTGTGTTACCAACACCGTTTTCAGCACAAATCCAAAACGTAGCCCCATACGAGCTACTATGAAGAAAATTAACTCTATCCCAGTCAAAACCAGCACAACTGGTGATGCTAGGACTTGAACTGGTTCCACCTTCACCATGCAAAGTACTCAGCTGTTCACAGTTATGCGACTCTGCTGCATTTATATATATACATCTTGATCTTATTGTCTTCTGGAATGAGACTTTAAAAAAATCTGTTTACTCTTTACAGGATAGGAAAAAAGCTCTAGCAATTGGTCTGCCTCACATGTTAAGTTGCAGTTATACTGAATTCCAAGGAAGAAATCAAATAATGAGTCTGTGTCTAAAATTCTGGTTCTACCTTGTATTGAGTATGGCTATTACAATATCCTTTCTTACTTCTCTCATACATGGCAGGAGCTTTTTACAGTCCATTTCACCACAGCATCCTGGAGAAAGCTGACCTCCTGACCTTATTTAAACTGTGTTGTAATACTCTACTCATTTCCCTGTTAGATGAAATAAGCAGCAAGCTGCACACACAACCCACATCCTTATGGAAGAATTAGGATTGTGCCATATCCATGCACAGTCCTGGTAACTTTAGCTGATAAATGTACAATGACAGGACCATTTTAGGAACCTTTATTTTATACATTCCTGAAAGAAGTTGCAGCCATAAGAATCTGATGAGGAATCCTGATAGAACTGCCTGTGATGTAAATAACTTTGGACAGCATCCTACCTGTCAGACCCCTGGTGATGTGCCACCAAAGGAAGTTGTGCAAACGCAACACTACCAGCATTGCTGGAACAATTGCAATAAGTCATTTGACAAGAAATGCATTTCTGTCATTAAGTTCCATTAATATAAATTCACTTCTCTTTTCAAATAGATGAATGAAATACAGAATATTGAATAAAATGTTTCTCTCAGAGAAATGGGTTAATGGTCTTGTAGTACTCAGGAATACAATGAGCTTTACTTGTCCTGAAAGAATGTCTTTCTTTGGATCATGGCAGGAAGGCTGGATACTCCAGGGGACAGTGTGATTTTGGTTCAAATATGCAGGTAGTGATGAACATAAACATGGATGTTGCCTCATGGTTACAACAGGGTCTGATTTTTCTGTGCTTCCAACACTCCTAATACGTTTAGGAAGCTTTTTTCCTGCCCCCCAGACTCAAGAAAAAGTAAATATGCTACCCCTCTTTGCTTTTTTCCTTTTTCCTTCTTTTCTGTTTTGTAATCTTCACTGCTATTTGAATTGTTTTTCTGCCCAGACAGAAAAATTAGAGTTTTTGTCTAGACAGGAGATCTTTGCTCTTTCTGAAGACAGTTATTTAAAGCAGAGTGTTAGAACAACATTTATCAATGTTATTTGCACTACATACCCAGTCTAGGCACAATCAGAACTCTGTTGTTCCTCACCCTTCACTTAGGACCAGAGTAAAATATGGTCCCTATCCATGAGTGCTTACAGTCTGATTTAAAATGTTGTTCACAGTAATGTTGTAAAATGCATCTTCCTCTATGCAGCCTTAGGCTGCTGCCACCGTGCATAGACATGTCTTCAAATGCTCCTGATTTAAATTCTCCCCAGTGTATGCCAGCTGAGAACTACTGCCTCGATGCAAGGAAAACCTCACTAGTACTGTGAATGACATTCTGACTCTGAGCACTCTCTCATGGTTAACTCATGCCAATACTTAAAACAGAACCATTGCAAAGTTATATTTTGGGACTGGTTTGTAAAATAGGCCTATTTTGGAACATCCGGTATATATGGATTATTTTGTTTGAAGGAACCTAAGTGAGATGGATGGATATAGCCTGGTGACTCTCTCAGTTGAATTTTATAGTGTTGAATTTTTCTGTTTACTTGAAAACAAACAAACTGCTCTTAATTATTGTTTTCTTAATGAGGGTAATGCAAGCAAAGTGGTTTAGATGTACAGTCTATCAAAGCAGCTGTTGAGAAAGCTCTGATGTGTAATAGCATGAGAAGGCAGGATGGCAAACAAAGCTGTTAGTCTTTCAATAGCATTAAAATTATTGTAGCAATAAGGGGAAAGAAGTTGAGAAGGGCGTTGGGAAACAGTGAATTGCAGTATCACTGTAAAGAATAGAAAGGTGTATTTTCAGAGGAAAAAATGCTACGGAGCTAGGAGAACTGAACATCTGAGGAATACTCTTCAAGAAAAGACAGATGCTATCAGAGGGAAAGAGTTACAGAGTTTAGTTAATGGGGAAAAGCCAGCTATATTGGCATGTAAGGAGAAACTGGCTTGTGAGCTACGTTGCGGGTTGATTTACATCCTGTGCAACTTACTGAAGTCACTAGGATTTCGTGGGATTTAAATTAGACCAAATTCCATCTCCTGATGTTACTGAGACAAATTAGTTGGGTTAGAGATTTGAAGGCTTTTATTGTACTGGCTGAGAACAGCAACAGGAAAAAGGGGGCCGATAGCCTAAAGTGGGGATAGAGATGCTTTGAAGGTGCAAAGGAATGTTGAGTTAGTAGGACATAAAAACTACAGTACAAAAAGCTCAGTGTTGAGAGCCTTTTCCAGTGGCCAGATGCAGGCAAATGAGGCAATCCTACAGTCAAGAGTCATTAGAGTAGTAGCCAGAAACATAAGAGGAGTTTGCAATTTGCTGATGGTTATTTGGAGTAATAAAGTGTCTACTGATAAACTAGAAAAGACTTTAGCTTTTTTTTGTAGGTGCGTGCTGAAGGCAAGTAGAAGGGTTAACACATTTAGGCCAATCCATCACCTGCTATAGATTTAGTTGAGATCAGCAGAATGTCACTGCTTCCAAGTAAGTTGTGCAGATTTACGCCAGTGCAGGTTTGGGGCTCAGCCTTTTCTCTATATATTTTTCTCAAATAAATAGTACGTAGTTAGACAATGGACTTGAAAGGATAGTCAGGAAAACACACCAGAATACTAATGCCCTTGTAAGAATGATTTGTATTTTGCCTCTCAGAAATTTTGGAGGAAAATGCAGCAAATCAAAAAAGTAAAGTAATGACTATATTAATAAAAAGACGACCACCACTTCAAAACCTGGAGCTGGATACCTACTAAAGATCAAAGGGGTTCTGGAGCTGAATCTGAAGCACTGAAAACTATTATGTAAACATAGGTGTAAATCTTAGTGCCAGTATAGGATGACGGTTTAGTCAATATCAGGTGAAAAATCAAAATGAAAGTGCTGTGAGCATCACAGTGAGGAAAAATAATAATATATATTTATCTAGCACTTAACATTTCCAAATTGTATGACCATTAAATAATGCAGAAAGTTGCATTGATCTTAGATGTGTGGAATTCTTTCCGTAAAGGACATGCTGTATTTCTAGAGACACTATAGCTATAAGCAAGCTGTTATTAGAGTGGAGGGCTACATTAGAGAAGCACTTGGACTAAGGAATTGTGGGTAATTTAAAATAAGTAAGAGGGTATGAGTGCTTTCTATCTGAATTTAATAAAAAATAACATCTACATAGATGTTAGATTGAGCAGCCCTTGGGAAACAAAGTAATTGGTATTTGAAACTGAAATTAACTGAAGTGTTTAAGAGAATAGATTGGCATACAACAGATTATGTCTTTCTGAAGGAAAAATTAACTGTGCTATTAAAAATTGTTTTAAATCGTGTAAGGAAATACATTGGTAAAGAGCAACCATCATTCTAAGATACCCAGTGTGTGTTTGGATACCAGCCCCTTCGTGCCAGGGCCCCCGTGACAGCCCCAGCGCCCCGGAGCAGGCCTGCCAGCAGGCACAGAGCAAGCAGGGATGGGTCGAAACTTAGGCTTATCCTCAGCATTTATGGAAAAGCAGCTGAAAGCCATGGGTCAAAAAGGCCACCTTCTGCAGACCATATTATGCCTCGTGTACTCGCATACTGACTTGGGGAAAAAAAAGAAAAACCTGAACAAAATGGTGATGATCTGTCCAAGTAATTAGGGATGCGACTGATCTCCCTGGGGCTAACTCTTTATATAAAAAGTTAAATGCATGCCTAGAGGGTTTCCTGGATACAGTCAGAAAGTTCATTCACTCTCAAACTTGAGAAATAAATCAGGGTAAAATCATAGTAATTGACAGCTCTTAGGTCTGACTTACTTTCTGACATTGCCAGTTGACTTCATTACAGGAACAGGGACTAAGGCACGACCCAAGTTCTCAGAGAAGGGACTGTATTTAGAGTGCTGGGTTTTGTGGTGAATTTGCACGTTTGTAGCCTTAGACGAATTTATTTTTGTAGTTGCCATATGTGAGGGCTTTTCATAATTGCCATCTGTGGAATGAAAGGCAATTCAGGCAAAAATGTGCACAGTTGCAAATATTAGAAAATATGGCTATTATAAAAATTCATAAGAACTTTATGCAAATGTTCCATCTACAATGGCAGGGCCAGATTCTAATATCACGCATGATGCACAGTAACAGATTTTTCTTAGGTATGCCGGGATGCCCACACTGTGTCTGAGATTAGAATCTGTCCCCAAAATGGATTATTGGGATATGAAAGAGCCAATGATGAGGAAAATCAAATTTTTACTGAGCTGTTTTTTCTCACCCTTACTATGTGAGATTTGGCTTTCAGCATAGTTCTTGATCTTTGTAACTTATTAGGAAAATTTGGAATAAAAATAATGACAAAATGTGAAAAATCTTTTTCTTCCTTTAAGAAATTATCATCATCAAGTTAGGACAAAGAATTGATCTCTCTATGCTCAGTTGCTCTGAGCAACTAGCAAATTTTGACTACATGAAGCATTACCTGAAGTAAACAACAGTGATTCCATTACCAGGGGGATTCCCCTGAGGTGGTGTTACCAGGTATTGGTAGCAGTATAGTTCTGGTGTTGTGGAGGTTGCATGCAGGTTAATTTACTCTGCAAGTCCTATAATCAGCGGCAGTATCTTCATTGAGTCATCATCCCTGGAGGTATTTAGAAAACGTGTAGATGTGGTGCTTAGAGACATGGTTTAGTGGTGGACTTGGCAGTGCTAGGTTAACGGTTGGACTAATGATCTTAAAGGTCTTTTCCAACCTGAACAATTCTATGATTTATTTAAATCCTGAACTTTATTCTCTTTATTTTCCCCCATACCCAGATACTGTCTTTTGTTCTTGATCTTTGGGGAGGAGGTAAATGAGATTTGGATACGAGCCATAATTATTCTGGGAAAATCACCCTGCGGCATTGATTTATGTGCAAAATCTTGCCCTGCAGCAGCTTGACAGCTACGCAAGGCTAGGAAGGCTAGGCCTACAGAGCTTCTCTCCTTCTTAAATGATGTATTTATGGCCCTTGTCTCTTGTCTTTAATTCACAGTGACCCAGGTTTAGCAAGAGAAGTTGGTACAGCTATCCCATTCTCATCTCCAGAGTAACCCAGCACCAGCCAGGTAAGAAACTCCCCTAGGATAGGGGAGATTTGATTTTCTAACATCATGGGAAGCTGAGGGGTGGAGTGAACCCAAGCTCCTGTGCACCACCCAGGGGCAGAGCTGAAGAAGCCCTGGCAACACTCCACAGTTAGAAAGCCCCTTATGACTTTAGACTTCTTCAGTATTGAATAGCAGCTGGAGTAGGGTTTCCATGATTTTGGATTAAGAGAAGTTTCTTCGAATGCTATTTAGAGTGCAAAGGGGTGGCTGATATTTTGAAGTGCAGAGTATTCCTAGTGACTTTCATGGAAATCACAATATCAATGGGTTCTGAAAATGAGGCCCCTTGTCTAAATGGCCAGGTACAAAGGAAAGGACCAAACCCTTCGAAGAATGAGAGCGTTTTGCTGGATCATTGTTATAAACCCATTTTGCTATGTCTGAGCTGAACAGTTTTTCATTCAACACACAGGATTCTTATGTTATTGCAAACAAAGGGCTACTAATGCAGACAAATTCTAATAGAAGATTCAGTGTTTTTAGTGAAGGCTAAAAACACAGAAATGGTCACTGCAATTGTTTTTCTAATCTACAGCTTCTCAGTTTTTTCTGAGAGCGATACCCTTGTGTTAGTGATGCTTCTGAGACCCACTGAGAGAAGCTATAAATCTTTATAACTCACAAGTGAAACAATAAAATTTCAATGGCAAAATGTTTCTGTCCTCTGGAAAATGTGAAAAATATGCCACTGTGCAGGGGCAGAGAACTTTTGCAGGAAATGTTCATTAAGATTGACTGTGAATATTCAATAAACACCTGAAAGTCCATGTAGTTTTAAGATGTTATCTTTAATCAAGATTTTGCTTTTCAAATATTGTTTTTACTAACCATCTATCTTCAAATATTCTGAAAATAGAAGGGTTTCATTTATCATGTATAAGCTATATAAATGCTAGCCATATGCTGTTGAATGAGCTACTTTTTTAGGCATGCATATTAAGGTATTCCTTTTCACAAAAATGTTTGAGTATAAAAATTACATATCTGCTCATCTTTATATAATAATATAAATTCCAAAATATCTTTTTCTTTTAAAACCATAGTAGTTTTTATCAGAAATATCATGGAATGTGTCTGCAGTTGTAGATTTTTAAGCTGCAGTGCCAACAAACAGATCAAGTTATACAGAATACTGCATCAAATAAAACTTGAATGCTGTGCATCACCAAAAAGTATGTTTCACATCTCACTGCCTCCTTTCCAGTTGCTTTCTAGTTTCACACTGGGACACTAAGACCCTAAAATATCTTACACGTGCAGATAATTAATATGCTGCCTTGTAACAAATACTGAGGACACTAAGGGGTCAGTCTGTACTGATACTTTGTTTTCATTCTTTTGCTGAAAGATTAAAATTAGCTGAAAGGTTATCGGTGTCAAGTCTCCAGTTCAAAATCTTTTATTATCTAGGCAGTTTTAGTAAGGGTTTGAAACTGTATGATATTGTTGCAGATGCAGCAAAAGATTAGAATGAAAGATCTTGTTTGGATGATATTATGAACAATAATTTGGACTTTGATGGTGGACATGAGGATCCCTGTATTTTCTTTGGTTTTTTGTGACTTCTCTGACCCTTATGTCCTCTGCAGTCACACAAATCTCCGTGTGTACAAGATAAATAAATTCCTTCATTGTCATAAAAGAAAATAAGAACAGGGGATTGGAAAATAGCGTGTCATTAATTACGGTCCCCTGCTTCATCAGGACACCATCATGCAGTCACTTTTATGGAACTTATTCTACACAACTGTAAATGAAAGTAAATTTCTTGTTCCACTATCTCAGTTGAAAATGTGCCGTAGGAATATAATGGTGGAATAGCTAAAAACATTTTTTCTTATATAGCCTTAATGTATGCATGATCAGTTCACACACATTTGTCCTTGGAATTATTTGTTCTCCAGTTCTGAGACAGCAGTGCTTCTCCCTCCCTCATGCTTATCGTAGTGTATTTATGGGCAGCAATATTTTCCTCTCTTAACTTTGTAAGTCTTGTAAAACTGGTAATGCACAGTAGCTAGACTCCTCTTCTATCACTGGCTTTCTCTTCCCCAGCTATTCTGTCTTCCACTGCACATTAATGCTTAGATTTATTTACCTTGAATGTGAGCACCAGAACTTTGCATATTCTTGCAGAATGTAGTTGGCAATCTCAATTTGGGCATCCCAACTGCTAGTTTTCATTTTCTCCCTCTTTGTTGCCCCCCCCCCCCCGCCTTTTTTTTTAACCATTGAGTTAGTCTAAGATTGACTTGACTTTGTTTATTTTCTATTAATGTATCATTTTGCTATGTATATTTTAGTCTAAAATTAGGGAAAACTTTTTAAGAAAAACTGACCTGTATTTAGTCAAAATTCTTATAGAAAACTGAGTATTCAGCACAAATTGAACATAGAACATGTTTTGGTTTTCAGTTTTCATTAAATCAAACAGTATAATTAATAAATAAAATTTCACATCAGTATTCATTTCTCTTACATAGCGAATACGTGAGTGTTTTCTAAAAATAAAGGTAATACATGAAAGAAAAAGACATAGCCTCTTCGGAAGTCTTGGCAATTTTGAAAGACAGCTGTGTGGGGTTTTTCCCCTTTTCTAATCTTCTCTTCTTTTCTTCTTTTGTGTGTGTGTTTCACTGGTGTTGATACGCACAGAGCATAGCCTAGCTTTGTATAGAGCATGGTAGTTAGTAGCTGCAATTGCTGTGTAAAGTAGTAGAAGATGGTTGAGGTCTTCATGTTAGACTGAAGGGGAGAGAACGCTGAGTCGTAAAGATTTGCCCATTGCCATTGAGAGCTTCACTGCACAAGTGGTCTATTGTCCACTTCTGTCTTGGTCTGAAAGTGTGATACAGTACTAGCCACCTGATACACCAGCACTAGTACCTGATACAGTACTAGCCACCACATGTGGAAAATTGACTTGAATGAGAGGCAAATTAAATCTTCCTGTTTTCTTTTATTTCTCTAAAAGATGTGTTAAATCATGCAAATGTTATTCTTCTGTCTGAGTTATCTCTTTAAAATGTCACAAGGTCCTGCGGAAGTGATTGTACTTCAGAGCTGCAGAAGCTGTTGTGGGGCCCTGTTCCACTGTGCAACAATTTCTGCTTTCATATTGGAGCCACTTCAGAGAAACTTAAATGAAACTAAATCTTGAGCTTCCTCCACGGTGAGAGCAAAATAGCTTTTCTTTCAATGCTAGTTTTGTGCCGAATGCTGCATACCAAATTTGTGGTATGAAATCAAGGGGAAATTGGGAGGAAAAAGGTTGATGTCAGATGGTACTTTCCTTAAGTTTACTACGGATAGAAAACATTTATATGGGAAAATATTTGCATGGGATTTTTGTGTCTGACAGTGAAGCAAGCACCCATACCTTTTCTCTCCTGACATTCTGCTTGTTGCAAAGTTAGCTGTATATGTAATTTAGTCAGTGGGCTACAGCTGGACTTCTGTCTCTTTCTTACTCATTCCAATACCGGCAACGGCTTTCACTGCGTCAGAATTTCATCTTTATTTTCACCTCACTAGTCTCACATTTTTACCTGGTCATCTGATTTCAAGCTAGGACCACAGCCTAAGAATAAAGAATGCTCCTTACCCCATCATCATCCCCTCAGCCGGGGCTTTTGGTACCTAGAGACCTTCAAACAGAGCTTCCTATGGCAGTATGGAAAAATGTGATTGTTACTGAAGCAGCCTAAAGGTAAGGCCTTCCAGCCACTACTAAAGACAGAAACTGCTTTTCTGTGGAGGTAATGTTGCTACGTAATTCTCCTGTTAATTTCCAAATGCTTTGCCTTCAGCATTTCTCTAATTTCCCATGCCATTCAACCCTGGTATGTTGTGAAAAATAACTCATACTTAGTTTTGCCTGTGCAAGGCTGGACCCACACTTCCTCTTAGGGCTGACTTGAGCTGAAAACAACCAGGCTTCCTCTGGCAGTAGACTCCTAAAGCAGCAATTAAGTAATCCTCCTGATGAATGATGGCTTTGCCATTGCGAAAATTTTTGAAGCCAGAGTGACAACTTCTGTAGTTGATGGGGGAATGAGGCTGGAGCAGTCACTACTTCACTCACCCCATCCAATCACCAGCATCAGGATCTTTCCCAGGACTAAGTTCCTCTTCTGCTGCTTCTGCCTCTCTCTGTGGGCCTGGTTTGCCCCTAATATTCAGAGCAGCAGAGCCTGGGTTTCGATGCACCAGTGGGAAACATCCAGCTGGCACTGCCTCCTCTCTCCGTACCTGGGCTCCTTCAGCGGCGGCCCTAAGTGCTCCTGAGGGCATGCAACCTCTCAGGTTGTGTGTGTGGTGCTGGAGCCAGGGAGTCTCCTGATGTGAGGGAACATTCCCCATCAGGTCTTGTAGCTTGATGCTGAAGCATGTTCATGGCAGATGGAATCTGTAGGGAGTTTAGATAACAAATTTCTATTAAAAAAAAAAAAAAAAGTTTGCAGCTTGGTTAAAAGCTTCTCTCAGATTTGAGTAACTCAAGTATCTGGCCTGCTGTGCTTCAAGCTTTTCTTCTAGATTACAGTGATATTTGAATGTCACATAATTACAGGAATTAGATTATTTTTAACAAGAAAAAAAAATTTGTCTTAATTTTATACTTCAAACTGACTAAAACTTTTTTTAAATCTTCCATTAAATTCAGGTGTGGGATGTACTTGTGGTAATAAATAGCTAGACACAAGAGTTTTTAACAGGAAGCATTAGACCAACCTTATTTTATCTAGGGAAAGAAGTATTCTTTTTCACTTTAAAAGAAAAAAAAAAAAAAAAACAAACCACAAAGTGAATCCTGAGGACACTAAGTCATTAGTCAGGAAAAAATCCTATTGAAATCAAACTCTTATGGATTGGCCAAACACCAAAGTGCATACTCATATCTGTAGAAAAATTATTTCAAGCTAACACAAATTTATTGAAAACATCTGCTCCTCTAATTAGCATACTGAGTACTTCTCATCTTTACTTGTTCAAAATGCCAGCCTGTTTCATTGCAGCAGGAGGTATTGTGATGTAGAAATGTTCAACCAGGACTAAAAAGCAGCTATCACTATTGATTTTTTTAAATAAAATATTAAATATAAATATAATTTTTTGTGTTCTATTGTAACAATAAAAAACAGTAGTACTAGTAGCTCATATATGTCATGAACAACCTCTGCCAAAACATGAAGTACAAATCTACAACAAAATTTTTCATCTAATAATAAAATTTCAAACTCTTTCCTAATTGTAAATGTGCAAAAAGTATCCATTAACCCCTCCAATTCCTCTTTTAAAGGGGTAGTTTGAAAATGTTTTGTTTCATCCTGACAACGTTTTCTACACTGCCTGCAAGATACAAGTTCCAGAGCCCAGTCTGTTAATCAGCAGAATCCGTTTACCATGAAATAATGCCATGGTAATCTCTGCTTGCAGATAAACACCTTCTCTTGGAGAATTATCGTTATTAACATAGCAGCTTCACCTAACATTTGTGGCAGCCACAGCAGGAGTATAGCTGGCTCAATCCCTCTTACTTTTTCTTGCATCTTCATATCATTCTTTGTAATTGCCTCAAACCCTAGGCTCTGGTTTTTCAGTGTGTCCTGGTTTCAGCTGGGATAGAGTTAATTTTCCTCCTAGTAGCTGGTATAGTGCTGTGTTTTGGGTTTAGGATGAGAATAATGTGATAACACACTGATGTTTTAGTTGTGCTAAGTAATGTTTACACCAGTCAAGGACTTTTCAGCTTCCCATGCTCTGCCGGGTGCACAAGAAGCTGGGAGGGGGCACAGCCAGGACAGCTGACCCCAACTGGCCAGAGGGCTATTCCATACCATATGGCGTCATGCTCAGTATAGAAACTGGGGGGAGTTGGCTGGGGGGCAGCCATCGCTGCTCGGGAACTGGCTGGGCACCAGTCGGTGGGTGGTGAGCTGTTGCATCACTTGTTTTTCCCGAGTTTTGTTTCTCTCGCTCTCTTGTTGTTTTCCTTTTCATTATTATTATTATTATTATTATTATTATTATTATTATTATTATTATTATTATTATTATATTACAATCATTAAACTGTTCTTATCTCAGCCCACAAGAATTTTCTTACTTTTACCCTTCCGATTCTCTCCCCCTTCCCACCAGGCGGCAGGGAGGATGAGGGAGCGGCTGTGTGGTGCTTGGTTGCTGACTGGGGTTAAACCACGACACAGATTCAGCTATTTGCTGCTCTTAAACGTTACCAAATATTGGATACTTTTGACTGAAGTTGAAGGCAACATTGAAAACAGAGATATGACATTCTACCATTTAGGGATGCACACCACTTTCTCACTTAGGACAAGGAGGAATGAAACAATGGCTACAGATAGAAGAAAAACGTGGCTCTGCTGAACCCAAACCTCTGCCAGTGTGCTCACAAAAACCTCACCATGGACAAAGTGGGCTGAGCTAGGGAGTTGCTGAGATCTGTATCATCTCCACTGATGATTCATTTTATATCTGTAGGCAAGTCATTTAACTGTCTCTGGATCAAATTCTCCTTTGTTGTAAATCCACGAAGCTTCGTGCATTTCATTGTGCATGTATCAGCTGAGGAATTTACCCAAATTCTTTCTCTGGAATATGTCAAACTGGTGAATGGACTCAGCATTACCCCTCTAATATTAAAGGTTCATAAGACATTTTGGGCTTTAAAAGTAAAAAAACAGTTACCAGGCTGATAAAAAATGATTCCTTGACTCCCACCCTACTGCTTTTAAGAATAATACCAATTTCATTTTGAGTAGGGGTTTGTCAACCTGACCCTAAATGAGTGAAAATGAAAAAAATGTTGTTACCAGGAAGCACAAAGATATGTTCTGCCATTGTTTAACAGACAGACAAGGTTGTGCTACATTTATGACTGTTTCCTTTCATAGCTCTGTCAGTCAGGGATATAATTTCAGAAACTTCCCATATGCTAGATATTCAGTTGTTTTTTTTTCTTTGTCTCGAGGCTTGCATAGATTTTAGACTACTTCCCTTAAAAGAAAAAACTCTTCAAAGTGAAATATTCCATTAGATTCAGTCACGTCTATTCTAGTAAGAAAAACTGTACTTAATAGCTCCTCTTGTTTATTATCAGTTCTTTCAGCACAATGTGAATTTTTTCTTGAATTTCTTCAGTAATTTTGTTTATTGTGAATTATGTTATTCTAAATTATTGTTCTGTCAGTCAGGGGGAAGGGCTAAAAATAACTGTCAGTAAGAGAGAGGTGGAGTGTGGTTCTCAGGCATTATATTGGTGTTGCATATGCACCTTTGCTAGGGCTGTGGGTGACAGCATACAACTCTGAATGTTCTTGAACTATTATTGCTGTTGTGGTAGGTAATAAGGGTAGATACAAGGCTCTTCTGGGGTGAGGGAAATCTATTTCATTGCCTTTCCCAAAAGTTACTGCTTTTGGAAGTGGAGCTTAGGGTATGGTGGAGCCAGAAGGTTGCTTTATTCTTTGGTGATAGTATCAATTTTAAAAAAAGTCACATCCAAGCATAAAAAAATGCCTTGTGGTCAGTATATTACTTTAGTTCTTGGACAACGTAAGTGGTAGTGGAAGTACATTGCTAGGACTCCTTCTCTAAAACATTCCCTCTGTGACTTGCAGATAAATCCCATGGCATGGGAAAGCAGAAAACTGAAGAAAGTATCAGACTGCATTTATTTTAAATTTTTTTTCCTCCATGCAATTCATGTGAGCTAATGAAAGGAGTGACTGCCCCAGCATCCCCTTCCAACTGCAGATTTCTTACTCCCAAGGGTGTCTCTGGAACACGAGGGAACAATGCAGCAGGAGTTGCTAAAAGTTGCTAATTAGGACTGTAATTAACGGATAAGGATACGTGAGGAATCCTCTCCTCATGTGGGATTTAAATACAGTATTTCAGCTATAGTTTCTGTCAGCGTTAGGTCCAGCATTAGCCTCCTTGGATTTTGCCTAGTAGAACAAATGTTCTCTGTAGAATTAACAGTAAAGCATTTTGTGTGCAGCTGCATGGGAGCTTTAAGGGAATTGGCTGATCAGACTCACCTCTGTCTGCTGGAGCTGCTTCTGCTGTTGGAGGAAATGAAAGTTCAGGAATCATATGGTAGAACTATGCGATGGAGAAGGGCTTTTGAAAGCAGGGAATTTTACCCTTCAGGGAGAATAACATTTGTAACAGGAGGAGGGCCTGAGTGGAAGTTCAGGGAGAGAAATTCTCGGTGGTTTGACATCATTTAGGGGAGGTAGCCTGTTTCTTCAGCAGCTCCCAGGCCCTTGAACAGAGTTTTAAGGGAATGAAGGCACTGATTCCAGCCCAAAGGAACTGGTAGCAGGAGGGCTGCACACTTTGAGATATGAGCAATACCTTGAAGAGGTGCAACTCCTAGCAAGATGCAATACCTGGATTTAGTATAATTCTGGGAGGAGGAGATTGTGACTCTTAACTGGATGGTAGAGAATTCACTGAGAAATTCAGATAGGAAATAATAACATGCTGCGGGGGCGGGGCGAGGAATAAAATAAATGAGGCCATATGCTGTATAAGTCTTAGCTAAAGTGCTTCCACTGTAGGAAGAGAAAATTGAAGTTTTAGTTAACTTAATCCATTACTAAAATGTGTAATTCATATTTTCATACATCGCTTTCTTCTTCTGAATATCCCCAAAAATGCCAATATTGGCAAGTTTAAAAAGATGATGAAATAGTCACACAATATCTGTATATTCCTAATACTTCAAAATATTCACCTGACTGATATACTAGTGAATTCAGTCAAGACAACAATCAGAGTTGAATAAATGCAGCAATTGTGTGGTGTTTGGGACAGTTTGGCTAAAAATTGCTTTGGGAATCAATAACGATACCTCCCCTTTGAGTACCAACAAGCCCAAAGGCTTTGCAGTGAACGTGCTTGTGGTGCTCAAAGCAAGACCGCAGCCTAAGAGGGATGGAGGAGAGAAACTCCAAAAAGATTAGTGGAATGGCAAAAAAACATTTCTGCTACTGTGGCAAAGATTGTGTTAACTGTCCTGTATGCTACTGATTTGCCTTGGTGAGGGCTTCTTGCAGCACCAGGCAGTGCTCCTGCAATTCAGCAAGCAGTGCAGCAGGTGGGAGACTGTAACCAACACAGGGGAACTATCAGCTGAGATAAGCAATCAAGCCCAAAGTGCCTTATTTTTAGCAGTGAAAACTAATCCTAATGATGTCTATTCCAGAAATGCTGCTGCCTTTAATTTTTTTTTTCTTTTTTTTTTTTTTAATTTCAGTGGGAAGAAGCCCTGGCTTTTGTAATCATTCCTAGTGATGGTTCAAATACACAGTAAATGCAGCAGTGGGTTGAGCCTAATTTGTTCCAGTTCAGAGCTGCAGCCCCTCTAGATTCAGAGGGTAACTTTCTTCCTATTTTAAGACCTCTGATTATAACATTACATCTTTCCTTACTGCTGTCTAAAGATTTGGATCACTGCTTTGCTGGCCATGTAACAGTATAATCTTTGCAGACTGTAGGGGAGGTTTTGTTCTGTTGCATAAGGTTTTTTTGATTTTGTTTGTTTTATGGAGGCATGGTGCTGCCAGTGCTTTGATAAACATTTGCAAATACCAGTGAATTGATAGGTTAAATACTGCAGTGCTAAGACCTCCTCACTGTTACAGTTTAAATGGTCACTTATAGCTTGTATTAAGAGCCAAAGCTAAAATTTCCACAATCTAATACTGCTAAAATCGGTCTGCTTGAGTCTACTGAAGCAGCAGAGCTTCAGTTCAACTAAACAAAGGTATTTCTTAGACTAAACATACTGTGTTGAACATCAGGAAGTCAAGTTATATCAGCTTAATATTAAATTAATGTTCTTTCAGAGAATCATAGAATTGTTTAGGTTGGAAAAGACCTTGAAGATGATCAAGTCCAACCATTAACCTAGCACTGCCAAGTCCACCACTACACCATGTCCCTAAGCACCACATCTACAGGTCTTTAAATACCTCCAGGGATGGTGACTCAACCACTTCCCTGGGCAGCCTTGTTCCAATGCTTGACAACCCTTTTGGTGAATAAATTCTTCCTAATATTCAGTCTAAACCTCCCCTGGTGCAACTTGAGGCCATTTTCTCGTCCTATGTCTTGCTACATGGGAGAAGAGACTGACCCCCACCTTGCTACAACCTCCTTTCAGGTAGTTGTAGAGAGCAATAAGGTCTCCCCTCAGCCTCCTTTTCTCCAGGCTAAACAACCCCAGCTCCCTCAGCCGCTCCTCATAAGACTTCTGCTCTAGACCCTTCACCAGCTTTGTTGCCCTTCTTTGGACACGCTCCAGCACCTCAATGTCTCTCTTGTAGTGGGGGGCCCAAAACTGAACACAGTATTCGAGGTGTGGCCTCACCAGTGCCCAGTACAGGGGGACAATCACTTCCCTAGTCCTGCTGGCCACACTATGTCTGATACAAACCAGGATGCTATTGGCCTTCTTGGACACCTGGGCACACTGCTGGCTCATATTCAGGCGGCTGTCAACCAACACCCCCAGGTCCTTTTCCGCCAGGCAGCTTTCCAGCCACTCTTCCCCAAGCCTGTAGCGTTGCATGGAGTTGTTGTGACCCAAGTGCAGGACCTTGCACTTGGCCTTGTTAAACCTCATACAATTGGCCTCAGCCCATTGATCCAGCCTGTCCAGATCTCTCTGTAGAGCCTTCCTACCCTCAAGCAGACCAACACTCCCGCCCAACTTGGTGTCTCCTGCAAACTTACTGAGGGTGCACTCAATCCCCTCATCCAGATCACTGATAAAGAAAATAAACAGAACTGGCCCCAACACAGAGCCCTGGGGAACACCACTTGTGAACAGTTGCCAGCTGGATTTAACTCCATTCACCACAACTCTTTGGGCCTGGCCATCCAGCCAGTTCTTTACCCAGCGAAGTGTATGCCAAGTACATAATCATCTCCTACCATAAGCTGTGCAGCTGTTCATAAAATCTGCACCCAGTCTACAGCTTGTGACATATCTTGAACAGATATTTTATCAAAAAATCCACCGTGTCTAACTCTGTAGTCATCAATTTAGAATTTCTTACATTTACCTGTTAATAAATGTATACCTTCCTATATATATGTATTCCAGCAGGGTCATATATATGTCTTAATTACCCACATTTAATGCTCCCTCGTGACCTTTATGCATGTAAGGAGCAATGAAAGTGCTCTTGGGACTTGCACATGTCATGGTCAAGTTTAATCTCTCATGATTGAAAGAAGCTGAGCATGTAAGATAGAAAACAGTGCATTAATTGCTTCTTATTCTGGAAAATACTGTGCTGGAAATATCTTCATTTAGTCCGCTATAGAGGACTATCTTCAGCCACATCATTGGAGGTATTGAGGTTCTTCCATCAAAGGAAGATGACCACAGTCCTAGAATTAGTAGCAATCCTCCTTGGGTTCCTGTATGCCTCTGCTTTTTCCAACTTATATGTACACCTTTTTTTAAAGTTAAAATGTTGTCCTTTTGGTAGATTATTGGATGCAGTTCTCTGATAATGGAATTACTCTTGGCTGAGAAGTGGAGAGAAAACGACTGACAAAGATCTGCTAAATTTTCTAAAAAACCCTAGACACATGATTTTAAGCTGCACAGTTGGTTCTATACTGAAAACAGTATCTTTGAAAGCTTAAATGAAGATTAGACATATTCAGGTGTGCTATGTGAATATGTGATAACCATTTTTTCCTAGCATGCCAAATCCAACAGGTTTTGAAAATTATACTATTCTTCACCTGAAGACTTGATTACTCTGAAAAGTATACTTAAAGGCTATTTGGAATTCTTCCTCACTGACTGTGAATAGTGGCATTTTCTACCAGTAGTCTCATGTTTTCATGTCTCCAAGAGCTCTAAGGAAAAAGAAAGGCAACATTCATTTGGAGAAATTGTTGTTTCCCCCCTCTTTGTGAATTAACTTCACTAGTTAGAAATGAGTTAAGAGTTTATTATTATCTGAAGTTCCTTCACTATTCAAAAGGCTTGTTTCTTTTTGCTTTTGGCTTCATTTATAGTAGAAGAATAGCAGAATGGAAAGTTCATTTTTAGGGATTATACTTCCTTGTTCTCCCTGACATGTCATAATTGCATAAGGGTTGAGACAGATTTTCTTCTTTCTATTCTCTGAATGGGATCAGCAGCAATATAACTGAGAATGAAATGGCATTGACTCTGGCTCTGGCATTAGAAGGACCTTTCTTATGAGAAGAAATGGTCATTTATTCAGGGGATGAGCCAGTACCGACTGCAGTGATGTATTTTTCTACATAGACAAATGAACTGTGAAGTAAAGGTTCATTAAGCAAAGGATATCAGGTATGCAGAAAACTGTAAAAGTTATCGAATACAAAGTAGACTAGCAGGAACTGAAAGGAGCTTTAGAGAAGTGATGGCATCATAGAACTGATAGCTTTTCAGAAACAAATATTTGTCAGAGCTTTAAAATTTCTTCTTTTTTTTTTTTTTTGGCTTTCTTAAGTCTCCAAATATTTCTTAGTAACCTCTTACCTATTATAATTGCTTAGTTGCACTGAAATTGTTGCAAGGTTGGCAAGTTTTAAGTGTAGCTTCTGCCTGATTCCCAGTGCGAGGCAGACACCTTTATATTGTCGAGACTTGGGCATTTCAATGGGACCTGCGAGGAAGGGTAATAACAAGTGGGAATAAGGATGGTGAAATTTGGCCCTAAATTAATGCCTGTTATAGCCTTGAGGGTTTGTTTATATTGCCAGCCTAAGCTATTGCTTCTAAGGGCCTGTTTTGTATATCGATTTTACAAAGATTTATTTTAAACACATCTCCTCTGATAGCCACTGTAAATCACTGCTTTAATTATTGTCTAGGCAACTGGTTTTATGAATTATATTCAATGTCACAAGTATTTTATTTTTTTCTGAATTCCAAAAAGCCACTTTTAAATACAGGCTGTCTCAGGTTCACTTGATCTGAGAAATAAGAAATCTGAGAGGATATAAGATAATTTAGCTGATGTTTTAGTGAGACGGTGTCCGAGAGAGACTAAAATAAGAGAATGAAATATTTCAAGTTATGTATGGACTGACACATTGACTTCAGACCATGAGCCACAATTTTTTCTTTATGTAATTTTTAACTCATTTTATTTCTTCTCTTCTCAAGGGACATGTTTTTGCAAGCAAAAAAAAGGAATGCTGTAGTGCTTTTACTGTGTAGTATTAATTTGGTTCAATTAATATGGATTTTGAGTATATAAATTTGTATATTAAGAAAGTGAAAAGGTTGGGTTTTACATGTTTTTTCCTTAATAAATCCTTTACATTCTCTTCTAGTTATTACAACCTAGCCTTTGTAGTTAAGGTTTAAAGGTTAGCTAAAGGCTTTTTTAGAAAGTGGGGATTGGTTTTGGGTCTAACACAGACATTAATGAAAACACAGATAAATTGTTAAAGGTGCTTTTTTATGATATAGTATACAATTTTTTTTTTCTTTCTCTTTGCTTTTTAAAAATCGAGCTAGGCTCAGCTAATAGGAACTGTTAAAGTACAAAATTTAACATACAGGAAACATTCCTTCTTGGGATAAAAATGAGGATTATGATTTGTAGCTTTTAGCATACTATAATAGTATATTGAAACAATCTGCATTTGGAGAGTTATGTGAGATAACATTACAAGCATTCTGGAATCACACTCTATGACAGTCCAGTGAACACAAATGGTCATTGCACGCAAAAGCACAGGCTGAATGGAATGAATCAGTTTGTAGATTTGATACACTTTATATTCAAAAGCTCTATGCACACCGTTGCATGCAAAATTTTGTTATGGGCAAATAGGGAACATACCTTATATGCATAACAAAGAATTTATTGTTAATCTGATGAAAGGATGATCACTAATTCAGATCTACTTATTATAGAAAAAGAATAAAGAAAATAAAAGAATGCAATTTCAGGAAAATGTCCTAATAATGAAACAGTTGCAACTGTTGCGTGCTCCTTAGTACCCACCCTCTTCTCTCCAGTGTGTTACACTTGCCTTTCCGCCGCTCCCGTGAATCCCAAGACTGGGTACTTGCCTTCCTCAAGAAGGGGGAAGGCATTACATGAGCCATCTGCAGCCCCTGGTTCTTCATTAAGAGGAGAATTTTGACTTTGGGGGTTTCCTCTACCTTGCTCCTGCATCCACTAAGTTAACTAATATGGGGGTCATTTGCTTTTTCTTTCTTTGTGGGTTCCAAATTTCACCTTAGGCACAATTCTTTATATATGTGTATGTGCTCTTTGTTCACGTTATTATCCGTAAGCCAGTTCTGTGGTCACATTCCTTTCCTGACAGTAATTAACTATTGGTGATTATATCCCTGGGGCCTCTAGTTTAATCCTCTGCCTTTATTTGAAGGCCTCTGCCATCATCTCATGACTGTCAATAATTTTGACAGCAGTTTTGGATATCTTATGAGTGACCTGGGGATACTTAATCATAGCTTGATGTTAAAATTAGGGCATGGCCATAGCATTTAGCATATGGTTTTTTCCTTTACAGTTTGGTACCAATCCTGCCTTCTAGAGGCTATTTCATTTTTAACTCTGTCTTTTCTCTACTGAAATGAAATAAGTAATCCTCTCACCTCCAAAACCAGCTGAAACAATAAATCTAAAACTAATGGTATAATACTTGAATCAAATAGTGCAGAACAGCTGCAAAATTCCCTTATAATTGGTCCTGGGGATTCTCTTTCCTGGAGATTACCTACTTCATACATACAACATGCATGCATGTATCTCCATTGCTACCGCAGGTTCTTGGCAAGTCTGTTTTTCTGTATATCAAATTAATGGTCTGAGATTTCTTTTGTAACAGTTATTCCAGTAATTTCCTCTTATCTGTAATTTTCATTCCCAGTAATTTATTGAACCAATGTTCGTATTCAAAGCTTTGGATACAATAGAAGCAAAATATTGAGCAGCTCATGTTACCTTCAGTTGAATTCCACGTTTACGCAAAACAACTCGAGAAACTTAGAGTAGTTGTCAGTAATCAAAATTGTCTACAACACAATGAGATAATGTTTTAATAAAATGGAATCTTTCCTTACTTCAAGATAGCAAATCAATTCTTAATGTTTGTTTCTTCTAAGGTAGTATGTTGGATTGTGGTGGACAATTTTTAACTGGTATCTTTCTTACACTATGGGGAAAAAGTTACAGAGGAAACAGCAAATCTGAGAAAATACTTATAAACTTTCATATATAAAAGGAACTGTCATGTATAAAATGCCTCATGTTTTTATAAAATGAAATGTCTACTTGGAAAAGTAATAATTTAAGAAACAAAGTGGAGTATAAAAAAATCCTCTTAATATTGGGGGTTGGGTTTAGAAAACACTTGTGTGCCCATCACATGGCAGACACTATTACAGAGCTGTAGTCTCAGGATTCTCTGAACTGCTGAAAGAGAGAATCATACTCATTTTAAATCCAGCTTTAAAAAAGCTTACTTCAATAAGATACTGAATTATGTCAGGAACCGGTGAAACTTTAAAGGAGATATACTGGAATGGTATGATATGGTCTAACCTCAAATCTGTCCCTGTAATTGTTATTTCTTGCATCTGTACGGAGGGGAGAAAATTGTTAGATGGATGGATCCCCTTTGCCCCTGCCTGGGTACATGGTTTTATTTTAAATGTGTTCCAAGATTTTTCAGTAACTGTAATCAAAGTCCCACATGACTTACACAAAACTTCTGAAATTAATGCCATGGAATCTTTTACATCTTTTGGCCCTTTTGGTCAGTGTATTCTAGTGAGTATTGAAGAGCTATTCGTTTCAATAAGGTAATCAAATTCATGCTGATCGTGATACGATCAGAGATATAATTTTCCAGATGAAAATGAAATCTGTAATTCTGCATGGGTCTAAAATTAATCATATCTATTGATGTAATTATGTCTTGCATAAAAATACTCCTTATGAGAAGTAGTGAACAATTATAGTAGTGGTTTTACTAGAAGATAAAAGAACATAACAGGTACAGCAACACTTAGAAAATTGATGAGTTGTGTATAAATAAGAACATTTATCCCTGTTCCCAGTAATGCTTTCTGTTAAGAAACAAATCAAATACTGGAATTCCCCTTTCCAAGCCCCAGTTAACTTTGCATTTCTTTTGGTTGCGTCTCGCTAACTATACAGTTTATACAGTGACAGGAAAGCTACTAGAATGGTTGGTTGTCTTCTCATCGGTTGGTGATACAGTTCTTCCTTTTCTTGAAAGGGCATTTTTAAATCCCTACGTATTCTTATTCTTCAAATCTGTGTTTCTGGCCTGCTGAATGGCAATCACAGTTAATAGCTCCCTTCAGCAAACCGTACCTCCCTCTTTAACTTTGCCTTTGGAACAAATAGTCAATTTCAGTTTGTAATAAATGTGAGTTTTGAATTGGATTGTACAGTACTCTCCTAATGTGAAAGCTATGACTTTATAGCGGTCTTTATAAAGCATACCTCCATAACTCATCACGTGTTCTTGTTTCTCTATGTTCTGGGTATGTGTATTCTATAAGTCACTTTACCTTTTATAGTCTCTATACATGTCAAAATAAATTGAAACCTAAAATTGAACTACAAAAGTAATTTATTCCTGAAAAATCCATTGGTGTTTATTATGTTAGCCACTTGGCACTTCCCCTTTCTTTCCAGAACTCACTGTTTACACTGCTATCCTCCTTGGTCTATTCTTCCAACTTAATATTTATGTGTCATTATTAAAGAGAGCAGTCTTCTTTCAGATGCTTTCCATAGCACCATCTATGCTCAGAATCTGGAGGAAAACTTAAGGAGTATTACAGGTAGTATACCTACTGCTTACATGCAGTATCTTAAGTTCCACATATTAAGAAATTGTTCAGATTTTCTTCATACAATCAAGGTCACTAGAGATGCTTTACCTTCCATGTATCTCAGTTGGAGAGATTGGGTTGTGTGTTTTCATTATTTAGTATCAGATGGGAAGATACTTCATTTTGGTATTTCCACCGCTTCCAGGCTGGGTAAGGAGCTTGTCTCCAGTAATTGGAATTTTTCTGTTTAGAAGTCCACTGAAGGAAGGGGCCACACTGCAACTGTAACTGTGTGTTGTGTTCTGCATTACTAAGTTAAACTCTTCTGGGTGGCAGCTGGCCGTTTCTAACTTCCTGACGCAGCTGGTGAGTGAGCCAACGAGGGAAGGTGCCCCGCTGGACCTCTTGTTCACCAACAGAGAAGGACTGGTGAGTGATGTGATGGTTGGAGGCTGTCTTGGGCAGAGCGATCATGAAATGATAGAGTTTTTGATACGTGGAGAAGCGGCGAGGGGGGTCGGCAAAACTGCCACCTTAGACTTCTGGAGGGCGGACTTCAGCCTGTTTAGGAGACTGGTCGACAGAGTCCCCTGGGAGGCAGCTCTTATGGGCAAAGGGGTCCAGGAAGGCTGGACATTCTTTAAGGAGGAAGTCCTAAAGGCACAAGAGCGGGCTGTCCCCAGGTGCCGAAAGACGAGCCGGCGGGGAAGAAGACCGGCCTGGCTGACTAGAGAGCTCTGGCTCGAACTGAGGAGAAAGAGGAGAGTCTATGACCTCTGGAAGAAGGGGCGGGCAACTCAGGAGGACTACAGGGGTGTAGCGAGGCTGTGCAGGGAGAAAACTAGAAGGGCCAAAGCTGAGCTAGAGCTCAGTCTGGCTGCTGCTATAAAAGACAACAAAAAACACTTCTTCAAATACATTAGCAGCAAAAGGAGAGCTAAGGAGAATCTCCAGCCCCTAGTAGATGTGGGAGGAAACACAGTGACCAAGGATGAGGAAAAGGCTGAGGTACTTAATGCCTTCTTTGCCTCAGTCTTTATTAGCAGGGCCGAATGTTCTATGGGTACCCAGCCCCTGGAGTTGGAAGATAGGGATGGGGACCAGACTGGAGCCCCCATTATCCAGGGGGAAATGGTGAGTGACCTGCTGCACCACTTAGACACTCACAAGTCTATGGGGCCTGATGAGATCCACCCGAGAGTGTTGAAGGAGCTGGCAGATGTGCTCACCAAGCCCCTTTCCATCATTTACCAGCAGTCCTGGCTAACTGGGGAAGTCCCTGCTGACTGGAGATTAGCGAATGTGACACCCATCTTCAAGAAGGGCCGGAAGGAGGACCCGGGGAACTACAGGCCTGTCAGCCTGACCTCGGTGCCGGGGAAGCTGATGGAGCAGATCATCCTGAGTGCTATCACACGGCATGTAGAGAATAACCAGGGGATCAGGCCCAGCCAGCATGGGTTCAGGAAAGGCAGGTCCTGCTTGACCAACCTGATCTCCTTCTATGATAAGGTGACCCGCCTAGTGGATGAGGGGAAGTCTGTGGATGTTGTCTATCTAGACTTCAGTAAAGCCTTTGACACGGTTTCCCACGGCATTCTCCTGGAGAAACTGGCTGCTCATGGCTTGGACGGGTGTACTCTTCGCTGGGTAAAGAACTGGCTGGACGGCCGGGCCCAGAGAGTGGTGGTGAATGGAGTTTACTCCGGTTGGCGGCCGGTCACAAGCGGTGTTCCCCAGGGCTCGGTGTTGGGGCCAGTTCTGTTTAACATCTTTATCAATGATCTGGACGAAGGGATCGAGTGCACTCTCAGTAAGTTTGCAGACGACACCAAGTTGTGTGGGAGTGTTGATCTGCTGGAGGGTAGGCAGGCTCTGCAGAGGGACCTGGACAGGCTGGATCGATGGGCTGGGGTGAATTGTATGAGGTTTAACAAGGCCAAGTGCAAGGTCCTGCACTTGGGCCACAGCAACCCCATGCAACGCTACAGGCTTGGGGAAGAGTGGCTGGAAAGCTGCCTGGCAGAGAAGGACCTGTGGGTGTTGGTTGACAGCCGCCTGAATATGAGCCAGCAGTGTGCCCAGGCGGCCAAGAAGGCCAATGGCATCCTGGCCTGTATCAAAAATAGCGTGGCCAGCAGGACTAGGGAAGTGATTGTGCCCCTGTACTCGGCACTGGTGAGGCCGCACCTCGAATACTGTGTTCAGTTTTGGGCCCCCCACTACAAGAGGGATATTGAGGTACTGGAGCGCGTACAGAGAAGGGCAACGAAGCTGGTGAAGGGTCTGGAGCAGAAGTCTTATGAGGAGCGGCTGAGGGAGCTGGGACTGTTTAGCCTGGAGAAAAGGAGGCTGAGGGGAGACCTCATCGCTCTCTACAACTACCTGAAAGGAGGTTGTAGAGAGGTGGGGGTCGGTCTCTTGTCCCAGGTAACAAGTGATAGGACAAGAGGAAATGGCCTCAAGTTGCGCCAGGGGAGGTTTAGACTGGATATTAGGAAATTTTTCTTCACCGAGAGGGTTATCAAGCATTGGAACAGACTGCCCAGGGAAGTGGTTGAGTCGCCATCCCTGGAGGTATTTAAAGGACGTTTGGATGAGGTACTTAGAGACATGGTGTAGTGATGGTTTTTGGCAGTGTTAGGTTTATGGTTGGACTCGATGATCTTAAAGGTCTTTTCCAACCTATATGATTCTGTGATTCTGTGATTCTGTGATTCTATATGGTCTGCCTCTTATATGCTTCCCTCTATCCAGCTGAGAACAACAGTCTTCTGCAAGTGGTTAGTTGTGATCTGACAGACTTGGTCAAACAGCTGGATCCTCTCATGAGTCCTAATCATTGGTTACATTTTACGATTATCTCATTCTTAACATGGTCATGCCAATTTACCACAAGCAGCTTGTTTCCAAGAGTAGCAGATTTTTGCCAAAGGCTGCCTTTTGAGAATCAGGGTTGATGTTACATATATCATGACCAAAACCATGGAAAACTTGCATATCATAAAAAGCCTGAGCATTTTGTGTCCTGTAAGAGTTCATACCAGCTTCAGATCATTCAAACTGATTTGCATACCAGCTGTATTTCTCACGGTCTATTCGGGAGCATTTTGCTGCCCCACAAGATGCAAGGTCATTCTTTGTGTTTAGGAGATCAGCGTGTCAGTGAACATCAGTGTGCACTTACTGCAGGACTGTTGGGCCCTGGGACTTCGTATTCCACACTCTCAAGATTGATGAGGAGGGTGTTCAGTGACGTTGACGCTCCCTCGCTGCTGGTAGTTGCTGTTCTGCAGTACTCATTAGCTTGCTGTTGACTGGGGTTTCACCTCTTTGTAATTGCTTTTCAGCAGGGTTAGTCATCTGGAAAGCCCATAGTGTATCCTAGCCCAATGTTTTTCTGAAATCAGGCTCATCCTCAGGCACCGGTTGCAGAAGTCATCAGAAAACCTTTTTGCCAACCTTGGAGTTGAATGTGGTTAGCCTCAGGCACAGGATTTATTACAGTGTTTCTCTGTCTCTTCAGATAGCAGAATAGAAATTTTCTTTTTCCGCATTTTGAATCTTCCAAAGAAAAACAAAATTTTGGCTCAGGCAAGATATTTCTGAAGTCCTCATAATACGTCTTGGGATATTATCATCAGAATCAACTTCCTCACTTGCTGGTGATCTTTATAGATATCGCTGCATAGCATATGCATACATCAGTCTGTTCAGATCACTGCTTGCTATACTAGGCCATGCTGACATGCCATCAACTTCCAGACTTACTTTCTTCAGCATCCGATCAAAGGCAGTCTGCTTTTTCCACTGCAATTACACCTTTATTGTTACCCTGCCTAAGCTAGGTTGTAGTTTTCTGGGTTTACATCATTTCCTTGGCTTCTAGTCCACCATCCAGCCATATTTATTCCCTACTCCACAAGATTGTGCCCCTTTTCTGAAAGTATCAAGATGTATTTTTCTTTTAGTACAGCACCTTAGGTAGTCCTTCCCAGTGATCTCCCCTTTTAATCTGAATGTGTTTCTCAGTTTGGAGACTCCCAGGAATTTTCTGGTGCTGTAGGAGTCTTCTGTCAGCTACTTAATAGCTGCTGGTCCATCTCCATGTGCCTGGCTGAAAATGTCCTCTTTCCTTTGGCTTTCTGCTTTGACTGATCAGCAGAGTAAGTCTTCTGCTGTCTGTGCTTCCTAGCTGCCCTCTTGCTCCCCAGTACCTAGTACAAATGAAACAACCCATTTTCAAAGCTCACGTAATCTCCTATTTCAGGGGATCATACTTACCTTCTCCTCATATTTCTTTTTTACTTCAGGCTATTCCTGGGCATTGATTCTGGGTGGACTTCTCAGCAGCTCAAGTAGAGTTGCTCAAATGAAGCTTGGATATTACAGATGACAAGTTTGTGTAAGATGAACTACAGATTGAAGGCTCTGGCACTGAAGTGCTGCAATTGCAGCTAGTCTAACAGGACAACACCTATTGTGGTTTTGTGGGTATGATAGAGACTTTGAGGGTGTTTCTAGGTCTTTTGATTTGTGCTGAAATTTCATACTGTGTATTTGGAGAATATGGATCCTGCAAATGGTACCATTCATGTGTCACATAGATTTCCAGTGCTGTACCTGAATTTGTCTAACTTTGTTTCAGATTTTTTATCAACCATTGGACATCTGAATTTCACCAGCTGCTCACCTTTAGCTGGAGATGAAGCAAATCTTTTTTCAGTAGTTTTCCCTTAGAGCCATGAATGCTAGTCACTAGTAAGTGAGGAGAACTGAAACAGATGCCAGAAAATTAAAATCAATTGATTTTATGCATAACAGTAACAAGGCATTTTATCTTGGTGATAAACAGTGCTATCTTAAGTAAGCATTCATTTGACCTAGTGGCTTTGATATCAGTTGCTATTAATATCCATGTAGCACTCATTAGCAAGCCTGCAGCTTTCAGGGATTTAGCTGAATAGTAAGTAAAACTAGATGTGAAAATAAACTGACCTATAAGCAACAATTTTTCTTTAGGAAAAAAAAAGGAAAATATATTAAAGCTAGTCCAACATAATACAGGAGATTAAGAACCGTAGGCATTTAATGAATACTATCTTATAAATGGAAAATAGATATGAATGATGAGGAGTTTCTAAAATTAGAATTTTTCTCAGATGAGATATTTAGAATAATTTTATGGAAGTCATGTTATGTGGGCATAGGAACAAATGAAACAATAAATGGACGACCAGCTTAAATGCATAATTAATGCTGTGTGCCAAAATGAACTGTACCAAAGCAGCTTTCATGTTCCCAGAAAATTGAAGGAAGCTCTCTAAAAGCAACTAATTTGCAATACAGAGCTGATGAAATAACATTTGCGAATGTTTGTACTGAGTTGGAAGGCTGAAAGGATACTTATCAATTCCCCTGGATTACAAAGGAGGAATTCAAATTATTTCAATGCCTTTCCCCATTTCATAGCTGCATACCTAACCTGACCTAAGCCCATAAGCTGTCTTTTAAAAAAAGTTTTAAAAGTTACTGAAAAACTCTTGTTTGATAGGTTCGTATATCATAGTCACAGCTGTATCAGAAACCTGAGTCAGTATTTATTTACATAACAGGACAGTTCTTTCTTCTTCTTGCAATATCTCTAGTTTAGCCTATAACTTTTTTTTTTTTAACTACAGTAAACTTCAATAACTGGATCATCACCAGTTTATGTCAGGTAAACATACAGTTCAACAGGTTTCTTCATTTTCATTCTTTAGCTTATTGTGATGGTACTAGTTGGACATGGAAAGTTTTAATTATTGATGCTGTGATCAAATCTGATGATGCCAGGAAAAGCTAGAGCTTTATTTCTGTTCTTTGTGGTGTTCTATATGCAAGTAACTCAGCTATCAGGTGAGGAATCTGCATTAGAGCTCATTGGAGATCTCTGCAAGTAAACAGAAGCATTGATTTTTTTTGTTTTGTTTGGTTGGTTGGGGTTTTTTTGAGGGAATAGCATTAGGGAGGTTGAGATCTAACTATTGATTCATAGGTTAATCCTTTTAATGTATTAACAGTTAGTCTATGGAAAACTTGAAATTAAACGGAGCCATTCACACTTTTATTTAATGAACAGTAAAACAATATTGCGTAAAAAGAACTGTGATTAACCTGACAGCTATTAATGTTGATGGCATGGTCCCTTCAAAGTAAGTGGCAGACTCCCTTCGGTCTGACTAGGGCAGGTTTTTTCTGTTTGAAACAGAAAAAAGATTCAGCGTTTTTACAACCAGATTTGATCCAGCTCCATCAAAAGTCAATGTTTTTCAAATTCTGTTTAATCCAATTCCTATTCTGTAGCCAGTATTACACTAAAATGGCCATTCTAGTGGTGGCTTATAGGATAACATGAGTGGTCATTGACATCGGTGGACTGAGATTTCTCTGAGGTTTCTCACCAGATAGTAGCTCTCTGAACAAACTCTCTGTTAGGATATGAAATATTAAACATCAGAGTGGCAGGATTGCTGACAGCACTGTAATATTGAAGACATTTGTCTGATTCATAAATATATTATATTCGGTTTCACAAAAGCCAGAGAATGTCAGATCGTACAAGAATCAATTTAGATTGGAGAAGTTCAGCACAGTTTTAACTCCAGGGCATTATTATTTACATCACTTGGTGACATAAACATGATCTCTGATCACATCTTTGCTTTGAAGAAGCGGCATATGTTGGTTCTTCTTTGCAGAGTACATCTCCAGAGACATACAAACTGAACCCTGCAGAATTTGCTCAAATTATCAGTTCCTCTTCATGTTTAGATTATAATAATGCTCAGAGTATTTCTGTGGTCTCTGCTTACGTTTCTGTGGCATTCATGTATGCACGTCAGTTATAGTGGAGGTTTGCCAGTTTCAGACAGTTGAAAAATATCTGTATCTCTTTCCACACCTTAATCTGACAGGCGTTCCTGCCTTACTTCATTTGAAAGAAACAGCAGAAGCATAAGACAAACTAGTGTCTGTTTAACTCATTACTGAGTGTGCTGGGCTTCCTTGGAGAAACAACTGTGTAATAAATCCTTTTTAGACATCATCTTTTGTAAAAGCAACGCTATTTTCCTCTTTAGTGGCCATCATAATCTCATTGTGTTGCATCTCATCATGCAACTATCTCAAAATAACAAAAAATATTTTTATAGGCCTGCTGACTGACGGTAGTTTAAATACGTGGGTGGTATTTTATAGGCAGGGCTACATACTTGGAAAGCGATTGATTCTAGACAAACTTAGGTCTGTTTTCGTTTTACAGGACATGGTATACAATCGTAGAGCTCATATACAATATATGACCAAAGATGACAGTTAAAGTGCAGAGTGTAGACATTTAAAAAAAAAAAAAAATTTGAAAAATTACTGGATAGTTACAGGTCAGAATATTTCCAAAATATAGTTTTTTGACAATACTGACATTGGAATTGGTCATTTTTTCCTATTTTTCTGTGAACAGTGGAGAAAAGGAAGAAGGGGAAGAGGCAAGGACAATTCCTATATTCTAGTGCAAAGATTTGAGCTCTTAACATAGCTTTCATGCCAAGTTACACTTCCACCACAAGGAAAAAAAACACAGAAACTACCTCTTCACAGAGAAATGGAGGCCTTCAGTCTGGGGTTTTGTTATCATTTCAGAGAAAGCTTTCTAAAAGCTCTTCCTAGTCAGGACAGAAGAATTTTGAAATTACCATAAAGTGGATCTGTCAGCCTTCAATCTGCTTTAGGAGTCAGTTTGAGAAAGAAAAGTACTCCGGGAGATTCGTTACCTTGCATTCTAGCAGATATCCTGAGAAAATCCATCTAAAAACAGGAGTTGGAGGAAAGATTGTGTAGCTAATTCGTAGCCACTGTAAATATCCCCAGGTGAAACAATGCTCTGGTTTATGAAGACTGGTTGACAGTCCCTCTTTAGTAATCATTCACTAGCTGTGTAGCCACATTTCTTTTCAGTGGCTTACTTCCTACTTCCTTACTTCCGACTTCCTTACTTCCTGGAATTAGCTTCTCTTCCTCAGCAGTTTGTTGTTTAATGAGATATAAATACTGAAATGTTTTCACTATGGTAACATTCTTTTAAATTGCATGATTTTTCATGATGTTTTACATTAGGCTTGTGTGTCCTGTAGAGCACTGGGGGTGAATCAATGTCATGTGATGAGAAAGACTGGTGTTACCAGCACTCCTGCCTAGACTACTGCAGAATCTGCACAGTGAGCAGAAGAGGAATTTCAGGAAGATAGAAAGCATAGTTTCATGGTTAAGGCAGTAGAAAGCTACCCCAGAGAAATGGACTCTCCCTATATACCATATCAACCTGTGCCACAGCATTCATGTGTAATCTAAACAAGTAACCTGAGCTGTAATTTTCAGATTTTCCCAACTGCACGCTATTGACGTCTCAGGTGGCCACCTTTAAAGTCAGGGTTATACTTTTGGGAAGCACCAAGCAGAGAATGCATCAGATGGACAGTACACCCCAGATACTGTCTGGGGCCAGTACTGTGAAATACCTTCATTTATGACCTGGATGATGAGACAGAATGCCCCTTGGCAAGCTTGTAGACGGTACAGAACTGGGAGGACTTGGTGTGCTGTCATTCTGGGGGACCACAACAGGGTGGAGAAATGGGTCAACAGAAACCTCATAAAGTTCCACAAAAGGAAATATATTTACAAACAAGTGAAACCTTGTGAAGTTGAGGAAACAAATCAATAAAAGACAGCATGAAAAACACTGCCAGTAGTGGGCAAGCCGCTACCATTTCTTTCAGAAGGGAGAGTCACTGCAACACCGGTGATTCCTTGAGACCTGTCTGAAAGTTGCACTGCAGTATGTGTGCTTGCTTTTGATTCCCCAGGTTTTAGATCTCACCTTAGCATCCAATACCTAGAGGCTTTTTGTCCTATCTTTTCAGGTACATGTATGAATAATGGTCTTAATTTGAATTTTTTTTTTACATTTCATTAGTTATTATTTTGTCAAGATGGACTGGAAAGTTTGCCTTTTCAGATTTCCCGTACCAATGGCAATAATCACATGTGAAATACCTGAGAAGGGGTTGTAGTGATAACAAGAGGCCATTGTGGTTCACCTCTCTTATAAGACTCTTGAAATGTATAGTAGTGACCTCCAGAAGAGGCAGACCGCAGAGGGGTTGCAAAGACTTTTTCCACTGAGTAGTTTTAAAGAACTAATCAAAAAGAACTCCTTGGATATGAGCTTTTTCTGGATTGTTTTCATCTAGAAGTAAAATAGTAGTGAGTCAGCAAGAAAAAAAATCTTCTACATAATCTAAAATGTTTACAATATTTTTCAGATCTGCTTCTGGGCAAATAGTCCCACTATACTGGAGGAAAATTAATAGAAAATGGCCTATTAGTGTCTTTATTTATAGTTCAAGACTCAACAACTCAGTGATTTATATTTTCAATTTAATCACACCAACTGATGTAAGAAATAACTGGAAATGCAGGTATGACCTTGCTCAAGCAGACTATATAAAATTCAATGTAGCAAAGCTTGTATATTGAAAATTGTGCGGTAATAAAATGTTTTTTGCATTGTGCAGCTTGCCAACTATGTCAATACAAGATAATGGTTCAGGCAAATTACACGACTAAAGAATTAGAAATTTAACTGGAAAAAGGAAACATAATATTGGGTTTGTGGCAAGAACTCATTTTGTATGATAAAACTAATTTGTAATTTGATCTTTAAAGCAGAACACAAAAAGAGTACTGAAGCACTTGAAATGCAAGGTCTATTATAGAATAAAGGAAGTGTGAAGACAAAGAAATAGTCTGACAGCAGCCTAGGCAAGGGCAAAGGAACTGTTATTGGGCATAGCTAAACATTGTATTCTTAAGAAAATGATTTGGTTATTTGAAATAAGGAGCTGATGAAGTTCATGGGAGGGAGAACAAGAAATAGTTTAAGACTACAAAGTTCAGGTTTAGAAATTTCATTTAATTGTATTTTTATCTTCACTTAAATCTTTCTTAATATATTCAGGCAAGAGAGGAAAGTTACTGAACTAGTGGAATGACAGAAACTCAGCTTAGAAAATACAGTTCCTTATTAAAGAGTTTCCCAGGCTCCGTGTGCTTATGCTGAAAAGAGAAACAAAGGAGTGTGAGCGACTTCGTGCAGTAACACAAGTCAGGAATGTGGGCCCAGAGAATACCCTCTCTGGAACAAACTTGCTGTCTCATGTGGAACATGTGCATGATCTTCTGTAGGGAAATGAGGCTTTGTTCTGCCTGTGCCCTCCACCAGCTCTGAGTGGGAAGTCATGCAAGTGCTTTAGGTACAGCCTTCTCATAACCAAGGTTCAGAACAGGCTTACGTCCAGCTGGCTTGGAGCCCAGGCAGGTTGTTCTTGTTTGCAAAATGCTGCATGGATATACCCCTGCAGTGCAAGGATGTTAGGTGTTTCCATTGCAGTTTCCTTCGTTTCTCTTTTTCCATTCATGCTTAGCCTCCAACAGTATTAAGCAGAATAGCTTGGAGTGATGTTGTAGCTCTTTCTAGTGATCGTGAAGACTGGAGAAGTAGGTGAGGAGCAGAGCAGTTTCTGATATACTAGTCTATTGAATTATGTTCTCTGTTGGTGAAAGTGTAGCTGCTTTTGAGACCCAGCTTGTTGGCCCAGGATGTCTATATGAGGCTTTTGTCTCTTTAACGCTTGATGAAAGGACTGCTGGTGGGACATTAAGCATTTTCCATTAAGTACAACTGAGTAAAATCTGTCCATTCCCTGGAATGTGTGAGGGATATAGTCATATCCAAATAACTAACTGAAAGGAAATTCTCTGAGTAACCAAATATTTCCACTGATGCTCAGCACTCCATTAGAAAATTACCTTAGGGATCAAAGAAAGGTTGATTGCAATGGTTTGAAGTATTTCTTACTAGCAACAGTGATTTTTTTTTGTCGATTTCCCTCTCATTTATACCTCCATGTTAGGAAGAAGAGGACCTAAGCCATTCAGTGCAAACATCTTTCATACAAATTAGATATATTTTTTCAGAGGATAATTCCTCTCCGTGTAAAAATATAAATTCATTAATTTGTTACAATACCCTAATGGCCTGGCACAAGTGCAGAGGGTGTGATTATTCCTGAGTTATTAAGGGAAGGATCATTTAGATGCAGAAGTTCACATTACTTCATTGAAAGACTGTGTAAAATGATTGTTGAAATAGGTTTTTGGTCTATTAGGCTCCTCACTAATCTTTTGGGGGAACTCATTAACATGCTTGAGTGATAAAAGGCATAAGGATAGCTTTCATCAAGTGAAATTTAGTGGTGCATATCATGCATGAGATGCATTATAAGTTGTGTTTATGATCTGAGAAACCTTGTAAGAGTATCTGATGCACTGCATAAATCATTGCATTCTTGGGACATGATAAATGCAGAGAAATTTGATTCTGGGACAGTTCTTAAACACAAGAAATAAACGGATTGTATAAAATTCCTCCCTTGTACTATTTTTTAACCTGCTGCTTATAAAGTATGAATGATGTACTTCCTCCCCTTTTCCCATACTCTATAGATCTTTAATAGATCAAGCCTTTTATAGGGCTTGAGTGAAGAGCAGCAACACTGAAATGCTTTGGCCTGTGTCCTTTGAGTCAGGTAGAAATAGTTAATCACATGTCACAAGCAAGCTTTGGGCTATGATTAATCCCACATGTTGAGAATTATCTTTCAAGAAATTGTTTAAGAGAGGGCATGAGTCTTTTGGAAAGAAAATGAGACAGCTTGCCAGAGAAGAGTATTTTAAACATCCTGTTTGTTGAATAGGTAGATACCTGGTGAGAGAACTCAGCTGAATATGTTTGAAAGAATTATTATTCAGCAAATGAAACCCTTTCAGATGACTGTTACCCAGTTTGAAATCCGACAACGTATCTTGGAAACATGAAGACCACTTGGGAGTGTTAAAAGTGGCAGGGAATATAGGACATCACAAAATTCTGTTCAAGCATATTTTTCTATGTTTACCGTATTTCACTTGTGCTTTTATAATGAGCTGACAATTTTATCAGATTTTTGCTTGTCAGTATTTATTTGGAATTAAATTGCTAAGGAGAAACATCTAATAGCAGAGTTCTCAAATTACTTTTTTTTTTTTTTGCAGGCAAGTACATCTACAAACCCAGGGCCTGCTCTTACAGCCTTTTTTTACAGTTCTTATCAATCTAATGAGTAGTCCATGTGTAAGCTCAGCCATGAAATGTTCAGCCATGAAATGTCTGTAGGAGACACGTAGGAAGAGATCTACACAAGCTGCAGGAAAAAAAAATATATATTTAATGAAATACCTGAGTTTGATAAAACAGTGCAATGTGGTGGACTCATCTGCTTGGGCAGAAGTACTCCATGTGTTTATTCAAGGACTTGCAACTGCTGAAACCTCTTTCATCTCAAAGATAAAACTGCTATTAAGTTTTATTAGCAGCATTCCCTGCAATTGGATGTTCAGCACATAATTCTCATCTGATCTGGTATGTTCATTGATACAGAGAGATTATGTTACATTGTGAATTTACGTTGCCAAGATTTAGAAAGCAAGAGGCAACATATAAATGGAAATGCTCTGCTGCTGAAATAAGTAGGGAATGCATGCTTTCTAAGTTAAGAGTCTGAAGGGAATTTTTGCCTTAAACACAAATTTCCCCTATGTCAGGAAGTTCCTTTTTTTTCATATGAACAATAATTTTGGTGACTATCGATAACACTGTTCTGAAGAATGATCAAATGAAAGCAGGAAGTTAGGTTTGTATTATCCATGTGGGGATGATCTTACAAACAGGCACAAAGGTCTTCATCCTTAGTGAAAAGGCCATAGAGCAAGTAGGATAGTCCAGGACAAAAGGAGTTTGGGCAAAATTTCCAATGGTTTCAGTAGTTCTAAAGCTTTTTCTCATGGGCAGAGTTCACAGAGTAGTTTATTTGAAAGTATTTGTTATGCTTACAGATAGTACTATTCTGGCTAGCACACTTTCATCCCACTTTTTCCTCAAGACTGGGACAGTTTTGTTCATTGTTCCATTCATTGAAGGGGACAAGATGTTTCTTAATTGCTTGTGATGCAATCAACAGGCATCTTTTGCTTATGTCGTGGGTAAAACTAAAGAAATTAAAATTTACTTATTTTCTCAGTGTGGCAATTACTGAAATTGTTCCGTGCTTGTTTTATAAATGGTGCTGGTTTGATTTTTTTTAAAATGACTTTACAACCTTTTTCATTTTTTTTCTTTATCCACTATTTCTGGCCCACCAGGGTGTTTGAAACCAGTGTGTAAATAAGGTACAGTAGTTAATAATGAAACTTATGAAACTTTTACTACTGATAGTATAAAGCTTGCACAGGAGAAACCTGAAGCAGATGTTGCCTTCCTCTTTTAGCAATAACAAGGTCAAAACTACACTATAGCCTTTGAACTCTTGAAGTCCATCAAACTGTTTATGGTTTTACATTCCCAAAATAGAAAAGAGGCAAGCAGCAGGGAAGTGCAACATGACCTCCATCTTCAGTTCAGCACAAATGTAATTTACGGTCTCCTTTAGCAACTTTTTAAAAAATAGCAAACCACATATTTAATTTATGTCAAAACAAAGCCAAGTAGTCTTGGTTCAGCATTTCACTTTGCAGATGTAAAAGGACAGATATTGAAATACCATATCTGAGAATATGAGACCCTTAAGGGTCTATTTACAGTACCTTCTTTTGACAACTCTTACCACATTTACCCTTGTTTATTGTACATTTGCTATATCAGCTCACATCACATTTCTGATTTTCCCTTTATCATGTTGCTCTAAAAGCTCCCTAGCTTTATATCTCAATAGTTTGAAACAGAAGAAGGAAACGTGCTAAACTGAGGGACAATTCCAGATAACGTATTGCAGTTCAGAAATATGAGAGTATTGCCCTAATTTCAAGCTCTTTGGTCTCTTTTATATTATTAACATTAACTCTCAGAAATATTTTAATAGCTAAGGGGACCAAGTCTTTTGATCTCAAATTCATAAAGCTCCATTTATTCCAAGAATGGCAAATAGAACAAGGAATAATGTAAATGGTCATATGATTGTTACAGAAGGTGAATTGCAAGTTCAAATCCATCAATAAAATAGAGCAAATTGATATGAACATTAAAAGGAATTATAGATATATTACTAACAACAGCTGCACTATTAAAATGAATTCATGAAATTGTAAAGACTGGTCCCTGCTTCATATTGATAACTGGATGCATTCCATTACAATGTACAAAACTAGGAGGATTTATAATCACCAGTGTAATAAGGTAAAGCCTTAACGTCTGAGGGCAGTGAATAAATGCTTTAATTAAAATGAATAAGAAGCAAGTCTTTCTTTGGTATGTTGCATATTTTATATTGTCAGAGTTTCAGATGTACTTAAGATACTCAGATATTTGTTCAAAGAGAGACAGTCCTTGCCTGAAGAGCATATTTGACTGGATAGATGAGAAAAATAATGCTTTTGTTGTGTAATGTTACTGGTGAGAAGTATGTGCTAGTTCTGACAGAAGTGGTACATTTCAGAACCCTATAGCATTAGATGCTTTTTTTTTTTTAATTTAAAATTTACACTAGGAGCCAGAAGAATGTAAATATTTTGAAACAAAGAACGCAAATACTCAAAGCAAAATCTGTGTTATTGAAAATAAAGAAATTGTCTTATTTTTATTAGTGTTGAATTCCATTTAATTTATATACATTTATATATATTATTATTTTTATAGATATTTATTTCTAAATATATATAATATATATTTTTATATATTATACAGGTATATATACATTTATACAGTAATATATACATTTTTATATATATATATATATATATATATATATATATATAAAATACAGTTGCTGGCTATAGCTGAAGAGTTTTTGACAGAGGAGCCGTAGCAAGGTAGTTTCTCAATCACTTTCACTGTCCTGAAGGCTGGTCTAAGTAGCTTGTATGTACTGGAAGTGGCAGGGAAAGATTACAATTTAAGTGAGGTAATTTTTTTTTCTTTAATCCTTTTTCTGTGTGCTCTGTATCTTTTGGGGGAATAAATAATGCTTTGCTATTTGCTGGGTTTGGGCTGCAGTGATCCAGAGTTGTGACAGGATCCTGGGGAAAAGCTCTGGTAAAATCAAGTGCCTCAGTGTTAACCATTGAAGATTTAGGGATGCAGAGTCCCTGTTGAAGAGTGATGACAGCAAATAGTTCCAGGTAGAGACAGAAGACAAATCTGTTTCCAAAAGGTTAGATCTAAGAGAAAAAATGTATACAGCACTGGTAGCAGAACATCAAAAAATGTAGCTGTAGATTTTATGTTCTATATCGTAACCAGTGGCATCAATGGCATTATTGCTTGGCTGGGACATATATAGTCAAACCCAGGAAGTTTATAGGTTACTACAGGTTAGGAAAATGCAGAGGACTACAGAGTATCTCCTTTAATATAAATTATAAAAGAGTGCTTAGATTTTCTGTGGAATATATGATGATGAAACGTGACGCATGTGACTGTGTGCTGAGAGGGGCCTCTCATGTTTTTAGAGCTCTGTGGGACAACATCCATTTTGTTTTCTGAGTTTCTAAGGTGTTAATAGGACACAAATATTTTGTGCTACATCCCAGTGATCCTGCCTTTGTTCTGGTTCCTTTAAGCTAAAAGAAATCACTGTCGACTAAAGATGGTTTCCCATTGCTTATGACAATCACAGCTTGAAGAGAAACTTCTTAATAACCCTGTTGTTGTTGTTAACATTACTGTTCACAGTACTGAGCGGGAAAAAGGAATATATACAAGAAAACAAATGTAACCTCAAAAGTGCCTGGAAAGATTTTCTATCTGGCTGTTTTTCTCTTGTCTGAATTTCAGGTGTGAGTCTGGTTGGCTGGAGTAAGGTTCCTGTATATTAGCTTTTCTTAACCTGTCACATTAGGAAGATCAAGCCTTGTTAGAGCCAGACACTTCCACTTGACTTGGATGTGTTTCAGCTGAGCTCTGAGAGGCGTTTGGAGAAATCCAGGTTTGATCTGAAAAAGTTGCTTCTTCTAACCTTTGTATAGAGCTGCATCTGACAAGCAGCGGCATCCATTGGGAACACTATAATTTTGATTTTATATCTGTCTTGACATAGGTATCTCCCGGTTTTGCCAGGGGAAATATATTTATTTCATGATTGATATCAAAGTTTCCTCATGTGTTATCTGCCTGAGGCTGGTATGGTATTGTTCTTGGGCAGAGGGCCTACATGCTAAGGCTGTAGGACTACTCTCTGGAGTTTCTTGACTTAGTGCCTGAAAATTGATTTACCCTGTGGTATTAGCTGCCTCTCGTAGCATGTCAGCTTTGTCTTAAAGAACAGAAAAGATCAGACCCAGGAGCAATAGCAGTAGTAAAAGCACTGCCTGTTACTGTTATCAAGGGGCAGCAGACAGAGGGTCAAGACAGGGTCCTGTAACTTTCTTACTGTAAGGAACTATTAAAAGCAGCTACTCATAAAGCTTTAATTAACTTTGCAAACCGAACAAACTAGTCCCAACCTTCAGTGATTCCAGGTAGATCCCTCTTAAAATCTGTTGGAGCTATTGAAGATCTTGTTAAATACCAAGTATTTGATGAATCAGCAAATAAAAATGCCTGTGAGGTTTGGGTAGTCACCTAGGAGCGGGACCCATGCAGTTTAGGTTGGGATTTTTGTCAGTATTTGTTCATGTATTCACAGTGAATAGAAGTCAACCCTTCTCTGGCAGACTGGAGCTGGCAAATCACTGGCCCATGGCAGCATTCATCTGTCTAAGACCTAACTTAGGTTCCAGTTGGACAATTTTTCATATGCAGTTCTCACTATTTTACAAAGCTGGTCCAGCGGCCTAAGTACTTTCTTAACTTGTCTCTGAGCACACTGTTACCATCATGTTAAAATGTGTCAGGCAAGCAGGTTTAATTTTTTATGTTTATGCATTTTGACTGTTCAAAAAAAAAAATCAATTTTAACCGTGCCCTTTAGTTGTAACTTAGTCGTCGTCTTTCCCCTTCCTCCTGAAAGAGCAATTAAGCTAAGCCTAACTGCTTTGGATTTGATGTGTCTAAGAGCGGACACATGGCCGGTTATTACAGCTCGCTTGACACAGTAACTTTTTGCAGCACCTGTGCTGGCCATTTTTTTGAGTTTTCCCTCCCAGTAGGACTGTTCTAGGTCTTACTGCTCACTGGGCAATGAACAGTTCAGAGGAAGAAGAAAAATCCACATTTGTGTTAAGCAGTGGCTGACTGCTTCCTCAAACACAAGCTCACACACGTTTTATAAGTGCGAGTGCAATCACTGAAATGTATAATCCATTTTTAATCTCTTACTCTTCTCCTGCAATGAGTTGTCCTGGTTAATTTTATGTTGAATTTAAATACCCTGTTAATCAGTTTTTAATGTATTTAAATGTAGCCTTGTGATTTCATTAACTGTATCTCCTTCTTTGCATTATGAGAGACCACCTGATCTACCCTGCCTATACACTTCATTGGTTTGGGTTCTTTTGGCATATCCCAAATTAGTTAATCGCTAATGTGAACTGCGTCAGTCTTTTTAATTTTTGTTCACATGGAACACTCTGTTTCCCTAACAATGTTCATTGTATTCCTCTTAGACTCCTGCTGTTTCTGCTCTTACAGTTTTGGAAGACTACTTCTGGGTTTATAACATCATTATCATTATCTCTGTATTCTGTTCTAGTCTCTAGCATTTGTCTGCGTTCTGAATAGCTTGGCACATGCATCATTGTTTTCGTAAGATTCTGTTATATTAATACAGCACTGCAAGTAAACTATTTTGCTTCAGTTTTGCAGGGCAGTGGGTGTAGATCTGAATGCTGTCACAACATCGGTGATTGATTTCTATATTTAGTCTCTGGTTTAATCTCAAGTTTCCATAGTTACTTCATACATTATTTCATTGACTGGAATGGAAACTGAACTGAGCCTTTTAATGGAATTATTAGTAAGGATAAAGTAGTTCATACAAACAGCCTTATTGAATTCATATTGTCTTGATTTATGATTAACAATCTAGTTTCAGTCATTTAGATGGATGTTTAAAAATATTTGGAGGTATTGGCAAAGTTCTGAAAAACAGTCCTCTACACTGATATAGACTTCTGAAAATAATGAAATAGTAATTGGTTTAAAAATATGTTTTTTTTAAACTATTGAGCAAATAATAGTAAGAGGATCAGTAGAAATTGCAGCAAAGAATTCTGTATTTCTTTTTTTGTCTGTGGAGTGTGTGGTGGTTCAGGCCAAAATACTGTTATTATTTAAAGATTCATGGACTTTAAAAACCATTGACTGTATGATATTATATGATAAATTCAGTCTAAATTATCTAAATTCTGAATATATTAGAATTATGACAGTCCTATGCCAATCTAATAAAAGGCATGAAACAAACACAGTGAAAATTGTTTAAAAAAAAAAAATTTAAAATATTAAAATCTCTCCCACTGTGCTGAGGAGAATTGACGAAGGCAGTATTTTGTTCTAATATGTAGATAAATATGCAATATGTTAAATATGTAAGTAATAGTAATTATTTTGCTGCTGGATACTGCTTTTTTGGATTGTTCGCTAAATTAACAAATTTTTGTTATAAGTCAGTTAATGAACATTTAGAATCAGTTTATCGCTGCTTAAAGGCTGAGCGACATGGTCATGCACAAAAGAGAGGGTGCCATGGAGATCGAGGAGGGCATATAATTCTGGTGTAGCTTTTGCTTGAACTCTTGACAGCTGAGAGAGAAACTCATTGCACTTCAGCCCAGTTGCCGAGTATTTGGTATGGAACTGTGGTATTTAACAGCATCACCTGTGCACCGCAACTGATTGATTTTCACTCTTTTGGAGGAGAACATCCTCACAGAGGAAGGACAGCTGCAGAGCATCTCTGTGTCACAGCCCAAACGACGCCATTGCAGTTGTTTGCGCATGCCTGCAGCCAGACGCTATGCTGCAAAGTTTCATCTTTCTTTCACAGTGTTTATGGCAGCTAACGGTAGTGTTGGGAAATGGGATGTCCTCTGTATAAACCCCTGGAACACACTGATGGGGATAACAGATTTAGGTCCCAGACTTCTTTACCAGATGCCCACTCAACTTTGCGATCCTGGTTTCATTTGACCCCAGTGGTTTTGTCTGCAATTGGAAATACTATTAGAAGTTATACTCCAGTGACATTGTAGAAAATGGGCTTTACTTGCAGGTTACTGTTTCCAAAACTCTTTGACTGTTTTCCCCTTCTTGCTACCTATTTCTGTCTTTCCCTGACAGCACATATGTACTGTTTTTCAGACAATTTTTCTTCATTTTTTTCAGTTATTAGTGCTAACTCTTGTTTTCCTCTTACAGTTTTTCTGCACCATGTTCTTTACCACTTCACCAGCTGAATCTCTTGGACAGAGAAAGAATATGTTCCTGTGCCCCCTATAACGTGGCCCCGGGCAGCAGAAAGGTTCATACATCCCATATGGAGCTTTATGACTTCAGGTGAGAAAGAAGTAATTGAAGCAGATGAATTTTAAGACAGAACTGTTTATATGCAAATGTATTAGTGGAAGTCTGTGATTGAAATGTCTGTGGGCTAAATTATGGAAAAGGTGTTTCTCAGTTAAAAATTCATCGTAAAGAACATAAAATGAACTTTAAAATACATAATGAAATAAGAACTGGTAATATAAACCTCAAACTAGTGTAAAACAGTTTGAAATATAACACTATATATTTTTCCTTATTATTATTGTTTCTAATTTTAATTATTGATTGATTTCTATTAAGAAAATTTTTTTTGTCTTCAGGTCAGTTGTTTTTAGTATCTCCCTCTTTAGCTTTTGCACCAGCTCTTCTAAGGTGTTTTTTTAAAAAATATCATAGGGTATTGCCATGTTTAATTACCAGGAGTTTCTGCTGGATTGGCAATGGATGCAGTGTTTTGACTGCTCTGGCAGAGAGGTTACTTTTCCAATTTCGTCTTCTGGTCAAACAATTCAGACTGGACATTATCAATAAACTGAGATTACTATATTGCTGTAATGACCTGTGTGGGCTGACTATTGAATAAAGCCAACTTGAGCTTATTTTACACAGTGGATATAATAATCATGAAAGATATCTATGTATTTTTCAAAAAAGAAGGTATTTTAAATTAATACATCCCAGCCAACATGCTTGTCCACTCTTCTTAAAGACTTGCCTCTAAAGGAAAAGGTACTTAGCTAATGAGTTCCAGTAATGATTCCTGACCTCCCTGGTTTGTTTTGGGGTTTTTTGGTTTGTTTTTGGTTTTATTTTTTTAACCATGGAGCTTCACATCTTGAATATTAGCACTGGTGTTTTCCACAGTGGAAAGTGATTTTGAAAATTAGGTTAAATCTTCAGCTGATTACGTTGCAAAGGTTTTTTTAGATTTGTTTTTATCACTGCTGGAGAATTATCACGAAAAATATTTTTAGACAACTTGACATCTTTGTTTTTTCTTTATATACTGTAACGCTTGGAAATAGTATTGCACATGGGAAGAGATTGGAATAATAGCAAGAACGTAGTGTAAAAAATTTTGATGGGCAGCTCTTAAGATTTTGGTGAATCAGCATGGTGTACAAATTACATCATTTCCAAAGTAGTTCTTGTTCTGGGAAGTCCGTGTTACCCTTCTCCAGAGGTCTTGTCATTGGTTTCAAAAGATGGGAATCTATATCTGCTCCAGTATCTCTCCCTCTCTCTCGGTGTATGTGTATGTATATATCTGTATGTGTTTACCTGCTTTAGTTCAACCTGCACCATTTTGTTCTCACTATACGCAAATCTGCTTCCCAGCTTTGCCCAAAGTCATGTCTGTGTAGACTAGCTGTAGAGTTGTTTCTTCCACATGTGCCAGTCAGAAAATTCCCCAGTACTGAGGAGCTCCCAGCTGATTTGTGGTTAGCAGATGTTTTGCAAAATGCACTTATTTCTTCAGCTGCTGTCTGTAAGCCTTTCTTTGTGGGAACATCATGAAACCATATGCTTTTTGGGGCAAAGACTGCACAAGGGAAGTTCTTGACTAGCATTTGAGAAGACACTGTGATACAATGAAATGATAAAAGACTGCAATTTAAGAAAAGAAGCCTAAAATATACGTATCGTATTTGTAGATACCACAGCAGATTGCTTTTGGTCCGTTCTGCATTCTGATTCAGTTCAAATAAAACCTGGAAGGTACACTGGAATGCTTATAAGAAAGCTGGAAATGGACAGAAATAGAGAGTAATGACTTTAAAGGATGACGCTAATAAATCGTTATTGCAAATGTAGAACATCTTTGAATACTCTTCTCAATTATAAAGCAGAAAGCATTCAAACTTATCTGGTTACTTTTCAGTAAAAGTCCAATTGGAACAATGAGTTCACTTGTTTAGTATTTACTGCTGACATTCAATGTTTCCAGGAACTAAAGCCCCAAAGTACAACTCACTGAAATCAATGAAAATGTATTCATTAACTTTGAGGTTACAGATCAGTCTCTGAAACAGTTTTAACATGATTTGTCACATATGCTCTATCAGTTATTCAAGAGTTACAAACTTCTGCAAGTTTTTGTGGTGTGACATCTGCCTCTACTGTTCTAGATTCACCCTGTCAGTGCAGTAGTGGATGGTGACAACTGTCACAATATTTCTAGATCCTTTTTAGGAAATGATTGATGTAATTTCTTAGAGGAGATAATATACCCCCTTAAGCAGCCACCAATGTTTCAAAACTTATTAAAGCCTTTTCTCTACACTTACCAGAAAAGCACAAAATATAAGTTTATCAGTTAAATCTAAGAAAGAATGAGGTGTGCACAATCCTAACGGGTAAAGCGCAAAGGTCACTCTCCAAATCTGTTCTCATTGTTAAATCAGCTTTCGCTGTTCTAAAGCCCAAATCAGCCTGAGTTGTATCCAGTAAACTGAATGCAATGACTTAATTTGACTTTTCTTGTATACAGTCTGGGTAGCAGGATCATCAGTCAACTGCTGACTGGTGCTAGTTCCCGGCAAACCAGGAGAGCAGCTGAAACTACAGACTGACTTACATGTGAGTGCACGCCCCTTCTGTGGCACGCAGGGGAATAAATTGTGTGTAAGGAGATTATTTTAAAAAATGCTCCTGAAGTTACATCATTCTGTAAGTCACTGATGGAATCTTAAGATCCAGAGTTGATATGTCACCGCTGAACTCTTGATAGGAGTGTTTTTAGAAGTGTGACAAGAACTTCATGTTTTATCTTGATGGCCATGTGTGCTGAGTGAGATGGCTGCATTTGGTTCTGTGGTGGTTCTATGCATTTCAGTTCTATTTAACCCTGTAGCCTGACCACAATTCAGTAGCTTATTTGCTGTGAGGCATCTCATGCTTAGGGCATGTGGGAACACAGTAAAGCCAACCTCAGAAACGTGTTTTGTAGAGGAGCAGGACATTTTAAAAATGCCAAAATTCAGTTTCATGGCAGTTCAGCATAAAAACTTTGAAATTCTTCTGTGAAAGAGAGTGAGGCTTCAGCACAGTCTTTGCTGCAGCAAATGAAACTAAAGATATGAAAAAGACAATGAGAGTGCTGGGAAGAAATCCCGGCAAGGTGGATTGTAGCTGGGCGATGCTTCTTTTCAGAGAATTAGGTTGTTAACCCTGTTAAGGTGTGGAGCCACAATCCTGAAGGACTCCTAAGAAGGGGCAGTCCTAGGGCTGATAACATGCGCTCTTCCCAGGGGGTAGGCTGATAAGAAGATAATTTATAAACTCTTCCCTAAAGGCACAGGGGTAGGGTGGTGATGGCAGCTTGTGAGCTGTTAGAAGTATCTAGAGGCCAAGAAATTCAGTTTTCTGTTTTGAACATTAGCTACCAGGTCATAGAGAGACTCTTTTAACAGTTCGGTAAAGAGAAATCTCTAAGAAGCAGCATTTTCTCGATTTTGACTTTGCTCTGAAAACAGCTTTTTATTTTATTTATTCCTTGCCCTTACGCTTGGGACTGTTCCATAGTTTCATTAAGGAGAATCTGTTCTCCCTTGAGAAATAAAACCCATAGAGGGATACTCTTTTTCTTCTCCCTGAGCAAATCTCTGTTTATGACTGTCTCAATTGCTATAAAAGATTTTAAAGATCACCATCTCCAGTCATACTTTCTCATTGAACATCTCATTTTAACAAATCAACATCCTGAAAAACAAAACTCTTATGTGCTTAATTCCATCATTAAAAATAATGAGTTAAGCCCCAATAAATCAAGGACCTTTCTGAAAATGTAAAAATAATGAATGTTGGGTTCTTTCTTTATACATGTCTTTTTCTGGTTCTGTAACACAAGGTTACAAATTCTTTTCTTAACAGGATTTGATAGGTAGTTTTAGCAAGATCATCTTGGATGGAAAGTGTGCATGAAATCCAACCAGGCCAGCCAGATGACCAGGAGAAGAGCAAGAAATACAGCATTTTCCACAGGAATGTTGGCTAGATATATAATATACCTAGGACACTGAGATCTTGACAAAATGTATGCTTAGTCTTGAGCCATTTCGGTACCTCTGCCTTACAGTATGGTTTGGATAGTGTTTTTCAAGCATCTTATTTCTTCCCTCTTTCTGTTTCTGCATTTTGAAAAATTATGTTCTCACTCTTACCAGAATACAGTCTTCAACAACTAGATCTCTAAGCAGCAGCATATGTATCATTAAGCTTGTGGCATTGAACACTGAGATTTTACTATTGTTACCTTAATACATGCATACAGGTATGATCTTTTGAAAGGTCAAGGCTAACAAGCATATTTACACACTTGTGGATGCTAAAATTTTACATAGATTAAAACCAGTACATGGATAAGTTAATGGAAGAAAAATTCACTGAGAGCAGTTAAAAAAAAAAAAAATTACCTTATCTCTGCAAGTCTCTAACTGAAATCCACCAGAGAAGTCAGAGACTGGTAGGTTTGCCAGTGCCAAAGCATCCATGCCATTCATAGCCCACATCCCCGCTGTAGTGTCCCAGCGAGCCCTCTAGGCTTGCTTCTGTAAGTAAGAAAGACTGCATGCAAGTGCTGCCAGTCTCCTGCACCCTGCGTGTACTGACCATTTCTGTCTTAGTTTACTGAGTGCTCAGTTACCAGTTCTGTGTTTTAAGCTGGTAACAGGCAGGCAGTCTGCCTACATTGGTTTTGGTTTTCACATTGAACTAGGTATTTGCTATGAAGCTATTTGAAGGAGAGAGTTCTTCAGTAGCAGCCATTAAAAACATCTCAACTTCAAAAACATATTGTAATTGCTACCATGAAAATAAAAACTAAATTTCTTGTAAATCAAAATTTCATGCAACACTATGATCAAAAACCCATCAATGGATATTAGATATAAAATGTAATGCAAATGGTAAACAACTATGTATCTAAAAATCAAGATGAAAATGCACAGTTAATATAAACTGCAACGCATGAAGGAGAATGACTCTGAAGATTATTACACTAGCTCTGTTTCATATTTTGAAATAATAACCTCTTGGGTAGTACATTACTGCTGTTCATAAAACAAAGATAAGTCACAAAATTGTTAGCAACCCCCTACTTGGAAATCAAAAAAACATTCAAAATACATTTCAATATGAGCACGGTGTGTATCTCTGGTCAAATTCTATCAGCAAAGTAGCGTATGAGTTTCTAGGCAGTTCGTGTTCATCATCATCCTGCATAAGCAGGATAAAAGTAGCAATCTTAGTGTCCCTGGCTTCCCTTGACTAGTGATGATGGATGTGTTTTCTGGATGGGGAACATAGTTCCACCAGCTGTCAGCATCCTTCTAGATTTCTTCCATTAAGTATTAAATTGTATGCTTAGTGTTTGAGATTGTGAAAAGACATGGGCTGCTTTCCATTCCAAAAGAGTAAGTTTGAGAAGAGGGCAAAGGCAACAGAATTCTATGGATGTGTTTTAATGAATGGGATGTTATTATAAATACCACAAACAGATACCCTATGGAAGAAAGAAGGAAAGGGAGGGGAAAGGGAAGGAACAGAAAACTGAAGTGATTAGGAAAACTGCAAATCCTCAGCCTTTGAAATCTAAACAAAACTGGAAAAGAATGGTATAAGGTCAGGATTTTTGAATGAGTAGAACTGTATGTATGGAAAGTTTTCATATTAAAATATATGATTTCATTTAAAACAAATAAAATTATTTAAAGTAAAAAGAAAAAAAAGGGGGGAGGGAGAAGGGAGGAGGAACATTAAGACCATTTACCTAACAAAGATTTTTGAACTTTTGGAAGGAAAACTGAGCTGATGCTTTAAAATTATAGTGCCCATAATTTTAGTGTAATAACTCTTTTTGTAACAAAACTGGCTGGTTTATCTTGTTTCCTGGCAAGGAATTTATAAGTAATTTTCTATGAATATACTGGAATATTCTGGAATACAACAGGCATCAAAACAAAAGGAGTTTTACATTAAGACTATATTTAAAGATACTATATTACTAATACACTATATTATTAATATAGCAATATATTACTATGGAGGATATTGAAAAGGGGAAAAAAAAGGCTGATTATTGAATACAGTCCAGTATTTCATATGATGTTCAAGTCATATAATATCTGCCATTAAGTTATGAACTTTTGATTTCATCATCCCCCTATTTCTGGATGAGAATTGGGGCTTACTATAGGAAATATTTCATGAATCAGCATTTAGAAAGATACCTCTATCCTTGTTTATTACTTATTTACACTTTTTCAGGAGCAAAAGAAATGAACTGGGAAGCCTGAACTTAAAAACAATAACAAAAAATAAAAAGTGTAAGGATTGATTGATGGGATAGGAGAAGAAAGCTAAGCTGTTAGTTTGATCATTGAGAGATGGCTGGGGCTGGGTTACCAACAAGATGGTTAAGCATGTTCTAAACACCTTAAGAAAGTGAATGAGACTTTCCCACAAACCTAATCACTTGCCCGTCCTGTTCTTTCCTCATCTACGTACTTCCACAAATACAGTGTATATTGGCCATTAATAAAAGTTTCCCTTACTAAGTCTTAACACTGTGTTGCAGCCTTCTCTTGCAAACAAGCTCAAAGCGATTCACCTTTCCCCTGGTTCTGCTGAACCAGGAGCCCAGCTGTTAACCCCTGCATTGTAAGCAGAGAGTTTCCTGGAGAGCTAAAACCTTTCAGCTTTCCGATTACTCCCTTTTGCAATTGCACGCTCAGGTCTAAATGTGAATGTATGGCCTGGATTAAAGTAGTTGCTGACAAAAGTAATCAACTGAAAGACTTTTATTGGCGCAAATCTCTTATATTCAGGTTTCTTGCTATTAAGAAAAGGCAAGTAGAGTCTACAGCTGTACCCAACTAGATGGATAGTTAAACAGCTTCCAGGGATACTGAGTGGTGATCTTGTGACGCGCAGTGAAGGAAATATCAAGGACTTAAACTGAGTCTGTGAAATTACCAACCTTGGACATTGCCGGTACCAAAAGCACTGTCCTTGAGGCTGACTAGTTGCTAATTTAAAATTCTGTCAGTGCTTCGTAAACAAACTGTTGAATCTGTAGATGTTTGCAGCTACAAAAGCCTGAGAAAAATTAAAGCTCTGTGTGTGTGTGCGCACGCACGTTTGTATCCAAGTATGGCTATGTCTGTAACGTACATTTTATTCTGATGTCTCTCAAGTAAAAGTGCTATAAAAATTTTAAGCAGCTGCCCTTTCTGATAGCTGCTACCTTGGGGCTCATTCCAATGCTCATTGAAAGTCAATGACAAAGATCCCATTACCTTTAATCATGCAGGATCAGGGCCTTATATAGAATCATTTAGAATCATAGAACCATTCAGGTTGGAAAAGACCTTTAAGATCATTGAGTCCAACCGTTAACCTAACACTGCCAAGTCCACCGCTAAACCAGGTCCCTAAGCACCACATCTATACGTCTTCTAAACACCTCCAGGGATGGTGATTCAACCAGTTCCCTGGGCAGCCTGTTCCAATGCTTGACAATGCTTTCAGTGAAGAAATTCTTCCTAATATCCAATCTAAACCTCCCCTGGTGCAACTTGAGGCCATTTCCTCTTGTCCTATCTATCGCTTGTTACTTGGAAAAAGAGACCGACACCTGCCACCCCCACCCCCCATATGACATGGTTAATCTTGCTGAGAATTTTTTCAATGAATATTCACTTGAATTAGACCATGATTATGCTTTTGACTGCACTAACTCATTTCTGTATTAGCTCTTCGTAAATATTCTGGTTCAGGCATGTTGGTAACCAGGGATGTCCATGGAAACAGAAGCAGTTGAGTAAACATTGCGACAGTCTTGAAGACAGGTTTTTAATTTATAAGTATGACTGTTCATACAAAAAAATCTGCTGCAGAGGTACTACCTAGCAAATCAAAACCCAGAAGTGGGTCATGCAATTCATGGCTTCAGTGATAACCAGAAAAGTCTGAAGTTTAAATCCCAAATAATTCCAAATAATGAACTGCTCGCATGCAGGCCACAGACAGGGAATGATCTATTGATATTTTTTGGAACAAAATTAATTCAGTCACGCTATTTGTTTGCTTGTACTGTCCTGCCCTTTACAACAAATGGAAAAACAATACCTTTCTAAAAGGTAATATCTCTACTTTCTAACTGTGAACATGGTTTTTTGGGGTACAGCCTTTGTCCATGGAGGTGGCAGTCATGCTTTGTCTTAGTAGAGCCTGCTACTTTTTACTGATTTTGATGTTACTCTTCTTAAAACAGCTGAATTTATTCAGACCAAAATGCCTCTACAAGAATTCTACATATGTCACACATATTATGTTATTTCAGGAGGGAATAGGAAAGAAAAGAAAATCCTCAGCAGAATTGCTGCAGAAAACAATTTTTGTTCTTGGCTTTGTTCTTTTATCTCCTCTACTTCATTGTAGCAGTAGAACTGAATGCAAATGAGAAAAACAGACCAATCCCAGACAGCAATTTGTGGGATTTAATTTAGGAATTGAAACTCCAGCTTGAATTTTTTCTAGGCAATTTGCAAGTCAGATTATTTTAAAAATTCAGACAGTCTAAATTTTTTTCTTAGGTAGAGAGGCATTTTAGCTTTTTCTCATCTTTATTTTTTTGCAGAAGCTGGTGATAAAAGGCCTCTTGCTTTTGGATTGCTTGTGTGGATGTGACATTATCTCTTTTTCTGTCTCCTCTGTCCCGCTGTCTCTCTAGGTTCTAGCTAAGTGCTTTAGGGGTCCAGGGACGTCTCCTCTGCTCTTTAGATAACGCGGGTTTTCTCTTGTTTTCCTTCTCTTCCTTCTCTACCTTGGAAGAATCTGGCATACAAATATGTTAGTGCACAGATGAAGGGCATCTTTGGAAATCTGTGCCAATATTTGTACCTTTTGTAATCAACTTAAGAAAATAATGCTTTCTTTTAGGAGAACGTTTTTTCACCCCTCATCACTAACATTTTACACTTTAATCAAAAACAACAAAACCTTTTACGGGGAATTATTTTATACCGTTACCAGCGTTAGATCATTTCTTCAAGGTGATTGTCTGCATGAGTGTGCATATGCAGCTGTTTCATCTGAAGGGCCCATTAAAATCTTTGCTCATTTTTCAGCTCTGGGACTGGGTGAATTTTTATTCAGGTCTGCTGAGCTGGGAAAGCTTGGAGGAAGGTGTTTGCATTTTAAGTAACTTTCACCAGTGAAGTTAACATAGCACTGAGCTCTGAAAGTATAGAAAACAGAGATTATCTTCATTTTGTCCAAGTCATCTTCATCATCCAAGTTGATAGCCACTTTTCTTTGTAGCTATTTCTTTGTACTGGAAGCTAGTTCCTGGGGTGTGAAAAGCCAGGCTTTCTCATCTGCTGTTTGACAGTAGGCCCGTTCCCAATTCCCGTAGCCCTGCTCTTAATTCCCCATGCATTCCTCATTTATTCCTCTGTTTTGATGTAAGAGCATAACTTTTCCCTCCAGCAGTAATATGGGAACTTCTGCTTGATCCACACTCACTAGTTTTTGTAATTTTGTTACAGTACCCTCCAGCCAATAATTCATGCAAACATATAACATGCAAATTGGATTGGTTTTCACAGAAGAAAAAAGAATTCTACTCTCCATTAAGTGTGAGATTACGATTATTAGAAGGTTACTTGCTAGGAAAAGGAACACCTTTTCAGCAGGGATGTTTTTCAGCAGGGACGAACAAGCACTGAAATAATCTGCGTCGAGTTGGGTGGATCCCATGGAAGCCTGTAAGAACAGGAGAGACAAACCCCTCTCGGGAGCAGTTATTCCCACCTTCCTGCACAGGGATGGACTAAGTGACCTCTGAAGGTCCCTGACAGCTCTAGGCTCTGTTTATTTGATGATGACTGTATTTTCATTCATCAACTTGTGGTTTTGTTTATAGGTAAAAGCAACGCACACTGAGGTAACACAAGCCTAGATTTCAGAGCTTCCCCTTTTGAACCAGAGCTAAGAGAGGGGATAAACCTCCTTCCCTCATCCCTCTCAGGACGACCTTTCTTTTCCCCATCCACACCTACCCACTTGCACTAGCTATGCTCAGGACAGGACACCCTCTTTCCCTGTTTCTTACACATTTCATTCTTCGTGGGCCACCCCTGTATGTGAGCTTGTCCAATTCTGCCCTAACAGTAAACAGGTCACTGCTGCACCTACCCTGCTTGTTCCAGCCTCCTTTGCAGCCCTCAGCTGCTGAGGCTTTTAATCTACTTCAGAAGAGGGAGTGGGTTTTTTCTGGACTGATGCTTCATGTGTCTTGTGCGCTTCCCTCAGCTGGCTTATATATAAATCCCATATGAAAGGTTGCTTGTTCCACCCAGAGTACCTTCAAGAAAACAACCTATGTCTTAATATAAAGACATAGGTTGGCAAGTATCCTAAAAATACAGATGGAGTATTAAACATTGTCTTCTTTAGTCACCAAATGTTGAAATGTGCCCTATGGTTTTTTATTCTTTCCGAACATTTTTTAGGGTTAAGCTCTCTGTGATCATCGCTTAGACTTTCTTTGCACCTCCCAGTGCTACACAAAGACTCCTCCTTTGGTTATTAAAGAATTTAGGGCATGGATGAATGTCAGTGGGAGTCCATGGAAATAATTTCATTGACTTCAATTGGATTAGTATCAGTTTCTTATGAAATAATTGTAGGAAATGACTGTGTAGGAACCGCTGCTGAAATGCGTAACTCATAGAAATATCAGACTGAAAGGAATAAATATCAAGGCCAGTTCCTTCCTATCAGAGACAGACGAGTTAGATAGCTTCCACAAGCTAATCAGGAAATACATCTTTTTTTAATATATTCATAAGATGTTTCACATATGCAATGTTAATGAAATTGATGTTAATTTGGAGTTTAGCTGTACTGAATCAGGACTTGGTAAATTTCTTTGGATTATGCAGATCTGCTGTCACACAGAAAACCCATCCATTATTGCATCTGAGGTAGGAATTCACGTAATAATTTGCAGAAACTTTATAGCATTATGAGAAACAGGATTTAACGATAGAGTATCAAATTGTTTCCAGATGCATGAGCAAATATACTCTGTTGAATCTCTGAGAAAATGGTATCCCTCATATTAATAGTCCATATCTAAGCATCTGTCAAATTACTTAATGCTTAGGTATTCTTTAAAATTTCCGTTCTTTTCAAAGAAAAAGTGATTGATCCAGATTAAAGTAATACTTTTCCTGAAAAAAAAAAGTTATGTCAGGTTTTTGAAAGATGGTATAATGACTGAATTAAATCTGATTCCATATTTTGGTTTTCCATGTTCTGTATTTATATGAATTACATTTATCACCAAAGGATTAAATTATCAATTGTTTGTTTCAACTGACACATCAGCAAATGCTTATGTCATGTAATTCAATATATACTAGATTGATTTCTATTATTTTTTGATCTCTGGTAGAAATATGTACAATATTCCACCACTAAAAGTGTTTCTCTTCATCCTTATTTCCTCCCTACCCCCACTGAACTTAAAAATAGGCACTAGGCAGTCCTCAGCTGAGGAAAAGATTGATTTCTAATAGCCAGGAAATATTTTTTATTTTCAATGGAAGAATATAGAGGTAACCATTTTTCAGGGACATTGCTTAACATTTCCATATATTCGAGCTTGAAAAACATTTAAAGTATCTCCTGTAATTTTGAAACGCTATTGGGACAAGAAGAAAACTCATCTAGAACTTGTTATAGAAGATGAAATGAAGACTCATCTGTAGCTTTCTTTAGTAGTATATTAACTATACAATTAGGTCAAAGCAGATATTCATTTTCCTTTCCACTTGTTTCTTGGCAGAAAGGAACCTTCTGAAGTTGATGGTAGCATTATGCAAAAGAATACATATCAGAATTCAAACCATTTTAGTTTAATGCACGTTTTTAAATATATTTGCATTTTTAATGTATTTTCCAATATTCTTTATGCAGCTTCATTGCTATTTTGAAAGTCCTAATGAAGACGATGATCATTCTTCCTTCACATGAATGACAAAGAACAGCTATCAGAAACATTTTGGTATTTGTTTGAGGCAAAGCTGGTCACAGAGAAAAAATGCATGTTTTTCAGCCAGCTCTTTCTATTTTCTCAATGTAAAAAGGAGCTACTATAGTGTTAGCATAATTTCAGACAGCGAGGTGGCTTGGGGGAGAGGAAGTCATCAAAAGTCCTGGGGAACAAGTAATCACATTTTTTTTCTCTCTGCCATTCCTCGATATTTGCCTCCCTCTGGACAGATTCTTCCATCTCCGTGTAGAATCTGGTGGAACAAGACCTCCAAGGAGAGGACTTTCCCCCAGTTTCACAGAACCAATGCCCTCATCCTACAATATCTTCACCGGCTCAGAGTAAATAGTGTCTGTATGCTGAAGCATCATTTCAGTTAGAATCCTTCCCTCCTTATGGTCTGCTGAACCAATATAGAAATTTTCAAGAGTTTCTTGTAAAGCTCCTGCTTGGAAATACCCAGACTTTTCAGAAGGATCTGTTTTCTCGGATGTCTCAAAGTGCCACCATGTGCCCAATACTTGCTGAACTTGTGCAATGGTCCCCAGTATCAGCTACCCATGTGGCAAGACTTTACTGATTGCATAGCTGTTAATGAACCTTGCACTACGTTTCCCTGTTTGGATTTTAAGCAGTAAATTTCAGGCACAAGTAGAGGCCTGGGGTAGTACAATTTTGTAACAAGGTAAGCAGCAAGCTGTGTGTGTGATTATTTCATGTGTGCAATTCAATGTTGGTTTAAAACAATAAAAAAGAATAAGGTTTTTGGGTTTTTTTGAGGGTTATAGCTAAACTTCATTAAGAGGTCAGGTTTCTTCAGGCCAAGTTCTATACTAAAAGCAAGGTTTAATCAATAATATAGCTCTGCACAGGTCTGATTGATTGATTCAGCCTTTCATGTACTCATGAGATGGATGAACAAAATAAAAATTGTTCCTTGGAATAAGCAGTGGGTGGTCCTTTAACGTAAATGGCTGTTCTTTCTCCTTGGGACTAAGCCCCAGGATGCTTATTCATATCATGGTTTATTACTCTACTGCACACTATATTGTCTCATAAGACAGGCTCTCACTTCCCCACATCATCCTAGTGATCATTCACTTCATCTGTTCCAACCTCAATTCCTCTATATTGAATAGGAGAAATCCAAATGACACCTTCTATTTTTAAGTGAGTTTTCCTCCGAGTCGTGGACAATGACCTGATCTTTACAAACAAAATCTCAACAACAAAGTTTTGCAGAGTTCCTACAGAGCAAAACTCTTGAAACTTGGGCAGGTGCAGTATCAACCCAGCCCTGGATACTGCTTCCTGTATCAGACAGAAGTCTTCTAAGATTAGCTTGAATTTTTCTACATGAAACTGAATTTAACTATGCTTATGCACCAAATTTATGCTGAAATGTATAAGTAAACACAGTACAGGGGAAAAGACAGTTTTGAAGGGCTTTTGAAGATATCTATAAATTGGTAAGGGCACCCTGAAGATGATATACATGTTATATAAAGGCAAGCTAGTCTTCATAACTTTGTAAAAAAAGAAATGTTGTTAATGGTTCTACAATAATTTATTTATAGTGTATTATATAATGCTGTTTGAATTCTGGTGACAAAGACTTTTGTAAGTCCCATATATGCGCTAGGATGCAACTCACTTTGGCTCTTTTAATATTTATTGGGATTTCAGTTCTGCTCTCCTCTGCCAATAGTTAATTAAACACTTTCATAAGTCAGCTACTAATAAAATAATGTAGCTCAATGGATACAAGTTCCACTTCTACAAAAGTTGTGATTTTTTATTCAGAATGTTCCCTTTCCCTTTTTTCCTCCATGTAATATTGGTGACTATATTTTTATCTCTGTCAGCCTTAAACTTTCTGAATTTTATTTGATACGATAAGAATATTGCAAGATATTAAAAAAAAAATCAATGAAAAACCAAGGAAGTGTGGCTTGCATGTGGAATTTAAGATTGGCAAATACATTTTTATTTTCTCATTCTGGGTATTCTGTTCTTATTACTTTTCCGTTCTTTTGAATGACCTCTTTTTTTTAGTTTAATATGATATATTAGGTACATTCAGCGATGCATAAAGTATTTGAGAGGTTTCTGAACATACTTTGGATTTTAATTAACTGGTTAGCTTTTCTGCCAATGTCAATATGTTTCTATATTCCTGGAGCTAGGTAACTATCTCTGGTGACTAATTCACTAAGAAGATTTTGGTTTTAGCTTTTAAAATACAGTTATTAGAAAATGGCATTGCAAATAGAAATAGGTGTCTGTGAAGTTAAATTCATTTTAGCTAGTCTACATTAAAAATGTCAACTATATAAATCAGCATATCTGCTTAATTGGGTTTTATTTCAAATAAGAGAGTAATGTTTAAACAAAAAAATCTTTCACCAGTGCAGCCCATTGACGAAACGCTAGTCAGGTTAATCAGAGAGTATTCTCAGAAACAGCCCAAACCAGAAATAAGTTAACCATGAAAATGCTGTATTTCACAAAGCAAAACTGGGACTAATTTGACTCCTGTTCTGGATTTCCCTCTTGGATGTATAGAGTTCTCTGTCTTAGGTAGAGGAGATACAGCTTCTACATTTTGTTTATCTTAACTAGAGAAATACCCCATCTTTTTTTTCTAAAATGTCCTGATTGTGCCTGTGCTTGGCCTTGTTTGCACAGCAGATAAGTCCTCTGATTTGCCAACACTTCCCTGACAATGGGGAAAATTCAATGCAATTCCCAAGTGCCAACAGAGAGTCATTATTTGCACTGCCTTCACCAAAACAAATCATGTCTGGTTGTAGCAGGTTGGCATGGAGCCTTGGGCAGGCACAGATTCCTCCTAAAGAGATTAATAATATCCTCGAAGTAACAGACATATTTAAAAGTCTTCATGGAGGTAAGAAAATAAGAGTTTCTCTCAGAAAGGTAAGTTTATTTGCTAAACATTTCCTGAGTTATCACTGCATACCAAATACCTCGTGTTAATTGACAAAGCTGCATTTGTATATGTGTCAGAGATACTCTGTTACAGGAGAACTTTGATTCATATTCTTAAGGTTCAAAGATCTGATCAAGGACAAAAGTTATTTAGTTGGTGTTATAAGCCCAGGGATGCTTTCTGTCATCTTGTTCCTGGTTATTCATAGAACCTGCAGACATTTTTTTCATATGCCAAAGTTATTCTTTAATAATTTTCTCCTGTATGATAGTTTTTTGCAATCTCAAATGTCAGCTACAGATCATCAGGTTCATTTCTAAATTGAATTTTAACATCTAACTGTTCCTTCTCTTTCTATTTATAGTCTACTGTCTCCAGCACAGAGCCTACAGATACAAGGTATTATACAAGTCCTACTTTTTAATCTGTTTGTGTTTATGTTCATAGTATCCGATAACATTAGGATACTCTACATGAGTTTAAAAATATGCTTTACACAGTCACTAAATATGCTAAATTGTTCTGGGACATTGTTAAACCTTTGCTTTCTAGAAGCAAATTCTCAAAAGAATGTAGAGAGGTTGATTATTTCAAATCAAGATATAGACAAGACTGTGTACATATGTATACATACATACACACATACTTCTTCCTATTGGAGTATATTCAGAACCCTTTGTCAAAGGGTTTAATGTTTTCAAGAAGACATATGAAATTTCAGAAGGTGTCGGTTTGCCATATTCATGAAAATATCTGCCCCAATATGGCCAAATTATATTTACAAAAACCAGAGCTTTGCGTGTATGCCAGGGCAGATTGAAAGCTCTGAGGACTCTGCCTTCGCTGATCGTGCTCCATCCCTCCAGCGTTTGCAGTGCTGGCCAGCTTGTGTGCGCTTAACCCACCGAGCAGCACGGCAAGCGTTGTCTTCTCATAACTCCTGGGTCTGACTAGATGGCACATATGCCATCCCCATGGAGTAAATCAAACTTTTCTTGTAATTGCTGTCCCCAGCTGCTCTCAAGTATGTCTTATATGCTTTCAGCAACACCCATACTGGTAATCAAGCTGAGTGGATTTGAAGATGACATGTCTAATTTGAATATAGAATAGCCTGGAGCCAGACCAAGGACAAAGAAGGAATATTTTGGAGTAACATTGGTGATGCTAGAACTGAGGAGCAGGCAGGAGGGAGAAGAAACAATGACTAGTTTGGCAAGCGAATTTGGCAACTTTAAGCTGGGGTTATAGGAGTGGCAGGCAAGGAAGCAGAGCTTTTTGCATGTTAGAGGAGCTTGAGATGTGGTAAGCAGTGAGACCAGGGCTAATGACAAAAATCTGGGAGCCAGCGACATGTAGTGGGAACGCACACATTGAACACGACAGTGAGAGGCAACTAACTTGGTAAGCAACTTGTAAAGGCTAGAGATTAAGGTAAACAGATTAATGCAGACATGAGCTTGAGAGAGAGACTGTGATAAGGAGTTATTAAAAAAACAAACTGGGAGAAGGAGCCAGAGTAGAAGGAATGAGGTTGGCATTTTACAGGACCCAAGAACGGGGAGTGGGGAACAGGCAGCCTTCCTCTTCTTCTGCTCTTAGCAACTTCTGCAGCTCACCAGTATGGCAGCTGCCCTGCCATCTGTCTGGGAAGAGGGCAAAGAAGTTCTTCACTCTTTAGCCAGCCAGTCTTAATGCTGCTCAATACTGTGGCTTTGAAGTGGGGGTTTTTTGCTTTACTTTTTTTTTTTTTATTTTTTAAAATCCAGCTTGGAATGCTTGGGTTTAATGTTTTTAATATCACATTCTGAAGAACAGAAAGTCAGAATCAGTCCAAGAAAGAGGTGAATCTATTGAGTAAAAAACAATGTCAGTTATTTAATGTAATGACTGATATGTTTGGGTAGTAGTAAAAGATAGCCACTCAATGCGTAATAATTATTTTCCTGTTTGTGTTAGCACAGCCTTGTACTCTCACAGTTGTAATTAATGTTGCCATTGAGGTGGAATTGTGAGAAGGCTGTGCCAACCAATTAAAAAGGTAATATGACTTCAAGATCTGTTTGTGATCATATTGATTTCTTTAATGGAAAGCTTCTCTGTGACCTTTTCAAAGCACATACTGTACTTTTTACACTTTTATAGATTAATCTTGTAAAACATTACTTTAAATTGTCACACAGTAGGCTTGTAGAATTTTATAAATTGCCTAAAAGATGATAAAAACTACTGTGATTTTGTGATAAAGAGCATTAGAGCACTGCCAGCAGATCACGAAAAATGCCTCTGAAAGTCTACTGGGAATCCCCCATGGCAGAATGAAAATTGCAGTAGAGCAATTAGGAAAAGGAAGATGTCTTTTATTAAGACACGGGTATTTGTTGTGGTGGAAAACTTGTTTTAAAAATGTAATACAGCTATCAAAGAAAATTTAGAATGGGAACAATTTATAGTTCATAAAGTATGAAAGTGTGAGTAAAAAGATCTTTCTGCGATTTGGAAGAAAGCAAACACTACAGCTGAGTCTCTTAAATCATAAAACATCAGGCATGGACTTCATTCCTCAGATATTCAGATGTGAGAGATGAAACTAAAGCAAAATTCCAAACCGGGGTCCAATGCCTCTCAAGCTTTACAAATCTGAACCTTCAAATAGAAGATAACCTTCAAATGAGTAAGGTGTAATGGGATTTGAATTTTATGGAGGGAGAATACTTGGGGAAGGGATTGTGTGAATGGATTTTAATTGTGATGAAAAAAGGCTATTAAATCTCATAAGGACAGGAAATTAACATGCTGCCAACTTTACTGAATTGTAAGAGGTTCCTTGGCCATTAAAAATAATGGGAAAATGTTATATCATACTGGTCAATGGTTGATGATAATTTAGAAATTATGTTTGATTCAGCCTGTTTCAACAAATAGTTTCCGAACATGTTTGTGTTAGTCTCCATATTACATGCCAAAATACTTGTGCAGGGTTAGTGTTATGCTGAACCTTGTCAGCTTATTAAAATGAGGAGCAACCAAAAACGGGCATTGGTCTCACCATTCATTATTAGGGGCAAGCACTGGATCATATAAAATTTCTCAACTTATTCAGTATGTTTAGACTCCATACCTTTATAATCTTTTTGTGATTTACTCAAAATCTGTATTGCTGTTGTTCGAACTCTGTTTATATATGTGTAGTGTAGCATGTAACTTACAAGTGAGGTCAGTGGTTTTGTTGTGGCATGCGCCAGCCACTGAGACCCTTGTTACTGGCTCTGAGAGGCAAAAGGAAGCCTAGAAATGGTGCTAACTTCCGCTTACAGACATAGAAGAGGGGTAAACACAGATGCAATGCTTATTGACTGACTTGACCCAGCCCTGCCCCTTTTGCAGAAAAAAAGAGGAATGTGCACTAATTCCTTAAGTCTTTCTTAATAGGTGATGTGCTTTGCCTTATGCTACCTACGTGGTATCTAGGTCTCTTGGCCTTTAGACTACCCACACTGCTATGCACGCTTTTTAACTGTGATTCTCAGTCAGATCCTGGATGCTCCTCGAGACCAAACCAAGGTCGTATCTTCTCCTCAGAGCTCCCTTAGCAGCTGTTTCTTGAAGCAGTTTTTGCCAGTACCTAAACACTGAGTGTCTCCTTCCTATCCCAGTGTCATGATCAGTCATCCTGTCCTGGGTGGCATAGGGGTAATATAAGCCCAAAGCTAAATTCTTCTGATCGAGGCCTATGGGTTTATATGCGTTTTATATTACTCATTCACTGGGATGTTTGCTAACTTGATTAAATTCTAAACTCTCTTAACCATCACAGCCTGCTCAGCCTTTCCTTTTTATTTTTTCTTTGCATTGCCTTGTCTCCCTGATTATCTTCTTATCATCAAACTTCTTTATGTGAAAGACATTGATACTGTATCAATTAGAGCTAGACCTTCCAGTTCCCCACCTTATTGATTTTTCTTATGCTTTGAGTGTTTCTTTCATGCTGGAAGTGTTGCACCTGCATGCAGGGGAATAAATGGATACCTCACTGGGCAGTATCTACTGTGAGATTTGTTCACCTTAGTGTTTCTGCTGTAGATGCGTGTTGCGTGCTCAGTGGATGGCGATGTGAGCTGTAAGGTAGCTGATTGTTATTTGGAAATGTACTCTGTGCATTGCTATACCATCAGTTGGAGTGGCTATGGGAGACTGATGGTAACAGAGGTGGCTCTTCCCTCTGCAGTACAGTTTTCTGTCATGCCCGAGTTGCACAGACACCAGGCGTGTTTTCATACACATTTCATTTGAAACAAGAGTGACAAAAACCTAACCAGAAGGCCTAAACTTTGTCTCGTTCCCCATGATGAGTGTTTTTCTGGGGAGACCTCATCAGAGGCGACTGTTTCCTGTACTTTCCTCTTCCCATGCCAGGCAGAGGCAGATGAAGAAGCTGTGGTAGATGCCAGACTCCTTTACCCATCCTCTCTCCTAAACGGTACTACACCCACCTGGTGCAGCATGGCATTGTGGAGGCACATTTTCTGTGTGCAGTGAATGCCTGAAAGGTACACTCTTTGAGCTTTATAAATCTCAGCTGGCACTGTCAGGCAGCCTGTGGTGGCCTGCAGAGGCCACTATGCTTCCAGCCTAGCTCCTAACAGATAGAGATGGGAGTACACTGGTCTTCTCTGGTCTTGCTTTAAGATCCTGTGGGCCTGCGTCAGTGCGGTGTGGAAGGCCAATTTAATTTGCTTTTTGGCATTCTAGTCCATCATGTAAAATAATGAGCATGCTGCTGTGCATCAGCAAGAGTGGTCTTATAGCTTTGTCAAGGTATGTTTCACTTGCTGGTGCAGGATGATGTGTGTGGACATACAGGAACGCAGGGATTATTGGGATAGTGTTGGAGAGCTGTTCGGCATGGCAGGCACAGAGGTTTATCCCTACCACCCCCACATAAACAAATTGCTCTGTGGGTTTTGTTGCAGACAGGACTGCGGGAAGTGTGGACGATGATAAGACCAGAGCCTGGGAGCAAAGGACTCGATGATCTTAAAGGTCTTTTCCAACCTATACGATTCTGTGATTCTGTGAATTAGCCAATATGGTAGGCACATCCAAATTTTGAAAAATTTCAGAAATATTGGTTCAGTCCAATGTAGATAAATCCCTTTTAATTACATATTCTGCTGGGCTACAAATCTTGCATTTTATTTTAGCTTTAAGTCGGACTTTTTGCTGAGAAGTTCAAGATTTCCTGGTTGGATCAATTTCCCATGATAAATTGTCTGATTTATGTACAACTGTGCTAAAATTCTGGGGTTTGCAACCTTCATCTATGTAAATCTTGGATCTGATGACTCTGCCCTATTAAGGGTAGTATTAGTGAGTCCTTTCAAAGATGCTCTCAGATCCACCACTGAAGACTTCCTGCTTCTACTGCTTTCCACCTTCTACTGATCAATTCCAACTGCTTAAACACATAGGTAACATGCAGTGGCAACAGACAGTACTTAGACACCCTTGCTTTGCAATCACATGGAAAGCCTGGGGAAAGCTAATGAGCTGCACATTATTCTCTAGCAGCTCTCCACCTGTTTGTATGCGCTCTTTATAGTTCTTTCTACATCAGTGGTCATTAATGATGGCCAGTTTACAGCAGGAATGAAGTACTCCAGAGTATCCTGAATGGACAACTGGTGCGTTTCCTGCGGGAGGTGTGGTGTGGGGTCTTTGACTTGGTGACTCATCATTTCCAGAGGCATGAGCTGATGCTCAGCTCACCAGATCTATTTGAGGATATCTGAAAGAATCTCTGTTTAGGTCCACGCTACTGTTTTCTTGTATATGCAACTCCTCACTGAAATTTTATGGTAACTTTGTGTAGTAACTGAAGCACAAGTTGGCCAGTCACCAGTCTGGTGAGCCACTCTGTCAGTCAAGTAGAACTCCATTAAACTATCAGCTTCTGTTTTGAGTATTCCTATATGAAAACAGATTTTCTCTCCAATATTCACAGGTTTGACAGAGAGCAAAATATTTCTATTTCCCCCAGCAAACAGCTTGTCCTCATGTAATGTCATTTTTCCATCTGCAAGAACTGCCTTTTTGATACTACAAACCACCTGAGGTGAAAATGTAACTGACTTGCTTTTCTGTAAATCTGCCAGAAGTAAAATTATTTTGCCTGTAGCAAGAATTGTTTTCATGCCAGTGTATTCTCCAACTTTGCTAAAAGTTACATACTTCTGATTTTATCAGAACAGAAGAATAGCTGTAGTGTATCTCTTGGCAAATTAACCTATTCTGTTGTGAATCAAGATAGCAGTTTTATTTGTGAGTTCAGGTTTCATATTCACTGGAAAAAGCTGTGGTGTGTCAAATTATGCCTTGTCAGAACCTAAATTTGAGCTTCTAAATCACAGGTATGTGCCTGACTGAAAAGCAGACCCATTTCTGGAAATAAAGGGAACTGCAAATATGCATTTTCATCTCCTTTTGAAGTCAAGGTATTTTTGGTTAGATTTATAAACATAGATTTAAGTGCCTAACTTTATGCATTCATTTTGAAAATATTTTGATGTGAAGAATTGTATATTAATTACAAATGTTCCAATTAGAAAGAGAGAGAGATTTCCAGAGGAGGGAAAGGTGACTGGGGGGGGGGGGGGGGGGGGGGGGCAAGGGGAAATTATTTCTTTAGAGAAAAAATAAATCTGCATTGTAATGTTTTGGCTGACATCATCTTCTGACAGACTCTGAGGCCAATCTCAATTATAATTATTTATTTTAAAATAATACAGTTTCATAATGTAATTAAAATTGACTTCTAACAGTGACTTGTTTTTTCCACACACTATGATTGTCCTTATATTGACAGATATTTAATAAAAAACATTACTTGCCCTGACCTTGCCAGCATCCCAAAGGATCTGACAAGTTGTATCATGTCTTTAATCTAGTGCAGCAGAATTCTGAATCCTAAAGAAGTTATTCATTGTGTGTCTATGCTAACTTTGCATAGCAAGGGGACTTGTGGACTAGAGTACAGGCCACAGAAACCTGCAAGCTCCTTCCTACTATGTAACCGAAACTGACGGCACTGCTAGAGAGTTTTCCTTCCCGACAACTTGCAGTTTTTGGAACACATTGCTGATAGGCATAGCTTCTTCCTTACTGTGCATCCTGTCTATGCAAAAATCTTTCTGCCATGATTCCTTTATGCCAAACAACCTTGCCTTTTTGTCCTGTTACCCATGACAGCATCTCAAGTGCTTCTGCTTAGTTATGTTATTCCCCAGGAAGGCTATTCCCCCTTGCAAGGCAAAGAGCAATGGTTTTACCCGTTCTGCTGCTGCAGTCCTGTCTGTGCACTTCTTAAGCATACTGAATCCAACTGTGTTTATGATGGGGAAGGTGAGAAGCACATTCTGTAGTCCTGCCTTTTTGGGTAGTCCCCAACCTCCTTCATGATTACAGAGGCATCGATAGGAGGAATGGACTTCAAAGAAAATTTTACCTAGTTCTTTACTGGATATTTCTTTAATGAAGCTTTATGCAGTGTGAAATATAAAGTGAGAAAAAGATGAATACAAGATACCCAAGTATTCATCACAGTTCCTTCCTAGGAGAAAAATGTTTGTCCCTGTGAAATTGATATCCATAGCAGTGTCTCTGTTGATTTTTGCAGGGCCGGGAAAAAATTCAACATGAAATAATAAACCTTGGCTGCCTATTTTGCTGGTTCTATTTGCATTTCATCAAGTAATGGAGTATCAGCTACAGCACATTAGAAAAGCCAATCTATATTCTGACCAGCTATGGAATCAGTGATTTGACAGCTCTTTAAGTCAACATTATTTTAAAGCATTTTTAATCACAACAACATGAAAAATAGTGTGGATTATTACTTCATTAGCAAATTAATGTAAGAATGTATAAAAGTGGGAGACAGTAAAAAAAAAAATCACTGCTGGAAGAGACTCTCTTTAACAATATGCAATAAAGCTTAACACTTTGACAGTCTAAAAATTGACAGTTGAATCATCTTAAAATAATAGAGTAAGAGCTGTCCAAATATAGTCCATCAACAACGGTTTAATACCAAGAGACCTAGAAAAAGCATTGCAGTGACCCAAGTTATAACAGGCATTCAGAATGTCAAGATAAATCAGTGCGGTAGTGTTTACACGATAAACATGTAGACCAATGTTAAATCATGTCTTAACTTCTATTGAACCGACTAAAATGTTCTCAAAATTAAAATATTTACAAGAGGATATTGTTTCACAAGAAATTAATTTAAAGAGACATATTCGACATATTGATGTGTATTATGTACATAAATCATCTGGAAAGCATTTTGAGTGCCACATTGGATATAAGCAAAGAGACATCACATTTTCTGTGTGAAAGAATTATTAGGCTGCAGCTCCAGATTGGGGCTGTGAATTTTTTGATTCTGACAGTAAATCATTTCAATAGAGATGGAATACAAAATGTTTCAAGCCAAACCTTTAGGGAAATGTATAGGCACTGTCATCATATCCTTAAATAATCTAGGGAAAAAAAAAGAAAATTAAAAAATGAAAAGGTTCATAATGAAAAGGACAATCTCAATCTAGAATTTCTGCTGGAAATAAAATCGCTAAGGTTCTACTACCAAATTATAAAGTTCACAAGGTTTCTTTATTGGAGCTGTAGGTCTAGATGACAGAACAACAATAATGCTGCATTTGCCTTGGAAGCCAGCAATACATAGGAGAAGTTAGATGAAATAAATTTAGCAAGAGGATCCTTAAAAATTCAGTTGTTTTAAACCAAATTAATTGATGCAGTTCATATCTCAGTACACAGCACTTACATCACTTACAGCAGTTGCTTCTCTGCTTGCTTATTGTTACCTTACAAAGGGTATGCTTGTTCCAGAATCAGAATTCAGAGAAAGATCTGTGTAGCTATCCGTGAGTCAAGGGGTGTGTGTGTATTTTCATAATAGCCCATGAAGACAACACAATAAGCCTCTGCTCTTTAAAATAAAATTTTAGTTTGTAGTAAGGGCACTATCAAAGTGGCACCTGTTTAGCATCACAAAGTCAAGTTGTAATACTTACACAGAAATTTAATGCATTTATCACAGTTCCATTCCAGTCAATTCTTAATAATAAAAATTCTTCACAAATTGTTATAACACACAGTTCCAAATACACATAGCGGATCTGTTGAGTAGCTTTCCAGCAATAGTCAGTCAGTTTCGGAAGTGCCTTGTAGAGATATTCTAATCTGTAAATCCCCCTTAAAGTGTCAGCACTGCAGTTGTATAGTGAAAGTCCACTTGCTCAGTCTGTTTTCATTTCAGGCAAAATGACAAACTCATCCCTTATCTCCCTCCCTCTGGAAGCAGAAAACAATATGGTTTAAGTATTCATAAACGCACACCCTTCTGGGGGACAATCCCCAGCCTCTAGGGAGAGCTCTGGAGGAAGTTAGCGTTTGGAACCACGGATCATGTTCACAGACTCACGGCATCTTTTGAAACTCTAAATCCTGCTGCTTTCTGCTTTACCATTCTCTATCCATATATGCTGTTGCAAATCCTTAATTTCTTCAGCCACAGATTACATCAATACAGACTTTGTAACTCTGAGGTTTACTCGCACATAATATCTGAAAATTACACAGCGTTTTTGCTTTCTTATTACTATTCTGCAATTTGCAGGGTAAAGTATCAAGGATCAGAATCACTGTTATTTTGTGATATCTGATATTTTGTGATATTGAAATATCCTATTTCATTCCTTTCTTAACTACAAGTGGTAGATTAGAAATAACGAGATCTATGTGCTACTATATCTAAACCCAGACTTTACTGCAGGCAGCCTGTGCTTCACTCTGTAGGCTCCACAGATGCAATGTCAGTTGTATCATGCCTAGTAAAAATCAATTTTATCTTCATAATGTTTTGTTCAGCAGGGGTACCCTGTCAGTGTCAGTGACCTGAGAACTGAAGTCTGTTATGGGTACGTAATTTTCTTGAGTCATTTTAAATAAATCAATGCCATGTTAGCTCTGGGGGATCTTTTTTGATCATCAGCACATGATAATTTGTTTCACTCGACCTCACTTCTATGGCATATACCACAAACCTAAAGAAATTTTTAGTATTGTCTCTCCAGGATTTTTCAGTCCAAAAATGGTACTAATCTTTCTGCCTTATTCTCTCTATCTGCCTCCCCATAATGTCTTAAAAGCCCTTTTTTACTATAGCTAAATAAAAACCAAATTGGAACTGAATGCTTTCTCCCAAACTATTGAAAAAAACCCTAGAAAATTGCTGTTAGAAATACCTTCTTCATGTTTTGCAGATCTCATTCTGCATTATAGTTCTGGCAGTCACAGTTTACACTTTCATTTGCAGTCGAAGAATTTTAGCATTCATGCAAACTATTGCTGTCATTACCAACCGTAGCACTAGAAGGTTACACATCCTTGAAAGGATCCTTTCACAGGTAGCTTAGTTTTGTGCTTGCTTTTCCTAGTATCTCAAGACCAGGTTCCTTTGATTAACTTCTTTTTTTTCTCAGAGCTTTTGATTCAAATATCTTTCCAGTATATCCTTACATAGCAAAGTTTTCGGACTTCGCGTTCGTAAAGCTGACCTGGATCTGTTTTCCTGGGAACGAATTCATTTTTCCCCTGTAAATAACAATCAAATTAATCTCTCTTGTCTTGGGGATCCATGTTTATTTTTTTAACTTTTTCTCAGTGTCCACATCTTTTATTCCATTGCCTCAAAAGCTTGTATGTTCTGGTGACGGATACTCTTTCTGCCAAGACAACCGGACCCCATGGTTCTGGTGCTGATGAGCTCCTTCTGGTACCTTTCTTTTGCAGCTTCTCCATTCCTGTTTTTCTTAGCTTCCTGTGTCTTGCCATAATTACTGTTCTGGCTATCTCTGGATGACTTCAGAGGTAGTTGCTTTTATCCCTTCTTGCTGCCTCATCTTCTCTCCTCTTTCCCCTGACCTCCTCATACTCCATTTTAATGAACTTATTCCTCAGTTCTTTTCTCCTGCATTAGCTTGTCTCTTTTTCTATTTTGTCCTTGTGTGCACATGCACATTCTGGCATGGATTGTGTGCTTTTTCTCAACTCATTCATGTTCTGTATTTGAGGGTGATGAATCCAGAACTTAAATAAATACAGGATAAATCTAGAATCAATATGTTCATGGTCTGGTAGAAGAGATCGTGAGAAGCAAAAAGCATGGTGAAGTCAGAGATGAAGCCTGCTGCTTTCATATCCTTTTTCTAGAACCAAGCTTGCTGGTTGGGCTCAATGAGGGCAAACTTTTACTGACTTCCACTAGTCAGGACATCTTTTAATTTGAATAAAGTTAGGAGAATCTGCCTTTCATCCAGAAGGAAAAGTTGTGGTATCTCATTTGTGCCATTACTAGCTGTTCATGCTAGTTTATGTTTCTTGTGGTAACTACTGCATTTGGCTAACAGTTAGCTTCTAGGCATGACACGCTGCCTTACTGACTGGTTGTATTGCTAATTACTGAAGGAAATTATTGCAATCAAATTAATGGATTAGAGTTAATGAGTGTATCTATCTGCTTAGAAGAGTGTTGAGCTTTGCTTGCTTATTTGTTTTCTGTGATAGAATGAATGTGGACAAATGTTCATTTTAGCAATATTAATAAGTTCACTATCATATAATCAGTCTAATAAATTCTGGTTTTAAAAGTTTAATCTTAAAGAGCTGCAAATAGAAGATAATTAGCTATGTAGGGCTACAGCAATCACTTCTAAGTGGTAATTGATTGATTGAAAAAGTGGAAGGAGTTTTCAGAAGCAGTTTCAAAATGTTTAAGCGGTTATTAGAGTGAAAGCCTATCAGTGGCCTAAGAGATGTATTAAAGGTTACCAGATGGCTTTTACTGTCTCATTCTCATGTCAATTCCAACTGGGGATTTTTTCAGATACTAGAGAAATATGTTAGTCTTGCTGTTTTTCTTGTAATTAGCAGCTTGGTGTGGGAAGATGTCATTGGGATATAGTGATGTTTCCTGATGTGCAGGAGGTAATGTTTCTGAGTGTAATCAGCAGCTTTTTAAAATGGATTTTGCAGCCATGAGGTGACAAGATATCAAAGTAAAGCACTTCAGTAATTTCATGTAGTTTATTTCATGTAGCTTTCACATACTATGGAAGGATTATCCATTAACTGGATAGTCATTACAAGGGTTTAAAACAAAACAAAACTTTGTACATATTCAACCAAGTATGTATTATTTTTACTTCGCATTGAAGAGTAGGTAAAGATTTTCCTACATGCAAGTCAGCTTAATATCCCAATAAGTAAATTAATTTTATCTTAGTGAGTATACATCTTATAATTTTTGTATTGGACAAACTGCAAATATGTGGGGCCATCTTCTCAAATGGTATAAAAACGTAAAATTTTATACCATTTTTATTTTATTTTTGGCAGGGAATTCACATCCATTAATTAGTATGTCTTAGCTGACTATCTGCCCATTCTCCCTGAAATCTCAATATCCAGATAAAAATACTTTCAACAATGTCAATTTGTGTATATAACAGGAGACTGTCAGAAATGGAGTAATCATCTGCAAAAAGGCTGCCTAAATGTTTCAGGGCCAGGTTGAAGAAGAAGAATAATAGGGAGTGTGAGTTCTCAGGAACTCTAAATATGAGGATCTGTTTTCATCCTAATAAAACTGAAGCTCCAGAAGAGACAATTGGAGAAACCTAATTATTAAATTATGATCTAATAAGGAAGAGCCTTCAAAGAAGGAATTCCACCAGTGATGGAGTGGGATGTTGTAACCGTAAGTCTTCAGACATTCTACAAAAAGAGCCAAACTCTCTCTTACTTGTAAGGCCTCTTCACCTTGATCTGTAGGCAGACGCTCAACCCTTGTATAGTAGTGTATCTACCACTGTAATACTCAGACATCTCCCAAGCAATTTCCATTGTATTCATGGGTAAATGAATTTATCCAATATCCAGAACTGAAGCGGAAACAGATCATACTTGAGCACTCAGTTCTCGATAAAAAAGTAAAAAGAAAAGATGACAAAAGGAAGAAAGGGTTGAGGGAAGACATAGACAGTCTGCAACCTGTACCATCATTTCAGAACTTCTCATCCCCCATGCACAAACTGGAAGATGTCTGGAGTATTCAAAAACATATGGTGAGGCTGCTGAGAAGGACAAAGAAGATGCTTTATGACTCTCCTACTACAAGAAACTGAACAAGATGTGAAGGAATAAAAGCCCCAAGATAGAAAACTGTACCACTAACAAGAAGACTGGAACAGCAGCTGTCTCAGGCAGGACAAAAAATGAGGTGTAAGGAGCAATGGTGATGGCATTGTGAACTGGAGATGTCCCCAGTCCAAAAACTAATGAGAACCAGGGAGTGTGGTCTTGAAGTAGAGCCAAAGCACTGCACCAAAGGAATTCAGTGGAAACGGAAGTAGCAGCTGTCATCAGGCAGTAGGGAGAGCTTGATTTGTACGCTAATGAAAAGTTCAGGGAACTTGTTAATTTGACTAAAAAACTTAAAAAATGCTGACTGAATTGGAACAGACCCTGTAGTTCTAAAGGACATTAAGGTGTTTTATGGGGACAGGAGTCTTGAATTCTGGGCAGAGATAGCTTGCATGGAATTTAAGCTTAAACTTGTGAGCAAAGCATCCATTTGTAGCAGGGTGGCCCTTTGAGGGCCAGTCTGTTCCCACTGCACGTGCTGACTGCTGGATTGAAGACAAAGAAGCTGTCTAGGTCCTAGATAATCTTATCAGGGTGCTAGATAATCTCACCTAGGCTGTCTTTCCCACAAAAGGTTGGACCAGAGGATCTTTCGAGGTCCCTTCCAACCTAGGCTGTTCTATGATTCTAAGCTGTGTAGCTGAGGTCCATGGAGGTGGGAAGAGGACGGAGATGGGATAGTCTCCCAGAACAGGCAGCATGCTGCAGCAAGAGCTGCCTGCAAAGGGGAGCACCTATCAGACAAGCCAAATCCAAGGGATGGTTGGGGACTGTGGCAGCAAGAGGCGATATGGCTACAAGGCCTTGCCAGCAGAGAAATATGGGAAACTTTAGGAAAGCTGCCACACAAGAAGCAGTAGAGGACTAAGAAAAAATGGCCTCGTGAACCACAGGCACAGTCAAAATTCATAGGCATGACTATAGACCCTCATTCCCCTACTAACCCCCAAGAAGGATGTCCTAAGAAAGAGGCTGGTTGGTGCTACCCTGAGAGGGGAGATGCTGCTAAAAAGCCATTTCCTGAGCTGGGTTCAGTAACCAAATTAGCAAACAGGACCTAGAAGGCAGCTGCCAGCTGTTCCCTATGTATGCCAGTACACATATTCATTTCCATATGATCCAACGGTATTTTTTCCCTCCATTTAACACCTCTATACCTTTAATGAAGAGCAATACATTAATAGACTTGGTTTTTTAGGGTAGCTAACAAGCCCAAAAAACATAAATTGAGTCATACTGGTTATCAGTTCAGAAGCAGAAGAACTGAGGTTCTTTCTATGTCCTACATCTTACAGGAATTCCTCCTGATTTTTGGCAGTTCAAAAAACCACCTTTTCGGCATTTTAACGTGCATGCATATATGTGTCCTGCAAAGGAATTGAGACAATAGAGAAAAAAGCTGTGCTGCAATTCACACGGGGTCTTCGGTGTGCTTTCACCCTACTCTTACTGCAGGACTCAAAGGGACCTCAGGAATATTCAGAGTATGATCCCCAATGCTATGAGATCATTTACATTTTCTTCATTACTTTAAGTGAAAATGTTTTTCTATAACGGTAGGAGTTATATATTTATGACCATAACAGTTCACATTTCATGGTGAACATATTTGGGGTGATGGCAAGTTCTACTAAATACAGATTTCCTGTAAAAAGGTTCAGCCTTGACTCTAGTCTGTTAAAAGAGAAAAAAGCATGTTACAGGAACAGATGGTGTAGCTCTTTTTTTTTTTTTTTTTTTCCTCTTGTTGCTTGAGTGGAAGGTTTCAAAACTATTTCTTTTTTGAAGAACTGTACTTTTGGTGGGAGTGCTAGGTAAGCTTGTGCTCTGTGCTTGGTTTTTAATACATGACACGGTATTGAAAAAATGGAGCTATTAGGTAAAATATCAAGTCCTTCAGGAGTCTGTCTTTTTATCTCATTTTTTTACTCTTTTTCTACAAAAAGAATAAGAAACAACTACTTATGATCGTTTTCCTAAATATTTAAACTATTTCTCTCAAGTATACTTAGTATGATTTAATATGAATGTCAATGTCCTGGCCTTTTTTTAGTATAGGTTGAATTATTGCTTGCTGCTTACGTTTTCTGGAAGGTACGATGTCACGTTCTGGATTAAATCAATAGTAGGTGCTGTTTATAGGAACTTCAAGAATCTACATGAAGTACTAAAAATCCATGTTATCAGGAGAAATAGCAGTGTCTTCTAAGAGAAAAGAAATTGTTCTTTTAAGAAATAAATATGAAACACCTTAAATGAATCTCTGTGTGAAACACTGGGTGCATGCTTCCCTGTAGGAGTCAACTTCAGAGAAAGAGAAGGGATAATGGGACCCCACTTGGGCTGAAATATGCAGTGAGCACATGTATGTTCCTGAATTAGCAGATCTGTACTGAATTAGCAGATCTGTATGAATATTTGAATACTGTCGCTGAGTTGCAGGGCTGACATTAAGCTATGTTCCTGTGCTATTTAACCTGCTTGTTGGTTAGACTCAGCATACAGTTTGAATTGCCGTGTGCTCCAGTTTAGGAATGTTTTTTATGCATGTTTTAAATCAGTTCTTGTTTAGGAGGTTTAAATCCCATTCACATCAGTGAGAATAAAGTGTGTGGTTTAGTATTCTTAAAGCCTACAGTTGTAATTATTGGAAATGGTTATTAAAGAAGGTTGCATTCCTTATGTTAACATTATCTTGTGCTGAAATATAATTATAGTCAAGAATTATTAGGAGAAATTATTACACTTCGGTACTACAAGTGAAAGACGTGGTGATGAGGGGTGTATTAGCTGAAATTACATGAGAAAAATGATAAGTGGAAACAGCAAAGTATTTTCATTTTGAAATAGAATTATTCATAACAAAGTGTGTTTCTCTTATACTTGTTAGCTACCTGCTAACAAGGTAGCAGGTGTGTGGGGGGGGGGGGGGGGGGGATGGGGATACTTTTTTAAATGGTTTTGTAGAGACAGATAAAGCAACTCATTTTTTCTTCTAAGATTAGCTAGATGGTGTTTTAAGTAGGAAAACTTGATTTCTATCTCAGTTTTCAAAATTTTCTGTTGAAATAAAACTGCTTCAGAATAAGGTATTATTCTAAGCTAAGAAGGAAAAGTTGTGGTTTTTTTTTTAAATTAGTATTAATAACATATAAAATACAAGTAAAATTAAATAGATAATATGTGATAATTTGCAAAATGCAGTATTCTGTAGTAATTTGGTTTTCTGGAAAAGTATTTGGATCTAAGAAGAAGTTTTCCATGGCAGAGGGGCAGGAAGACTATTGTGCTGTTTCCTATCATTAACTGAGCAGCAAGGTGCATTTAAACACATACAGAGTTCTATTATTTCTCATGTCTAGATATTAAATCCAATTGAAAATATGTATATTTAAAAAAATGCATGCATTGGAAAAGTTTTATCCTATACACATGCATCCAGTTTTAGGTTCTACTTCTTTCTTTATTGCTTTTAGTGAGTGCTATTCCATGAAAGAAATTCCAGGCACATTATAATTCAGTTATAAATTCTTGTTTTGATTTCATGGCTCAAATGTTTCCATACATAGTATGATAGCTTTGTTCTTCTACCCTAACTGCATGTATTCCATGACAGCAAAGCAGTCCTCAGAATGGATGGTGTTACATTGCTATTTCAGTGGAAGAAGTACTTTATTGCAAACTGGGTGTAATGTGGTATTTTTTACTGAGGTTTCAGTTAAATGGTAAATATAGGATGTTTCATTCTATTCTTAATTATACTGATTTGACCCCTGTGTGTGAATGTCATGTACACACATGCAGTACAGGTCCAGAATAGAAGTAGCGCTTTGGTTTTTTCCAACAGTCTTCAGCTTTATCTGCTAATGGAATATTTAAATGGTGTCCCATAACTATGCATACAAAACATTACAAAATTACATACAAAATGCATACAAAATTACAGCAGAGAGGAAACAGTCCAGGAGGTTCCTGGAGCGTGTGGCAGATAACTTCCTGACGCAGCTGGTGAGTGAGCCAACGAGGGAAGGTGCCCCGCTGGACCTCTTGTTCACCAACAGAGAAGGACTGGTGAGTGATGTGATGGTTGGAGGCTGTCTTGGGCAGAGCGATCATGAAATGATAGAGTTTTTGATACGTGGAGAAGCGGCGAGGGGGGTCGGCAAAACTGCCACCTTAGACTTCCGGAGGGCGGACTTCAGCCTGTTTAGGAGACTGGTCGACAGAGTCCCCTGGGAGGCAGCTCTTATGGGCAAAGGGGTCCAGGAAGGCTGGACATTCTTTAAGGAGGAAGTCCTAAAGGCACAAGAGCGGGCTGTCCCCAGGTGCCGAAAGACGAGCCGGCGGGGAAGAAGACCGGCCTGGCTGACTAGAGAGCTCTGGCTCGAACTGAGGAGAAAGAGGAGAGTCTATGACCTCTGGAAGAAGGGGCGGGCAACTCAGGAGGACTACAGGGGTGTAGCGAGGCTGTGCAGGGAGAAAACTAGAAGGGCCAAAGCTGAGCTAGAGCTCAGTCTGGCTGCTGCTATAAAAGACAACAAAAAACACTTCTTCAAATACATTAGCAGCAAAAGGAGAGCTAAGGAGAATCTCCAGCCCCTAGTAGATGTGGGAGGAAACACAGTGACCAAGGATGAGGAAAAGGCTGAGGTACTTAATGCCTTCTTTGCCTCAGTCTTTATTAGCAGGGCCGAATGTTCTATGGGTACCCAGCCCCTGGAGTTGGAAGATAGGGATGGGGACCAGACTGGAGCCCCCATTATCCAGGGGGAAATGGTGAGTGACCTGCTGCACCACTTAGACACTCACAAGTCTATGGGGCCTGATGAGATCCACCCGAGAGTGTTGAAGGAGCTGGCAGATGTGCTCACCAAGCCCCTTTCCATCATTTACCAGCAGTCCTGGCTAACTGGGGAAGTCCCTGCTGACTGGAGATTAGCGAATGTGACACCCATCTTCAAGAAGGGCCGGAAGGAGGACCCGGGGAACTACAGGCCTGTCAGCCTGACCTCGGTGCCGGGGAAGCTGATGGAGCAGATCATCCTGAGTGCTATCACACGGCATGTAGAGAATAACCAGGGGATCAGGCCCAGCCAGCATGGGTTCAGGAAAGGCAGGTCCTGCTTGACCAACCTGATCTCCTTCTATGATAAGGTGACCCGCCTAGTGGATGAGGGGAAGTCTGTGGATGTTGTCTATCTAGACTTCAGTAAAGCCTTTGACACGGTTTCCCACGGCATTCTCCTGGAGAAACTGGCTGCTCATGGCTTGGACGGGTGTACTCTTCGCTGGGTAAAGAACTGGCTGGACGGCCGGGCCCAGAGAGTGGTGGTGAATGGAGTTTACTCCGGTTGGCGGCCGGTCACAAGCGGTGTTCCCCAGGGCTCGGTGTTGGGGCCAGTTCTGTTTAACATCTTTATCAATGATCTGGACGAAGGGATCGAGTGCACTCTCAGTAAGTTTGCAGACGACACCAAGTTGTGTGGGAGTGTTGATCTGCTGGAGGGTAGGCAGGCTCTGCAGAGGGACCTGGACAGGCTGGATCGATGGGCTGGGGTGAATTGTATGAGGTTTAACAAGGCCAAGTGCAAGGTCCTGCACTTGGGCCACAGCAACCCCATGCAACGCTACAGGCTTGGGGAAGAGTGGCTGGAAAGCTGCCTGGCAGAGAAGGACCTGGGGGTGTTGGTTGACAGCCGCCTGAATATGAGCCAGCAGTGTGCCCAGGCGGCCAAGAAGGCCAATGGCATCCTGGCCTGTATCAAAAATAGCGTGGCCAGCAGGACTAGGGAAGTGATTGTGCCCCTGTACTCGGCACTGGTGAGGCCGCACCTCGAATACTGTGTTCAGTTTTGGGCCCCCCACTACAAGAGGGATATTGAGGTACTGGAGCGCGTACAGAGAAGGGCAACGAAGCTGGTGAAGGGTCTGGAGCAGAAGTCTTATGAGGAGCGGCTGAGGGAGCTGGGACTGTTTAGCCTGGAGAAAAGGAGGCTGAGGGGAGACCTCATCGCTCTCTACAACTACCTGAAAGGAGGTTGTAGAGAGGTGGGGGTCGGTCTCTTCTCCCAGGTAACAAGTGATAGGACAAGAGGAAATGGCCTCAAGTTGCGCCAGGGGAGGTTTAGACTGGATATTAGGAAATTTTTCTTCACCGAGAGGGTTATCAAGCATTGGAACAGACTGCCCAGGGAAGTGGTTGAGTCGCCATCCCTGGAGGTATTTAAAGGACGTTTGGATGAGGTACTTAGAGACATGGTGTAGTGATGGTTTTTGGCAGTGTTAGGTTTATGGTTGGACTCGATGATCTTAAAGGTCTTTTCCAACCTATATGATTCTGTGATTCTGTGATTCTGTGAAAAAGAGGGGAAACTGTCTTTGTATTTTTAATGGCATTTTGGACAAGGAAAGAAAATAAACAGTAGGCATGTTTTTCACAGTCCATCCATCTTTTGTGCACATCCTGGTATACATGAAAAGTGGCACTCTGTATTTGAGAAAAAAAAAAATCCCTTCTCATATTACTTCCCATGCCTTTTAACACTTATTCTGCCCATTACCACTGAAGGAACATTCAGCAACCTTTCATGGCGTGTAGTGAACTAAAACTAGGGTTTCACTGAAATTTGTGTGCATGCTTGATTTGGGTCCCTCTGTATTTACATATTATGGTGAAGTTTCCTCCTATTTTCCCCAGTTAAAGCACAATTCCAAATCAAAGCTTTTTTTGCTGTAAACAAGGTAAACAAGTCCATTATAGACTGAAAATTTCAAAATGGAAAAAAAATTGTTAATTAACATTTTTTGGACACTTGACCAGTTGTCTTGAAATTTTACAGGAAATTTGTCCTTATTATTCAAAGAGAAGCTAGGGCTTTACGAATACAAAACCAGTCTAAAGGTAATGCAGGGAGAGAAATTGGAAATTAAAATGTCAGATGTATTTAGCAATCTCTCCATAAGGAGTCCATTCTCTGATTAAATTCTGAGCAGTCAAAGCTCTGTGTGTTCAACATGCTTTTAGGCTAGATTTATGACACTATCAGAAAAGGACCTGCTTAAGAGCCAAACCTAAGATAGTTTTGTTAGCTGTATTTTAATTAGTATTTCTTTCTTGAAAGCCCTAAGATACTGCTAAGTGCTTAAATATTCTCAAGCCACTCTATATCTGTAAAACTGAGCCACTGAAGAGAAAAACTAGGAACCTTTAATGGTCTTTAAAACATTATCTAAATCACCAAGCTCTTAACTGAGTGTGAAATATATTTAAGATGCTTGAAGTCTGATGCTGATATTTTAATAACAAAAGTGAGTGGCAACAACAATTTCGAGAGCTCTGGAGCACCTCTGCAGTCACTTTGGTGTATAGGGCTGACTGACCCGCAGTGAAGTTAGGAAGTTCTCATTTTTCTTGATTGCTCAGTATTTACAACCTGATTTTGGTTTTCCCAGTGATCTTTAATGGTTGATTAAAGGACAAGAAATGTGAATCATGATGTTAAACCGGCTACATCTGAATAAAGGCCTCTTTCATGAATGCCAGGTAAAATCTTGTTCTGTGGTGGCCCCTCAATCCCATTCACTTCATTGAAGTGAACAGTGGATATTGCATAAGTGACAGAACATTGTCAAAAAAAACCTAGCAAGACTTAAAGTTGAGGAAAATCAGTAAGAATTTTTTTTCCATTTGATTTGTGAAAGAAAAGATGAATAGATTACACTCCTTTTGGGTTTTTTTTACTTCCATACCATTGAATTGTGGTTTTACTTTTGCTTAGTTTTTCTTGTATATGCACTGCAGTTAAATTCTTATATTTCTAGCTGTGAGAAGAAAAAACAAAACAGGCTTTCTAATGGTATTTTTTTCCACCTGTTCTGTAAAAAAAATATTTTTGCATGTATACATCTTTGCTATTTCCACAGTGCTGTACTTGTAAATAAATTATGATCACCAAAAGAATATTTCCATTGCTAATAAGATTAGAAATACCTTCACTGTCAGATATAAATTATTCATTGCTTTTCATGTCATCTGCTCTTGAGCAGAGAAACTGGTGTCTTTTTGATTCTTATAATAACTAACAAAACTCGCTACATGTGAATTCTTTTCCTGTGAAATGTTTTCATCCACTGTTTAATTTTTCACTTTTTCCAATTTTTGAACTCCAGTTATTTTGGGGTTTGGGGTGTTGTTGGGTTTTGGGAGGTTTTTTGTGGTTTGTTTTTTTTTTTAAAAAGCAGCTGAACTCAGTATACGGTATTATATGTGATACTCCATAGCATCTGATTTGCTACAGTATGTGTAGTAAAGACTAGCTTTCCACTATATGCTTCTGCTGCCTAATGTAACAAGGCCCTGAGACATCCAGAGCCACAGAGATGATGGCAATAAAGCATAATAATATTAATAATAAGTTATAAGAGAAGAGTGACAGTGTATAAATATAAATATATTAGAAATATGTCAAATATAAAATTGACATAAAATCAGTAGTCTTACATAACAATGCCTATTGCTCTAAAATACTGCTCAAAGCTTTTCTAAATACCCATTTACTGCATTTACTAAGCATATAAGAATAGAAACCCATTAATCCACTGAAAACCAGTGGTGGAGTTGACAAAGGCAAATGGCAGGTTGCACCAGCCCCATAATGAAATTATACTGCTTCTGCAGGTGGGAAGAAGCATGTAATCAGTAATGTAGTAAGCATGTAATGTAATGTAGTATTAAAAAAGTCACAAAGATAGGGGATCTATTTTCAGCATCCAATGTTTGCCACAGTTCCTTGACATATTTTTTTTTACTACTACTCTCCTTCCCCATAAAATACCTTTCCCTTTTTTCTCCTTTTTCATAGAGCTGGTTTTCAGCATTTTCTTGATGATGTACTTCCTGATTTTCTTAGTGGGAACTTCCACATTCTTTGAAATGTTTCTCAGACTTGCAAGACTTGATTTGTATTTAGTTTATTTTCTTTCCTTTGTGTTTCAAATACTTCTGTAAAGTACCTGGGTATCAGTTTCTCAGTAGTCTCTGGTTTACCCTCATCAGATAACTAATGACTGTTTTGGCAGAGCATTGGGATATTGCGGTTCTTTAAGCAGAGACACCACCTATTCTCCAAATTAATGGCGACCTATGTAGGTGCAACTGTTGGACAAGTATTTATTGGAATGGTTTAGATTTTGGCTTTTCATTTCTTAAAAAAAAAAAAGAAAGAAAAGCTATTGACTGCACAGACAAGGACTAATCTTAAAAATGTTACTAGTTTTGATAAACTAATATTCTCTAAAGTCTGATTTCACAAGCCTTTAGTTTTGGTGATGTTAAAACCGAAACGGAGACTTACTGGCTTGATCTGAATCTCTTGGAATAGAGCATAAATACATTGTATAGCATTCTCCTGTGAGTCAGGGTAGAATAAATCTTTTGTGGATTATAATCTAATTCCAAGACCTTTATTCCTATAATATGACTAGTAGGCTGAATTATGTTTGCTTCTTTATGTTGAAGCTTATGATTTATTTCAGTTTCAACTTTGTGGAATAATAGAATTTCTCACTGGTGCTGCTTGTGTATGAATCTTTACAATCCAAAAGTTGTAATGGATACAGCTAGTGTTCATATTCATTCATATTCATTTCTGCAAACAACAAGACGGTATCAGACAGCATGTGCTAAACTAGTACAGAGGAGGGGATTAAGTGATTACTTGGCTTTGGAAAATTGGACATGTATGGTTTAAAGGATCACTAGTGTTTAGAGGAATGTGTTTTGACTGCAGAATACTTTGCTTCCAACTCTTCCTGCTGAGCCTCCCGTAAAATACAAATATAGGAGCAAAAAAGTGTATTGCAATAAAAACACTTCATACTTTCCCCTTTCTGTACAGTGAACGTGGATCACATTGATTGGACAATTGATTGCAGTGAATAAAAGCTGATCTGTAAAGCCCAAGCAAATAATTCAAAACAGTTATTCATGCTGTCTAGCAGTTCCAAACTTGATTTCAGTAATACTTACTATATGCAGCTGCTAATTAATATTCTGAGAATCAAAAGAAATAAGCTTGTAGCATGAAGACACCACAAGGGGTCCTTTAAATCAGTTTATTAGAATCTTCACAGAAATGAACGTAAAACATTTTGGTGTGAAATATAGCTAAAACAATATCCTATTAAAGTAAACATTGGCCAAATCAGCCTTCTGTTGCAGCCATTTGATCACTGATATTAGAACTGATAGCCATAAAACAGGCTCTTGGAACACATCGGGATTTGCTGACTTGCACTTTTTTTTGTCTTTCCTCCCAGTTTCTCCCTTTCTCTGCTTCGTACACTGCTTCTGTCAAGTGTCTCCATTTATGGGACTTCTTAAATGACTGTTACAGCTATGCCTGTACTGGCTAGATCTTCCTGAAATACTCTTTGCAAGTGAATCTCCAAAGGTAGCCTTTTGCCTGTAAGTCAATTGTTTGTAAACAGATTCTGAATGCTACAAAGTATCAGCTATTAACAAATATTTGCCAGATAGTTTGCACAACCAAAACTGAGGTTGAAGTACACTGTATAATATGCATCTTATGCCTTGTTTGTGAGAAGTCATCTAAGTTACGTAAGATGTTGAAAAAGCTTTGCTATGACTTACCCAATTTTTTTACATGATACAAACAGAAACTCTTTTCTGCAGTTATTCATACTGATTAGTAAGAGTGACAATCATGGCTGAACAAAACACTTGCTTAGTGTTTGCTTACTACCTTATGCACAAATACAGAATATTTAGACGGCAAATCAAATACTTAAAAGATAGAAACTTCCATAATTGCAATAACACTTAAATTTTAGCCCATTCTCCATTTGCAGTCTGATACTACACTCAACCTCATAATCATACATTATTTTTGCACAAGGCACGTGCCTCATTCATTGCTCAGGCAGATCAGTGCACTTTCATCCTCTCCCAGCGGATGCCGTGCTGCATCTGTCTCTATTGCACTGTTCAAATTCTGCTCTGAAGAGAGATGATTAATTTCCTCATAGACTTCTATGGTACCCATAACTACATTTTCAAAATTCTTCTTTTGTTGTAACTTTTCAAAATGCTCCTGCAAGATGAATGGCTGTTAGCCATGTTTTATGACAGAACATACTGCAGAGATTTCATGATATGTAATCCCCAATAAGTGTGTAATCTTACATTGACTGTGCTATTGTAATATATAAGGTACAGATTTTAAAGGCAGCCTTAGTCTTAACAGCTCCTACTGGTTTAGAGTTTTATGTTGTAACTTTAATAACCTTTTTTAACATATTTGATGGGTTTCTTACAACTTTTTCAAGAGCAAACTGAAAAAATAACACCACACCAGAGTCAAACTTTCAGACCCTCGGGGTCCCAGCAGTGCACAGTGAGAACCTTTGACTCTCCCTTACAGGCCTGTGCTATCTGCATTGCTGAGATGTTGCTGTTGGGGATTACTCTGTACCTGCAGCAATTCCAGGAGGACTGAGGACATTTTACTCTTAGTTTCACAGATAATTGCTGGCACAGAGGGTGGAAGTTGGGTTAAATTACAAGCTGTGAAGGGAATTTGTACAATGATTAGAGAATGCTCTGCCTGTGTCCTTCAAGCTTTAGATTCCTTCTGCACCATCTTTCCATCCTGCCTCAGAATGAATCCTTTTTGGCAGACTCCTCATACTAGTCCCTTTTTCCTCACAAGGAGTATGCAAGCCAGCCTGCTAAGGATTTTTAATGACACCCCTACTCTTCCTGCCTTTTAAACTGTAGCCTTCAGATAGTCTTCTGAGCTTTTTGTCCAGTCTGTGTATTTGCTCTTTGTTTTGTCCTAACAGAGATATGTTGACACTGTCCTATTCAAGGAGATGGAAAAAAGATGGCTGTGACAGAAAGGACAAGCTTCTTTCAAGTCTTTGTTCAACAACGTAAGAATAAGAAGGCATTTCATATAAAGTCAGCTTTTTTTTTTATCTTTGGGATGTGGGGGTGGAGGCAACCATTATTTTCCTCAGCTGTGTTATAAATGCCTGAGTAATTTTGCCTGAGTTTTTAAAAAGTCAGTCTGGGACAGAGTCATGACTTAGAAAGGCTTTATGCAAAATCCTTACATTTTTGAGAAATGTTGAATAGTTATAAATGGATTCTAAATAATATAAAAATTGAAGAATTTTAGCATTAAAGGATGCTGTTACCTGCCCTTGCTTACAATGCTTTTGTAAGAGCTGGAATTCAGTTTGATGGAATATTCGCATATTCGTCACCTTTTATAATATATGTCATTTAATGTGTTTAGTATTTGTTATGCTAAAATTAACACTAATTATACAATAGCATTAATGTAAAACTTGTTTCTGTGATGTTATGGAATTTCTTGTGATGTGCAGTTCTGTCAACAGCCCCTGCCCAGATTAAATGTACTACAGTACTGCAGTCCTCAGGTATATCTTCATTTCCAGCGTGTGACACAGTCATGGTCTGTCACATGCTGGGAGGTATATATGATGTATCAAGGCACATGATGGGAAAGAGCCACAGCGCTATGCCAAAGCTGGGACACATGCTGCCATGCACAGTCTGTTAGGAAGCAAACTCGCTCGTGGTGACATGTTATCCTGGCTCCCATCTGGCCACATCCAAATGTAACTCGTTTGTCAATCACTGCGGTTATGTCATGAATCCAGGAAAAAAAACAGATTATTTGTAGTTAAAATAATAACAAAAGAAGTCCTCCTAGCAAAACAAACCCCTGAGCTATGAGCATTTATAGAAAATGAAGCTTTATAGGTATATTATAATTACTAGTATTTCATTTACTTGAAGGGACATCATTACGTTATAGCATAGTTATTTTGAAAAATGTCTTACAAGCTTCTTTAGATACGCTTTCAGTTCTTACATACAGAGTTTAATTTACTAATAACATTTTTGGCTTTAGTCTAAAGTTATTTTACTTAAATACATATATCCTTATATAGTGCCAAAAGATTTTTTTTTTTTTCCCTCAATGCTTAGGCAGAATTTTCAAATCTGAAGCTGTACGTTATCATGTTAAAACCTGCAATGTAAAGAAAAAAAAAAGTTATTAGCATTGACAATTACAGGACAAAAAGTCATGACAAAGAGAGAAATGCACCAGAGAAGGTCTAGGATAAGTAGCCTGCAACATAATTTCATATAATTTAATCTGTTTTCTTTGTCCATGATTAACTAGATAAGAAGCAATCGGCTTGAATTTCAGAAACAAAAAATTTCAAGTTATTTATTAGAAATTATTTATAGCAGAAAGCATGAAAATGGGTTGCCTGGAAAAGCTGTATAATCTCTAGTACTGGAGATATTTAACACATTAGACACAGATGTGTCAGAATGACTTAAATAAATTTAGGCAGCTGCCAAGGGGATAGAATAAATAAACCCTGGTTTTTGTGACTGGAAACTATGAAGGCACTGAAGAAGTAAAATGAAATTATATGTAATATTTTTAGTTTCACGTACAGAAATACAGGCAAAGATTTACACAACAGGTGATTGGGAATTTCTGTGCAGTTCCAAGGAGGTTTTTGCTGAGCTGATTCCTCAATAATACTACAAGTTTACAGATTAATTTAGGGGGGGCTCAGTAATGAACAAGAATCGAGATAAATGGAAAAAATGTTAATGAAATGTGGGCTTTTCCTTTTCAAAATCAGAATCCACTTTTTACTCACTTAAGTCTGCTAAACTCCATTGAAAATCTCAGTTCCCACCACTGTTTCATAACTGGCTTATGTAACCTGTCTGACTACAGGGAAAGAAAAAAATAATATTACAGAATGGGTTTTCTTTTCTACTATTATTCACTTTAAAGGGTAATTAATTTGTTAAGAAGGAGTTAGGGTGACTGGTGGACTTCCACTTTGGTTAGATACCGTCTTTGTGGTACCTGTCCTATAAGCATCTATCATCTGCTGAAATCACCGCCCTTGACCGCAGAATTTTGAAAACTGGGGAAAGATAGAAACAAGCGGAGAATTATTAAAGATGTAACTTCTTACAATTGAGAATTGCAAAAGTGCCTCAAGGGACCTAGGCATCCATTTCCTGTTCAAAGACTGTCTATAGATGTGAGTGCCTGATATCTTTTGGCAGATACACCCCAGAGGTTTAGGACTGCTCAGTAGTGGAATGGAAAAGGAACGTGTCCTATTCTCATGCAGTTGGTGTAAGTTTAAATATTCCAAAAGCAAGTTAAACTGTAGTTTTCTTTGCTGGACAGCGTCACAGTGCAGTTCAGATTCACAGGCTGCCCTCAGTCAAACCTTCTCATCACCTTCCCTCTGACAATGCCTCATAATGCCTTAAAACGTAAAGCTCCATCCCAACAGTTCTGAGAGATTAAAGTTTATTAAAAGCACATGCTCATAACTCTATATCGGAATACATTTTTCCCTTAGAGACAGAAATGAAAGGGCTGTGAAATAAATGTGAATGTAGCAATCCATTTTCTTACCTTACTGTCTCACTAGGAATGCTTTGTGGTTTTGTCCTCAAAATGTGTGCTTTAAATAACTAAGAAAGCTATTTCAGTTTTAAAGACAAAGTGCTGCTGGTGTTGACCTAAGAAAAGTAGAATATCTAATGCATATTATTTGAAATAGAAATATTACCATTTATCGATGCTCATGTCTCAAACCAATTAATATGGTGCTTCTAGTATGGGTTTCTTGAGAACAAGCTGCTACCAACTGGAAATGATCTGGTAGTTAATTTTTACCCTCTCAGAACTGGAACATTTTTCCATACCAAGTAATGTGGTAAAGAAATTACTATATAACTGAAATATATGGTGCTTGGAGACTGTTAATTACATTTCCACTGGCTGCAGCAACTTCAGAGGTTGCTATTTTGATGTTCTGCTGAGATTATCATCAGCATTTCAGCTCTTTGAAGATAAATCCTTGGACAATACAGCCACATCCACAGCTTTTTATTCTTAAGTTTGTCTAAGGCCTTTATGACATTAGTGAAAGTGTTGTTTGTTCATGAAAATGTCTGTCAGGACCATTATGCTCCTGAGAACTTCAGGGACCTTCTTTACCTGGAAAGGAACTTTCCTTTCCTGCTCTGTACCTTCCTTTTGCATAATGTCCCTGAAGGACCTCTGGAGGCAATGTCACCTACTTAAGAGTGTGGTTCTGTGGCAGTTTTAGCCTGTAGATTCACGTTAACTTTAAGACACCATTTTCTTTGTGCATTAGGCAACATTTGTGTCTATTGCAAAGGCAGCAGTAATGACGTGACTATTAAGCAAGGCTAAATGAGCCTGCAATATGCAGTGGCTTTCATTACATGATCACATAGCTGGCGGTCAGAATTCAGATGTGGAACATTTTGATGGAAAGAAATGTGGTCTATCCAGAGGACTGTTTTTTCCACCGCCTGTATTGTTATTACAGATGAATGAAAGGCAGATTTTACTTCAATACAAATTAAATTAGTTGTTATCATATTGATTTCAACTGGGCTAGTAGCAACAAGCAATTATAATAAGTGGGAATTTAAAAGGTGTACTACTGGCCATTTTAATTCACAAATGGCCTGGTTAAGAATTTCTTACACAGGAAAACCTCCTGTTAGGCTTCGGAGGAAACTGTTCCTGAGCACCAGCACTTCAGCATGTAGCCAGAAGTGATAAAGCTTGGCAAACATATTCATATCCTGTGTTTTGGAGAAATGACAAATCTAAATGGAGATGTTTTGGGTAGGAGGTCTGTTATATGGCACATCAATGCAATGTCTACAGATATTTTAAAAACATCGGCATTAAGCTGACAGCAGAAATTACAGAAAGTGATTTGAGGAGGTATAAGTAATAGTAATGGGAAGAAGTTAATCAAAATGTAGTAGACTTTTGAGGGGGGAGAGTTACTTGCATTGGGTTTGGGACACAGCAATAGGTTTTTCAGCCTGGTGGTTAGCACACTTACTTCATGGTCATAGTGAACATACAAATTCCTTTAAGCGAGGTCCAAAGCAGAAAAGAAAAAAACATGCGATAAAGGTTCCTATAGAGTTCATGCCAGAACTTTTATACATCCCATCTTTCCCCTGTATTCCAGAGCCCTGTCACCTCCCTGTTTCTTGCAAGACCCAAATCTCACACCCAGCTTACCCAATCTACTGTCAGCTTACCCAGTCGTTCAGTCAAGCTGATATTTCTGCTGTCAGTTAACCTGGATAAAACAGCAAGAGTTGGTTGTGAAAATGTTAATGAGGTATGGTTTCTGGCTGCAAAGGAAAAAGCATGAACTGCCAGCTTGGTGGCAAGGTAGGCACCATGCAGAGTTAGTTTGTATACATTTACAAAAAAGGAACATCTAGTATTTTAAGAAATGAAAATAGAGGAAAAGGGTGAGGAAAGAGTTCTACAATAGCATCTCAACTGATGTAAATATATATATATAGTTTTGTTGAAGTTAAAAGACATGTTAATTTATTCTAGCTAAGGATCTGACCCTGTCTCTGGAGCTGTTTCCTGACATCGGTGTCCATTTCATTTCAAGGGTGTAAAAGTCTGGTTTAGATCTCTAGGAGAGATTCAGACCTATAAAGCAATAGTAAAGGATGAGTGAGAAATGACTAATAAGATAATCCGTAGATATGAGGGAGTTTCTAAATTACATTTGTGCAAGTTATACTTGTGTACGTGCTTCAGCATGTTGCAGGTTCTGGGTCTCCCTCCTCACATTGTTAACCAAGAGAAAAGCATATGAACACTGCAGACAGAACTAGGCTAAAAAGCCTGCCTTCCTCATTTCTGTTCTCTGTGCTGGGGTGATGTTCCTGGGGCTGGGACTGAAGGATAAGGAGGCTACTTTGCACAGCAGCAAAACAGACTGTCTGTATTTGGGGATTTTGCAGAACTGCTTGTTTTCCAGGTTCTCTTTTCAGTGTGTTGAAAATTTAAATCACAAAAGGTTTGTGTAAGTTATAAATTGTAATGCAGTCTGTTTAGATGTATCTTGTAGTTGATCTCATGTAATCAGAGATGATGATTCACTGAGCACTTTTATAATATTCATTCTCACATTCTTTAGAAAGTATCCCAGGAATTCAGGAAGCTGTCATTGCTCAGTTCTGCTGAGGAGATAGCACATTGCAAACAGGTTTTGGCACTTAAGCACATTATTAGTGTATGGCTTGGTTGTTTACTTAGTGTTACAAAAATATTTTTCATTCTATAGAGGATACCTGGAAATGATATCCTCTTCCATCTCCCTGTAAACCACCCAAACATCTAAACTTTGTGAACAGCAGAGGCTGTTTCTCTAATAAGAGAAAGAGAACAGTACTTGGCATGTGTAAAAGGATTCCAAAGTGATCCTCAACAGTTGGTTATTTTATAAATTTTTAATAATATCTAACAGTTTATTTTGATATACAATTTCAAGACAGGTCAATTTTTTTTTTTTTTAATTACCCCACAATGGTTCTGTAATAGAAACAATAAGCAAGAAATTGCAGTTGAAATAAGATTTACTTGTCTTTTGCATTGATTTTTCTTACAGGTATAAAATTGTATTATTCTGTTTATGTGCTTGAGTTTGTTCTAAAGTGCACTATAAATGAGTATTCAGAGACCAAGAGTTGAACGTACATAAAATCATTTAGTCTGAGTCTTCCAAAGTAACCTTCATTTGTGTTTGCATTACTTTCTGCTCTTAAGGAATTTTTCCATGTTTTTGTACCTGTGGTTAGAAAGGAAATTCTGTGATGTGTGGAGTAGATAGTATTTTTTCCTGAAATGATAAAGCCTCTGAAAAAGATATTTACCTCCTTTAGTACAAGAATTTTGCACAGGAAGATAGGGCAGATAGATTAGGCTTAATGAACCAATACAGAGAATAATAAAGTTACTAGTAAGTAACGGTCTCAATTGACAAGGAAAAGACATGAAACATTCTCCCCTTTAGTTGTTTAGACAGTACATTTCTACAAGATAATACCTCTTCAGAAATGAAAGGAAAAGGAAAATGGAACTGCATCCTAAAATCAAACTGTTATCGTACAAGCATTTACCTGGTGTGTGAGACACCAATATACACACAGGGCAGAGGTATTTTATGTCATGTCTGCACAGAGATGAGTGCTAGGTGATTATTCCACAAAGCTAGCACACTATACTAAAGAACTACCGCATATTTATCTTGCTACGTGATTAGTAAAAACCTGCCAATAAATTTATGTTTATTGGTTAGTAATTACTACTCCATTTGTCTTTGGTTAGTTCTATGTAAAGTAGCACACATGCTTCTTGCAGGCATGGGGGGGCAAGTCTTTTCAGTCTTGTATTGAGTCGGTGGTCATGATCTCCTCCTGCTGCCTTTACCTTTTCCCTAATTACCGCTGTTTTTTCCTGACTTCGTGTTTCTTTGGCACCCCCCCAGTCTTTGGCACCTTCTAGGGCAGGATGTTCCCCTTTCATTAGTCTTTTAGTTCCTCTTCCAGGGCACAGTCGTTACCAAGGCATGTGTTGTTTATACAAAAAGTACCTTGTTTCACAAGGCCTTTATGGCCTTTTTATGGCCCTTTTATGGCCCTTACATCATTTTCCCCCTTTGAGACTATGAGACTTCTCTTCATAGTCCTCATATGTCTCATTATTAGTTCTCATTAACAGTATTAATTTCCGGTAGTAGCTTGTATGATTAGTCATCTAACACATTTTAAGGCACAACTAACAACAACACAGATTATTATCATGATGACTACGATTACAATCATCGTTTGAAGTAATCTTGCCAACCACCCAATCAGGGAGAATCCAAACTTTGTAATATTTTGTTTAACCGTCCTCCTTCCATAGAGGCCTGAATATCTCTACTTGATTTTGCCACTTGTTTTATTTTGACTATTTGTTGATCCAAATGTTCAGTTATATTGGGGATGTGGATGCAACAACCTTTGTTTTTCAGATTTAGGTACCCACATAGCCCGTGTTCATATAATAATATTAAATCTAAGGCTAGCCTATTTCTACAACACCATTTTTGAAGTTTCCTGTAATTGAGTGTTTAAATCTTGTAATCCTGCTCTAGTTGCATTCACTAATAGTTCCACTTGTCCTGTCAGATTGTACAACCATATTTGATTCTGAAAGGAGGTAATTTGGGGACTGAAGATAGCTTTGGTTTAAATCCAAAGTTAGAATTCCCCATTCAAGGGGATCGGCTGCAGATTTAGGCAATGGTAAACAGGCCGTTACACTGCTGGCATTACGGATTCTTCCAAAGGACTGGATAAGTTTTAAGACTAGATTTCCGTTACAAAAAGTAAATGCTATGTTAATCAGTGTCACAGATACAATTTGCATTCTAACCATGCTAAATTAACAACACTTTCCAAGAGTGTCCTAGGGGTAACTTCAACAGTGGTTTTCTAAAAGAAAAAACCTTGATACGATTCATCGACAGTCCCTGGTTAGTCCGAGTCTCAGTTCTCCAGTTGGCATAGAGATCCACTCGTCTTGGTCTGGTGCCATCTTTACTCCAGTATAATCAATCTAAGAGTCAATCCCATTCACCTTTACCACTGTATAAGTTTTTAGTATCACTGTATAAGGTCCTTTCCACTTTTCTTTCAAGACTTCATCTTTTCAAGTTCGTACATAGACCATGTCTTTGGGTTGGAATGGTGTACTGGAGTGTCCAAGGGAATGGGAGTCCTCTGGTTTAGGTACCTATGCAGGGAGGATAAACTCTGTGAGAGAGAGATCAAATACTCTTTAATTACAGCCTGTCCCTTTATATGCCTTTGGTCTCCCTTTGTGGTTAAATGATTGGTTGGATATGGTTTCCCATACAGGATCTCAAATGGACTAACACCTTCCCTAGCTCTGGGTGTAATTTGTACTCTCATTAATGCTATGGGTAGAATATCTACCCATAGCATCAATATGCTATGCATTAGCATATGCATTATAGCAACCTCCTTCGGTTGAAGGGACTGCCTGTAAGAGCTTCATTGTTTCTATTCCATATTTGATCGGAGTCCTGTATGAACTTAATAGTCCCCTTTCTTTCCAAATTGCCCCATGTGCATGCACTGCTCCGAATGCATACTTAGAATCTGTGTAAATATTGACTCTTTTTCCCTGACTAAGCTCTAAAGCTCATGTTAGTGCAACCAACTCTGCCTTTTGAGCAGATGTATTACTAGGCAAAGATTTAGCTTCTATGGCCTGAGTAGGTGTTACACTGCATATCCAGCTTTTCGTCTTCCTTCCAACATAAAGCTGCTCCCATCAGTAAATAACTCCAGTTCTGCATTTGGTAGGGGTTCGTCTTGCAGATCAGGCCTACTAGAATACACTTGTTCAATGGTGGTTAACAGTCACGATGCAATTCACCAAAGTGGGAAATCGGGAGCAGGATAGCAGGATTTAGAGCAGAGGTCAGGGAGATTACAACATCATCTTGTTCCAACAGCTTGATATTTAGCTAACCTGCTTGGGGACATCCAATGATGCCCTTTATTCTCAAGGAGAGAAAACACAGCATGAGGTATGAACACAGTAATCAGTTGGCCTAACATCAATTTCCAAGATTCTTCGATCAAAGTAGCAGTAGCCGCTACTGCCCCCAAACAAGCGGGCCAACCTTTACTGACCTCATCTAATTGCTTGGAAAAGTATCCCACTGGTCTTTTCCAGCTCCCTGATCTTTGTGTCAAAATTCCTAATGCCACTTGCTGTTGTTCATGTACATATAATTGGAAGGGTTTCCTCAAATTCAGGAGTTCCAAAGCAGGAGCCTCCATGAGTTTCCTTTTAATTTCATCAAAACTTTTCCTACATTCAGATGTCCATTCGAGAACCCCCTCAGGTCCTTTCACAGCAGCCTACAGTGGTTTGGCCATTAGTCCAAAATTGGGAATCCGTAAGTGGCACCATCCAGCCATTCCCAGAAATACTCTTAATTGCTTCTTTGATGTAGGTACAGCGATTCTACAAATCGCCTCTTTTCTCTCAGTACTTAATTCTCTCTGTCCTTTGGTGATTTCAAACCCCATATATTGGACCTTCCCCCCACCCCCCCAATCTGAGACTTTTTCTTACAAACCTGATACCCTGCCAAGCCCAGAAAGTTAAGCAAGCTGATGGGGGCTTCCAGACATGCCTCGTAATTGTCAGAACCAATTGGTAAATCATCAACATGTTGCAACAGTGTTACAGCATCATGATCATTTTGCCATTGTTCCAATTCTTTGGCTAGTACGTTACCAAACAAGGTAGGGCTGTTCTTGAATCCTTGGGGAAGGACAGTCCAGCAGGGTTGTGTCTTTCGTCCTGTAGTTAGATTCTCCCATTCAAAGGCGAAGATGGTCTGGCTCTGCTTATCTACAGGTATACAGAAGAAGGCATCCTTTAAATCTAATACCGTGAAATAAGTATTACTGTTAGGGATTGTAGTAAGGAGGGTATATGGATTTGGAACCACAGGGTGGATAACTTCTGTCCTTGCATTGATTTCTCATAAGTCCTGTACCAGTCTATATTCAGAAGAATGGGGCTTCTTTACAGGTAGGATGGGAGTATTAAATTCCGATTGACAGTCCCGTAACAATCCATGTTCTAAAAAGGAGCTTATTATAGGTTCTAATCCTTTTCAGGCCTCTGGCTTAATGGGGTATTGTTTCTTTCTTACTGTTTGAGCTCCTGGTTTCAGTTGAATCTTTACCGGGGTTGCATTCCTCACTCATCCGGGTATCTTTGATGCCCACACCAGAGGTATGACCGTATTCAGTATTTTCTCTGGAATATTCATTTCTTCATTAGGATCTTTCTCAGTTAACAAACATATCTGGGCTTTCCAGGCAGCCTCTGGGGGAATATGCAACTAAACAGAGTCTTCAGAAAATGTTAGTTGTGCATTCAGTTTACAAAGTAAATCCCGTCCAAGCAATGGTAGGGGGCATTCTGGCATATAATGGAATTAATGAGTTAATTTAGTATTTCCAGTTGAACATTCCATAGGTTGTAAAAACAGCCTTAAAGTCTTTTTCCCTGTTGCACCAACAACACTTATTTTAGTTCTACTTAAGGGTCCCCTACAACTAGTTACTACAGAATGTGTGGCTCCACTATCAATTAAAAAAATCTATTATTTCATTCCCCAGCTTGACTGGAACCAGAGGATCGGATGGGGAAACTTTAATAGATTCCTCCGGTCCCCTTCAGTCCAACCCAATCTCTGTCATGACCCCAACGGCTTCTTCTGTCTCTCTTTCCTGATTATTAGAAAGGCATTGGACAATCTTTTTTTCAAATGGCCCTCTTGCCCATATGCACACTGATTCATTCCCAAAGGAATGTCATGACAATTTCCACTATAATTTCTATGGCCCCTTCCTTGGCCCCAAAATCCACCTTGCGTACTTCCTCTCCCTTTTTCTTGTCCTTCTGTCAAGGCAGCCAACAAAGAAGCTTGCAGCCTTGCTCGTCCCCACCTCTTCTTCTCTTCCATTTCCTCCCGATTATTATACACCTTATATGTGATTGACAATAACTGTGAGATTGTCATGCCATCCGCACCCTCTACCTTTTGCTATTTCTTTCTTGTATCTGCTGCCGCTTGACCAATAAACAGCATGTTAAATAACTTCAAATTGCTATCATCTTCCGGATCCAGATCTGTCAATTTTCGAGCTACTTCACACAATCTCTCATAGAAGGCTGACGGGGTTTCCTTATCCCCCTGCCTTACTTCATATAGTTTAGATAAATTCTTAGGCTTTTGTGTACTCCCTGTTGAATCCCATATAAAATTAACTTTTGATATTCCTTTACTCTTTGTAATCCTCCGCTTGTGTTCGGATCCCATTCTGGATCCTCCTTTGGGAGGTACATATCGGCATTAGACACACACACACCCCCTCTCCGTTGTTGGACCAGTCCCTCTCTAGCCTTCTCTAAAATCCTTCTCTTTTCCTCAGTGGTAAACAAATATTCTAGGAGAGCCTGTACATCTCTTGGGATTATGAGTCATCATTACAGTTTTAACAGTACTATACATTCCTCCTGGATTGTTCCGATTCAATAAAACAAGATTTTTCCTTTTTCTCTTTTAGCACATATATTCCAATCTGATGTTTAGAATCCACTAAGCTACATTTCTTCCTAATATCTGAATCATTTCTCAACGCAGAAAACATATCCACATAAGGTATTTCATCCCATTTTTCAGTTCTCCGACAAAACAACCTTAATTGAAATATAGTGTTATATTTCAAGGATCCATTCTCAGGCCATTTTTCACCATTTTCCAATTGATATTGTGGCCACCATTGATTACAGTATCATTTTATCATATTTTTAGTCAAGGGATCCCCCTCAAATTTATTCCAATTCTTCAGGATGCATCCTAGAGGAAGAGCAAAGGGGTGCTTCCTGGGAAGCTGCAGCACCTATATTGGTACCGAAAAAGAATTTCCTAACCCAACCTTGCATACACTAAACGAAACGAGGGATGTGTCCCTTCGTTACCCAAAACAAAACTTGTAGAAACAAAATTATGCTACTGCTGCGTATCTTTCCTGATACATATTATGCAGAGCCCAAAATGAAACAAATGTTACTAAATGCTGCCTGCTTCCCAAGAGATCTTGCCCCTATCCCCCTTTTCTCATATTCAAATAAAAATACCTCTTTTCAGTAGTGTTGCACAGTAGTGTCACTTATCGCCCAACTGCAGGAGAGGAGCTGAAGGAGTCCCCGATCAACAGGTCGGTGCGTGCTGGAATCCACTCAGTTCTCTTCTCCCCATCGGATGTGGCAAGATGAACTGGGCACGGCTGTCAGCGTGGTCCCATCTGGGTCACCAAAACTGTTATCCCACAAGCGCGGGTCATTTACCTGGTGTGTGAGACACCAATATACACACAGGGCAGAGGTATTTTATGTCATGTCTGCACAGAGATGAGTGCTAGGTGATTATTCCACAAAGCTAGCACACTATACTAAAGAACTACCGCATATTTATCTTGCTACATGATTAGTAAAAACCTGCCAATAAATTTATGTTTATTGGTTAGTAATTACTACTCCATTTGTCTTTGGTTAGTTCTATGTAAATTAGCATGCATGCTTCTTGCAGGCATGGGGGGGCAAGACTTTTCGGTCTTGTATTGAGTCGGTGGTCGCAATCTCCCCCCGCCACCTTTACCTTTTCCCTAATTACCGCTGTTTTTTCCTGACTTCATGTTTCTTTGGCACTCCCCCAGTCTTCGGCATCTTCTAGGGCAGGATGTTCCCCTTTCATCAGTCGTTTAGTTCCTCTTCAAGGGCACAGTCTTTAGCAAGGCATACATTGTTTATACAAAAAGTATCTTGTTTCACAAGGCTTTTATGGCCTTTTTATGGCCCTTACATCAAAACTGGGGTACTGTGATGTCTAAATTTTAGGCTCCTAGTCCTTGGAATACAAAACTCAGGATCCATACCACGCATTTTGATTCCCTCTGAAGAGGAGTACAATCTAGAACCACTCAGGAGCTGCACAGAAAGCTGCATAGGGTGAGCAGGCTTAATAAGGAGCTGCTTGGACCTAGCCAAAATGGAAGTAGCTGAGGCTCAGGTGGTTTTAACCCTCCCTGTTAAGTGCCATAGTTCAGCCCACAAAAATAGATGTGGCTGCAAATCTTCTAGCACAAAGATGATGTGCAAACAAAATACCCTTCCCCATGCTTTTTAAAGAGTAGAACAGTGCAAATGATGAAGAATTAGTGATTATTGAACTCCTTTTTATACAGCTATGTAAGTAGTAAATCATTCGGCGAGGCTGAAAACAGATCTGGGTTTCCTTTCTCTGTGGCACAGTATATCAAGCCACGTGCTGGGGGAAGTCTGAACCATTGAGATGGAAGCTGGTTTGGAGTAAGAAAAAGTTTCTACACACTTTGCTGGAGCCAAAGAAAGTATCTGTTTATTTAAGTTGGTTTTGGCTAGTGTAAAAGCCTGAGAGCATGCAGGATTGCTCGTTAGAGAAGAAAAAGAACAGGGGTCAGTTCCTTGCTACAGGGACTGCTAATGCATAAACCCTCTGACCTCTGTTAGTCATCCATAAAAGCAATGGTGGACTGCTCAACTCTCAAGATGTCGAAACTTCTGAGCATGGGTGGGAGCAGAACTGCGTGGGGAGCTTTTAATGCATGTGCAAAACCTTTAAAGTAAGACAAGCAACATTCGAATTTAGGCACCCTGAAGTCATGAGGCTGCTCATTTGGATTAGAGGGGAGGGGCAGGGGAAGAGGCAGTTAATGATTTCCCCTTTTGATCAGAAGAACCTTTGTAGCCCTTAAATCCTTTCTAAATCCTTGTAGGGATCTGGCCCGTTCTTTTTCAGTTTTATTATGTGCTTGGTGGCCATGAAATATTGGAAGGAAATTGGATGTGATAATTTCATAAAGAGTCTATAAATAGCATTACAGTCTTCATTACGATTCCAGTTGGTCTGTAATTACCTGTGCTCCATGTTGAGCAGAGCATGAGTGAGATGAACAAGCTGCTGGGAGAGGAATTCAGGCACAGGGACGATGCAATCAGTGGCTACCTAGCTACCGTGTAATGTGAAACAAGTGTATGGGGCATCCATACATCATCACCACAGATATTTACCAGTGCATTTCCAGAGGTAGTCACCCAACTAAAGCCCCATCATGTAAAAATGCATGAGTGGTATTGCTCACTGCACATTAGTATTCCTAATTGCAAACAGGATGAGAGAGCTGCCAGTACTTCACGGGGGAAACTGTGTCCTGTCGCAAGTCAGCAGACACTTGGCCATTAAGTTGCAGTGAGGCCAGAATTTCATTGTGTATCTAGGTTGGCAGGGTAATTTAGGTCTTATATTGACTCCACTATCCTGCTCATTCAAGGATTTAGGCATTTTCTTTCTTTCCAGCTGGAAGAATTAAATTTCAGTCATCTTTTTCAGTCTCTCTCTTTCTCTGTTCTACAGATATTTGTACTCGCAAATCTTCAGCGACTAAAAATTCCACATTTTGTTTCTGATTGTATCATCCAATATTTGGTCAAAAACTTTATCTTAGCTTACCATCTCAGTGTAATTAGACGATCTACACAGTAAGATAGATGCTGGAATTTTTCTGCTTCGTTCTCCTAAGGCGCAGAGACAGCCCTTGTTGCAAGCTGTATAGCTAGACCGGCCACGTGTTCTGTACATTATGTATAGCTTCATATAATACCCAATAGCTCTGGCAGGAGCCTGAGGGTTTGGGAACTACAGAAAGGGTAAGAGGCACTACAGAGATCATAAGCTATTGAAATCCCAAATTCTTTGGGATTTTTTAGGCTAAAATTTCAAACAGGGTAGGTTAAAATTTCAAATGGGAAAGGGATAGGTTAGAAAAAACCTACAGCTGCTACAGATAGCATTCAAATAGCTGGCCAGTTTTATACCAATGCTTAAAGAATGTAAGTAACTACAGGTATATGTAAATGTGAATTCTTTTTAAATAGTGTTCTAGGTCTTGCAAACTCCACATATTTTGAATCTGGAAGGTCAGTTAATCTGTTTAACCCATACAATGGTCTTAAAAGAATAGTTTAACTGCATATTAATTTTAGTTTTAGTTATATTTTAGCAGTCTACATGTAGGAAGCGCTGTATTAGATGCAATGAGAAACACAAGCCAGCAGATGAAAGTGGTTATATCATTCCCACCATATATTAAAAAAACTGAACAAAGACCATTGTTGCTTCTCTGCTGGCTTGTTATTAGCCCAGCCTTTGAAGGGACGTGAAAAACACTGGTAACGGCTGTGTTCCACAGAGTTATCTGTGACGCCTTCAAGCATGCAGATGCCACCTCCGTTTTCAGTGTGTAGTCTTGCCCTATTGCCCACGCAGGGTTCCACTGGTACTGTGAAGCACCCCTGAGCAGAAACATCTTCCCTAATAAAGGACAGTAACTTTTAATAAACCCACGCCCCCCCGCTGTTAACGTCCCACAGACAGCCCCCTTTATCAGCAGAGGGTGTGAAGCGTAGCCCTGCCACAGCTGTAGCAGGTTGCGGTCAGACCCCGGGCTTCCACCCAGCGCCGCTGGAGACAGAGGCACGACCGAACGGTAGCACAGAGTGCGCGGGGCGCTTCCCGCGCGCCCCCAGGGCCCGGGCGGGCACGTGACCCACCTACCTCGCCTCCTCTGCGTCCCCTTCCCCCCCCGCCCGCACCGTCCTGCCGCGAGATCGGGGCCCGCGCGCGCCCCTGCCCTGGCGGCGAACGGCAGGGTTTTTTTTGGAACGGGCGTTAACGGCTCTTTGGCGCGCGCGCTGCTGTAGGGGCTTCTCCCCAGGGAACGGCAAGGCTCTGAGCTCCCCCGAAGCAGCGAGGAAATCCCTAAGGCCTCCCTGTAGCTCCTGGTGAGCTCTTGTCGTTGAAAAGTGAGGAGGAGCGGCCCTTTATTATCTTTGTTTTTCAACTGAATAGAATCTGAATCTGTATACGCTTGGGAGAGAGTGGGTAAAGGAAGAAATAAGTCTCATTTAAAGGATAGCTATATTCCTATTTTCCTTTTTGTTGTAACCCTTCAGAAAATACCTGAGTCAAACCACTACTGGTATTGCAGAGTGGATAATGTACCTTATTGTTTATCTTTTTATCACAGTTGTTATAATTTCTAAATCAGGGCTTATATTACTTGATGTAACTCAGTGCGTAAACAGTGTTTCAAAAGTGTTTCAGAAGGATAAGGTGATGTCTAAGGTAGCATAGTTGTTAAAGGGAGCAATTCCACTCCTTAGCAGCTCTGCTTCATGTGGGGGAAAAATATCTTTAAAATATTTGGAGGCAATGGAAATAAATAGAAAGGGATTGAATCAATACATAGAAAAATAGTTAACTTCATATTTCTACAAGTATGTTATTAATGACAAGGAATAAAGCATTTAAAATTTTAATAACACTTTTAACGATTGTTACACCTTTTTCTTGCATAAAATTGTTTGTCATCCTTTGATACTACATAGTAGTGCTATAGGTACATAGGTTGCCAAATAATAGAACTCTTTGTCAAATTCCTTATAATTTAGACTTTAAAAAAGAAGATGCTGTGTATTGTAATTCTAAATTAAGAAAGATTGTGCTTTACATGGATTGTGTCACATGGTACTCCTGAACAGAAATTGGACTTTGTGGTTTAATTCGCATGATACCCTTCCATTTTTGTGTACCATTTAAGCACTTCAGGTATTTCTCTTGTTTTCCCCTACCTTAAAAGCTGGCTGTGTTGTCAGCTGAATATAATATTGAAAAATTTGTGTAAAGGCTTCTCTGTTTCAGGGGATGTAAGCTGTTGTTATAAAACAAGTAGGATCAGATTGCTTATATGAGCTGTTATGTTATACAATCATTGTATTAGGGTATTTTGAATTGTAAATGTGGGGAGAAGGTCTGTTTTGGGGAAACTTACTCATTTTTCAACTGTTATGCAGAAATGTTTTTGTGTGGTTTTGAGATATTTTTGAATTAGAGAATATAAGGGCTCCATAATCAGGTTCCATTTGTACGTCTAAGAGACTCAGTGTGGTTGTCTGTTAGTTTTCACACCAGGACCAGGTGCATGATTCTTGGCATTAATGACCTAGGGTATAAAAATTCTTCCTTTCATTGCTGTTGTCTCACAAGTCATGTTTAGGTAATGCTCTTCCCCTGTTGCCCAGTATCAGAAACTAAGGGTATATGTAAGGAAAAGACTTTTTCAGTGTTTTTCAAAACTCTATTTCTCCCAAGGAAGAGACAATGATCTTGAGATAATCAGGATAATCAGAATGATAAGCAGTGATTGCTGTAGTTCAGGTTATGAGTCCTTAACATTGAGTGTGGTTTTATGGTGATAAGAATATATTCTCAAACAGAAAAACACTTTAAGACTGAGAGATAAAACAGCTTATTGCATCAATAGCTCTGGTACTAACAGTGTTTTACTGCTTTAGCAGTCCTGTTCAAGGTTTACTTAATGGAACTGCTATTGGAATACTTAAGACGTGATACTGATTAGCCTGGTTGTATTGTCTGCTATACTTCCTGTATTTTTTTTTTTTAGTGCAATATTAGAAGAATCATTCTGTCATGCCTCCTTTTTCTGTGTAGGGGTTTGTCACTGTCTCAATACATGGAGTCATTCTTAAATCTATATAAATGCCTTCAACCTTTGAAACAGGAGGTAGGAGCTGAGGAAAAAAAAAAAATTCCATACTTAGAATTTCTGATTAACTACGGCATGCCTATACCACTGAAATCTCTTGTTTTTAGGGAAGTGGTATGCTACCAATTAGATTTCTTTCCTTTATTTAAACTTACTATGTGCTTACTACTCAGTAAGCATAGTGATAGGCTCTCTGTTGCGCTATGTTATGTTATATTCAGAAAAGCATAACATTACTGCTATATCTGCAGAATCTAGGACTTTATTTAAGATTATTTATACTATCTTTAACAACAATGGAACCTATTGGACAAGTACAATAGGAATAATATTGGTTTTGGTTTCTTAATATACTCTGAAACTTTGATTTCTCTTTAGTAGGCTATTTTATCCTAATAGATTAATATAAGTAGCGTTCTCATGATTTTTTAAACTATTTCTTTTCCACAAAACTTTTATTTTAGAACAAAAGAAATATTTAAATTTATTCACGAGAAAATGTTTCATTATTTCTGCTTTCTTTTTTTCTCTGTCCTAAAGTATTTAAGCTTTCATTTTTCTCCCATCTGAAATAGAAGTCAGCTGAATTATTTCTGTGGCTGAATTAAAAAAAAAAGTTATTGATGCTTGGAATGATTTGATACAACTGGCTTGATATGATGTGAGATAATTTTGTATCACATCTGGAGAAAAAATTAAATTAAAATTAAGTAATAGTTACAAGTTCATTGACTGTACGTAACAACTGCCCTTTTAATGATGGTGGGTTTACATATTCTAGCTTCTTCATGAGTTCATAGTCACTGAAGGTAGTATGAAATTAGTATGAACTTATCTGAAGTTGCCTAGAGATAGCCATATTGAGTCCTCTTCCCCCCCCCCCCCCCCCCCCCCCCCCCAGCATTCTATACCGAATGCCATTTATGAACAAGGTGCTTCCACTGCCTCTGGGCACTCCGAAAGTATTACACCTTTGGTAGCATGGTTCAAAAAGTTCTGCATAAAACAAGTCAGGAAGAAGGTTTTAATAACCATGCTTTTGGCTTTGATTTTATAGAATGTTACTCTGCTATCCTCAGCTCCTCTAAGATGTTTCTTAAAGCACTGCATTTGCTACAATTAGTGTGACAACACCCAAAATAATAATTTAATGATTATTTTTGCCTCACTAGAATTCCTAGTGCTCCAAAAGGGTAGTTTTGTCTGGAAGTTTTCTGATAGTGGCTTTAAAGAGTGTTTGGATATTTTCTGTATCAGATCATTTGCTTTAATTATTTAAAATTCTTTGGATTTAGATTCTGTTGAATATGTATATTGCTATGTGCAAAATGGTCATCATGGTTTGCTCAATTTTCTGAAAGAAGAAAATTGAGTAAATTCTGTAATGAATACAACACAGTTTAGAAGCATTAAATGTTCATGTTTCATGTGTCAGAAGTTCATAGGTACTACCATTTTCTTTCTTCTTGTTTTGAAGGCCATTGTTTGTAGGATGACATTTTCTTTGTCTCAAAAACTAAATCTATTGCCTATTGCATTTTCCTTCTTGCTTTTTGGACGGTCTGTTTTATTGATGATCTCCTGCAGTTTTGCAAATGTGTACAGCTTTAATACTTGTAAATAAGATTCTTGTGTCATCCACTGTCATTTCCAACAAAACTGAGTGCGAACGTGTATGTGGCTTTGTGATTTGTATATCTCTTGCTTGTCCTTATCCTTAGGCAGATTGGGCATATGTACTCTGGCCTCAAGACTGTTTTGAATTGTGCTCTACAACTTATTCAGCAGAGCAGAAGAAAAGTCCTCTTTTGTGCCTACTATATAACGAATTACTCCATCACATAAATCAGAGCCAGACGTGACTCAAGATGTCTTATACTTCATCTGTCTGCCCCAGGAGTGTCACACTTGGATTAAAATGTCAGTGTTGCACAATATTGTGTAAGTTGCCACACATCATATCTTCTGCAGGGAGCCCTACCAAAACTGCTTGGGCAGTCTAAGCATGGATATATTTTGCAAGTGCTAGGTCCTGTGATCATTTCTAAATCAGTATTGCTGGAAATGGCAAAGGAACTGAAGACCTTGTGACTATTTAACTCTCTCCTTCTAGAGAGCTCTTGAAAACAGGAGTGTCTTAAGTCTTGGGATGTAAGAGTCCTTGACAGTCTTAAAAGTGCCGTTAACTCTTCTCCCACTTCTTGAACATGCTAAAAATCCCAACTGCCACTGGAGCTCTAGAAGAGGCTGGCAGAAACACATGCTGGCTGAAAGCAGGTGTGTTATCTGGATTAGGGTTGTTCAAATCTTCTTGTAAATGTCATTAACTTATTCTCAGTGATCAGTCTCAGCTGGATGAGTATTACAGAGTTCTGACACTTTTAGAAAACCTAAAACTGGCTATGCTGTCTCAATAACATTTTCAAAAGGAACCATCTGTAATAAAGCATATGCATATATTGAAATAATTTTAAGATTATGTTTATCCTAATTATGAATAGTAAGATCTCAGCAAAAAATATTGCAATACATGATTTGTATCTTTACAACTCAGCAGCCTCAATGAAACTTTTCTGTGTCAAGCACTAGAAGAATACAAGTTCATATGATGAATTTTAAGGAAATAGAATGAATGCAACTTTGGAGCTGTCCTAAAAATCTGCCTTAAACTGTAAAGAGACCTTTTAACATTCCTAAGTTGTTGTCTTAAGACAAGTTCTCACAGTAATGCTGTGGTTAAATGGTGCAAATTTGCTGAAGTACTTAACATAGAGCACAATCGTCTGCCATGGGTATTCAGCTGTTTTAATTTTTACCCAGGAAGGCCTTGGCATGTGCACATATTTACTAAATGAGAACCAGAGAAGAGATGCTTTATACAATTGGGGTTTTGTTTATCATTGTGAGAAGACTGTTTCAGGTGCATCAGAGAAACTACCTATGCACCTATTGTTGCAGACAAGGTTCTCGACACCCAGGTGCACCTAAAGAAGTGGTTTGTATGAGACTGATGTGTACAAGGATTGAAAAGAGAAAATGCAGTCTAATTCCAGCCTGCCATAGGGGTGAGGCCAAAATTTAATCTGATTTTGCACTAATAAGAAATTGCAGAATATCTTAGCAGAATTTGGCTAGGCAGTTCACAGACCTTCCATGCACTTTGCACAGGATCCACCAGTAATTCTTGCAGGATGACTGTGATGAAGTGCATGCTTTCTACTCAGGAGCAGCTGAAGAGGCTTAATGTGGAACCTCATTATCTCCTCCAGCTGTGGTGAAGCAGCCAGTTAGAAACAGCTGCTTTGAGAGACAGTGTGGGCAGCAGGTGGAGTAGTTGTGTGACACAGATGAGAGAAGCTTCAAAAAGAGGAAATATGTAGAGGAAAAACATGGGCAAATGCCACAGGAAGGAAAAAATGGTCCTTTGTTATTGAACAAGAACAGAGAGGAGAGTCCAGAATTAAAGGTCCGTTTCTTCTCTCTCATACGGAAGGGAAGTGAGAGCTGCAGAGCTGAGGGTCCAAGGATTCCTGTGTCTAAGATTGCAGAGAGCACTATGCAGTGCATATGACCCCTCTCATCTTTGGATTATGATTTTAAACACCACTTTTTTGCCCTCTGCTTTCAGGCCCACTCCCTCTGGATGGGAAGACAGGTGATCAAGTGACAACTACAGCAGGTCTAGCAGTTCTCATACCAAGGATTCTGCTGTGCTTGATGACTTATCCTTTCTCCATGACGTAAACAGAGAGTGCACCAAGAACAACTTTATACGGGTAGGTGATTTTGAGAAGGTGAGTCAGCCAACAAAACTTCGACAAACATTTCTATTTGGACAGTTGTATGGGAAGGTTACTGAACTAAATAGGCAGTTAGTCTGACCAGCTACTTCGATCTTGGCATCTTGGAGGACAGCTGAGGAGAAGCTACTAAACTTGTGATTTTTGCAAACCTCATTTACTTACTCCAGCAAATAAGAAGCATTTGATGCATACTTCCTAGAGTCTCTGTTTCCCTGTAACATTTACTCTTTCAGAAAGCTTTGTTAGGCACGGGCTTTACACTGTTAAAGGTTACTCTTTCTTGAAAAACAAATCTGTTATTCAAAACAAGATCTTGCTAATTTCTGAGGCTGCAGGTGCAATATCATAGGGAGCAAGACTGACAGCAAAGCTATGCAGACTATAACATCATAAAGTCATTACACTTTTATTAAAGACTGGGGAAAAAGAGAAGGCAGTTCCCTTTACTTTTTCTCCCAAACCTGCTGATGTCTGGGAATGCAGCTAGCACGAGGTATGCTTTCTGAAAGGATAGATGTGCTGGATTCATCCTCCAGTTTGGAAGAAGTGGTGGCAGTTCCTGTGACTTCAGTAAACAACATGAAAGGGGTGGTATCTAACTCATAGGAAAGATGTGTAAGAAACTACCATGCTAAAAGATTTGGTTTATGTTTATAGTCTGCTCAGCATTTTGCCACTTGCTTTATGGCTACATTAAGTGTCTTAGTTTAATGTCATACACACCATCTTTATAATATATGTCTGGATTTCATGTGTTATCTCTGCGCTACGCAATAAGTATGCATAATCACCTAATCATTTTTATGTAAATGGTAAATCACAAGATAAATGGTTTTAACAGTTTGAAAGAAAATGAAAAATATATAATTTATAAAGGACATTCTTCTTCTACAGGAGATTATGGAGAGGCATAATACAAAATAAAGTTTTATCATTTCTGGGTATGAGGTTTTTAAACAGCCCCTTCTACAATAACTAGATTTTCATGTTCATTTAGGGCACTGTAGTGTGCTGGTACCTTACCTGCACTCACATTTCTTTCCACTCCATATCAGCAAAAGTGAGGGGAGGCATTTTTGAGGAAAGTACTCAGGACAAATGGATCCTAAAGAGCTGACAGATTTATGTATGTTACCTTTGCCATCATAGACATGTTCTTTAAAGCCCAGAAGTACAAGTAGCTGAATGTGAGCAGACTGTTCAGCCTCTGGAGAACCCCATTGCCTTCAGGAGTAATCGGCTTGAGCACAGCAATATGACCCTAAAGTGAACTTCTGAGCACAGGCATGGAAATATCACCATCTTTGTCCCATTGTTTTGGTTCTAAGTGATGACTGTGAGAATGAGAAAAGCCAGACTAAATTAAAGCAATCTAAACAATCACACCAGTGAAGTTTCCATTTATTTAACAAACTATTCTTCCACTGTATTTATCAATTCTTTTTTTACTCTTCTTGTCTTACTAAACCTAAGCTGAAAGATCAGAGGAAAAAAAAAAGAGGAGGGATGGATCAAGTAAGTTTTATCTCACTAAAAAGAATGACAAAACTCCCATTGATTTCAGTGGGCGTGTCTCCTTTTCTGCTTTACTTTGAATCAGGAGTGTGCTTTTGAACCAAATTTGATCATCACCACTTACTGTGCTTTGATTTCCATCATGAAGTGATTGTAGAGATACAAACTGAGTTCATTTTGAATTAGACTGAACTTAAGGACACATTCCAGAAGTACACCTAGTGTGCTTTAACCTCAAACGAACATTCAGACCATGGGATGAGAGAAGGGCTAATCTGAAATAAAAATGCTGTCAAATGGCTGTAATGCAGATGAGAAGTTCTATGCACCACTGTTTCATTTTGTAAGTCTTCTCCTGCTAGGCCACATTATTTGCAAATATAGACTTGACCAGTGAATCCAGGATTGGTCTATGTGTTCTTCGTTTTGAAAGGCACTGTACTCTTTGGTGCTTTAATAGCTTCCTTAAAAAATGTTGACTGTTGTGATGGCTTACAGAAATGGGGAGCAATTCAGCTGAGATTTAATTTGAAATTATGAGAAGGAAAAAAATAACTGAAATTAATTTGAGACTGTGATTCATCTTCTGAGTTTAAAAATACTGTGGATTATAATTTAGAAGGCTCTTGTGTGGAATTGTTATTACCAAGTACTGTCAATGTGCTTGACTAGTTTAAAACATAAACGTCTTAGAGAAGAAGACATTTTCAGGATGCATGTCTGCAAAACCAACTTATCACCAAAAATTAAATGTTCTGCTTAGAGTTAAATAGCTAGGCTGTATTTGCATTCTTTCTAATCCTGTAATCATATCTTGTGAAGCTTCATTATTTAGTTTTTGAGGGATTTTGTAAACAAAAATTTGAAAGGAAAAATTGGACAGCTCTTGTGACAGGGAACGGGAACAGATACATGGTATGTGGGTTTGTGCATTATAGTAACTTTGTGCAGGCTTACAGCATATGACTTTTTAATTGTGACCACTTTAAAAATATATTATTAGTGATCTGAATTAATTAGAGATAATGTAAAAATCAAGGGCATAAAAAGACATGTCACACAGCATGTGCTTGCTCATTAGTTATGACAGTAACTCTGCAGGGGAAATTAATATTGATGCGTATATTGAAACAGAAATACACTGCAGAGGAAGAGAGGCTGAGCACTTCTCTTTGCCAGCATTAATAATGGGAAAATAAAACAGAATTTAATATTGACTACAACTTCTCATACACTAAGCATGTTCTGTTGCTGAGTAGGTTCCTCCCAGTACCATTTGATTTCCCTAAGACAATATTCCAGTAATATTGCTATGCTTCAGGCAAGGAAGACTCTGTAACTGAGTCATTTTTCCTAGCTACCAATAAACTACAAAATTTGTGTGAAGACTTGGTGCCTATGCTACAACCTACACAGGTTTTGCAGTGTACATGAAAGCAGGAGCAGTCAGTATACATAATAAGCATTACACAAATTCCTCTATTCAATTTTCTGGCTCTGTTTGTAGGGTAAGCAGGTCTGTGTCACTGTTGCTATTTGCTCTCTCTGGTAGCAAGCCAGCAGTTCTTGTTTAGTGGGAGTAGGGCAGTGGGCTGTTGTGCCAAATGTATACTTTTTTGTTGTTTAGTTTTTAACTTAATGAATTTAGAGCTGTAGCAAGATGTATATTTGTTGCATTTCAGAAGTATTTGCAAACATTTTGACAAGCAGAAGTTTGTCTTTTAGCACTGTAGTTGGGTAAAGCCCTTTGGGTTTTTTTTTTTTATAAAAAAAAATGTTCAGTAGTTAGTAGTTAAATAGTTAAGAACATGAAGCGTGTCATAAATCAGTGATGTGATGCTAACGTTGTCTGGTTACTGCCTATAAGAAGTGCCTCATCTCCTTTGGGATTCTCCAGTAGGACAGTACATGGGACACAGTGTGCTGGTACAGCTTCCTATCAGTCTCCTCAGTTTCTTTCCTTTGTTCCTACTTCTGTCTTTCTGAAATGTGGATCAGATATAAGGAACTCCCACTACAAAAGTTCCCATAGTAACATCACTGAGGAATTGTGAACAAACTGCATGCCATCAGCAGATTCCTAGTTTAGATGCAGCTGTGCTGACTAGTGCCTTTGCTTGCTTAGTTTATGGTAGCCGGGAATTTATGACTTTCTGCTAGCTATACCACAGAAAAGCTCTTACGTATGTAGTATCTCCAGCAGAAGGGCCTGTTGCTTTAGCTATGCTACAATCCCTGTTAGGGATTAAAACTTGATGAGTGCATGAAGTCTTTGGGATTTTAAGTGCCTTGAAGTAAGGAAGATTTTTTTTTTCCCCTTTGTGTTTATATAGCATCCCTTGGTACCATGGGGGACCTGGCTTCTGTGCTTTGTGGTGATATTCCTAATACATGCTGGTTACATGCAAAAAATACTATTTTAGTAGTGAATAGAAAGATAACCTTCTGACCTTCCCCTGACCCATGACCCAAAATGTCAGGGCAGTTCAGAGCCACTACCATTGAACCAACAGTTTCCTGGATATGAGGATCTGAACAAAAATTTGCAAATGTCTTTATTCTCTCAGTGTAGAAAAGTCATTCTGAGCCCCAAATTATTTGCCAACAGGCTTCTCTTCAATTTTGCCTTTCAGGTTTGTTCCAAAGGATTGGAGAGAAGCTTAATACTTTCTCTAATGTTCATTCTTGCATTGTTCTTGTTGTTGGGTTGTTGGTTTTTTTTTTTTCTTTATTAAAAACACAAGCTGTATTCTTTGCCAGCCACTAGCAAGCAGAGCGCCTTATTCAGGCTAAGCATAGATAAGGTTATTTGAATGTTGAAATGAAATCTGATTTCTCTTAATCTTCTGTTTGAGCTTCTGAACGTTATGGCCAGGATGTTTTTTATTTCTGTTCAAGGCAAGAAAGTGGAAATTAAGTGATCAGCTGAAAATTTCTCCAGTGCATGTGAGATACTTTAGCAGCATAACCAACTCTGTTACCTGTATCCTCTTTCTAGCACATTTGAAGGGGCATGCCTAGTCTTAATAGCAAAACCAGGTGTCATAGCCACAGTGCAATTCAACAAGTTCCTAATTTGTTGTAACTTATGCTACTGGAATAATAATGGAGTATATGCTTTGTTATGAGCAAATGGGTATAGATTGCTGAGCTGGCTCAAAATTAGTTTCACAGAAATAGCAGGAGTGCTTAGTGTGTGAAAATATCTACCATCCTTGTGGTGTGGAATACTGACTCGCTGCAATTACTGGCTTACTAATGGTAAATTTCAGACCCCTCTGATAATGCAATTGAATACTGAGATTTTTGGGGTTTTTTACCAGAAGTTACTTTTGGGGCTTATGGGTAAAGTCATGTGACTACTCAAATTCATGAAATATCTGAAATTGCCCTGTAAGCTCAGAAGGGTCAGCAGGGTCCTTATGAGTGCTGTTTGAGGACAGGCTGTACATTTTTGTACACTTGGAGAGGGAGAAAATTATTCAGTGTTTGTCTTTCTTCCTATTCGTGTCTTTTTACAAATAGCTCTAATGATCCAACTTACATGTCTATCAATATCCTAATAAACTGGAGGAGTTGAAACTTTGCAAAACAGACTCTGATGTCCTTTTAACAGAGAATGGAGGGAAGCTAAGGTAAATTTTGTTGTTGCTTATACCAGCAACAGTAGTTTTCTGTTTTGAGGATTACCATTGCTGGCTCACATCCTCAGTATTTGCAGAAGACAAAACAGATGGTTCTGTCATTCTCAAAAGAAGCTGGGAACTCTAGGTCACTGTGGTCATTCTGCTGGCAATGAGAGAAGAAGCTATTGCTCAGCTGTGGAGAGCTGGCTTGGATCTGAATAGAGGGAAAGGTGTAGAGCTTTTTAAATGCCATAAATGTTTGGGATGCTGAATGACAGAATACAATGTGTAATAGATCTGTAGAAACTTCTCAGTGGTGATTACTACAAAGTAGCTAAAGCCTGTGAAAGCAATTAGAATCAAGGATTGTCATGACAAAAAGGGAGCTATAACAGGGAAAAATGTGTATATGTGTGTATGTACAAGTAAGTGTACATACTTGTACACTTACTACTTACCTGAAAAATTGCACCCTTACCTTGCTCTACTTACCTGAAAAATACACTACTTATGTAGTGTAGGTACTCTGTCAGCTTTGGTATAGCTGCAAGGACTATTTATTTATTCTATTGATTGCCAGTGTAGAGAGGCCTATGTATCACTGCCAAAAGTTATTTCAAAGCAAGAAGTATGCACTCTGCTTAGATGCTAGTGACCACTCCTTTGCTAGTGTTTGACCTCTCCAGATAAGCTTGGAATTAACAGAATTGTAGAAAAGACATTTTTTGAGACAACTTGAATTCAGAAGCAAATACTGGTATACAGGTACTAACCTGGAAGACAAGGAAAACACTATATTATTAGTGGTGAATACTGAATGCAATGTCCACCTTTGCTAATGAATGAAATCATAAACATGGCTTTCTCCTTCCATGCAGGAGGATGAGGTATAAATCATTTTGGATAGTGTTCCTAAAGTGAACACAGGAGTCTACAACATTTTATGGAGGTAGTAAAAATTAAGGAGGCATTATATGTGATGCATATCAATCCATCAGCATCTAGCTGTGATATGATTGTGTGCATTTGACAACAACCCTTCCTACTGGGTTGCACTGATCAAGAAAAGACCATGATTTGGAGTCCCACAGCAGAGGGATACGTTTGTGCTGTATGAACATTATATCAGTTATCCAGTTTATGTTGGGAATTTAATTGTAAAAGTGTAGACTTTCAGAAGATAACGCATATACAAGTCTTTCTAACAAGGGAGAGAAATGGATTTTAGTTGCTGTGCTGAGATTCTCAAATGTTAAAAGTTGGTAAATGCAAATTGAGCTCTGTATTTTTCATTTGATTCCAATGCATGCTTATTATTTAATAGAATTTTCTTTATAGGCATGCTGCATATTTTATTACTAGACAGTGGGAGCATATACTGCATTTTGCAGTTCGAGTATCATAGACACTTAATTTTAGAATAAGCAAGTAAATCCAGAAGTAAATATGGTCATACTATTTTTGTTGTACGGCACTTTAACAAACCATTTTTTCTTAACCCTGAAAAATAGTTTATGATTTGATATATTGGCCTGTGGTAACCAGTGCTATTCATTTCAAAGGAAACAATGGCAAATGGAGAGGAAAACATATGCCAACATGCTGCAGTGCAGTTGCTACCTAATGTGTGTTCATAGATGTGTATAGCACTAATGCAAGCAAATAAAAACTGTAAGATAGCTAACGAGCAGAAGGTGGACAATAGCTAAATGATAAAATTGAGCAAGAAAGTCATCTATCCAGGAAAGCAATATGTTCTTCTAAAATAGTAGAGCGGTCAGATTGGGGGCTGGGGGGGGGATGGGACAGGGCAGGGAGACATCAGAGCAATAATGGACAAGGTCGGTTAAGAATCTTGATGAGAACTGTAATAATGGGGTTATGAAATTTCCTATCTCCATTTAGGTGAAGTCCTGAGGATTTCATCCAATCGTTATGCACAAAAAATCTTTTAGCCAAATATCAAAGTCTTAAGATAATTTCACTTCCACTTCTGAGTGGAGGAGCTTATGCTTGGATACCAGTCATTTGCCCTTGCACCCTGAGGCTCTAGCTCTGCATCCTTGATCACTGTGGACTTCAAATGCACAAAAGCATGGTTGGATCTGCCTGGCTGGGTTTTGTTCATTTTCCATAATTTTATTCATTTCAGTAAAATACCAAAGAAAGAGCTAATTATGACAGAACAAATGTGAAAACATAGAAAACATATTTTGGTCTAATTTGAAACATCCTTTTAAAAAAAGGAAGGTGAGTAGTGAACTGACTAGGCACAAGGAAGCAATACCATTGCAGGTACAAGACTGCTTAGCATAGGTAAGACTTCAACTGGGAAGTATTTATTGCATAAGTATGGTAGTCTTGACTGTGGAAGGTGTGAAAGCCTGCACAGCAGTGGAATGCTGAAGGAAGGACTACTTTAAGTGTGCTGCATTCCCTCCAAATTTCCTCCTTCCTGATTACTGCCTGGAGCCCCTTGAATCAAAATGTACATCAAAGCAGCCTAAGGTTGCTTTAAGTTCCCATGTGGTGCGAAGAGGCATTCAGACTGTACTGTAATATATGGATCCATGATTGCTTTCTACTTTGTTTCAGTCAAGCACAGCTCTCAAAAAATAAACCACCTACAACGCAGTAACTTGTAATGACATTCTGCCTGGGGATTTACCTTATGCTTCAGTTCTCAGTTATTCAGCTTGAGAAATGGGTACTGGCTGTATATGTTTATATAACATGCTTTGTAAAAGAAAATCTCTGAAGAGGAATTATCAAAGTATAAGTAGACGGCTACTTATAGACGGCTATTTTCTAGATACTGCTCTGTACCAGTGGAGGGCCATCATGAAGTATAAAGTGGAGTGTTTTGTCTCCAAGATGTACGTCAAAGCAGAAGCTACCCTTTTGAAAATGTGCCAAAAGTACCCCTTAAAGCTGGATTTTCGAAAGCACTTGACCTCAACTCAATCCTAATGCTATTTTAAGTTCATGGGAACAGGACCAGGCCAACAATGAACTCTTCTGAAGGGTTATTCACCTCCACATCCCAAGCTTCTAGCATTGTGCTACAGTCTTAGGAGGAGTGTTAGGCAGCTGTTAGTTCTGATATATCCTGAGTTCTTTTTAGAGCTTTAATAATAGATAATTATAATTTATTACAAACTCTGCTGTTGTTCATAAACCATTCTCATAGAGTCATAGAATAGTTTGGGATGGAAGGGACCTTTAAAGGTCATCTAGCCCAGTCTTCTGCAACGAGCAGGGACATCTTCAACTACATCAGGTTGCTTAGAGCTCCATCCAGCCTGACCTTGAATGTTTACAGGGATGGGGCACCTACCACCTCTCTGGGCAACCTGCTCCAGTGCCTCACCACCCTCGTTGTGAAAAATTTCTTCCTTATACCTGGTCTGAATCTACCCTCTTTTAGTTTAAAACCATTATCCCTTGTGCTATTGCAACAAGCCCTGCTAAATGTCTGTCCCCATCTTTCTTATAAGCCCCCTTTAAGTACTGAAAGGCTGCTATAAGGTCTCCCTGGAGCCTTCTCTTCTCCAGGCTGAACAACCCCAACTCTCTCAGCCTGTCTTCACAGGAGAGGTGCTCCAGCCCTCAGATCATTTTTGTGGCCCTCCTCTGGACCCACTCCAACAGGTCCATGTCTTTCCTGTGCTGAGGACTCCAGAGCTGGATGCAGTCCTCCAGGCAGGGTCTCACCAGAGTGGAGCAGAGGGACAGAATCACCTCCCTCGACCTGCTGGCCATGCTTCTTTTGACGCAGCCCAGGATATCATTGGCCTTCTGGGCTGCGAGTGCACATTGCTGGCTCATGTCTAGCTTTTTCATCCACCAGTACCCCCAAGTCTTTCTTGGCAGGGCTGCTCTCAATCCCCTCATCCCCCAGCCTGTATTGATACCAGGGGTTGCCCTGACCCAGGTGCAGGACCTTGCACTTGGCCCTGTTGAACCTCATGAGGTTCACATGGGCCCACTTCTCCAGCTTGTCCAGGTCCCTCTGGATGGCATTCTGTCCCTCAGGTGTGTCAACTGCACCACTCAGCTTGGTGTCATCTGCAAACTTGCTAAGGGTTTGCAGACAATCCCACTGTCTATGTCACTGATGAAGATATTAAACAGTACTGGTCCCAACATGGACCCCTGAGGGACACCACTTGTCACTGATCTCCATCTGGACATTGAGCTGTTGACCACTACCCTCTGGATGCAACCATCCAACCAATTCTTTATCCACCAAACAGTCCATCCATCACATCCATCACATCCATATCTCTCCAATTTAGAGAGAAGGATGTTATGGGGGACTGTGTCAAAGGCCTTACAGAAGTCCAGATAGACAAGATCCCTGGCTCTTTCCTTGTCCACTGATACAGGTACTCCAGCATAGAAGGCCACTAGGTTGGTCAGGCAGGACTTGCTCTTGGTGAAGCCATGCTGGCTGTCTCGAATCACCTCCCTGTCCTCTGTGTGCCTTAGCATAGGTTCTAGGAGGATTTGTTCCGTGATCTCCCAGGCACAGAGGTGGGGCTGACAGGTTGGTAGTTCCCAGGGTCCTGCTTTCTACCCTTCGTAAAAATGGGTGCAATATTTCCTTTTTTCCAGTCACCAGGGACCTCACCTGACTGCTGTGGCTTTTTGAATAACATGGAGAGTGGCTTGGCAACTTCATCAGCCCATTCCCTCAGGACTCGGGGATGCATCTCATCAGGTCCCATAGACATATATGTTCAGGTTCCTCAGGTGGTCACAAACCAGAGCTTCTCTTACAGTGGGAGGGGCTTTGCTCCCCCAGTCCCCATCTTGTGGTCCGTCCACACGAGAGGTGTGGGAAGAGAGGTTGCCAGTGAAGGCTGAGGCAAAATGTTGTTGAGTACCTCAGCCTTCTCCTCATCCGTTGTGACCAGTTTGCCAGTCATGTTCATCAGAGGGGGGTATGCTTTCTTTGACCTTCCTTTTCTGGCTGACGTCCTTGTAGAAGCCCTTCTTATTATTCTTTGCATCCCTTGCCAAGTTCAGCTCCAGCTGTGCCTTGGCCTTCCTGACCCCATCCCTACACAAGTGGGCAGTGTCCCTATACTCTTCCCAGGATACCTGTCCCTGCTTCCACTGCCTGTGCATTTCCTTCTTGCCCTTTAGTTTGACCAGCAGGTCTTGACTCAGCCATGCTGGTCTCTTGCCTTCTTTTCCTGATTTCTTACACCTGGGAATCGAGAACCCTTGTGCTCTGTTTAAGCTGTGCTCTAACAGTTTATGCCATTTCTGAACTCATACAGTGAATTACTACCTTTCTTCAGTTTGCAAGGTGGCTGGTAGCTAGTTTTTTTAGTCTATTTCATGGAATTTTATATTTAATAAGGTTTAAGCAGGTTTCTCTTACTAACTGGGGGAAGAAAACTAGCCCAACCCAAACTTCCAGAAACTTTATTGTCATTTGAATCTCCTGTAATCACTGTATAAACATTTTTTTTCTTTCTTGTGTCACTTAAGTTGAAAGAGGGAACAAAGTACTGTGGCAGAAATATTTCATTCTTAAGAGGAGAGATCAAGGAAGGGTAAGAAGAGATAGTTTCTAAAACCTTATGACAGTCTGCACATCTTACAAGTGAACAACCGAATACCTTTTCTTCTTGAAGGCCAACTGGCTCTTGGCTAATCTTGTGTTTTTATATGGTCCTGTAATGGGGTCCCTTGTAAGTGAGTGATGTAGGGTCCAGTTCTTACTGGTTTTTTTGACCAGGTTCATATATTGTGGCTTCTTTTTGGTCCAGCAGCTTTAACTGATCAGCTACCAAAATGTAAAGTAGTGCTAAACAAGAAAATCTTTTTGGCACTGTGATCACTCCCTCCACCACTCAACCTACCTTAGTATACTATCTATAGGATGAAACTTTAGTCAGTGTTTAAGAAATTTCTCCCATATTTTTCCTGTGCTAGTGCTCACTCACTCGAGCTCTGTCACACCTGCTCTCTCCCTCTCTCTCTTTCTGAATCCCATCTCCCACAGTGGTGTATAAAATCATAAAGGCAGTGAGAAGAGTTGAGATACCTAATTAATATTCTCTTTCTTTGCACATTCATCTTCTAAGACTCACTGGTTTTCTTTCTCCTCTAGCCCAGGTACCATTTTTAAAATGGTCAAAGCTTCCCAGTGAGTTTTGTGGAAATTTCCATGTATAAGGACTAGTTTCTTGTCTCTGTCTGTCACTTTAAATAAATAAGACTTTTAAATTTACAATATTGCCATTTGTTTTTAATATGTAATATAGTGTGCTTTGTGAAGGAGAAAACTGCAGCTTTTAATTACTTAGTATTTGTTTAATTTCCTAGTAATCACTACAGCAAATTCTGATGGATCATAGCATATTTACTTTCATTTTTTACCTTATTTCCTATGTTTGAGTTAGAAGTGTATTATTTTGCGTTTTGCACTGTCATTCTGGAGTTCTCATCCATGTGGTGATCTTGGCAGGATTTTTGAATAATGAGTATTGTCTCTTAAGGAAAATAGACTTGTATTGTGTTCTAAAGTGTTATCATCACTGCTTAGGAGATATGTAAAATAATGGCATGGAATAAAGTTCTTTGGTAGGGCCCTGTTGCGCAGTTGTTACAAACATGATTAAATGTGAACAAATGTGAAATGAGGACCTGCTACGATCAGAGTATATGTAAACTCAGTGCAAAGGGCAGTCTGGGAGCCAGTTTAAAAAATTCACACTTGGTCACTGAGCATGTTTACAATAATGAATTCAAGGAAAAGGCATAAAACTCTAAAATTAAAAACAAAACAAAACACAAAACAAATAAAAAAAAAACCCAACAAAACAAACAAACAAAAAAAACCCCAGCAAAACCAAAATGTAACAAACAAACCATCCAGAAACAGTATTTTTCATTATCTACTGTCAGATTTTTATATAGGAAAGCTTTGCAAGCTTTCATATACATCAGATTGTCATAGTCTCATTAAAGATGCTATGAATGGTGCATTTCAAGGAGAACCTCAAATTGGTGTTGCCTTAGCTGCTTGTGGAGTGCCATGATGTAGTTAGAAATTGAGCTCCGGGAAGATGCATGACTCAAATTATGTGTACTCAAGATTTATGCAGTCAGGAAAACACCCTCAACCTGCACAGCAAGGCTTGCAGGTTGTATTTAATAAATTTAGGAAGAATACTGTATAATTTTACATACTGGTAGAGAAGATAACCTTCTTCTTATTGTCACTCTTTAGCTGCAGTACAGAAGAGGCTGGCAAGTGTAGGGAGCTATCCTTTAAAAATACATTATCGGAGACAGTAATATGAAAGCCTGGAATGAAAAAACTTTTGCTGAAACTCAGTGAAGTTCATAGTACTGTGGTGAGTACTGAATAGAATGTTACCAATAGGGAAAATGAGGAGGTTAGTTGAGCGATGCTCTACAACTAAAGTGCTGTGAAATGAAATGAAATAACAAGACACAAAACATATTTTCAAAGATGATATCAGTACAGTCCTCATGCAATAGTATAATGAAGATTGTGACCAAATACGGGTGAGAAATGCATTGCTTGAAGGCACACATTTTAGACCAGTAGTTTAAATGGCACCATAGAGACAAGTCCAGGGCTCTACATCATCTTCTGATTTGAATTGTTTTAAATACCTCTTTCTCCTCAGATTGAATATGTACAACAATGCCCAAGCTTATGGTTGAGACAGAGACTCTTCAGAAAGTGAGTTAAATCATGTTAGAACAATATAGTTAATTGAATTGGTGTTAAAAAAAATGGAGACTATTTAGGCCTGTTAAAATATAGAGAGTTGCAGTTGTTTTACACTGGTCACAAATAAAGAGTTACTTGAATAAATGTCGTTAGGATTACTGAGAGAAATTTAGGGAAAAATAATTAAAAAGCTTACTTTGGTCGTAGAGGTAAAATTTGGTCAAGGAAAAAAATCACCTTAGCAAAGCAAAACAGGACCATCATTTTCAAATAATATAGTTGTTTTGGAATATTAATCTGACTTCAGTGAGATTTTATGAGATCTTTACCAGAAGATGCTTCCATCAAGCAGCAATCATGTATGTCAAGTCAATATTTGTGAACTATGAGACAGGGAGATCTGAAAATGGGATCTGTCAATATGCTGTTTAAAAATTCCATGGGATCAGACCAAAAGTTGTAATTAGCACAAGTCAGAGGCCATCATTTTTAAAGATGACATCAAAAGGGAACCAGAGTACCTACCATGGCAGTAGCTTACATTATCAGAGGAACCTGCAATTGTTAGCAATATAAATATGTAAATAAGATCAAGAAAACAAATCAATATGATGTCCAGAGAATTGACATGTCTTCAAGAAAATGATTTGCTGTTTTCCCAGTGGCAATTAGTGGCTGTAAACCACAGTGGTATTCTGAGAAGCTGCACTTGACTTATGTGATCCTAACGTAACCTAGAGAAGAGGAAGTAACATTTATTCCAAACCATAGGAAGAAGGGAAAGTTGTCCTGAGGATGAGATACTGCCCAGAAAGGTCTTAGGCAATCCACAATCATGTAGTATGTGAATCTTAGGGTGTATCGTGATAAAGCAAAAAAGTCATAGACCATTAAAGAGTGATTTGTTTGGTAATGACTGCTTGGAGAAAGTAAATTACATTTGGAGAGTAGAAAAGACATTATTGTTCTGAACTTTTATGTTATGAAGTTATCTTGAAAATTTACAATGCTTGGTATCTGATACTTGTTTAGTATCACAGAGCTTATTTGGGGGTTTGGCAAGACAAAATCCCAGTTTTAAGAAGTTAACTTGCAAATCAGCATGGAACTGTTATCATTTTAATTTAGGGGGATTGAGATACTGCAGCAATAGGTAACAGAGGTCTAAAAGTCCCTTCTAATACTGTTAGAAAAAAAGATATCTGGATTTCTGGCTAACAGAAGAACACTTCAGAAGCCATTACAGAGGAAAATAGCTGTGTCTGATTACTTAGGATCAAAAAGGAATTATGCTGATTTGAAAACACGATTAATGATAATTAAATTGCATTCCAGTTTCTGAAATTAAAGATAATCTGAGTTGGAGAAAATTAAGTGATTATAGAAGCAACTTTAGAAGATCTAAATAATTATAGTTTTCAAAAGCATGAAAGGGGAAGGCTCCTTTCTTTTACTTGTTGGCAAAATGATACTTGCAAATTGAGACTTAATAGCAAAGAGGAACAGCTACCTTCTTTATTACTACCTATCCCTAATAATTCTTATTAGAATCAGATTGTTTTTAAATTAATATCATACTCGCAGATCTTAATAGCTGCCTCTCTAAATTTAGCTGAGATACACGAATATGGCTTAGAAATAACTACACTAGCATTTGCTGTTAATGTCTGTTCATTTACTGAGAACAGTCTCTTTCAAATCTATGGTTTTTATGCCCTTTTAAAATATTTCCTTATTTCTGAGGAGGCATCATATTTTCAAAAACTTATTGTTTCATTTAGTTTTCTAATTTGGAAAACTTAATCAAGGTACTTTTATGAACTAAGATGGTTGTGGTGGCAGGTATGATAAATGAAACAGCAGTTGTTGAAGTAACAAAGCTAGTTAGTCATTTGCAGTCATTCATGCTGTATGTACCTTAGCCCCTCACATAGAGCTATAAAGGGATAATACATAGCAAGTGCTGTTAAATATTTGAGGTATAGAGGACAGTAGCTATTGTAGTGACAATCCAGATTTCACAACTTTGGGCTTCCGCCACAGACACTAATCTTGATCTCATAAAAGTGTGTGATGATAGAACTTCGAATTTAGTTGTTTCAGTCTTAGATGATTATTACAATGGTGATTAAAATTACTTGTTTTAAAAACATGTATTAACAATAACTGGTAAATTTGATTATTACAACAGTGATAAAAAAAGTCTTATATTGCACTCCATACGGACTGAATTTCGGAACATTGAGGTTTACTGGAAGAAAAAAATTAAATGCTCAGTTGAAGGTTTTATTTGCTATGAAGAATGAAATTACTTGGTAGAAACAGTGCTTTGGAAATCAAATCACTGTTCCTTGAGGAAACAGGGCTAAAGCTGGTTTAAACTTTATTTTGGTCCTCCTTGATTGTGAGCTAAAAGGTGTCCAGCACACCTTATGTGCCAGTTACACCAGCTGCGGTAACTGAAAGGCTCATGCCTTGAGGACTGCTTTGCAGGCTTGCACTTTACACTTAGTATGAAACTTGCAGTATACAACTTGGAGTGGAATCTGAGCTTGATGTGAATTAAGTGAAGCCAAATAAAAGGTTTGAGAATAAAAAACTTAAGCTATAGAATTATCTTTTTAAGTAGTTTACATTAGGTCTTAATTATGTAATTGGTTATTTATAAGTTACTCTTTTAATCCCTTTTACTTAAAGATCTATTTCTTTCATCTTGTTGGTGTTGACTCTGAAATTCATGTGCAAAAATACAGCTGTGTCTAATTCTCTGCTGATTTCTTGGAATTAATATGTGATTCTTGTTCTTGCATTTTTGCAGAGAAATAGGCTTAAGGCAACCTACTGCGTTGAGGGAATGAACAATTATGCTACACTTGTGAGTTCACAAGTATCATGTCAGTAAGTGGCAGCTCATTCTTAAAGTGCAGTTTCATGTTAATGTTGAGAAAAGGGAGAAAGTGGGTTTTTTCATCATGCTTTCCCAAAGTCACTTGTTTCTTTTGTATTTCTAATCCAGTTGTGATAGTAGATGACTAATTGTGCAGGTGCTTTATGTTCGTATGAAATACCATATAAGCAATCAGGTCGAAGTGGATGCAGTGTAGAAATTGTGAACAGAGTATTTACAGGAAGTAGCAACCAGAATGGATATGAAAATCTGGGATATCATACAGGATTAAATTGCTTATCTTTGTTTAAGAATTGCAGATTGCTAATTGAGCATAACAACAGGATTCTAAAGTGTGGGTGATAACATAAAGAGTACTGATTCCCTTTATTGTGAATAACTCAGTCTCCCTGAACTGCTTATGAGAAGAAACTTCCACATGTACTATTTTGAGTGGCTGGATAAAATAAAATAAAGTTTGCTCGTTTAATTAGCATATTGTTTCCCAGAAGAAAAAAAAAAAAGTCCTATTGTGTAATTTACTTTCCCCTAAATTTTTCTAGTGTTTCTGTATCTTTCCTGTCTGCAAGGATGAAACCGGATATAATTAGATCTGCTTGTTTTATGCCCTGTGCCTTGAGCCCTGCCCTTTGCAGAAAATTGTCAGTTCAGAATGTTTATAGGTATTATGTTTATTTGTGGTGTAAAATCCTGCAGTTTTCTGTCACAGTCAGAGGTGTGCCATTTGTCCAGTCATTAGGTCAAACATTTTTTATAAAACTGTTTGTATCAGTTTATCATGCACCTAAGCAAACAGTAATTAGGTATTTGACCACTTAGTGACACCAGTAGTTTTGAATCCATCTAAACTACTTAGTCATCTGCAATAAGATTTTTTCTTGCCCTCATCCCACTTAGGAGTTTAACAATGTTTGCTGTCATGGCCAGTCTACTTCAATTTGGTCAGTATACGTGAAGGTGGTCAAGCTGAGAAAATCAGAGATCTATTAAAAGTAACAGGCTCAGATGCATAGGATTTGATGTGTATACCACAGTCCTGCTGAGCCAGTATAGTACACTTGATTTGTGTGTACTCAGCAAATTCATAATCTGAGCACGTCAAGGTTCATACATCACTTGCACTTTCCATCCAGTATGTCCAGGCACCTATTACAGTCACTGCTTGAATGTTCTTCCTGAGTTTTGATTGTTCCATTAAAAAGAAATAGTACAAAATGTGAAATCTGGATCCCAGTCAAATTTTTGACAGCATGCTACATCTGGAGCTTTTTGTATTTAGAATTTTTCTTACTGTAAATGTAGGGATTATGCTTGTTTCTGACTTTGATTTGGATTCTGAACTCCCCCCAAACCACAAGTCCTTGCACGTCGCTGTTCTAAAATTTAAAAAATTGTTTTAATTGTGATTTTAATTGAAGTGGTCTTTGCTTATGAGGGTGGGATAGTTACTGGAAGGGGTGGGCAGGAAGTAAATCAGTAGGTACTAGAAGAATTTGTGTCCTGTGAAGGTTATGAAACTGTTGCTAATTAAGCTAGTAAAATCTTACAGTCTCTTCCCTCCCTCTGTCCTTTTAATCTGTGGCTGTTCTTCATAATGCTTACTCTGTAAATATCCAAAATGTTTATTGATCACCACTTGCAAACTATTCTAATTAACAGTGAAATTCATTAAATAAGCACATGGGAAACAACTCCATCTGGCTGTAGAAAATGAAATGAATATTTGGTAGTTTGTGAGTTTGTGATTGCAGTGTAAAACCCACATGAATAGAAAGTGTTTTTAGAAACATTTGAATCTCATTAGCAAAGTGTAACTTTTTTACATATTAAGGTTATCAAAATTTGTCATAAGGAAAATGAATCTTAAAAGTTCTTATTTAGTTTGTAAGGAAGGTTAATGTAACATTGTTCTATAATCACCAAAGAGCAAGTATATTAGCTAGTAGATACAGGCCTAGAAAAGTGAAGGGACAGGAAAATGGAGAAGGAATGAAAAACCTTACAGATACTCTGATCCTTGCAGGATCACATAATGTACAGTGAAGAAATATATAGAGATAGCAGGGAGGCTGATTAGCATAGAGAAAGGGCAAAAATCTAGGAAAAGGAATGTTCTTAGAGTGGAGGCAGGGGATGGCTTTTGACAGAGAGGAACAAAAACTAGAGCCAATAGAATGGCAGAAAATAATTTTTTTCTTCAAAGTCCTAAAAATACTTCTTTTGATAATGTTATACTTCTATTAAAAGTCTATTACACTTCAGGCTTTAAACTCCTTTTTTGGGAGGGGTCCTCTATTTCACAGTCTAGAAATACAAACTTTGAAGGCAACAGTGTATCTGTACTTAACAGAACCTGTGCTAGGTACACAATTTGAATTCTCAAATGGGTAGTTGGACATAATGCATTTTATAATGCAAGTCGGTAATCAGGATTATCTCTTGTGTTCATTTGTTTAGATTTAATTCAAGGGTTCAGTCATAACCTATATTGGGGAGAGTAAGAGATCTTGTATTCTCTGCATTGTGCCACATGTAGTTAAAAGAAGATCTGTACAAGGCTTGGTACCTAGCATTCTGTGTTTCAATGCAACTTTCGGAATTCCAAGGAACTGAGAAAATCATGTCTAGACAAAATAGAAATACAACAGTTACTAACAGGCATGAAAAGGCTTAAATCCAATACAGTCAGTGATTGCCACGGAGCTTTTATCTGGTGTAAGTTTATGTAAATATTCCCATTTTTCTCTAAGTTGAATTTGGTTAGAAAATGGTGTGCCACAGTAAGTGAATAAAGCAGACTGTCAGTGGTTAGTTACTTTAATTTAAAATTGCAATTTTAACATACTTCAGTCTTGTTCCAGCATAATCTAAATTTAGCAGTGTAAGATACACAAGGCAAATTAGCAGAAGGGAGAGAACTCTTTTAATCTGATAAAATGTTCATGATCTGAGAAGGCCTCTAGTCAAATGCAGCATGTTACAGGAGTCCTACATAAAGAATGCTAACAAGAGCTTAAAACAGGCAACAGTACAATGTTTGTAAGGTTTCTCTGGCAAGTTATTTTCTCTTTCTACAGTTCTCTGATGTTTTTCTTTAACGTAAGGGACTCCTGCTACTGGAAAGAGAGTGGTAAAGAAATATAGCTGAAATGGAAAATGCTTTTCCTTAAGAACAGTGACTAAGAGGTAATTGAATGGAATTAAAGAATTCTTGAGGAGTCAGCCATGTGCTACATTAGCTTGAGTATATATTTTTTGTTAGGATAGATTTTATATTTCAAAGCTGCAGTAACATTAGTCATTGAGTTAAAGGTTCGGGCATAGCCTGGCTGAGGCTAATACAGTGCTTTTAATTTTGCCCTTTGATTAGTTCGGTATCCAGAAGGGTTCTTCATTCTAAAGCAACGTTTCCATACCATCAGTGTTAATAATTGTTGGGACAGTTCAGTTAATTGATACTAGCATTAGTTTCTTCTGTTCTTGACATGCTTACAAGTTTTGTCCTATTTAGTATTTCTTGTTTTGAGTTCTTAGTTCCAATATTAGTCTTTTTTTTCCCCCAGCATTGACTCATTCCTTTGTTTCGACTTTCTATGTTCTTCCAGTCTTTCTTCACTCTGTTAGTCATAATCATAACTCTCTTTCTCTGAATCCATAAATGGCTCCAAGGGACAGACATTTTTAATAGAGGACATTTCAGAAGTTCAGATTAATGATTCATGAGTGTGCAGGTGAATGCCAAATTGCCAGGTTGCGGCTCCAGCATTTCACTGCTTTGGTGGAATATAGATTTCAAACACATGGGCCCAATACTTCCAGCAAGATGACTTCATATGGCCATTTTATTAGTTTATCCATTCCTACTTCTGTAAAGTGGCAAAACCAATATTATTCTTTGAAATTATTTCTGATTTTTTTACACTGAGTAATTATTACTTAATGATTATCAATTGGTTTAGAAATCATTGTTTTTGAGAAAGGTCTACTTGCACAGCATTGCTAGTAAATGCTATAAACCTATAATGAAATACAAACGCTGCTGGGTACAAGAAGTTATTGGAAAAACCAGAACTTTCATGGATTTCGAACAAATGTCTGCTATCTGAGATTTATAGCATGGGTGTGTACAGACTCTATGCAATTTGTTCTGAAAACCATTAGAGCTGTGGTAATTCTTAGTCTGTCATGGCATTTGCTGATAGTGAGAAAGAACTGAAGACAGAGGCCTGTCTTTCTGTAACTCGTTAGAGGTTTTTAATGAATGTTGCCACAGAACAACTGTTCCCATTGTCTCTCCCTTAGAACTCGAAATCTTTCTCTATGTTAGGAGAAAAAACACAAAGGAACTAACAAAAGATAACAGGAGTAAAAACCAGCATGTTACATACAGCATGTTCTTAAGCAATATTCAGAAGCATATCTTCAGCATTCTATGATGTTCACTAGATGAAAGAGTATTTAATTTTAAAATCACCGTTTTCTTTTTTATTTATCTACATCTATCTGTCACAATAAAGCATCTCTGCCTTTTAACAACCAAAGGGCAGATTCCCATCAGCAGAAACTGAGCTAGTGATGTGAATGCACAAAGGCAGAGGATGCTATCCCTTATAGTAACGTCTCACAATTTTTAAGGGTAATTATTCATCTGGAGTTGTAAGCAAGTGCATTAGAAATCCTAGTAAGGCACCTGGCTATCTATTTAGGCATCTAAATACCTTCAGCTGGTATCAATAGTAGACAGTTATTCTATGTGCATCATCTGGAGACAAAGTGGATGGTAAACAATATACTGTAACAATACAGTAAATTGTACACAAATGCAGTTATCAAAACCATATTTTCCCCTCTTAAGGTTCTTCAGTGAATAGTAGAGCAATGAAATTAGAATTTCATGCCTCATGAAGACAAATTTTGAGCAAAACTGGTCAAAAATAAAGCAATTTTTATAATGCTGAATTTAGACCAAAGTACACCACGAGAAAGTAGCACCACCTGAACTCTGTTGTGATTTACTCGCCAATCAAAAGCTTTGCAAATACTGCTCCTATTATAGGTATTGAATGTTCTATAACACGCTCTGAATTTACATCGAGAAAACCAAGTTTTAAACATTGTTGAGAGAATCCACTTAAAATTAATACAAATGGGCTTTTGTTCCTTGTAGAGAAAACTATAGATCAGAGGTTGGGAAAAGTTTTGCCATCTAGATTGGTAGACCTTCTGCTGAGTTTTGAAAGCCTTCTGGCTTTCAAAATTACATGCAATTTAATTCTTGTCTATTTTCCACAAAGCTATCCCTCTCAAATTATAGTATGGGTCAGCAGTGACCTGACAACACTGAAAATAATTTTCTGTGATATCCTGATATGTGCATATACCTTGAACATTTCTGTAGCTACTTCTTAATTCAGTTGCAATTTTTATGTTAAAGTTTTGTACAGGAATCATGCTTGTAAGATTAATTCTTTTACACCTTCATTCTTGAGGAAGAATTTGGCAATTAGATGGTCAGATAAATTTCTAATGTTGAATGGAAAGTTGTATAGCTTGTGATTTGAGGAATTTCAGACAGTATTATCATGCATATTTATAAGGTTGCAAGTCATTTTCAGTGGGGCATTTCCTTACCTGGGAATCATTACCTGTGTTAATATTAGTTAAGCTCCAGTTTACTGATATAGTAGGTCCTGAATTTTAAGATTGCATTTAAGTGCTTGTGTGAATAAGAACAGAATGGATGAAGGCTCTCCTTTATGTTTTTGAGATGAGATACATTTTCTTCAAACTCAAATCCCTTAAACAAGAAAGTATACTCCTGACTTTACATAGCTGACTAATAAACAAAGCTACTCAAATTGGTGGACTCTACATGTAAGAACAGGCTCACCTGAAACTGAAGTATTACTGTTGGTGGTCTGGAAGGGAAAAAAAGAATGTTAGCTGGCGTGCTACATTTCAATAGGATCTTAATTTCACGTGCAAACTTACATTTTTCCTGCTTTGTATTTCACATGTTTTTACATTTTCGTCTGAGGGTGGACTTCTAAGATGAAAGGGAATAACAGCAGAAATTTTAGTCACTTCATTTGTTAGACAAGTTTTGTTTTCTGGAAAACCTCCTCTCTTTTTCATATAAGATATTTTTGCCCCTTCACTATTTGCTGCTTCCTGTTAACTTTTGCGGACTGTCAACTGCTCTCAGTGTCTCATACCTGTAATTCTCAGAAATTTGTGGTTGAATTATATTTTGTTATTTTGTTGGATTAGGACCAACTCATGTAATATATTGCCTTATTGATACCTTTTTTATTTAAGCTATTTTCACCAGTCCTTTGTTGTCATTTATGTTGGTAGTTGAAAACTTCTCTCTCTCTGTTGAGGGTTGACCCCCAGCTAAGAAACCACCACAAGACCACCCAGACACAATTGCAACGACCAAATCTGCTTTGTGCACCCAGGCTTTCTTCACAGCTATCTCAGTCACTTGGCCTACCTAGCTGACTTAGCTGTTCCTGGTGCTGTCCCTGAGCTCCTGCACTGCCCTTGAGCATACATGCTCACACACATGCCCTTGATATAGACAGTACTTTGGAAGATTTCCCCTTTGCATAAAATGTTAATGAAATTGAGAAACGGAAATGTTTATTTTTGTCTTGATTGATAAAATGTCAATTGCTGTGCCCATTCCATTGGAAGTTGTTGACAAATTTAATTGTCTAACCAAATTTCTAGAACTCGGATAACTTTTAAGTCTTTCCCCTCATGTGTGCAATACCATGGTGTATTTTGTTTTACTTGATCCCTTTTGTTAAAACATTGTGAAATAAAACTCTTCTGCTCTTCATAAATTTCTTCTTTTGGGAATATATGTGAGCAGATGTCATTATTTAAGCTTCCCATCAGTCAATCCTTTTAAAACTGTTACTTAGCTGCATTTCTTTATTTGGCACTGACATGCATCTAACCACTGTCTGTTTTAGAAGCAGTCACTGGGTAACACTGTTGCAAAATTAGAAAATTCTTAAAAATCTTAGGCAACCTTAGTTGATTTATACTTTTTGACTCAGTTTGACAAGATGTCTGTTAAGAGTTAATAGACATTTACTTACTGAATGAGGTTTCAAAGTCTTTGAAAGTAGAAACAAGCCTACATAGCCATGGCAGTCAGATCTCAAGCTCATTTCTTTAAGCAAAATTAGTTTGTATTCAGACCATACTCATTAAACTATGCACACAACACATTTTTTTATTTTGAAATAAATGTAGGGTTTCACTGCTATGCACAGTGCTGTTTAAGCCCAGCTAATCAATGCCGTTTCCACCAAGGAGCAGATGTTTTTTCAGCAGTCATACTTTCCTAGGTTGTCTTGGCCACTTCAAGTTAATAGTTTTGGAAACTTTTGAATAAACAATCCTAGGTTGCATCTTTCCTACTTATTTATTGTTGCACAATTATTGTTTTAATTTATTTTGTTGTTTTAATTTATTTTAATATGGAATTATTATAACATTTTGGTTTTGGAGGCCACTGATGAGACAGAGCATCGTGGCACTGTAGCATGTTTAAGAAGCCAGCATAGGGAGCTTCAGTCTTACAAAGTTAGACAAGGTAGTTAAGGATGTTGATGGAGTATCTTGTGTTCATGTGTTTGGCTTTTTGACTTGGCTCACCCATGCACACAATTTGATTAAGGAGTGTTCTTGCTAAGAATTCCATCTGTAGATCTTCTGTTCTTCCACATCTCATAGTGTGCTGTGGCCAGTGTTCCGAAGAGGCTGGAGATAAAGTTCCCGATCTTAAACTTCAAGTGAACTAGAGCTTGGGTGTTTTGTAAAGTTTGAGAAATTGTGGCTTTAGAAAGTGGGTTAACTGGTCTGTATACACATATCTAAAACAATATCTCTCGACTGAAATATGAACTTCTCCCATAAAAATCTAATTTCCCTGTTTTAAATGTCACCTTAAAGGAAAACATGTTACATGTCCCTGAAAGAGCATTTCATCTTTTTGAGGGTTCATAATCATTCTTGTATGGAGGTTGATGCTTCAAGTAATAATGAAGTGGTTTGCTATGAAATGTACTTTAAATTTTTTTCTCATTGCCTTTTGTTCTTCTGTTCTGATAGTCTATATATCCATGTAGACTAAGGAGGATGAGAAGAGAGGACAGCACTGAGTTATGCTTTGGTAAGCTGTTTTTGTAATGACTTGATTCAGTTTCTCATTCTGAAACAGCTCACTGTCATCAGTTTCAAAGTAATTTAATGGCTCTACTAGATCTAAATCAAAGGTGATGTTCATATTCTTACTTGGTAGTTGTACAAGTCTTGAGTCAGCATTGGTTGTGGATGAATGGACACATTATATATAGTGGCTTGAACCCACCTAGGAAATGGTTAACTGCTTTCACTTATGACAAAGAACAGCAGCTTTATTTTCCTCTGCCTGCTAGAGGCCAGTGAGGTGTCAGCATTTAACTTCTAGTCTTGCTTTTAGAATTTAGTATAGCATTTTGTAATCAGTAGAAGCATTCAGTAAAGCATTTAAACATGCGCCTCTGTCAAAATGTATGATACTATGTATGCTGTCTGTATTATTCAATGAAAACAGACTATGGTCAGTAACTTGTGAAAAAAGGGTAAGATTCTGAAAGGAGAAGGCAGTGATGTGAAAGGTGAGGAAGTAAATACGGAAAGAAGAAAGAGCAGGGTAGCAGCTAGGGTAGTAGGCAAGTAACTTGAAGTTACACTTCAAGCGAGGAGGTGAGGACAGCAAAAATAATGAAATAAGTAAAGGTGGTGCAGGGTTATGAAAGAGCGAATGGAAAGGAAAATGTAACGGAAAAGCTTGATCATCAGCAAAACCTGAAAGGATTAAATTGGAACCAAATGCCTCACCAAACTAAGTGAAAACAGTTTTGTTCTGTATTATATGAAAAGAGTGGTGGGCCTGTGCCAGCTGAGTGCCCCTTCTCTGCTGTAATTTATATTAAGATGCTGCTTGCACTGATTTGGTCTCAGAAGCCGATAGACAGAATACAGAAAACAGGCCATTAGCAAGAAAAGTAGTGGCTTTCTGTGTCTGGAGGCAAGTGGAGTTCCTACTCAGCACCTTAGGGGGAGTCAGGAATTTCTCTTTCTGCTGCTCCTTTTCCCCTATTTCTCCCCCCCCCTAGTTTTTGGGTTTTTTCACCTCGTGTGGAGCACAATGATCTGTGAGGAATTGGGAGTTAATAGCTGTCTAGCTTCAGGTCAAGTTGCAGCCTGAATTCAGTTTATTAGCTGATCCTGGACCCCCCTCTTTCCTGTCTGATTTTGCTAGGTCCATGCATTAAGTCTATTCTTAAACTTAAGTTTGCTGTGGTTTTTTTTTTTCTACTCTTTCTCTTCCCCTCTTACAGAGGTGTTGAAGGTTTACCCTTCAGTCTCGTTTCTGACACTATGGGAGTTTATCAAAGATCAGTGCTGAGGTGATCTTATGTTAAGAACATAAAAGAATGAAAAAAGATCAAATTGTTTAGATTTGCACATAATGAAAACAGGAGGTGAAATGGGACCCAGAGCTGTCCAGAGGCTGGGCAAGTAATTTTTATGACTTTGGTGTTTGAAATGGGAAGTAATGAGTCTAGTAGAGAATAATTATCTTTTATTATTGCTTTGTAAGTATTCACAACTGCACCACTCTGCTCCAAGGCTGGATTATGGTGGATAATCTAATCCTAAATTAAAGCACACAGGATTAAATTAAATTAGAGCACATGAAGTATTGCACAGATCAGGAGGACAGTTAATAAAGTGCTGAGAAGACTACCCCCAGACTTCTATTACATTGTCTGTTGAGAAATAAGGGAATGGTCTAGAAAGGAGGAATAAAGTTGATAAATCCTAAATCTATTTTATTAGAAAAACAAGTTATGGGTAAGAGAAAGGAAGAATATTTGTACTTCTATGAAGGTACAAATGTATTTAAATTTCATTTAAAATAGTCACAATGGGGACAGAATGGGAAAGAAGGTATACTTAAGATGTTTGATGATTTTAATATACACATTACTGATTATTGTGCTGAATAGACCTTAGTGACATATGAGGTCCTCGAGATAATTATTGGATTATTGGTTCAACGACTGCCCTTGAGCAGCTGTTAAAACTTGGTTTTATCTTCAGTTCAGCTTAAAAGTACTATAATCCTAGAATGATCTTGCAGATCTCACTGGAGCTCCCTGGAGAGAAAGGTAGAGGAGAGTTACAGTAAGAATAGAGTCAGGTCACCTAGGATTTCAATCTTTTACACATGTGCTGCCTTCTTTATTTTCTTAATAATGTGAAACCACTTCTTTATCTTAGATTGATTTATGAGGAGTATTTATTAATATACTGATAGGTTTTAAACCATTCCATAGATACTGTTACCAGGCAAAAGTAGAATACTTGGGAATTTTGCAATTACTTGAACAATATATTATATCACAGTTCAGGTTGTGTTTTACTTCAGTGAATTTTTTCTTAATTCATGTTTGTATTAATCCTTTTTAATATACAGTACTTTTCATCTTCATCACTTATCTCTTGAGAGTGTACTTCTACTCATCTTTTCACTTGTGAGCTCTCCAATAACATTTTTAGATTAGGTAATGCAACATAAATCACTTGAAAATGCAAACAAATTAGACAATTCATTAATAACTTGGAAGGTAAAGAAAGAGGAAAAAACATTTTTTTTTCTGTGACATGGCACTTCGTTTTGAGTAATATTTTACAGTACCTTCTTACTGATGTTTTGGAAAAAAATTGCTGAACCAAAGTCAAATAAGGTGTCTTATGTTTTCATGTGGTTACAGTGCCATGATCACTTGAAGTAAATATACAGCGGGGTTGCTGCCAAACAGGACTGTCCTAGCCTTTTTGCTGCCTCTCTTGTGCTGACACTTTTGTGATTGTGCAGTCAGACAGTTCAGGGGACTGATTTGGCTTTAAATCATCATGCACCGCAGATCCCGCCAAACAAACCTCTAGAGCACAATCAGAGTGGGAAGCTGAGAATAGGACTGCCTCATTTGGCAGCAGCCCAAATTTATGTTGGCTTAACAATATCATGAATCAGCCATCTGAGTTATTTATTCAAGCCTTCAAATAATGTTTCATATGCTTTACTTTAGGTATATTTATAATCCTATTAAAAATGATGAGCTTGTTTACATCTTGAGTTTACACACATGTAAGCATTTGCAGCATGGAGGCTTTATTTTGATACATTTGGGAATTTTAATAAAGCTTATTGTTTTTCAGTTCCATTCAAAACTAAATGGATATCAATCTTTGAAAGGTAACACAGGTCACTCAGAAGATAAAATATTGCTTTGATCTTATTTGGTTGCTGATGTATAGGTGGTTGTGTGTGCCAAATGCAGTTTTCCACAACTGAAAGAAAGTGCTCTTTAGACAAAGGTTAGACCAGTTGAATGTACATTCTTTAAATAATTTTCTCTTATTATGTAGTCCCATGTAAGCTGTTTTCCCAGAAAATGCTTGTGCTGTTTGCACAGTAGAAATCATAAGGTGTAGATATGACCACCTTTATAACTAATAAGTTAAGTATGGACAAAGCAGAAGTCTAATAGGTTTTTTTACTGTCTACTATTTTTTCTTAGCAAGAATAAGACAAATGACATCATAAGGTCTGAAGCTGTAGAAACAGCCTTTTTTCTTAAACAAATACACCCTCAGACATGACCCCTTCTGTCTTAAGATTGCCCAAGTGACATACAGATTTATAAGCTTCACACATCTGCCAGGTACACAACAATATATGTGGAATATCTTATTTTATTCATTTTGCACCCGTACTTGCCTCCCTTCCTTTATATTATTTTGAATTTAGTAAGTCTTTGATGTAATCTGATTTTTTTTCTTTCTCATAACAGTCTTGGAAAAACTGTTGCAGAATTTATGCCAACCTGGCTGGATGCTCTGTTCACAGAGAGTAGTTCTCAATGATCTGCTACTGAATTGGAATTAGTCAGGTTTTCCAGGGGGACTGTCCGGAGGTTTGTACAGCTTTGTATCTTAATTAGTGGTTCAAATAATGGAGTAGAAAGTATTATACTTGACAGTAGCATGCAGCTGGGAAGAACAGAACAGGTTGGAAGGCAAGTTTGTAACCAAAAAAAAGTCATGACAAATGGAAGAAATGATCTAAAAATCAAAGCCATAGTTCAGTCAGAAGTGTACATTGCAGTTGGAATTTATCAAGCACATAAAGGTGTAGGTAGGATTAAGTAGGAAATCAATTTTTTTTTTTTTTTTTTAAAGGATCGGATAGTTGAGGTTCCCAGGCTGAAGAGGGGTCAAAAATACTGTGCTGTTGTGGAAAAAAAAAAAAAAAAAAAGCAAATACAGTACTGAATTATATACATAGTGGTAGCATTTGTAAGACATAAGATATATATATATATACAATAAAATAATTGTTCCAACTCAGCTTAGATGGAATCATATTCCCAGTTTGAGGGGAAAAAAATCAGGATTGATGCAAACCATTGGGAGAGGGGGTCTACAGGAGAGCATAAGAATAGTTCTCTTTCCCTGCATTTTGTATTATTCTTCAAAGATAGTTAATGGAGTTTCTTCAGCCTAAAGAAGAAAGATGTGAGAAGGTGGAGGAAAGTGTAGGAGGAGAACTTAAGTATCTTCAAGTATGTAAAAGACTGTTTCTAGCTGAAAAGGCACTACCTGTTCCCACATATCTGTAGTGCTTACGTCAAGAAGCATGAACTTAAATCTGAGGAGTGAAGATTCAGGATAGATGCAGATTAAAGCTTTATCATGAGAGGGTACAGAAGTCCTCGAATAGATTCAGTGGGGAAGGCAGTAGAGTATCCATAATAGGAGAGTTTTAAACAATGAAGACAATGTCTGTCAATAATGACCGGGAACTGCTAAACCTGCCTTGAGGTCAGGAGATGGCCGAGCTAATAGGGTTCCTTCCTGCTGTATGACCCATGTAATTTTAATGTCAAAATAGTTACTGTTTTTCCAAACATTAACTTTGCAAGTTATCTAAAATACTCATCCTGTCTTCATGAGTATATTTTAGAACCTATTAGCTACTGGATCGTGTAAATATTTCAGACCAACAGATGAATAAGTTAGGGTGACTTGTCTTTCTAATGAAGTTTGGATGTTATCCCTGTGAATCATGGATTGATCTCAGTGTCCTGGGAAATTTTTTGGACAGTGCTTTGTCCTGTACTTTCACCTGAATGGGATTTTCTCTGTATCTTTTCAAACTGTGAACCTAGGAACAGACACATGTTCATGCTGTACTAGAAGACTAATTGCTCTTGTTACTGTAGTAATAAAACCAATAAATCATTATTCTGTTACAGTCAATGTTCCATGCTTATTTTTGTTACACATCCCACTCCTACTTCTGTAATGAATCCTAGCTATGTTTAGGTACGCATCTTAAAAGTATAAATGCCCATCTGTTTGTATACATCCATAGCCTTTTCCGTTTAAAAGCCCCCATTTGAGTAATGAGCGTCAATATCACCCAGCAAATACTTTTTTTGCATAGGTTTCCACACAACATGGTCCAAGAACCTACTTTTCAACAGCATGTAATGTAAAGGAATCAAAAAGCCACAGCAGTGATGGTGTTTTATAGCAATAGGGCAAAAAAGATGAAGGATACTGTCAATATGCTAGATCCTGTTCTTCTAATAGGGAATATATGTTTTTACTGTCAGGGCAACAAACTGAATAAACTGGTTTATGCAAATACAAATTGTAACAAAAGATACTAAAAAAGCCTGCGTAAGTCAGATGCTGTCAATTTGTTATGGAACACTTGGACATCAAATTTAGGGATGAAAATTCAGCATATGAAATGCAATTGTATGCTGTTAATAAATGCAGAGCGGCATAATCCCATCTCATTAGCTGTGAGAGCAGATTTATAGGGATGTCAGTTCAGGAAACTGCACTGCAGTACAGTAGATTAGTCCATTACTGTGCAGACAGGCTGCCTTCTCACAGCAAAAGCCGTCACGAACCTCTGTGCATTAACCACCTGGAAATAAGTTGATTTCTCTCAGAGTTAAAAAGCCTCTGACTCGGGAAGGAATATACTTATTCATTCCCACAGAAAGTGTAGCAAATAGAATATTTCCAGCAAAAGAGATAAATGACCATCCGAGGATCACTTTGTGCAAAATCTCAAGGGAATACTTTTCAGGAAGCCATTTTAAGTTCTTTTAAAAACAAAGCAAAGCAAAAAAAGCCCACATTACCTAGCCCCTTCTTCCAAATATAAAATGTTTGAAAAAGCAAAGACAGTCCCCAAGTTAACCTGTGTAGAAAAATTTTGTCTGCTTGCTTGTTTTCATAAAATGTCTTTATAGATAAGTTAGTGAATTTGAAGATTGTGTTTATGTAATGAGAAGCCTTTAGATCACAATTCTTGATAACATGGATATACAGGATTATGTCAGGGGTTTTTTTAAGATATTTGCACAAATGCTTAGTTTTAAATTCTTAGGTTGATTTCTGTGGAGTTAGTTAAGCATGTGTTTGCTTTCTTTCCTCTGTGGGAACTGCTTTACAAAATCAGAAGCGTAGGTATTATGCCAGTGATGAAGGGCAAATGTGCTCTTAATAAGAAGCATAGAAAGCAGCCTGTTTACAAAGCAAGTTCTGACAGGCAGAAAGAACAAGATTATTACTTTCAAATGCTGTTCTGAAATAACTTTCAACAAGGGTAAAGCAGGAAGTTGGTTTCCCAAGATATACTCTGGAGGCGAACAGTTCTTTGCAAACCATTTGCTACACTGGTTTAGCCTTTTATTTTGTTTGCAAACTGTTTTACAACAGACTTCGAATTTTACAGTTTTGTTCTCCTGAGTTATTCGGCAAATACTTAATGAGGACAAACTTCATCTTGTGGATTGTTTACTAATTGCGTTTTCCATATGTTTATATGTTCAGCTTTTCTGTTGAGGGATTTCATCGCTTTCATCACATGCTTGAGGACTGTTTTTTCCAGAAATGATTATATGTAGCATAGTGCTGGAAAAAAATCTGGAAGCACTAAAAATCTTTACTTTCTCTGTGATGGAATCTTTGAGACCTTGCATGCTAAGGATTCTATAGAACTTTGTTTCATATATATTTTGAAAAATATGTCTGTTTGCAGCTCTTCACTCTAAAAACTGTTGTTATTAAAACCAGCCTGATGGTGGTGTTAGCAGCTTTCATCTGTATGTGGAGCTTATGCTTTGTCAGATAAAAGCATTCATTTTCAAAAAATGATAGCCAACTACTGTGTCCACACACCAGGCAGTCTGGTTTATGTTTTGGGTTTGGAGCAGACTTAGAGTTTTCAGATAATACATATATAATCTTTGCCCTTTTACCTCCTGAGTTCAGTTCTCTTCTGTTTCTTTTTTGCACGCTCAGATTTGCAATCTTTCTACTTCTCTGCCGACTTATGTTCCCTGAGACCATCTCAGCTTTTTCCCGCTGTTCTTCCAGTATTCACATAGCCAGCCATGGGGGTGGCCTGCCAGGGTTCAAGCGTTGGGTTTTTTTCAAGCTCTCTGTGTTATATTGTTTGCTAATATATTAAATCACCTGCTCGCAAACTAGAAAAGCTCACCTCCAGTCACTACCTGGCTCTTGGAAAAGTAATTGTAGAGGGGTGGATGATTAGACCAACTCAGCATTTCAAGTAGGCAACATGTTGGTGAATATGATTTCTTCTTACAGCTCTGTTTGGGTTTTGAATATGCCTAGGGTATCTTCTAGGAGACAGAGAAAAGATTGAATTATGCCTATCATTGAAGTGAAATGGGAATTTGAGACTATTAAGGGTTTTGGAAGCATTACAGTTTCTGCACTGATGAAATCCACAAGTTCTTTATGAAATCAGTCTTACAGGATGCGCCTAAGCACTGTGAATGTTTAAAGTGTAATTCTTATTGATTTCAAAACACAACATGACATACGTTGTCTGACTCCTACTCTGTATTTATTTCTTTGTAATTTGGGAAAAAAGAGGAAGAGAAACAGCAGAACAGGACGTGAGTCTACCAATATGTCACATAACATGTGAGCTGTTCTTTCCCAAATGAAGTCACTCACAAAAGTCCATTCTCTTCCATATGAATAGAAATCAGCCTTTGTGCAAAAGGATGTTAAGGGAGGTCTGTCTCAAAGGATGTCACCAAAATTTTAAACAGGGCGTCTTTTAAGTATGGAGTGTACTTCTAAACCAGTATTGCCTGGTCCTCTCTTGTAGTACAAAGAACACTAAAACATATAGACACAGTTTCAATTAATATTATAACAAGAACAACTATAGGAAATTATTATTTTTTTTCTAGCATGGAAAAAGTATGATTACTTGAACCTGTCAGGTTGCATGTACTCAAGCTTTTTCTGTTCCAAAAATCTGATAAGATGTTTTGAAACTTTAAGCTACGTAAGTTCCATATATGAGAGATGCTGAGTGTAAGATCCTCCATAGGGAAGCAGGATGGCTGTGCTGAACAATACTTTAGCCCTGTCTAAAGACACACTTAAATAGCTGAGAGTGATACTAGTAAGAGGACTTCATGTCAGCCCAGAATCTTTCTGCACAGGTGGAACTAAAATTTATCTTGGATTTCTGCACAGAAAATCTAAGAAAAACTAAGGTCTGAGAGAACTGACATTAAAAAAGTCAGAAAAGAGACTGGTTTGGACTATTATCAGTGCATGTCTATTCTTTCTCAAGTGAAACAGATAATATTACTTATGTAGCTGTGATACATATATGAAAATAAAGGTCAGATGTCACCCTGGTTTTAATCTAAGCCTAGGAAAAAGCCTCTTGCTTAGTTAAAGAACTAGCATCTGCTCAAAGTACCATCTAAATGTCTGCCCCAATTTGATCCATGTAAATCAACAGAATGCAGCAAAGCTTCTGTAAGGCCCATAATAGGTCAAGGAGCCAAAGACTGACTACATATCTTTTATTAGCATCCATTGGTGAAATGTCTGACAGAAATGGCAGCCTCTGGAGAGAAGTAATTGATTACATTGTGTTCTTTTCTTCCTCTTCTTAATGACAGCCACCCATGCTAAGCTTACAGGAGCTTGGTAAAATTATAAGAAAGCATTTTGGTTAGAAATGTTTAAAATCAGTTTATCAACTCACAGAGTATTTCAAAATTGCTTGGGGTTTTTTGTCCCAGTTTTTAGCACATGGTATTTTTAACACATTGAGTGTTTTTCCAGGATGGTAAACTTGACTTTCAGCTCTTCTTCCTTGCCTTGGCCATGTATAATCCACATAATTCTTTTTTTAATAAGTGGGCTTTTTCTTTGTATTTTCTGTTCTAAATGATAACTCAGAACTATGCTCCTTAATCATGGATTTCTATAAGTAAGAGGTTAAAACTCTTACCAGAAACTGCTTATTTGCAGGACCCACATTCTCTATAGTCAGTAGATTTAAGACTGACTGACTTCTGTGGCAATGCAAATGCAGTGAAAAGACATAGTGCAGCAAATTAATGTAAAAATGAAAGCAGAAGGATTTTTTTATTGACCTAAATTATGAAAATGAAGATACAAACAGAATATAATATTTACATAACTTGTTTCATTACTACATTCAGTTTAGTTTATGCTTCCTTAAATTTTTGATGTGCTTCAGAGTTTTTAGCTGACAGTTATTGCTTTCATATAGAGACTATCTAGTGAGATCTGAGGTTTGGGAATTTGGTGAAAGAATAGTTTTGAGATTCAGCAGCCCAGCTCTGAGAGCACTTGGGATTGTTGGAAGATGCTGCTGAAGGTTAAATATTAAAACTATTATGTGTCTGAGTTCAGATGACAAGAAAGGAAGCTCTCCATATGGATCTAAGTTGCTGTACAGTGCTTTATTCCTGCTCTGGAAGATGATGTAACAATAATTTACATGTAATCTATCTGTCAGAATGTTTTCAAACATTTCACTTCATCAGAAGACTTATAAATCTCTCCAAATTTTCTGTGGATTTCAGATTTCATGTGTGTTTTTAAAGATACATACATGCAAACAAAATATAAATGCACTCACACGTGGACTTTCATGTTGAACTTAATACTTATGCGGCAAATTCTGTGGTTAGAGAATCATAGACTAAATGGGCTTCTTATGTGTATGCAGCTAAATAGTTCCAAAGACCTGTGGGAGAGTCTAGTTTCAATGTCAATAGCAAGCATTCACAAATACAAATATTAGCTGCTGTTTATCACTACTTCTTCTTCTTCCTTATATATTTATTTCTTTAAAAATCTCTATGCTATGCTAGTGCAGATCTTTTGATGTCAGGATTACAGAGGACATCACTTTGGCACCAGAGTGCCAAAAGACATGGTTGTATTGTCATTTGGTGACTGGCCTAAGTAGAGGAATTTGTATTGGTTCAGCAAGATACCTAAAATAAGTTGTCATCACATTTTATGTAACTTAGCTCCTGTAAGCGCAGTAAATTGCATTGTGTCTCAGGTCCCAAGCCAGTGGGTCAAATGAATCCATTTTGTTCAGCTTGTAAGTGTTTTGGGACAGCAGCTACTAGGTGTCATATGTTAGTGAGGAATTTAGCCATTGACTCTGTGGAAATACTGGATGTCTTGGCAATGAGGAAGTGACAGTCATCCTCCTCATTGCTTATATTATGTTTGATGTGATTAAGAGAGAATTAAAAAACCCCTAGACAAACAGAACTGATAGGCACAAACTTGCTTCCTGAAAACAGACCTGACAGTAATCTGTTTCCTGTTCAGGGATATTGGGGGTTTTTGCACCTTGAAGGGACTACGCCCAGCAATACAACCAATCATTTGGTTAGTAAAACATGAATGCAAGTCATAAAATTAGCCTGTTAATCATAGTTGTAACCCTTTTAAGATTAAAGGGCAAATAAAATGTTGTGCCCTCTGCGCTACTATACCGGACATTAATTAATTTCTCTATCACTTAAACTGTCATGACAGGTGATGATGTGCTGGTTGTAAGCAGTTACAACTAAGGTTATTTTTAGGGAAAATATGTCAAGGAAGTAAAGCAACAGAGTTTACAACTGGCAAAAGCTGAAAACAAAGGTTGTCTAGCATTTATTCATGATTTGTCAGACATTAAATCAAGAGCTACCAAATCAAAAAATACTATGGCAAAAGGAGAGATTGAGACAACTAGCCTTAAAATTACATCAAATAAAAGCAAAACAAGCAGATAGGACATTTAAAAACATGGAGGAGCCACAAAAAGCTGCAATAGAACATCAGGTGGTAAGAAGATCCGAATATACAAAGGTAAGCTTACACTGATAGCAACAGCGGTTTGCTCACTTTATGGGTCACGCAATTATACCATAGCCAAATGAACACATAAACAGAGAAAGGAAGGAAATGTACAGTGAGAACTACTTCTCAGCGTTTTTCCAAATACAGTCATCCTCAGAATTCAACTTCCGTCACCGTTGAGGGATGGCCATGCTAAAAAAGGCGATTTCAGTGGTTTCAGTTTAGATCATCAAACAGAAAAGAAGCAAGGTCTGTGCAATACAACACAGAGTAACGGATTTTATCTTCACTGGAAGCTTTATTGTGGCTCAGATGGAACAGCTTGATACTATTAAGGAAAAACAGGCTAAGTATGTCAAGCCACGCTGAAGTGTAGCTTTTCAACTGGCATCATTTGACTTAGACAAGTAAGAGAAACATGTGAGTGAATTATTTTGTACCTATTCTTCACAATCTAGTCTAACAACGTCAGAAGTATGGAAGCTGAGGAGCTGACTTAACCCAGAGGCTTCAAGACTGAATGACAAAATGCCAACTATCAGACAAAAGAAAATAATGACATTTGTCTTCCAAGACATTATGTAAGAATGAAAATATTCTTTTCAGGAATGATTTGCAGGAAGAACTCTCTATTAGAATTTATATAGAATATATGGAGGGAAATACTAGGTGATATCGATGGGGGGGGGGGGAAACACCACCACCCCCACCACCCTCCAAAATTCCCCCCCAAAACCAAACCACCAGATGTAACAAAGACAGCTTTGTGAATATGGAATAAAGAAAGTCACTACAATTGCCGTGGTGTTGCGTTAAGAGTTACTGTCACGTAGGAGTCTGAGGAGTGGCTAGGGGGGGAACCCTCATGTTGAGTCACGAGGTTCAGACAGGACCCCCTTGCTTTCTGAACTCCTTCTCAGAGAGGAGTCTAGGTGCGGCTAGGTCCAGTCTTAGTCTCAGACTTGGTCAACGGTTTATTTTCTAAGGACTGTGTGTATAGCCACTTATCAGAGTCAGAGCCCTCTCAGGGCTTTCGCTAAGGCGACAGCATTAATTTACAACATTATAAGTCCAGTCGTGTCCAGTGTACTGAACTTCACGATTATGGGTTCACTAATAACGCGCTACACCCCCAGTCTAGTGGTGTTGCATGAACTATCACGGCCACACATAAAGAGTCTGGTCATGTTCAATGAGAACTACCACGGCTAGATCAGTGAAGAGTGCAGTTTATTAGAGCAACAGACACACAGATTCTTTGGATTACCAGTGATAAATTCACTGCCTGCAAAGCACATGCAAATACCAAGAGTATGAGTAACGCTGCCGGCTATAAACGTGTTAAAAGATAATAAAGCGATTGTATAGAGATTTCTAAGTTTCCCGGGGAGGCACTTGGAATAACCAAGTGTTTGACTCTTACCCAAAGGTGTCCCGATGGGGGGGAAGAGAGGCTCAGCCTGTCGACTGATCCCAGACATCAGAATGGTATACAATGGTGTCTTCCCTAACATTCTCTCTCTCTTAAGCCATTTTATACTATTTTTCACCTTTCGGGTGGAGTTTGAGTGACTCTAGTCATACATACCTTTGTTTAGGATTGGTGTAAAGTTTTCTCGCTTCGCTTTTAAAGGTATAAGCTAGGAAAATTCAAAGCGCAAGCTTAGTGAGGGGTGGTTGCACCTTGGAGGCAGGTAGCTTTTGGGATGGAAGAGTGTTTTGGTATTATAATGATGTTATAATGAGCAAAGTTCACCAAAAGGACAGCGTTTTGTCAAAAACGTGGCAGGCTGTTGGCCCAGGGTAGTAAATATGCAGTTTATCAGTTCCATGATACCTTCAAGTTCCTATATTATTACAGAGCCTGGCTGCAGTATCTCCACACCGCTCCACCCTCCAAGCAGTACCTCTTAGAGTCAGCACACCAAGTTCCCCTGGCATTACTGACATGTAAAGTTACAGGCCTAGGGAACTTCCATGGAATGGATTCCTTGCATGTCAGCCGCATTCCACCTGGGGAGCTTCTTCAATGCTGTGCCTTACCTAAAAGTGTGAATATAAGTTCTAATTTCTAAGTCACCTCAGCAATTATCCCACACATGATAAACCATTCTTCACAAAAAAACCCCTGTGCTCATCAGAAGATACTTCCAGTATAATGACTCTGAGAGAAAATATTTACCATAATGTTACTTGTGCTGGTCTTCCTAATATGTTTCTTGCCTGTCTTGTGATTAAGCCAGGTCAGGTTCAAATCTCAGGTCAAGGAGAAATTTCTGGAGGGGTGGTGTTTCTGGGATTTTTTTGAAAACTGAAGACTAAAACAAGACATTTAATGAAAATTGTGTCTATTGTTTAGCTTCCTAAAATTTAGGACGTTTCCCTCATTTTTTCTGCACACATAAACATCAAGGGGGGAAAAAAAGGTGGAATTTCTAGGAGGAACAAACCAAATATTCAGATCATGTTCTCAAAAACAAATAATGTGATTAGGGTATGCTTATAACTCAGCTTTATTCTTAGTCTGTATAGGATGGATAGCTTCATGAAACAAAGGTGTTCTTAAAATTCAGTACCCCATTTTGGCTTTGGCAATGTCATCTTGCTGAAAAATCTGTAGCACTGGCAACTTTTATCAGACAGTGTTGTCTTTCATTTGACTGTGTTAGAAAGATAATTTGGTGAACCCATCCAGAAAGAAATGTTGAAATTTATAGAGGTTTTTGGGGGAAGTTCTGCCAGATTTACAGGAGCTGTAGTTTTGGATTGGCTTATTTCATTTTTTTACTATTTTGGAGAAACTGAAGAAAGTGGGCTGAGCACTGAACTAGATGATCTTTTGAGGATTTAGACTTGTTTATAGTCAGGTCACTGATGGGGTTAGGGTCAGACAAGAACTGGAGCTAGTGCAAGAAATTCAGAAGAAGAATTAGATGTATTTCTGGACACAGGGACTCATCCCAGAAGTTTTGCTATACAACTTGCCAAAAAAGCATTCAGAGATGCAAGATCCAAGAACTCTTCAAGCAGTGATGTTTCATAGGCTTTCTGAGGTAGCTGTGATCACAGACTCCTAGCTGCTCTTCCAAGTTCAGTAAATCTTTAATTACAGTGTAGGACATATATTCAAATGATGTTTCAATTTCTAAATGCTTTTTTACCTTTGAAGAACCTTACCACAGCTGATAGACTTTATAGAGCCCCACAAACCTGCTAAGATTAAATAAGCAGAATTGCTCGTAAAAACTGTTGTAGATGGGGTAATTATTTTTCCCATCAGAGAAAAATGCTGGAGAGACTTCAAAGAAGCAAACAAAAGATAGAGAAAAGAGCGAGCAAGATGAACAGAGAAAGGGAATTGGGGGCAGGGGGAGGGAAGCAGATGTGATATCGAACCATATGATAACTAATTGCAGACTAAATTGTCCAAAAGAGACAGAATACGTGTTCACTTTATGGGTGCAGATCTGATGGCAGGGTAGCATAGAGGTGTCTCCCAGTGTCTGTAACTGAGGTCAGCCAGGTATTAATTGTCCAGGCAATTATCAGTATGTCCTCTGTATACCTTCAGTGGCAAACAGGAACAAAACCAGCGACTCCTGCTTTGTTTGTAGTGTTGCCATCACAAGATTACTTGATTTCCTACAGTAATTGCCTACAGCACTGAAATGTGGTTTCCTCACATATTACAGCGTTGAAGTGTTTCTGTGCAGAAGAGCCAAGGCACATGGAAAACGGTCAAACTCTTTTCTCACTCAAAAAAGCAAGCTCAGCATGCACATGCCCTTCCGTAAAGAGTTATGCTTGCTCTGTACTGAAGATGACAAGGAAAAGACAGCCTCAAGGGTTCCTTAAAAAGTGTATTAGATCTTAATAATTTAATAATATCAGAGGATTCATAGCCAAATGTCTTAAAAGCAGAGACTGAATTCCTGGTATGAAGCTTTTTCTGCCTCCTGTTGTCTCTTCTAGAGGGCTTTATGGGTGTGTTGTGTTTTCAGTCTTTTTATTTTCATTATTTGGTCTTTAGGAAAGACATAGACTATAGCATTTGATCACAATTACTTTTTCATCAAGCAGGATTTGGTCTTATCTGTGAATACTTAGAGACATTGTCCAGGGTGTTTAATTAGCTCTAATTAACAACTCTAAATGTACAGAGATGTTTAGATCTCATAAACGTGTATACCATATATATTAATTAATTACCACAAATGTGATATTACACATTAATAAAATCTTATTACAATATTATAAATTAGATGGTTTAGATCTGATAAACATCTCTAAACATTCAGAGAGATAATTGGAGGTTAGAATCTCTGTGAAGGAAAAACAAAGTCTATCTGCATTGACCCTAGCAACAGTGGTTTTCAATCTGTACATTCTCCACTTTCATATAGCAATTTCTACTAAAAGCTCATCATAATTCTTCAGTAGAGAACAAGTTTTAAGCCATTTTTAACTTCCCCTTACATTATGTTCCCTAAGTTGTCTGTTATAGTAAGTTGGTTCCTTTACTAAATAATATATGCATTTCCCTATTGAAAATAAGCTCTCTTACAGTTCCTCCTCAGAACCCTGTATTTTTACAATAATTTATTTAGTGGAAATTAATTAGCTTGTTAAAACAGAATTGTATGAGATCTTGCTGAAATGTAGTCTGTAAACTCTAAATCAGAGTCATGTATCTAGTTTCTGCCTCATTTAATTAGACTCTTTGAAATTGCATCAGGCATTACAAAAAAGTGCTACTGGATATTTCAGGTCCCTAGAGAAATGTGGGTTGTGTGTCAAATCTGGTCAGGAATTCTGGTTTAATGGGCTTTATCAGAAATTCTGATTCGTTAATCCTTAAGCATTGTGTAAGAATACAGCTGTTACAGATGAAAGATTTCTCAGCTGTTAAGGAGAGAGATGGACTCAGAAGATGTGTTTTTGGTGCTCGCCTGCCTGCAAACCATTGTTCAAATTCTTGCTCTAATTATTATTCAGCTTACACACTGGAACAGCTCCAACAGGAAAAATTGGGATAAGCCTGTCTCAAACTCATTCATAGGCTGGTTGCGTGGTGGCATTTATTAACATTGTGGGAGAGCCAAATTTTAAATCCCTGTTCTGCCAATAAATTATATGGCTATGGAATTGCTATGTGTTACTTCTTAGCAGTTAGCATTTTTCCCTCTATTCTCAAGAGCCAAGTTTAAGGATTACGTTAAAACATAGTGCAGATTGAATGATGTAATTTGCACAGTCAATAACCAGAAGAGAAAGAAAGAGCTCATCAAGAGAAAGCACCAGAAAAACATAAGTTGAAAGATAGAGGATGGCCTCTTCTTATACTTTCTCATGTACTGTCGCTATAATACTTTGCAGCTGCTTCAGGCTAGGTGTTCTGCCTGCTCTAAGAAATTCCTGCTCCACTTGCTTTGCAGTGCCACTCCTGATTGTGCTGAAAAAATCTGTTTGTGGGACCAGTACAGGTTACATGTGTCAGCGAAGTTAAAGATATATAGGTAATTATATAATATTTAATATATATTTGTTTTAGCCTTATCAGTCCTTGCTCAGCACTTAGGAATTGGCAGGAATGAGCATAAGGGGCTGAGAACACTTTATGCCAGCAGTGGATGGCCCTTGATATACAGTACAACTAAGGCAATCTTATAATGCAAATAGTGCTCATTTAGGCACAGTAACTTCATGGCCTCACCAAATTTTGTTCTGCATGGTCAGGGACCAGTGTATCATTGTCTTCTTAATTATGCAGTGCATTGTATATATGATAGCCACTCTTGCTCTCAGCCAGATGGCAGTCCTCATCAATATTCAAAACTGATAAAGCTGTTTTAAGGAGCTGCAAACAGTTGAATGCTGAGGTAACTTTTGCATCTTAACTTTCTCATTTAACGTAACCACTACTTTATTCAGCATTTGGAAAAAAAATAGCTGTGCTGTGTCTTTCTGTCATTGAATTACATAGGAACAGACAGAGAAGGAAAAGGATATCAAGCAAACGAGGAAATGAGTACTGTGTGAGGAGTATGGTTTCATAGCATTTTAAGCCGGGATCTTAATCTGGGTTTGGGTTATAAATTCTCCCGTATTAACACTGTTAAATCCTTACCCTCAGCTATAGCAATCCCTAACCCAAACATTTTGAGATGCTTTCAGGTCCTCAGGTTAGAGGTGACTCCCTCCTGCAGTTTGAACAGCAAGTGCATTGTTGCTGAGAAGTGATGCCCCTAACCAACTGTTTGTTGTTGCTAGAGGCAGGTACTCTGGTCTGGTGAAGGGGCGTGCCAATAGCTGGCAGCAGTCAGCTACAGCTTACTTCCCAAAGAAGAGGGAGGATCTCCTCAGCCCAGCTATGGTCCCAACTGAGGAATAGTGATCTCTGAGCTGAGAGCAGTGGACAGAGCGACAATGGGTCAAAGAGCTCAGCAGGCCAAAGTCTAGGCCTAAAACCATATGGTAGGTATATAGCCTTTAATATGTATAGGCAAAGGTAGTTCAGATACGTTATCCATAGAGGGAAGACCGTCAAAGGATAAATGTCAGTTCCCTAAATCTGAAGTGATTCCATGGCACCTAACAGAGAATTCAGTGATCACTGAAAGCTTTATGCAGTCATAAATGAGTAAAAAAACTGGCTTAAAACATGGGGGAGAATTGCCCACTGCTGGAAGAAATTTTTTTACTTTTTTTTTTTTCTCATTTAGAGCACCCATTAGCACTGTTTTCTTCTCATTAACTTTCTGTCATGGAGACATTTGGTTATTCAAAGTTTGCTTAAAAACAAGAGTAAAAAATATTTACCCTGAGTTTGACTGTTACTGCTTTTGAATTACAGGTAATATCTGATGTTATCAGAACATGAAACAAAATCCTACGAGCGTGCTTGCCTTTCACTCTTCTATATTGTTACATTTCAATTAAAGTTTATTAGGTAAGTGTTGTTTTAGTTTAAATATTAATTGTTAATAATTACTAAAATATTACCCACGTATTACAAACAGTACTGTCAGATTTAGAAAACAAACAGTACAAACAGATTTAGAAAACCGGGACTGATAGTGAGTGTTGGAGTGCACGATGTGCGCCCTTCTGGAGAGTTCTTTCTTCCCCAGTTGTATTTGCTCTTTTCTTCTACCACAGACACCTCTTGCTTTGCCCCAGGCATATGCTTCAAGCAATTTATCTCAATGTAGTCGTACATCTTAGCAAAGCAGAAGTCCCTGGAAAGTAAAAAAGTTTCCTTTTCTGACCAAGACTGACAATTGTTGTTCTCCCTTTCCTAGTTCCCTAGGAAGTTCCTCACTGAAATCTCCCCCAACGCTTCTCCGCTTCTCTCCCACTTCAGCCTGTGTTACGAAGGTACAAACCAGAACAGAGCTTGTCTGTCAACATCCCTGTTGCATTGTCATTTACTGAACTAATAGATCAAGCTGCCTTGATAGATCAAAGCAGTTGATGCTGACAGAGATCAGTATGGATGACTGGAAAGAATATACTCAATTCCAGTAGGATAAACTGGTGTTAGAGCAGTCAGAATCCTAAAGCCTCTTTTTTTGTTGTTTTTTTTTTTAATACATTAAACTCTTGTAGTATTTTGGACTATATTGTAATTAATTCCAAAGTGGTGGCCTAGAAGAATGGCCAGTATCACACAGAGAATCCATGATGGCCTTTCATGTAAGTCTCTGTTTGGGACAGACTAACCTGCATGTGAACCTCTTAGCTCACTGTATATTTCTTAGTTCTTTTTGGTCTTACTATTCTGGGTTTTCTTGGGATTAATTTTCAGGACTCAAAGTTGAGCAAAAACAGAATTTTACAGACCTCTTCAGAAAGAATGCAGAGAAAGAATTACAGTGAATGAGACAAGAAGGTCTGAAGCAAGGAGAAATATTGCAGAGGAAAGCAGGAGAGGAGCTTGGCTCTGGGGGAAGGGGATGTATGGGATATGGAATATCCAACTTAATTCTATGGAAGCTAAGGGTAGAGACAATTTTGATACAAATCTGTCTGAACACAGTGTTAGGATAATTTCAGTAAAGCAGACTGTTGGCATTAACTTTATTTCAGATTGCCTACTGGTACTGCTTATCTATCATCTGCGGTGTGAGAGCACAAGTTCTTTTCTGCTTCTTTTCCTTTTTAGCCTCACACACCTGTGTAGGACTGAAATCAGTCTTGGTGTGACCTGGTACAATTCCCACTGAAAGCTTATGCCATGGAGAAGTAATTGATGTTGCAGGCTTTCACTGATTTATAAAGAAAAAATTAACCTAAATATTGATTTCAGTCCTCCATTAACTGTTGGAGTAAGCATTTCTTTGTAGGGCACTGGCACTTCAAGTTGTTATAACAGTTTGAGAAAATCTGAAAGCTTGTTTCAGTTGATACGATTTTGTGTTTATCTACTGTAAACCTGTGTGAAATTCAATTTATCAGTGAATGGATAAAAGCTATAGTCAAACCAAGATAAATCAGTTCTATCTTTGTGTTAAAATGTATAACCTATCCATGGGAAGATCATGGCACAAATTAAATGAAAGTTAAGTCAGATACTCAGTAAAAGCTATATACCTGTCTGCTTTGAAATTTCATTGTGCTTTAAGTACTTTTTAATTTGGTAAATGGCCTAGCCCAATCATGAAAGTGTATGCTTTCAAGGGTACATTTACGATATGCTTGTTAATAGCTAAACAAATGATCTGGTTGGTCCTAGTTAATATTCTTCATTTTGCATTCTTGTCTGAAAAGAAAAAAAAAGGAAAATTATGAGCATTCAAATAAGAATATGAGTGGCTAAAGATTTTCCTTTCCAGCTCTGACTGAGCCACTGCTTTCTCATGTTCTTAACTATAGCAGGAGATTTTAATAGCAAAATAACCAAAAAGCAGTGACTAGAACTGGAAGCATTAAGTGCATTGGAACCTTTGTATTTAGGTTTGTAAATTAAATTACAAGAATTTCAGATGTGATGGTTCACACACAAGTGCCACTTGTGTTAATAGGAATCTCAAGATCCTAGCAACTGTGGCATGTTGCTAACTTTTCGAGTTTCTATTTTATTGGCTTCTGTGAGGAGTTACTTGTATAAAATAAAAACTTTATTTGTCACAATTCATGGAAGAGAAGGGATGAACTAGATAGGAACTTGATAGATCAATGTTCAGACACACCTGTAGTACTCCAGAAAAGATGTTAAATTTTGCTGTGCTTGAGTTGCCTGAAGCATTCCTCTGATGTAGTGAGAGCTTGTACAAATGTGCAACCAGTGCCTTGGGCCCTAAAAGGCAGCTCCTCGTTATCTATGTGGGCTTACATACTAATTCATCCAAGACCTATCGTTATGCTTGATAGTGGCTGTTTAGATCACAGGCACTAGTATTATTTTGTTTGCAGTGGCCTCATTGTGAGCAAACGGCTTTCTAGGGCCATAGGCACAGCTGTCTGTCCTGAGACATTTACCATCTCAGAAGAGGTGGCCAGTGCTTCTTCACCAGTGAGAGTTTTTTTCACATTAAGGAAGTCTATAAACAGGATGATAGGAGGAGGATGCTAAGAAGGATTACAAAGTACAATGATAAGGCCTTTGTGTAGCATTTGACGGCCCTCAAAGACTGTATGTATTCTACTGCATCTTCATGAGGCTTCACAAACTTGCATAATTTAACTTTTCTTTCTTTTTCAAAATAATTGGATAATTGTTAATAGAGTCATGCTTTGGTTTACCACCTTGCACTAGTTCAATTTATAAAGTGATTTACTCTCTGAAACTATTAGTTTTTATTAGAATGTGAGGTATAAAATAATAGGGGAAATCAGTTTCTCCAGAGGCAGCCTTTGTTAAATAACAAAGCTCAATCTAATTGTTAACTTAATCTCACAATTTTACATGTAGGGTTTTGTATACATCATTACAGCACTCAAATGCATGAACAAAATATTACTAACTGATAACCTGAAGGTTGCTTTTTCTGATTACAACTTAGGTTAATTAAAACCTCGTCAGCTATCACCTGCAGAAGATGACACAATTTTTCAGTGTATCTGTAACCATAACTGTATCCATTAATGAGATGCCGCTGAGAAAGAGCAAATTCTGGCTAAATAGCAGGAAAGTCTGTCCAATAGTGATAGGTTTAGAATATTGCAGAACAGTCTCCCAGAAGAAATGGCTGAATCTCTTTAAATCTCTGTTGTAATCAAAAATACGTCAAAGGGAATTATTCTGCAGTGAAAGACACTGAATTTGATAATTAATACATATTCATGAGCTCTGGCTCTTAAAATGGCATTAGTGACTTGTTCATAATGTTTACGTTAGGAGCCCATACTTCAGCTTGTACAAATGTGGAAGAGCACTCTGAAGCCCAGGGAGCCGTACTTCAGGCTTTGACTTGTTTGTGTACCAAACGAATAGTGTCTGTGGCATGACAGTAGCTATTCTCCCCAGTTCTGTCTTTGGTATGGCCCTCATTAGTTTCGATCTTAAACTTTGTTTATTATCTCCATGAACACTGCAGACTTTCACTTTCATCAGTTATATCACTATAGTTTTTCAGTACTGTCCTGGTCTAAGATAAGATGAGAAAACTCCGAAACCCACTGCCTCAGTGCCTTCACTGTGATGGATGCATTTGACATCTTAACCAAACTAGGAGTAGTTTGGCACAGGCTCCAAAGGAGGTAAAGGCCTGAGCCGTGGCTGGGCCAAGAACTCTGGTTTCCGATCTATTCTCTGCAAACCCACAAAGGAGCCGAGTGGCATGGAGAGCATTGATGCATCTGAGCTTGGAACACCAATCGTGCAATTGACACATGAATAGCAGGTGGCTTTTCCAAGACTCATCTATCAAGGAACAAAGAAAGTTGTGGGTACAAGGAGCCTCATGCATACTGTTTCTGTCACATGTAATTTGACTATGAGCCAACCCTTTATCCCATAAATATGACAGCCTAAGTGAGCCTTCTTTGAGCTCTCCCTGCTAGGCAGTGTGGCTGCATGGTGGTGATCTCCCCTTGAGCTGGGACACCTCTCAAGGTTGTTGCTCGAGGCAGAGAGACCTTTTACTAATGGCAGATCTTTGCTAAGTGGCCAATATCATGCATAACCTTGTAGTACAGTAACTTTGATTTTGTCTTGGTATCTTTGATTGCTTGCTGAACTGATAAATTTTGCATATATAATCCCTTAGACATAAACCATTGTCCAAGTCTGAGACTAAGATTGGACCTAGCTGCACCTAAGCTCCATCGGGAGTTTAGAAAGTAGGGAGGTCTACTCTGAACCTCATGACTCAATGGCAGGGTCTTCCTTACTCTTTGTATTCCTTCCATTAGACATAAACCGTTGTCCAAGTCTGAGACTAAGATTGGGCTTAGCTGCACCTAAGCTCCATCAGGAGTTTAGAAAGCAAGGGGTTCTACTCTGAACCTCGTGACTCAACAGGAGGATCCTCCTTACCCCTTTGCATCCCTAGTCTCTCTGTGAATCATTCTAACTCGAGGGTAACTCAATTTTCCTTTGTATTTTTCTTCCATGCAGTAATTAATAGAGTGAACCTTGCCATCAAACTTTGTTAAGTCGCACTTTTACAACGTCATATTAAAACCACTTTTGCTAATACCTTTGGTGGTGATTGCTTAAGTGATCTAAATCACTCATTCGCAACATTCACACAGCTACAAGTGAGAGCAGTGCTGAATGCATTTGAGTGTGGGTGTCATGAACACTTAAGTAATGCTAATGTATTCAAGTTAAATACTGAGCTCCTTTACTAAAATGATTTTTTTCAGCATTTAATATTTACTACTTAGGGGCATAAGAGAACTTCTTAATCAGGAAATGAAAGGCAAGGAAACTTTAGGGTCACTGTGAATTTTAAAGGGCCTAACAACAGCTGACAATAGCAAGAAATAGAAGAACATCATCTGAGTAAAACAAGATTGCACCCAGTATTGCACTCTAAGTGAACTCATTTTTGTACATTGGAAAAAAACACAAGTTTTTTTTACCTGCCCCAAGCCTTTCTATATAAGTCTATCTTAACTTTTTTTCTGGACCTGAAATTTCATGAGGAATGATATTTAAATTAAGTGACCTCCCCCCCCCATGTTAATTAAACATTACTTTTGTACATTGCAGTAACTTAAGTAGGGTAATCTGAAAGTTAAGGCTGAATGTACAACTTCATATATGCTTTTAATGTAAGCGTATATGCTCTTACTCATATACATTATAATCAAGCAGGCAGTTATGTGACTGCCTCCTGTTCCTGAAATGTAGTATGTTATTTCTTCAACCTGTAAGCATTTTCCCACATTTTTTCCTCCTAAAAGTAGTCCTTGCACTTGTAACTAGTCTTACCAGAGACAATGGGAAACAGGATGTGAATAAGGTTTGTTAGATTTGGTCATTAAGCAATAATATTTAATGTTCTGCAATAGGGAGAGCAATGCAACAGATTTTCCTGATGTTAGTGGGTGTATGGGAACCTTTTGCAAGAGAAAATCCATGAATTTTTGTAGAAGAGACTATGATGACTAGTGGCCTTTCCTAATATGAACTAATGTGTCATAGTTTGTCAAAAGTTTTTTGTCCTCTTTTCTGGTTTGCTAGGTTACTCTTTGTTTGCTTGTTTCTTTTCAGACTAATTTAATGTCTACTAATTTACCCTTTTCAATTCAGTACAGACTCATTTACCCTTTTTTGTCTGGCCTAGCAACTTCAGAAGCTAATCACTCCTTGTAGGATTATATTCTGCAGATCATTGGCCTGAGAATGACATATAAATTAGGTTCTCTCCTACCATCAGGATGCTCTTGTAGAAGCCTACCTTTTCTCTACAGCTTAGCTAAAACATTTTCCAATTTTTTCGTGAGAACTAGATGGCTGCCGAGATCTCATACTGCTGTACCGACTGGGAGACAGTTGATCAGTTAGTTACCAGTGGAGTGTTAAGATTCAACCAAAAGGATTAAACCAAGTCTGGCTAGCCCAGCATCCTCTCTTCAAGGGCATTAACCATGAAGAGATCTTGAGAAACAGCTTTGCTAAAATGTATTTATAGTTGGATTAGAACCGAACATTGTTATCTAACAATAGTCTTTTCAAAAGTGAAAAGACTGTTTTCTTCTGATCTAGATAGATGAGATATTATGAGAACAGTTAGTTAGTATGACAAGATTATCAATTCTTAATGTGCTAGAAATGCTGTAAAATTGCCCAACCTTACATAAAATCCAATTTGAATAAGAACAATTTGGGGAATTTAATTCTACAAGCACTGGTTTGTTGAGTTTGTCCCCAAACTCAACATTCAAAATGTGTGGTAAACATTAAATTTTTGAACCATATGTGAACATCAACACTTGGGCTCCACATCTCTAATGTTAAACTAGTTTGTGAAGGGGTACGAAACTTCTTTGATGCAAAAGGCATTGAGATTTTTCAATTGCATTTAAAATAGAATGCTGTTGTCCTAGCCAGATTCACATCTTTGGAAAGCTAACTACTAGACAAATGAAAAGAACTTTAGGAAAGAAAACAAAAGCTTATGAAGTGGGAGATATAAATTTGCACTTTTAAAGTTTTCTTAACATTTAAAAATTGCTGCTCAGTTTAGGAAGAATTGATTTGTGAAAAAAACCCACTAATTATGATTCATTGTCATGAAATAGTGCAAACTGTGTTGTTTAAGTATATACTCAGCAAGGAAGTAAAAGTGAAGGCATTAATGAATCTTCACATTTTAGCTCATATTTCTGGTGTGATTGGTTGGGGAGACTGCTTAACATTCTTGAATAGCAGGAATAAATTCTCTTAGGCAATTTGCAGTAGGAGTAAAGAACAGCCTCTTAATTTTTGATCCATATGTGTATTAATTGACCAGAGAAAAGAATATGTCTCTAAGACAATATTGCTATACTGTACTACTTAGTACAGTGAATTAAGATATTTTCAGTCCAACTGCTTTATATAGCCCAGGCTGCAGTTTTATAGATTCTTGTCCTGAAACCAACAGCTAGCTGTCACATATACACTTTTTATGTTTCACTTCATTAAAAGAGGATAATACAGTTCATTAAGGAGATACAAGGCAATAAAAATTTCTGAAGCTTAAATTCAGTCCTTAAAATCAATAGCTTCCTCTTACTATAGCTTTTGTTTCTCTTGTAGGTAGTAATTTTTTAGCATATGGTTTTGGCTGGGATAGAGTTAATTTTCTTCATAGTAGCTAGTATGGGGCTATGTTGTGGATTTGTTGTTGGAAAAAATGTTGATAATACAGAGATATTTTAGTTATTGCCGAGCAGTGCTTACACAGAGTCAAGGCCTTTTCTGCTTCTCACACCACCCCACCAGCGAGTAGGCTGGGGGTGCACAAGAAGTTGGGAGGGGACACAGCTGGGACAGCTGACCCCAACTGACCAAAGGGATATTCCATACCATATGACGTCATGCTCAGCATATAAAGCTGTTGGAAGAAGAAGGAAGGGGGGGATGTTCAGAGTGATGGCGTTTGTCTTCCCAAATAACCGTTAGGTGTGATGGAGCCCTGCTTTCCTGGAGATGGCTGAACACCTGCCTGCCCATGGGAAGTAGCGAATGAATTCCTTGTTTTGCTTTGCTTGTGTGTGCAGCTTTTGCTTTCCCTATTAAACTGTCTTTACCTCAACCCACGAGTTTTCTTGCTTTTACTCTTCTGATTCTCTCCTCCATCCCACCAGAGAGGAGTAGGCGAGCAGCTGTGTGGGGCTTAGTTGCTGGCTGGAGTTAAACCACAAGACATAGTAAGAATAAGAAGTTGCTCCTTTCTTTTCTGAGTTCCGATAATTCACTTTCCTACATGAAGATACAACTTTTATTTCCTCAAGAAGCCTACAGACTGGTGTGGATATCTTTGTAGTATCTCTTGCTTTTTAAAACCTTTTTTAAAAAATTGCCTGCATGAAGACAATGTTTGGAGAGAGTTTGAAAAACAGACTTCTTCCCTTAGGTAAGTACCTTTTCCAAAACGTTGGCTAAACCTCCAGAAGTAAAAGTTCTGAAGTTTCATTAAAGGCAAAACCTGCTTCATTTTCTCCTATCTCTAACAGAAGGTCCTTTTGCTCACTAATCTCTCTTCTTCCCTTTGACTGCATTCTGAAATGTGCAGGAACGGGGGAGTCAGCCTGGATAGTCAGTGACTTGCATTTGGCAGGTATGACTTTGTTGCTTCACTGCCTTTTGTAATTTCAATGTGTAAAGGCAGCAGTACCAGATAGCAAAATTCATAAAGAACTGGCCAAAGAGGTTTCAGAATTGTTGGCAGTCATCTTTTGGGGACTCATTAAGAACATTGGGAGGTAAAGAAGAATGGAAGAGGGCACATGTGCAACAGACCAGTTTGATGCTCTGTTGCATACATGCAGAACTGCAGTCACAACTGTGTACAGGTCATAAAATAAGTGGTTAATAAGATGATCCAATTTTTCAAGATGGGACAAAAAAAGGGAGACCTCATAAATTACTGATAAACTGAAAATAAAAATATATTTGAGGAAGTGCTATGTAGCATTTACATCCCTCAGTGTTTCAGTATACGCTGATTGTGATATAACTCACTTGATGAAGTCTGCTTTTGTGCACCCCTACTGATCTGAATGTTTTCACATAACAAATGTAGTGAAAATAGGAAATCTAATACATACAGATTTAGCCAGTTACATGACTTTCATGAGGTACTGAAGCAATGTGTGCATTAGTTAAAAAATTTGGCAAGAAGATTGTCATGAGAAAATAAAGCAAATTAAGGAAACAATGAAGATTGCACCAGTCATATTTGCTGACAAAAATTAATCTAGGAGGGCTTGCTAACATTTGCGAAGTTGGACATAAAAGACTGTAGGAAGTAGAGCAGTTAACAGAGAGGCAGATGTTAGCAGAGTAAAATGTAATCAAGATGAATACAAAGAGGTTCTCACTCAGTGTAAAAACCAACAGTGAAAAACATAAAATGTGGGAATGCTGACTAAGAAACAGTATTAGAGAAGCGGGATCTTGGGAGTGCTAAATTGAATGTAAGCATGCGGTATGGTGCTGCTACAAAAATGCAAATATGGGGATATAACAGAAAGGGGACTTTTATTTTCTCTTTTTTTTGGACTGAGAATGAATGATAGTTTTCTTAGAGAACATTCTCTGACTGAAGCAGTATCACCAGAATTGTTATGGAAATTTTTGTGCTGGGTTACAGTGTCAAACTGACCCTAACCAGTTCCATTAAATGACCTTAGTAGCGCTCACTCTTCCTCTCTTCAGAACTGACTTTTCAAAAGGATTGCATTTGTACTCACAACTCCTAATTTTTAGCCAAAATTCTAGCCTGATTACAATACTTCCCTATGCTTGGCATTGGAGAAATTGTCCCTGATAGCCTTTGTTTCTGTCTTTGTCCTGCTTGCAGAACATTTGATTTATGCTACTGCTCTTCTGCAACCTAACAATGAAAATTTCTCCTGTGTTGTTTGTTCTGTATAACCTGTTTGTCATTGTATCTCTTCATTGAGTTTTCAACCTCCTCCTCTTTAAGAGCATTCAAGAACAAATATTTCTTCGAACAGCTGTTTTTCCAATTTTTCCCTGTGCTGCTACTGTCTTCATCTGACCTTTTGTGCACAGTCTCTGCTGCTGAGGACTAAACATGCTACAAGGAATAGAGATGAGAACATTTTTTAAGACAAAGGTTTTTGTGCTCTTCTTAGGCTAATCATCAACTTTTCAATTACTATTAAGTTAAAATAAGGCCAGTTATGGAAAGCTGTGTAAATTGGAATTCAAAGGCGAAAGAAGTTGAATGTTTCTGCTTCTATTACAGTGATTTCTACTTCCAACAACTTTCATCTGACTCATGCTTTCTAAATGGTCTCTTGCAGAGATCTTTCAGTGCCTTCTTTGCTTAATTTCCTTTTTAGCATTCTGTTGATTTATTTCCTCAGTTGCCATCTGAATCTTACTTTATATGGCTTTTGACAGATGCTTCTGTTTTTAACTTGCTGCAAGCTATGGCTGTTAGTTTTGTGTTGTACATTTGCTCTGGTATTCCATATTCTGGATTGCACTTTCATATTATTCCTTTTTGGTCTGATACCACAAAGACATACGTAATTTTAGCTTCAGTGTTATTAACTAGATGCATAAAGCTCTTCACACACATAAACAATTGCTCTATTTGAAGTAGCGGCTGTTCCTCCTGTAAAGTTGTCTGAATGATAGCATACCTTCTCATGCTTCCAGACTGAATACCATGTATTTCATTGAACACTCTTCTTACAACTTTTAATACAGGTGACATGACTTTTATGATAGACTGATGTTGTTATTGTTCAAAAGAAACAAAATTATTATTTTACTGTCAGGGCCTTTCTAATTATTTTTAAAATGACAGCTGTATGCAATGCTATATGCAATTTTACTTTAATGTTGTCTAGGCTCTAGTAAGGTAAGATTTGTTTAGTTACCTGAAAAAGAATTTGGAAGTTCTCAGTTCTTCTGAAGTAATGAAAAATAGGTGAGGTTGTTTTTTCTCTTCAAACCCCTCAGACCTATGTAAGCTCCTGGGATAACAGCTGAAGTTAGATATAACTGCTGAGGAAAAAAGGGCAGATAAATCAGAAGTAATTGCCCTTACTGATAATAGCTGTTGGTGATGGAAATTAAGAAAGCTTTTTCAGAATGCTGGACTTGGAGACAAAAGGACCAAGGAGTCTCTCAGTGACAACAGATAGTTCTTGAACAGCTGACAGAGATGGCAGCACTCCTGCCAGATCACAATTCAGATCTAATATATTTTCCATGAATTGTGCAAGTAAATTTCCTGCTGTGGTGCATCTAGTTCTTGATGCTTGAGTTGCGAAAGGAAAATGGACAAGATACACTGATAGGTTTGCCAAAGGGATGGAACAAGATTTCTACTCATGTAACAATTTAATTTTTTTCTATAAGAAACCTATAAGGAACTTACCTCATTGGTTTTTGCAAATCATGTAGGTGAGGTGTGTTATGAGAACAATTAATTTTGTTGTATAGTGATGCTTGTCATGTGGAAGCTTAGCTGTAAAGGGGTTGTAATGGACAAAAGGACCCTTTCCTTATGGCCTTGGCCATATGAGTTATGGGTAGAGCTGCCTCTTCCATTAAACTGTAATTCAGGTAGTTTTAACATGGAATTGCCGAGAAATAACAAAAGATAAGAAAGATATGATTTGGAAGAAAAAAAAAATATTTGCAATAGAGGAATTACCTTAGTTTGTAACAACAGGGATATTTGGAGCTTTTCATTTAATGATGACTCAACACAGAAAAGTCTGTAATCACACAGAGATCACACAAGACAAAATGATAAAGATGCTTAGGCATGAAATACACTGCATGCAGTGGTGGACTTGCCAGTGACTTCAGGGGAATTCAAATCCACAATTCTTTAGTGAAACCTATGAGTAGATGTTACAGTAATGGTCATAGAATATTAAAAAGGGCCTTGTTTATGCTTTGTTTTGGCAGTGATCTGGTCTAAGACATTGGAGAATTTACTTCATAAACTTTTTTTAACCTTTATTTCAGGTTTAGGCTGCAAAGTGCTTGGGGCAGGGCTGTCTCCTACTGCGTGTCCCTACAGGATCTTTAAAATGGAGCTTTGATCATATATAAGGCCACAAGGAACCAACTCACATTGTTACTGAATGCAGGTACACTGGATAGAAATCAGTGGTATCAGTGCCCTCCTATAGTGAATCATGATTGCCTCTTGCTCTCAGCAGTTGAAGAGCAGAATACCTCACTTCCAAGGATGTTTTACAAAAATTCCTAAATTAACTGGATTTAATGATTTGTAGTTAGCCTATTCAGTTCATTATTCTTTAAGCATGTGTTTCTATACTTACATATCTTAGCAAAAAATCAATTTGTCTAGAAAAAGCAATGTAAGAAGATCATGCTGGCAATTAACAGTTATTTACAGCCTAAATTCTACCTACAATATGCTTTTACTGGATTGTACTTAAAAATCATTTACTCAATACTAATGCAAAAATGTATGTATATCTTGCAGTCTGATGTCTTCTTTTGTTAGTTTTTTATTTTTTTAATCCATTCTAATGCAGAAGGCTCCAAAAGTCTTGGAGAGAGGAAGAATGTACATAATGTATAATCATTCTGTTCTGTAATCTTATAAATTGCCATACCATGTTATTTTAAAAGAATATTATTGGGCAGGAGTCTTCATGAAAACTGAATCCTTAAGAAGGAGGCATCAGTGCTTGTTTAAGCGTTGCAAAAAAGGGCTAATGGGAAGATAACAGTGGTAGTTGATGGAATGTGATTCTAATAAATACTCCATGATAATAAATAATCACATAATAAGTAATCACTCTAAAAAGTAAGAGCTGGACCAAATTTGAAGTGGGTTGATTTGGTGTAGTAGTATTTTTGAACATAAACTAGTAGAAAGAATTTAAGATTTAGGCGACAAATCAGAACTAAAAAAAAATGTCAAGGTTTGAACCATAATTTGAAAATTAAAACATGGCAAGGGGTAATGAGGAATTACATGTGGAACATTACTTTGCAAGTTACCGTTATACTAGCATGGTCCAGATCTTAGCAACAAATACTCGGTTGTAGTAGGAAGTAACTTAAAAACTTGAATTTATCTGTTAGCCCTTTGATGACTTTGATTATACTAACTGAAAATGCATTTTGGACTATGGTTTTGTGGTGTTGATTTGCATTTTTTAAAGTTCAAAATTTGCAAGTTATCCTTAAAATTTAAATTTGTGTGTGGAGATAGTATCTTGTATTAGACCAACAAATATAGCTGAGAAAAATGAGGCATGCTTTCAGGAACGCAAGGTCTTCCTTGAATCTGGAGAACCTGTATGTTTATATTTAAGACATTGTTATCCTAGTTCACATTTTTATAAATATAGTGAAACAGTTCTTTGAGTGTAGGAACTGTCTTGCTTGTTAATGAGAACAAGCATATTAAAAATGCTTGCCCAAAGAGCTCACATTTGTCTCATGTTTTCTTAAGATTAAATTGACACCATCTAGCAAGATTGGCACTATCAAGAGCTTTCCAGCTCATTGCACTATCCTCCTGTTGCATCCAGAAGAATTGCATCTGCTTGTTTGGGCCCTCATTTTGAGCTATTCCTTTTCACTTTCTGTGCTGTGTAACTGTATTCTCCATTCTCCATCATTTATGTTGATCTGCTTTGTAATCTGCCTTCTTGCTCAGAAGCACTCTTTTCTGAAGTCTGTCCTTTGATCCATATGAAGTGTTAAGATCTCACCGAATAGCTGCCTGACTCTACCTTTTCTCTTCTAGATCTTTGTGTTTTCTCTCACCAAGACTTAATTTTTTTCTCTTTGATCTCTTCTGGGCTTGTTTTTGCTCTCTCTGGTCTAAACAAACTGCCCTAAAGGCAATTTTTCCTTCCTGCTCTGCACAATACATTTCCTGACTTTGACATGCCCTTCTTTTTTGCTTTTTTAGAGGTATTGCCCTGTTATCTTTCCAGCCATTTTATTTTTCTTCTATACCACGGGTTTAATATTTTTGAAATTGAATTGTGTGTTATGGTATTTTTGAAAACAGCATGGTCCAAACCAATCTGGAAAGCTTCCTTCTCAGCCGTGTCCTCTTTCTCCTTATGTGCCATGTGTTTTCGCTGTTTCTAGGCCTATTACTGTCAGGGGGGAACACAACAAAAAGCAAAGCCCTTTTTCTTTTATTGCCTCACTGTGGTCTTACCTGTGGCATAGTAGCTTAACATTAACACTGTGAAAGTAACAGTCCAAGTTTCAGGTAGTTGGTTAGAATTTCCTTACAATTAGCAAGGGAAACGGACATTTCTATTGGATAATTCAGTACGTCTTCAAATGCATACAGATAGTTCAAGCAGGAGAGATGAATCTCTCCCTCCAGGTGTCTGTGACTGATGACTGTAGAGGGACCCTAGCACACTGTGTCTACTTGTTATTGATAAACTAGGCATCTACATTAGTTACCAGAAATGAATCGTCCTCATAATCTGCAGCCTATGTATGTGCAGCATAACTCCCACCAGAAGCTGTAAGAGAAGGTGGTATTAAGGGCATCAGTATTTGGATATGGGTAGATTTTCTTTCTTGTGTCCCTTCATGGAGGTCTCATGGATTCTTAACTATGAACGTGATTATGATTTGTACTCTGAAATGATAACCTAGTCTCACTTGCCCTACTGAAATCCATCTGAAATTGATTCCCTGTTTCTTTGCTTGTTTTAAATTTGAGTAAAATATCTCAAAGAAGGTGTAAGACTTGCAAAATAAACAGCTCAGTTATCTCAGAGTCATGAACTAAACACCAAATTTCAGTAGGAATCCATCTTCATGTGAACAGTAAATGTCTCTTAATTTATCTATTCTTTTTTAAGGGAGGAGGAAAGCAAAATGAAGGGAGGTATAGGACATAATGCTAGTAAATTAAGGACACTTTGTATTGAAGAAAAATGCCCTTACAAGTTAAATGCACAGAAATATCCTTTTGTGGGCCATTTACATGCTTAACATACCATAGGTGACTAGCAAAATACTATAACTTTTGTGAGGTAAAGTCTTCTGTAATTACCAATACTATGCAATTAGTCTTTTTTTATAAAAAGTATTACCATAATCTCATGAATCATTTATTTATAGCTAGAAAATAACAGAAAAAGGGCAATCTCCCTTCTGCTAAGAAAAACACAAAAAATTAATAAAGCACAGTGTAACAGCTCTAGTTGCCACAAAATTCTTAGATTCTGGAAGAACTGTGATTTTTTTGAGCTTGCGGAGATCAAGTCAGGGAGGAGTGCTGGATGAATCTTAGTCTTGTGAAATGGAGAAGGGGGATGGGAATTAAATTAGTAGGTTTCTTTGCTGCTTAATGCATTCTGGTGTTTGCTTGTAAAACATTATAGTCGTCTTAAAAGGAGCTGCTTTCACATCAAGTGCAGAGATGATGCAGTAGTTGTGTGTGCCTGCAAGACACAACACTTGACAGAATAAGGGAGTTAGAGATTGCCAGGGGAGAAAGAAGCACTGTGACACTCTCCTACTGAATTCTCTTTTGAACAATCCTTTCCTATACCCAAGTGCATCATTGTAGGGACCCAAAACTAGGCCTGGGCAAAGTGTCAGCTATGTTTTATGGGAATATTGCATTTATTTCAGAACCTGCAAATGTGGTGAAACAGAATTTTTGTTGGGAAATTATTGAATTTCAAGTTCTTCTTTCAGTCTCCATTTCTGTGAATGCTCACCACCAGCAGGTTTTATTTGTTTAGGGCTAAGCTCAGTGGTGTGTGAGCTGTGTATCTTGAATTTGACCATCAGTGAGGTGGTTGGGAGAAGAAGGAGGGTTTGAAGTTATATTTTTACCTGTGCACTGAATGAGGTGATGTTTTTTATGGAACAGAATTAATGTATATGATATATCCTTGTTGCCTAGTGTTTCCTATTAATCACCATCTGATCTCCATGTAGAATGCATATATGCTTACACACACAAAGCATTTTAAATTTGTTATCACAACACTGAGTTACTGTTGCAACTCTCTGGCCAGAGGTGTGTCATTTAGCAGTTGGATTGATAAAGACATGATCAGGTTCAAAGCAAGACAGGACTGCACGTGTTGAAACACACTGTGTGTGAACAGAAAACAATAGGTGTTAAGACCATTGTAAGCAGACCAGAAGCTCTACCACCAGAGATCTGTCTTTCTCTCCATCAGCTGGGAAGGAACAAAGTAAAATTTAGCCAAAGAATAAAAGAATATCTTCCAGATTTCCAGAAAAGCCATCCCATATGGATAATTTATTATTTTTACTTAATTTTCCTGACATAACCAGGGCCTCAGTAGCTCACACTACTCTGCATTGTTGCAACAGTTGAATAGACATATCCAAATAATGAGTTCTTAAATTTATATATTAAATATATACTTAATAGTAACTAGAAGAAATAATACCACATTCTCATTTCGGTGTCAAAATTTTCCAGTGCTTTTACTAGCAGCTAAATTCATGAGCAATCTGTAGACCGGTATAAGTTCACTGGAAACTTTACAAATCAGTGCAGTAAATTAACAAACACTTGTAAATGTGGGTCTGTTTATGGACAAATTTTGTACATGACATAGGACTAAAGATACTAAAAAATTGTGTATCATTATCCTTGTTCTACTTAGGATACTAAATAAAGTAGAATTTGTGCTTAGCAATATGTTGGTATCTCTTAATAGATTTAAAAAAACTAGACCATATAAAATAATGTATTATATGTGCTCTGGCACATAGGTTTATCAAAGCATATTCGTTAGGTAAACTCATTGTTACTGTCCCTCAAATGTAGGCCTTTATTGTTACATAATATGCTGTATACTTTCAGGAGATTGCGCCCCTGAAAATTTGCATTTTAGGATTTGGTTACGAAGTTCTTGCTTGTCAAAGCAATGCAGTTTGAGGCAAATCATAGGAGCAGATTGTTCTTCAGAGTATGTGATGGGGTTTTTTCTTGTACCACTAAAACAGGTTTTGATATATAAGTATCACAGGGATTTTCAGATTGGAGCAAAATAGTCTATTGAATTATTCTGACAAATAGTTTTTTTCTTAATATTTCTTAATTACATAAAGCACCTTTTCTCTTAGAGGTCATGTATTATAACCTGCATGCATTGATGATTGTGATATCAAATAATGTATTTTTTTAAGTTGCCAAGATACCGAATAATCAGCATAGAGTTTATTCCATCAAAAGCAATTAGCTGTCATCTACAGAGATGCAGTACCTTGTCATTAACATTGATGTGATAACACATGCACACTCTTTGAGTGTTTAAATCAGAAAATAGAAGCAGTCTCTTATTTTCATTAACAATAATTAATGCATGCTTTTTTTTGGTTGTATAACTCAAGTCATGGAGCTGTTAGTAAAATATGCTGTTAAAAACTTCCATATTTGTAAATATTTTGGGGAAAGTACAGTCGTTGGAACTACATGCTAGTTATGATATTGGAACTACAACAAATAACTACAAAAATCCATAACTGCAGTGTTCTTACCGCTGGTGGTGTGCAGTGCTGTGACTCATACAGGAGTGTAAGACAACTGAGCAGTCCAGATGCTGTAAGGGCATCAAATGCACCAAAAAGGCTAAACTGAACAGAGGATGCAGGGAAGCCTTATTCTGCCTCTGTGAAAATACTGGGTTAGCACTAGACAAATACAACCATCGGTCCGACTTACTGCAGAAATAAAGCTTTAGAACGAATTGTGTAACTGAGCAACTGACCTGCAAATGGAAGTTGGAATTTGCATCCTCCTTATCTAGGAGATATTCACTATCTTTTTAATATGCCTCTTGCTTAAGCTTATTAGATTATGGCCAGTCCTTTTAAAGTCATATGAAAGGAGGGGGAGAGCAATGACCAAATGCTTTCCTGTGGCAAAGGTCAGACACAATTTCCATTCATCCTGTGAAGATACTGATGTGTGCTGAAATGTAAGCTCTGTGAATATCCTGGTGATTTCCATGGAACTGCTGGCATGGCTTATAATTGAGAGCTTATGTATGTCCTCAGCATTGAGCTTGATATGCAACTAGGATAGTGGTTCTAGCTGTCTTAGAGATTGAGACTGTAAGACTTTTGAAGTTTTACTCATAATTTATGTCAAATATCAGAAGAGAGATTATGAAACACCTATGTATCAAGGTGCTTCTGAGTGATGCATGCATGCTGGAACTTTTTTTGCAAATTGTGTTGGGTGATCAGTTCCAAAACCATTATTGGATTTAGACTTGTGTTAGAACAAACAAACAAAACCCTGCAATACGGATGTATTTGTACTATACTGGGGACAGTACTAGAGACAGACTGCAACGGGCAGCTGAATACTTTTGACTGAACTGAATAGTGTAATAAGCAGTTTTGACATAGGGTCCCTTTCTTACTTGCTTTCTAGTTATGTTTGTATCTGACTTCTGCTCACTCCAGTTGGTTATCATGTGTTGTGTGTATAGTGTGTATTCTGGAACTGTATGTTGGCAAGTCTAAGTGTATATATGGGATCATAGGATACCTCAGATTGGAAAGGACCTCAAGAGTTCTTCAGGCCAACCTCCTGCTCAAAGCAGGCTCAGCTGTGGGGGCAGACCAGGTGGCTCAGGGCAATATCCAGTCATGTCTTGGAAACCTCCCAGAAGGGAGTCTGCACAACTTCTCTGGGCAACCTGAGCCACTGCTGGGCTGTCCTCCTGAGGATAAATGTTTTCCTTGTAGCCAGGCTGAACCTGTCTTGTTCCAGCTTACTCCTGTTGTCTCTCACCCTCCCACCATGTGCCACTGTGCAGAGCCTGCCGCCATCTTCTTGACGACCTTGTATTGGAGGGGCTGCTGTTAGGGGCCCCTGAAGCCACCTCTTCTCCAGGCACAAGCCCACTTCCTTCAGCCTCTCCTCGCAGGGCAAGTGCTCCATGACTTGATGGCTCTCTGATGAACTTGCTTCAGTTGATCAATCCTTTCCTGTATTGGGGGGCCCAAAACTGGATATATTGTCTAGATGTGGTCTAATGAGAGCCAAGCCCAGGGGGATAATCACTTCCCTCAGTCTGCTGGCTCTGTCATGGTTCATATGGCCCAGGATACTCTTGGCCGCCTTTGCTGCCAGAGCACACTGCAGGCTCGTGTCCAGCTTCCTGTCTGCCAAGAGCCCCAGGTTCTTTTCGGCAGAGCTGCTCCCCAGCCAGGTAGCCCCCAGCCTGTGTTGTTTGTTGCAATGGGTTCTCCCTTCCCAGCTGCCAGCCTTTGCATTCATCTTTTTTTTTTTAATTTCATAAGGTTCCTTACTGTTCTTTGTCCAATCACTGAATACTCCTTGCATAGACTTGATACCTTCAGGAAGGAAGAACTCTCTTTGATCTTCCTGGTTGCCACCTAGAGTGGGCAATATTTTTCCCTTAGATAAATATGAGTGACAAATAGTCTCTTCATTAGGGATGATGACATTCATTGCTTCTGTTTTGAAATTTTGGCTAGTCCATCTAAGTGCAGGTCTTACAAGGTCCATGTTGCAAGAAAGCTTTAGTTTTCTATTTCTGACTTGTGACATCTGAAGAATAGAATAGGTCCTTTCTTCCCACAGATACTTTTCAAGTTAGGTAGGAAGTGTCACTGGAGTGTATCATACCCATAACAAAGTAATTTCACCAGGAATAATGAATCTGATGAGGAGCTGAATAGCCTTCGTCTGCCACCTGAGCTGCCTTCTGCTGTATGGGTTTTTTTTGCTGCAGCTGGAAGCTGTCAGGTTGTATGTGAGTTGTGACCTCTCACCCAATGGACACTAAGCTCAGAGTCATTCAGAAGCTTATGCCCAAAGTGTATCTGTCAAGGACATGAGTCAAAGAACAGTATGTTGTGTTCATAAGCAAAACTTAGCTGTTTGCTGCACACATTACCGTAAAGTTGATATTCCAATGAATTCTGAGTACTTCAAGTGCCTACGATAATAGCCTTTATTTGGCATGCATGCAAAAACTTCACATTCATTAACTCAGTGCAGCTATGCTAATCAGTCCTTGAAAATGTAGCCTTCTGTTTCTCTCACCCATTTGCCTATCCAGTGCCGAGACTTATTTTTTATTGATATGATCTTTCCTGGTTTATTCAAAACCACTGCTAGTGGAAGGAGACTTAATTTTAGCACAGTATCTAGCAATATCAACGTTCTTTTCTCCTTAATAAAATTATAACGTTAAGATAATCAAATGGCTTGGTTACACTGGCTGTCCTGTCTCAGGAAGAAAATTCTGATGCAATTTTGAGGGTTGAAGCCAACCTGACATAGAGCTGTTTGCTTCTTGAATCAACAACATCTATAGGTGTGGTGAACAGGTGTGGTTTAGTCGAAATATTAAACTCGTAAAACTAGGCACAAGCTTAACAAATACAAACTGTTTTCCCAAGCATTCTTCAGACACCTCTGGTTTGTTGTTTCAGTTTATGAAATTGCATTAATTCACTTATATTGCAAAATTTAATAAAAAAGTACAAGCTTTTCAGTCATTATTCCAACTGAGTAGTATTTACTCTAAACTGTATAATAAAATTATAGAATACTAAATTACTACTGTAACGTGGAGTATTTCACTGTAACTATTGGAGTAAGTGCTAGTCAGCATGAATAGCAGTTATATATTTGTGCTCTAATTATTCCACTGAAAATATTTTCTACAAGTAATTAGTTCATTTTAAAAAGTATGATTTTTAAATTTATTTAGGTAAATATCTATTTTTTCTGTGAACCAGATATTTCTCTTAATAAAAGTGCACGAGCCAGTAACATATACTTGTTTTGAAAACTGTCTTTTTAAAATCATGTTTCCAATTAAAAAGTGCCAATTTTATGCAAAGTAATGAACTGTTCTGCATACTGTAATTTATTACATTGATTTGGAGGTAGGCACTATAACATGAACTTTCTTGAGAGAAAGCTAAGTTGAAGTGGAAAAGAAGTTTTACTGGATTTGGTATTATTATCTCCTTGGAAAGTAATGAACATGAGAAAGGTATAAGGATAGTAGATAAGAAACTGTATATGGTTTCAAATGAATTTTTAATTGTAGGCCAAATGACACTCAACTGTCTTTTTCTTTCATGTAATAGCACTGGAATAGGGCGTAGAAGTAGAGGGTTGTTTGGAACATAAAGGGGCTCTTCTTCCATAGAAAGAAACCTTCAATTGCAAAACCAAAGAAAACTCAGAAGTTTTTAAATCTCAATGCTGAGTCATAGAAATCACATATTCAGAGTCTAACTGGACATCTGTTATCAGATTAAATGTTCTGTGGGACTGCTGTTTTGCCATCACTGGCAGATGTTTATTTGCTAGAATCACAGAATCACAGAATCTTATAGGTTGGAAAAGACCTTTAAGATCATCGGGTCCAACTGTAAACCTAACAGTACCAAGACCACCACTACACCATGTCCCTAAGCACCTCATCCAAACGTCTTTTAAATACTTCCAGGGATGGCGACTCAACCACTTCCCTGGGCAGCATGTTCCAATGCTTGATAACCGTTTCAGTGAAGTAAAATTTCCTAATATCCAATCTAAACCTCCCTTGGCGCAATTTGAGGCCATTTCCTCTTGTCCTATCACTTGTTACCTGGGAGAAGAGACTGACCCCCACCTCTCTACAACCTCCTTTCAGGTAGTTGTAGAGAGCGATAAGGTCTCCCCTGAGCCTTCTTTTCTGCAGGCTAAACAACCCCAGTTCCCTCAGCCGCTCCTCATAAGACTTCTGCTCTAGACCCTTCACCAGCTTCGTTGCCCTTCTCTGGACATGCTCCAGCACCTCAGTGTCTCTCTTGTATTTGTCGTGGAGAACAGAAGTTGTATTCTGATAATAGATAAGATGCTTCCAAAATCAAAGGGTTGTCAGGAAGTTTATCTCATGTTTTGAAATACTAAATGCCATTGATCCATTCCTGAAATAATGGACAAAGACAGTGGCAGTTGGGCGATCAGTTATATTGAGGGGGTTTTTTAACTATACATTAGATTGGTAATAGAAAATGTATATGAGAGAGCAGAGATGAGAGATCCACTTGTCAAAAGATCGATTTCTACTACAGTAGTTCAAAATCTGAAAACATGGCAGGAGAATGTGTCAGGTATGTCCATTTTGTGCTTAAGAACTTCATATTTGGAAAAGCATGACTCTTGTTTTAAATAGCCTTTCAGTGAGAGAAAAAGGCGGGGGGAACAAGGGGGAAAAAATAAGGAAGAAAAGCCATGCATATCTAGAGATTTCCTTTTTTAATCTTTGTAATTAAATGCAAAACCATTAGATAAGCATAGCCAATCAACAGACTTAAATAAAAACCAAATATGGTAGATTTGGAAGGACTGTGGTTTTTTAAATGTGATAAATTAATTTTCATGTCTTACAAAACACTGAGCATATTAATAGAACTCCCTAGGAAAAGTGTTACAGAAAGTTTTAAATATGTTTATGTTTAGGCCTTAAAGCTATGTTTTTACACATATCCCTGGCATAATCTAGAGACATCAAAATTTATAACATGTTTTTAATCTGTATTCGATTACGTTGTTGTATGCTAAAGAAGCAGCACAATCTGTCATTTTCGGATTGACATTGTTGCCTATGGAAATAATGGGGTTTATTCACTCTGTCCGTGGTACCAGTTAATTGCATGAAATCTCACAGAAACAGAGAAAACTAGCTGTCATTAAGGAAGATCTGTGTTTGTCCTAACATGACATCTATGCCAAAACTTTCCTTTTAATGTTTTTTTAAATAAAAAATTGTCATCTTTGTTCTCACCAGCAAGCCAGCTCCTGAGCAAGACTTCTCTATTAACATTTACAAATTTGGTTCCCCATGGTTCTGAGTCACTGTTTCATTTAAGTTCAACTCGAATTATCTCAGTGAAGAAGGCAGTCATAGAATCTTTTTTTAAACTACAAGTTAAATAATTGTTTATGTTTCTAGAAAGAACTACAATGTAAGCATGAGAAAGTATGTCTGTAAACATGCAGAGATAGATATTAATCATTTAATGATCATTTGCCCATCACATTTAGAATAATGCTGGAATTAAACCTTTGGTTTAGCAGCCCATCTCCATTGGACAGGTATGTGGGGGTTAGTTCTGCTTCTGTAAAATTCAGTATCAAAATATACATTGACTTTTATGGTACAGGATCGTGTGCTTGTGTATTGTTGATAAGAGTAGTTAATTTATATTTGTTGATCACAGTATACTTTGATACACATTTATTAAATTTCCTCTTCCGAGTGTATGCAAGATGGTATATTATTATATAGCATATTTGCATACTATTTTTCCATGGGTTTTATGCTTTTTCATTGAACAGTGTGGACCTGCTTAAACGGATGAATCAAGGTTGTGTACTACAAGGTGTTTGATATAATCCAAGCCCTATTTGTTGCAGATATTGTAAGTTTTATAGTAGATCAAAGAGGAGAGAAAAGAAGGAGGACAATCTCAGAGGCTGATTTGAGAGGTTGCCCTACTCAACTGGTTTTCAGTTTTGTCCATTCAATAGAGCATCTGCATTCTGCAAATTAAGTCATTTGGGCTAGACAACAGGAGGGATTACTAATGGTGTGTACTTCAGTTTTGTTCACCGAACTTGAGATCTGATTTTCAGAAGTTCTGTCCAAATGAGGTTACTTACCTTTCAGTGCTAAGATGATTTTCTCTCTTTTAATTCTTCTGTAAATTAGGGATAATAATTCAGTATCGTCTTAGAGGGGTACATTGCAGATTAATCCATTACTTTTTTGCGAAGTGCTGAAATAATACAAGGATGAGAGACATGGAAAAGTTCATCCAGCATTAATCATTCCATCTTTAAACTAAGGGTTGAATAGCATGCAATAAATATTCTGACATGTTAACACGCCTTATAAAGAACAATAAGGATTAAACAAAATAATACCTGCTGGGTGCTTAATTGACCAGCATTCACTCTGAGCAGTAACTGAGGCTGGAGTTCTTTGGGGAAAAACAGTTGTGATCATGTAATGAAAGATAATTACAACTCACACACAAGGGAATGGACTATGTTTGCAGAGATACCAAATGCCAGAACTAAGATTATTTTTGCACCCGTAGCATCTGGTCCTATGAGAAAGCAAATTAGACTAAATAGACCCTTGATCCTGTGCAATGATTTACTTATATTCTTAGGAAATATTTTTAATCGGCAGATGTGGAATTCTTCCTCCCATGTGAAGAGAGATAATTTTTACATGGAGCGTCTGCCAGTCACTTAAGCATCCAGGCCCACAGAATGCACATGAAAAGAAAGTTTCAGGAAATTTGACTTCTAGGATTGTAATGATAGATCTTAGACCCATCCTTCAAGACATCTTCTCAAGATGAGGGTCATCCAGAAATGGATCTCTGGCTCAGACAGCAACAAAAAGTACCAAATCTTTTAATGCCTAGGAAGATTTACATCAGGCTCACCATCAGACCTCTTCTTATCTTGGGGTCAAGGTAATTTACAAGTTGTCTCGCATCTGTCTGCAGTTTTACAGTGTTGCACATGATGAGGTAGTCTTCTTCAAAGTTGATTCCACTGCCCTCAGGCCAAAATACTGTTGGTTTGAGACTTCTTCCATGTCGCAAAAACTCATAGGACTCAGCTGCCTTTGCTCTTGGACTTATTTTCTCACACCAGAGGAATATGCAGACCCTTCTTATCCCAGCTCTGTGGGATGATTAACTGCACTGTAAACAAAGGATTTGCAACCAGGCATTATTTTCTATTCCATTTTAATGTGACTGTGTCCTTAGAGTATACAATTTAAGTTTTACTTAGTTATTAACAGTAGCCATTGCAGTTAGATAATTCCATGAAGAAAAGGGAAAACAAATGGCTTGCAATTAATCTATGTTCCATTTCAGCACCCTGAAAATGAAGGGTTGCCAGGAGAGAGGGAGGGAGGAGGAGGGAGAAACACTGGTTGAATACACACCATTTTTTCCCCCAAATGTCAATAACAGCTTATTCGAATTTATTGTCTAGATTTCCAGGGCATTAAAAGTTTTTGCACCTGCAGACAGTACTGTGGTTGTTGGTGAAAGATTTGCCAGAAGAGGTTCATGTATATACAGCTAGATGTGGAAAATTATAATAGAAGGAGATGGAAGGTACAGGCTGCAATTATGTAGTAGAAAAACACTCAGTCCAGAAGCTTGTTGAAATCTCTCCTTTTTTCCCAGGAATAATATCATGGTGAAAGTTGTTTTGTAGCATTGATGTGGCACTGCTGTCTTACAAAACAGTGTTTTATTTTTAGTACTTTCTGAGAGATTGAGAAGCAAACTGTGTGATACTCACTATAAAAAGTTACAGATTTTTTTAAAATTCCTTTCCATAAACACGCTATGAGAAATAACCTCCTGAAGCCAACTGGTATTGTATGTACTGACAAAGGAGTTTTAGCCAATACTTTCATAAAACTTTGTGATGGAAACTGCCTTTTCACAGGCTTTGTAAAGAAAGGCAGATACAAAATGAAGTAGACAACTGTAAGATTGCTGGAGGAAAAGGGAATTGGCCTAAAGAGTTGAACTTTGGTAAAGGAGGAAGTCCACAAGACATCACTGATACGATGCTGGGGTCTGTTAGGGAAATAGACTTTCAGGTTTCCTATGAAAAATACTTTGGTTTATTTATATTGACTCACAGTCAGCCTACAAAAACAACTGCCTTTCTAAAACTCTCACTGCATTCCTACATAGCATGCAAGTCCAGAGCTAAGTACAGAAGCAGTGGGCCATGCAAGTCAATAGAACTTAAGACATGCTTGAAGTGAGATATACTGATTAAAACATGATGTAGAATCTGCCAAGGTAATAGAATATTTTATTCACAGTCTGGTACTCTGAGCTCTTTCATTGTTAAATCTAAAAAAAAAAAAATCATAAGTTTTGTTTAGTTTTGGTATTTTTTTTTAAGGGAAAAGTAAAATTTTCTTTAGCAAACTGTAGGTCCCAAGGTTGGAAAATACTGTGGGATATGGTGAGTTTTACAAGCAATGAGTAGTGTAAACTAGAAAGAAAGTGCTTCTATTGTAGAAACTAAAACATTCACTGTTGTGTCTGGTGTGGAACAGGACTTTGCCTCCAGTCGAACACAGAAAACTGTCCTTCAGTTCAAGTAAATCGGCATCATTCCTCCCAAGCTGTGTTTTGTTAAGAGATTTATCATCTTTGATCATTGTGCTAACAGACTTCAATGTTATTGAGCCTGAATAACTGGTTTTACAGTGCCGTGATTCCATTGTTTTCAATAGAGCTACATGGTTTAAAACTAATACTAATAAAGATCTGAGTTATCTCCTTTATTTTTCCATTCCTAATGATACAGGAGGCAGGCCTTTTATTCACTTCATTTGGTCATGTATTAATATATAAAATCCTTGGAATAAAAGACGTTCTGGAGGACTGGAATGATGATTTATATTTCTAGTCTGCTCTATCGAACAGCAGAAGTTAGAAAAAGTTTCTTCAGTCTCAATCATCTTTGTTAGCTCCTGGAGCTGAAGGAATTAGGACTCTTTCAATTCAGTAAAGGTTCACCTAGTGGCCTTCTCTGCCATGGTCTTGAGATGAGTTGAATCTCCGTATTTTCAAACCCCATGCTTTCAAAACATACTCTCCTCATTATCTACTTCCGCACAATATTTGAACCTTGCACTCTTTAAGTTCTCTAGGACCAGCCCTTGCGCTTCTATGTACATTATTCCCTTTTTATTCTTTGTAAAGATGATCACTATGACATTTGATAAAGAGATGGGAGAGTTTTCAGCTCATAAGACTGGTCCGCAAACCTTCTGAAGAGTTTCTCCACACTCGCCCAAACTTCCTTTACATAGAAAGTTGTGTCAAGTCCATTGTAACACCCTGTATTTGAAGACAGACTCTGTACTTCACACCCACTGAGTCTGCAGGACTCTCTTCATTTCTCCACAGATATAGGCTCTTTAGGAAGTCTCTCAGGCACACAGGCTGCTTTCATTTTAACTGTACAAAGATACTGCAGCAAAAGCATAGCTTTGAGAGCACTGCCATCTTATTCATGAAGAAAGGCCTAGTAGGAAGAAAAGAGAAATATAAGTAATTTGATGGCTACCTTATCCTACAGGGAGCTGAGGAGGCATACACAGATGTTCTGACAAGAATGTGGATTTGCTAACAGGTACCGGTTCAGATTGATTTTTTTTTTTTTAGTGTTGCCGTTAATGGGGGTTGTGTTTTGTTTGATTGTTTTGTTTATATGGATTGAGATCAACTAGGAAAAAAATCAACAAAGAGAGAAGAGCTAGAGCTTCTTTTCCTTTAGAGTTGAGCTTGTTACCTATTAAGTATTATCACCAGCTAGTGATGAGGCAGAGTGCTGGAACCAAGAGAACTAAAGATACACTGCAAGCCAGAACTTAACTTTCAGACTGAAAATGCTATTATTGGGACTGTGTGAATATGAAGAAGATCTTGCATGTCAATACTAATTAGTAAAATATAAAGTACAGTGAAGAAACTGGTAATACCATGATTTCTTTCACTGCAACTTGGTGGTGTACTTTGTAATTACTTCTTAAGTTTTAATGTCAGTGATATTTGAGTGGTTTAGATTACTCTTAATAATTGACCTTAAGTGCCTCCAATGAACTGCTCAATTTCTAATCTGAATTTATGAAGTATTTAATAATACTGTGCTGAAAAGTAGTGATGAAAAGAAAAAGAGCATATACTTCTGATCTTCTAATAAAACGTTTTTCTGCACAGAAAAACGATTTTTTGGTAAGATTCAGTTCTTAATTAAACAATAAAATAGAGAAGAGGCATTTTATGGGCACTACATTTACATAGTTGTATCACATTATTGTTTTTCCTTAAATTAGCCTTCTGTCACCACCCACTTACCAGTTCCAGTGGTATTTTTGAAGGGAGATTTTCTCTGCAATGTCTTAATTAAAATCCAAGAAAGATGAATGTGCTTTTTTTTGGTTTATTGTTTAGGTTATTTTTTAGGTGTTTTAATAAACGATCTAGCTGCAGCAAATAGGAAACATTGGACAGGGGAACACAGGTGAAATTTAAGCCATCTGAAAATGCAAGAGATGAGAACATTTGTCCTGATTATGTAGAGTTATTTGCTGGAATGTCTGGAAGTATTCATTTCTAATGGCTTAGAGTGGTGTTCAAAATTTGAGAGATACATTATGTGACCTGTAAGCATTAACTCTGAACTGCACTGATGTTCCATGCCTCAGTTCTCCATCATTAAAATAAGCATAATATCTCCTTCCTTTTGCCCTTTTGTTTCTTTTGGTATATAGCTTAAATTTGGGGGTCTGGGACTCTCTCAACTGTGTATGCTTGATCAGCAAGGTGGAATCCTTGACTACTATACTGATCATAATAACAAATAATATCTGTTACTTCATCACCTATCAGGTTTTCTGTTCAATGTTAAGAGTTAATAATTTCTTATGTAAATCAACCTGCAATTACTCACCTAGGTTTGTTTTCTCCTGAATTATTCTAACCCTTTCCCCTCCCCCAAAATAGAAAGAATAGTGTGTTTCTGCACTGGCAAATGTATTACACTTTCTCAGGGGAATATTTAATGGTGTCAATTTTAAGAACCATAGAAACGAAAGATGCTTAGAGCTCCCATCATAAAGAATATACAAAGATGGTTTGTCATCACCATGCATGCAGTCCTTAGATTGTCAATTATGAAAGTTCAGACATAGACGGTAATTTCTGACCTAACTTACTACTCATTCCTGATTTCTAGAAGGCAAATAATCAGTAAAATATTTAAAGATACAGAAGGAGTACCTGCATAAAGAAATAAAATGAATGCTAGTAGTGTGATTTTTATCAGTGAAAATTATTTGTTTATGCTCTTTCACAGTAAAATAGGTTTTAATTTTTTCAGCTGCATTGCTGCAGTGATTTGAAAGCCAGATCACGTTTACCAGGGGCATTATTACAAAACTGGAATTAAAGCTCAGCCTACTCAATCTATCTGTATTATAAAGCAGTCAAAAAAGTGCTGATGACAGTTGAACTATTGATAGTTTATCAACTTTTATGAACTAATAGAACATAGATCACCAGTACTTGTGTTAATAATAATTTTATAATACTGTTTTTAAACAAAGACATGGATTAAAGAATGTCTGTTAAAGAATATGTCTGGTAGTTCTCTAGAAAATATTTCTTCTTTCTTTTTTTTTTTTTTACATTGAATTCAGAAGCTCTAAGAAATGCATTTTACTTATTGAGAAAGAATGTGTCAATAAATGAGAATAGATTAGATCTATTTCAGTCTGGTTTAAATTTCAGAGGTAAATGTTGAAGCTTTATGTCATATTTTGAAAAGATCCAGTGGTCACAGTTTTCTAACTTGTTTCTTTTCCTTTGCCACCTTTAAAGCTATACTTGCAAGCAAACTGGAGACATCGGATGGTTTTCATGATAAGCTGATGTGACGCTGTCATCGTAGTGAAACAGACCCTTTATATTCCAGGGCAGATTGCTGTGCTTTCTGCACTATGTGGTGCTCAAAGGTGCTCTCTAGCTTTAGGGAAGCCAGTACATTAACAAAGAACCATGTGCGGAAGCCAAATGATGGTCTGTGAGGCATGGATAACTTAAAAGATGTCATATTTTTCAGTGGCTCAAGTGGGAGATCTGCATTATAAATGTATCCTAAAAAAGTATCGCCATTTGGTGTTGTAAAAAGAAAAGTTCTGTCATAGCTGTCCTGATAACTACCCTCATGCAAGTGCAGCTGAATACTCTAGTTTTGTCAACCAACCTTTAGGACAGGTTCCCAGAGAGGCTATGGAATCACTCCCCATGGGCAAAGCGTTGGCCTGGTCTGATCCCACAGCTGACCCTCCTCTGAGTAGAATGTTGGACTGGAGCCCTCCTGAGGTCCCTTCCAGCCTGACTTATTCTGGATGATATAGGAGTTATTTGGGGCAAAAAAGCTCAAAACCCCACATTTGTGGACATATCCATGCATTTCCACTGGGGCTGTCTCGACATAGCTGTAGTAGACAAATAGGAAGTTCCTGCCCCGCTCCTCCCCATCACAGTAAATGCAAGGATGTCTGTGTGTTTTGTCAATTGGTTCTTGAAATGCTGAGCAGTTGTGACAAGGAGCACTGACAGCAAAGATTGAAATCCAACTCTTCCCTCTCCAAGGGAATTCTGAAGACTGACAAGGTTTTAGTAATATGGGATACATGGGATAAATTACTTAAAAGATTTCTTGAGGGCATGGTTAGGAAGCCAGGTCTCCATTGCTTCCCCATGCTGAACTGTGAGATTAGTCACCTTTATTCCTTTGTTCTCTTTCTGGTTTTACTAAGTCTTGATAAGTCCATGCAAAATGAACAAGTTTCATTGGTGAGTTTGCCATCCACCTGAGAATTGTCTATAACATGAATATTCTTAGATAAGAGATGGAATAGAACCTATGTTTATTCCACACCGTATAAACTTAACTTATTAGAAAATCGTGATGCTACTACTTCAGGGACTGTGTTTGAGTTGTTAGGCCTGTTCTGGTCATGTCTAACAGATCATGTAATAGTAGTCAGAGGACTGCCAAGTTTTTGGATCCTGACAGAAATGATCCTGACAAAAATGATCAGCAATACCATGTCAGGCAGGTTGGAGCCTACCTGAAAACCAAATTTCATTATTAAAACCTGGAGTATCTAGAATTTTCAGAAACCACCAGAACAGACCAAACGTGAGACACGTCTTAGTTGATATCTGAAGTGAGCACTATGTAGGGCTGAATCATTGAAATCCTTTCTTCTGTCTGTCACCTTATGTCTGACAGCTCTGAGTAGAGCATTGTTTAAATACTTATAAGTATGGGCTTATTCATAGTTCATAATAATCTGTTATTGTCATTTTACTGACACAAGGGAATTTGTTAGATCTCACAGCTGAGGTTTCTGATATGGCTAGTACCCTTTTTTTTTTGGCTAGGGAGGAAATGGTTTGTCATTTGGGTAAACAAACTTTCAGTAACACATAATTAAAATAACCTTAACTACAAACATTTTGCACCATATGTCATTTGTTTTCTTTCTTCACTGAAAAGCAGTTTTTCACTATCAAATTTGACTTTAAATTTCCTGTGTCTACATTTGAGTTAACTTTATTGTGAAGTTCTTAATAGTATGTGATTTTTTTTCTATTAATAATCCTTTATTAGTGGATGCAGCTTCCAAGCATGTTAACCATACACTTCAAGAAAATATCTACCTTTGCTACTTCAGAGGAAATAATAATACTAATGACAATATTAGTAGTGTCTAGTTAATGCGTAAGCAGTCAAGCACACAGTTTTTATGATTTGGAAAGTCATTATCAGTTTGTATAGTCCTATACAGTGTTGGCATGGGCTAATTTTACTCCTGTAGTGAAACATGCATGCACCTTGGCATTGAGAGAAAGTATTTTTATGCAGAAGTAGGCTTCTAAAATTAATCTGAATTTAATTTAAGGATAAGCATATAGTTCATCAAATCCTAGCATGTTTGTCATGGGCAAAGCTGGCTTAACTCAAGGAATTTTACTTAATTTATTGGCAATTAACACAAACTTAATTACTGATTCATATATTGAGGAAAAAAAAGAAAATAAAAACAATTTAACCCTTAGGGAAATACCCTTCCTCCCCATTCCCCAGGTTCAGCTTCAGCCAAACACCTTTTTACCTCCATTCCTACCCTTGTTTCTACCATGTGTTACACCATCCCTCCAAACTGGAGGGGCTGCTGTTAGGCACTATTAGGCTGAAGCCACCTCTTCTCAAGGCAGAACAAGCCCAGTTCTCTCAGCGTCCTCTTACAGGGCAAGTGCTCCAGCTCCTGACCATCTTGATGGCCCTCTGCTGAACTTGCTTCAGTTTATCAGATGCTTGCAGTTGTGGAGCGTAGTGAAGTATAATGCTTAAGCGCATACCAGACCTGTCGAGTTCAACTTTGCTGTTTATTTAAGAACATAAAATTGTTTTCTTTACCATATTAGCAAATACCTCCAGTTTCTCATTAGCAGATATGATGACATCTTCTCTCAGGTGTGACCTGATGTTTACTGCTGCTTGTAGTTAATCTTTTGAGATCAGCCAGAGAGTGTTGCTAGGGCATAAAGAGCTTTGCATTCCATTCACTGTTCTAATTTCTGGTGCTGTAAGGATAGGAGTACAATGGAAGCAAAAAGATGAGAAAGAAAGATGTTTTAAATGATGTTAACTGTTATTGTACTGAAATAGCTGAGCGTTATGAAAATCACCCTGTCTGCTTCCCTGTGATAATGGATACATCTTCTCTCTATAACTTCACAAGCTGTGGAATAGCTTTTTTTTCAGTATTTTAAACCCTTGGAGAAAGATAAATAAAAGGGGTCAACTGTAGCTATAAATTACATAAATAACAGTATATTAAAGTTACATTAAATGGCAGTATCAATGAAGGGAAGAGATCCCCTCTTCTCATAATGTATGCATTTTGGATGTTTACTTCATTCTACATTTGTGTTTAGATTCCTATTCATAATCTCCTGCATAAGTCACAGGTCTGAGAACTGGACCCACATGGCAGAAAATGTCTTAATATTTTTCTTTCTTTTGTGTTGCTCACAGCTAGAGGAAGGAAATGAAAAATCAAGTAGAAAACTCAGGCAGCCACAAGTAACCAAAAGTCATGATCCTTCAAAGATAGAGTTTTTTACTGACTTCAAAGGATGCCTTGTGAGACTGATGATCAGCATGAGACTGATAGGTGATAGGTGATATTCTCTAGAAGATTTCCTTGTGCAAATATCTGAAAACTAAGCCTGAACTTACTTATTTGATATTTTGTGATTAGTTTAACTTGAAGTAAGTGAAGAGTCAGTCCTGCAAAAGTCATTAAGTGCATAAGCCTATCACTGAGACCTCCAAACACCACATTTGGGTGATGCATAATCTAGGAGGTCTCTAACTTTCTCTCTACAAGCTCCCTGGACGGTTTGGTGCCTGATCGCTGTCAGACACAGAGGTGCTTAAATCAATGTTGCCAGCTCAGTTGGTACCTGCTGGGATATTTAAACTAGATTTTTCTCCTTCTTGACTTTTTTAGACCCAACAGTAACAATTCTCATGGAACAGTTGGCCGTAAGGTGGTTTACTACTTCTTTATAGCCATTCTGCTCTACCCAGTATCCTAAACATTTGAGAAAAGCATCTGGGGAGAATAGAGGCTGCTACTTGTAGGAAAGGGTGCGGATAGAAGATGAAGGGGTCATATAGGTTGCTAGAGGCGAGTCCAGGTTGTAAGGGGGTTGGAGTCTAGTATTTGAAAGACATTTTTCCTTTTTGTTTATGTTTTGAATTAGTCTTCCTAGGTTAAGAATATGTTCTCAACCTGTCTGCATACGAAACCTGCAAAGGTCTTGTTTGTTTTGTTATCTGTAGAGTAAGAGTTGTAAGGACTGGTTGTGGAAACGGCATTAGAAACCAGGAGGTGGATGAATTTTCTCAAAGTGTCCTAGATGTCTTTCTTGTGTTAAAGAAAGCTGACTATTAGAAATCCTCAGTGAAATTGCGCAAATCAGAATGGTACATTGATTGAGAAGAATCTGAGGATTTCTGTAACTTGAAGGAGTGCCTTGCAGACCTTACTGAGTTCTGGCAAGCAGGGCAATGCTGCCTATTTGGATTCTAAGTTGCACAGCTTGAGCTGCTTGCCTATAGTAACTCAATAACATTCCCTCACCTTTTATGTCCACCTCAAGCATTGTATATTTGTTTATATTACACAGTAAAGTGACTGCACAAGTTGTTTTCTTAGAAGTTTAGATTTTTCATTCTGTACTGTATTTTTATTCTTTTATAAGTTTTTTGCCTTTAGTGTGATCTATGGACATGAATCAATGAAATGTAGATAACTCAGGACTTTATATGACTTCTGAGTTAACAGAACATGCTTATGGTTTATTGATGTAATTCACGTAAGGTGCTGAAGATCAATTTCTTATGGATTTATTTATATTGGCTAAGTATTTATCCAGCAGTTAATCCCAACAAGTTCAATTCTGCCTTCACACCTGCTTGATGATAGGTACTTGCTTAAGATAGTTAGCAGTAAACCTCTGTTAAGCAGTAGCACTGTTAAGCTATAGAAGAACCCACAGTGGCAAGTACTATAGTTATGCCAGTACATTAGGAAAATTCTGCTTATAATTGTAGCCTAAGAGCCTGAGGTCTTTCTGAGGATGCAGGTGTGTTGATCAGGGAGAAACTAGAATAAAGTAAGTAAAGAAAAACAGGCAAAAAAGATTCATGAAAGGAAGAAGAGTTCCAGAGAAGGAAAATAAGCTTTGATCTCCTATTCTTCAGGTTTTAAAAAAGTGTAGCTTTAACATTTACTGTTACTGGGAAGCTGGTATATTAAAGGTAACATTAAAAAATGTGAACCAAGGAAAAAAGATAGAATAAGATATGAAAAACAACCTAGAAGTGATGGGAGTGTATTTAATGGAAGTTAACTGATGTGGTATTTGTACATTGATTAAGGTATAACATCCCATGGATCAGGCATATCTCAGAAGTTATATGCATCAATGCAAAGGATTTGAGGGTCATTTTTCTAATATTAAGGAATGAGACTAGGAAAGCTTTAAAGAACAACAACAAAGTCCCTAACTACCTACTTAGATGAGCTGCGAAGTTAAAATGTCCAGCTTAGAGCCACTACTGGTGCAATATTGGGTTTTGTTAACTGTTATCTATGTGCACCTACTGTCACACATATCATCTGATGAATAATTCTGTCTATCTTTTCTGTCATGCTTGTGTTCATTCTTATTAAAATAATGATCATCATACAGGACCAGACAGAATGAAGTGCTTTCTCTACAGATACTTGTTGCTGGGAAAGGTGTGTATGTTCAGAAGATGCTAAGATGTGCTATTGCTTCTTGTTCTGGTGGGGGAAAATCTGTTTTGAAAAATCTTTCCTTCATTATAGATGCCTAAATGGGAGAGAATTCTTGAAAACCTGGCCATATGAATAATATGTCATAAAAATGGCAGCACCTGGAGTCAGTGCATCTTTCAGCATTTTGTCCTTAGTTGGTATTTAACTGTCTGTGATCAGACAAAAAGTGCTGACTTGTTACTGTTTCTTACAGTCAAAATGCTGTTGGTAAAAGAGGAAACATTTCCCGTGCTTGGGTTTTGGTTAGTTTGGAGAGAGGCAGGTTGTGCTACTCTGGATAATTTCAGTCATTAACAATAAATAAATAAATCAGGAATTTCCAAATATCCCAGAAAATGAGCTTTGAATTTTGCAAGGCACAAGTGCCTTCTGAATGTCTTTATGTTTGTGGAGATGTTTCTTAGTGGGAGGAAATGCCTCAAGAATTTTAATTTCCTTTCATTGGTATTAATGCAAATATTCTCTTTCTCTCTCTCTGCTTTGGGTTGTGGTCTTATTAAGCAGTGAACTATGTTTTCTAAAGATCTTGCTAGCGCCATGGGTGCCAAGAGAGTTTCTAGGCCATTATCTCAAACAATTGTGATCAATATATTAATACTTTCTGGGGTCTTCCAAACGTGTAACTGAAGTGAATTTATTTCAAATGCAGTCTGATTCGTATCATTCATCTTTACTCAAGTGATTTGTTTCAAAGGTGAGGATGCAGGTAAAGAAAGGTTTGCAGGATTGACTTTTTTTTTGTGTATCTTTTATTTCTGCAAAGAAAACATAATTCAGAATCTCCAGAGAAAATACGATAAAAATCCTTTAGAAAATAATTTAACTAAAGATGCTTGCTATTCAATTATAGCTGTTTAAAAATAAGTAGCAAATCAAAAAAGCTCACTTCGTAGTGGGAAAAAAGTGTATTTTTTAAAGTAGTAACATATCTCTTCTGGGCAATTAATTTGGCAAATATAGCAGGATGCTATTTTATTTCTCTTTTTGAATTTATTATATTAACCATTTATTAAACGTAATTAAAATGTAATCAAGCTTTCTTATACAACTTTCACTTTTATAATTGCATGATGAGGATGCCAATGTTTATTAACTTGACTACATTTTTAAAAGGAAAAGGAGTAGAAACCTTCCTTTCATTACTGTAAAATGTAGGACCCCTACTGTTTAATTTCTAGTAAGGGTAAGTCTATCTAACTTATGAGTAGTTGTGTATGTAAGAAGAATCCATAATTTATTGACTTCCTGAATAAGAGTCCCCTCATCTTCTATATCATTAAATAACAGACTTGATCAGGTGAAGAACTTATTTCCCAGAGTTGGTTTGGTTGATTAACTTATTTTCACTGAGTATAGGCAAATGTGATGAAGAACATTGTAAATGTTGAACAATATAGAAAGCAGGAAGTTATATAGCAAGTGCATTTCTCGTTATAAGAGCTCAAAAGGAGAGAAAGGACTGTAATGGGACACCAGAGAATGAGAATCTGCTCTCATAATACCAATCTGTTTAGAAGTTCTCTGTCAGGTTCTGATTTTCTCTTTATCTATAATCCTATACTTAAGTGACTTACTTGATCATTTTTTCAGATGCATGGCTCCACAAACAGCGTCATTTTTCACTATTTTATCTAGTGGGACCTTTGGGTTTCATGTTTTGATACTATGGAAAAAGTGGTGCTAGCAGAAAACAGGTTTCCTCTATGTTTGTTCATTATAAGAAGCTGCTCATGGGAGGACAAGACAAAACGAGCTTACTTCTACTTTAATTCTTTCAAAGACATGGCACAATTTCAGCCTTTGAAATTGTGAATTATTTCCTGGTATCTGTACTGTACTGTAATTTTACTGCTGAACTGTAAAATCCAGTTTGACCTAATGAGCATGAGGATGAAGATGTCTCTTGCTCTGTTCTCACTCAGGCCAATTGAATTAACTAGTAAAGTTGTTTGCAACAAGCTGCACTGTTCAAAGTAGTGTAATAACAGCACAATAGACTCTGTGCTTGGGAAATCTGTGAGAGAGTGAGCACGTTACTTCAGGGTCAGTGAAGCCCTGCACTTGAAACTCTTTGTGATTTATAGTGTCTCTATTGATAATTCCTTTAATATTCAGAAAAGTTAACTGTATTTATCCAAATTTTCATATATTCAGAAGAATTTAGTAACAAGCCACAGTATTTTTTTAGAGTTTTTGGAAAAGTCAGTAAGTAAATGACATGCTTATGTCTTTTTTTTAGTGTCTCTCAGTTGTTTGGCGAGAAACTAATGGCAAGAAGAATGAAATCTGTATACAGGAAATGCAGAAGTAAAGCAGTAAGGAGCCCACTTTTTGGAATTAGTTGCTTCACTGTATCAACCGACAACTGTTAGTGTGGAGGACGACAGGATTATACAATTACCAGGTCTTGGTAAGACTGAAGGCTCACAGAAACAACAGGGGGACAATTCTTATAAAATCGCTCAAATGGTGCATGAGTTGTCAGAGTTGTCTTGCTGCATATAACAACATTAAATCTTCAACTCTAAAAACTAGGCAAAATAATTCGTAAGGAAGCTTCTCTACTTGTTATTTGTATGTAACTGTTGGTATCTGTTGCCAGTGCTCTGAGTTATGTATTACTTAAAAGAATTGCTTTAGAGACCAAGTAATTAAGATATTTTAATTCATATACTGTGAATGCTCACAGTTGTCTTACTAATTTGTTCATATATACTTGTTCAAACTTACAGTCTATGGCAGTAAAACTGTCTTTTGGTACTGTGAGCTTAACGCAGTACTCAGAGCTTCTGTTTGTTCTGTTTGTAAGTATAATAAATGTTTATTAATAAATAAAATAACAACTTGTTTTTACTTGTAGATTTCAGATCATTAGATCTGAATCCATTAGGAATCCTAATGGAATCCTGGAAAGTATGGGGTTTTTTGTCCTTCTGTGGATAAGGAAAATAAGGCATAAAGAGGTAGCTTGGACCTGTTCAGCATCACTGAACAGGTCACTAGCACAGCTGGCAGTACTATTGAGTCCTTTTCATTATCCAGCCAGTAGGCCATCTAGATGAGTAAGTATTGCTGTCAGATGCCGCAAAGACATAGGGTATTGACATCTTGCTCTGTCCCAAAAGAGTAATTCTGCTTATAGAGCAGGACTTCAGTCTGTCAAAAGAATCCATTACAATTTTCCCATGATCTGGTGACCCATTATCATGGTTTAGCTTCAGTTGGCAACTAAGCACCACACAGCCACTTGCTCGCACACACACACCCCTTGCCCCACAGAATCACAGAATTGTATAGGTTGGAAAAGACCTTTAAGATCATCGAGTCCAACCGTAAACCTAACACTACCAAGACCACCACTATACCATGTCCATAAGCACCTCATCCAAACGTCTTTTAAATACTTCCAGGGATGGCGACTCAACCACTTCCCTGGGCAGCCTGTTCCAATGCTTGATAACCCTTTCAGTGAAGTAAAATTTCCTAATATCCAGTCTAAACCTCCCCTGGTGCAACTTGAGGCCATTTCCTCTCGTCCTAGCACTTGTTACCTGGGAGAAGAGACCGACCCCCACCTCGCTACAACCTCCTTTCAGGTAGTTGTAGAGAGCAATAAGGTCTCCCCTCAGCCTCCTTTTCTCCAGGCTAAACAACCCCAGCTCCCTCAGGTGCTCCTCATAAGACTTCTGCTCCAGACCCTTCACCAGCTTCGTTGCCCTTCTCTGGACACGCTCCAGCACCTCAATGTGTTCAAATACTGAACACAGTATTTGAGGTGTGGCCTCACCAGTGCCGAGTACAAGGGCACAATCACTTCCCTAGTCCTGCTGGCCATGCTATTTTTGATACAAGCCAGGATGCCATTGGCTTTCTTGGCTGCCTGGGCACACTGCTGGCTCATATTCAGGCAGCTGTCAACCAGTACTCCCAGGTCCTTCTCTGCTGGGCAGCTTTCCAGCCACTCTTCCCCAAGCCTGTAGCGTTGCATGGGGTTGCTGTGGCCCAAGTGCAGGACCTTGCGCTTGGCCTTGTTAAACCTCATACAATTGACCTCAGCCCATTGATCCAGCCTGTCCAGATCCCTCTGTAGAGCCTTCCTACCCTCAAGCAGACCAACACTCCCGCACAACTTGGTGTCATCTGCAAACTTACTGAGGGTGCACTCGATCCCTTCATCCAGATCATTGATAAAGATATTAAACAGAACTGGCCCCAGCACAGAGCCCTGGGGAACACCACTTGTGACCGGCCGCCAGCTGGAGTAAACTCCATTCACCACAACTCTTTGGGCCCGGCCATCCAGCCAGTTCTTTACCCAGCAAAGAGTACACCCATGCAAGCCATGAGCAGCCAGTTTCTCCAGGAGAATGCTGTGGGAAACTGTGTCAAAGGCTTTACTGAAGTCGAGGTAGACAACATCCACAGCCTTTCCCTCATCCACTAGGCGGGTCACCTTGTCATAGAAGGAGATCAGGTTGGTCAAGCAGGACCTGCCTTTCTTGAACCCATGCTGGCTGGGCTTGATCCCTTGGTTATCCTCTAACATGCCGAGTGATGGCACTCAAGATGATCTGCTCCATCAGCTTCCCCAGTACCGAGGTCAGGCTGACAGGCCTATAGCCCTTCTTGTAGATGGGTGTCACATTCGCTAATCTCCAGTCAACTGGGACCTCCCCAGTTAGCCAGGACTGCTGGTAAATGATGGAAAGGGGCTTGGTGAGCACTTCTGCCAGCTCCTTCAACACTCTCGGGTGGATCTCATTAGGCCCCATAGACTTGTGAGTGTCTAAGTGGTGCAGCAGGTCACTCACCATTTCCCCCTGGATTATGGGGGCTCCATTCTGGTCCCTGTCCCTGTCTTCCAACTCAGGGGGCTGGGTACCCAGAGAACAATTGGCCCTGCTATTAAAGACTGAGGCAAAGAAGGCATTAAGTACTTCAGCCTTTTCCTCATCCTTGGTCACTGTGTTCCCTCCCCCCTCTACTAGGGGCTGGAGATTCTCCTTAGCTCTCCTTTTGCTGCTAATGTATTTGAAGAAGTATTTTTTGTTGTCTTTTACAGCAGCAGCCATATTGAGCTCTAGCTGGGCTTTGGCCCTTCTAATTTTCTCCCTGCACAACCTTGCTACACCTTTGTAGTCCTCTTGACTTGTCTGCCCCTTCTTCCAGAGGTCATCGACTCTTCTCTTTTTCCTGAGTTCTAGCCAAAGCTCTCTATTCAGCCAGGCCGGTCTTCTTCCCTGCCTGCTCGTCTTTTAAGACCTGGGGACAGCCTGGTCTTGTGCCTTTAGGACTTCATCCTTTAAAGAATGTCCAGCCTTCCTGGACTCCTTTGCCCTTTAGGGCTGCCTCCCAGGTGACTCTGTCAACCAGTCTCCTAAATAGGCCAAAGTCTCCCCTCCAGAAGTCAAAGTTCTGCTGACCCCCCTCATCACTTCTCCAAGAATCAAAACCTCTACCATTTCGTGATCGCTCTGCCCAAGACAGCCTCCAACCATCACATGGCTCAGAAGTCCTTCTCTGTTCGTGAACAAGAGGTCCAGCGGGGCACCTTCCCTAGTTGGCTCACTCACCAGCTGTGTCAGGAAGTTATCTGCCACACACTCCAGGAACCTCCTAGACTGTTTCCTCTGTGCTGTATTGTATTTCCATCTGTCCCCCGTCATACAGCTCTCTTACAGTACTTTTACCAGTAAGACTCTCACGACAGTAAAACACAGGAGAGCTAGAACTTTAGGGAAAAGAAAGGACTGTTTGAAAACAAATCACTGACATTCTGGGGGAAAAAGGATCCCAAGTTTACAACAACCTAGGACAGTCAATGTAAACAAAATTGGGGAAAAGGAGAAGAGGATGATAGGTGAATGCTTGCTTCTACACCTAACAGACCTTGAGAAACATGCCTAGCTGTTCTAGTATAGTAGAGAGAATTCATTCATCCAGCTTTTAGCTCTGCAAGTTCCTTTAAGGTAATATGAATAGAAGTGATAGCCCAATTTTAATAGAATGGAAAAAACCTATAGGTGACATTTTTAGATAAAGACCAATGTTTTTTAGATATTAATTTCATTTTACTGCAGGTTTGCGCAGTCAGTGCAGTAGTCTACCCACTATACTCACTATACTCCCTACACAGCATTCCTGTTTCAACTTTAACTCTTCCTGGGGGAATGGAGCGTATTGATAGCAAGCTTCCAATGGTGTGAACACATCACACAGAAACAGCATTTGTCACACATCCAGGAAATATGGCACATGGATTAGAACATAATTTAAAATATGATAATAATAACTGAAAACTGCCCATCGGAATTTACTCCAGAGGCTTAACAGAAGATAAATGTTTCATATCACAGAGATCTGGCTCCCATTTTGCTGTCAGTTTATGTATGCAGCAATTCAGCTATGGGTGAGGGTGAGTTTGTTGGCATGGAGAAGGGGAGAATAATTTAAGTTCTAAAAAATATTTTGTGTTACTTAAAATATTTTGTTAGAGCAAACTAACTTCAAGTAGATTTACAATCTGAAAATAATCTCTCACAGTAGGAATCTAATTTTAGTATGTTGAGGAATTTTTATTGTACTCCTTGAGGCAAATTAAACACACATTTGTGCTTAAATAGAAAAAAAAAAATCTAATGAGCAATGCATTGGACAGAGTCCTACCACCATAAGTGGTTCGACAAGGAGTCTGCAAAGATGCATCATGAGCCGAGTCCTTATATATGCTTGCACTGGCAAGTGTCAGCATGGGGTGCCTCAGCCCAGCATTGGGTCTATCCCCCAATGCCAGCTCTGCTGCCCAAAGGTGGCCCCTGAGCACTCGCATTCCAAGATTTCTACAAGACAATGCCATGGCTATTCCTTATCTCATCAGCAAGGGAAACTTCACTCCCTTACAGGGAGTCTGTCTCCAGCATTCCTGCTTCCAGCCAGTTCAACCGTTCTGCAGTTGGGCCGCCTTGCCCTCCATGCCAGATCATTTCTTTGGTCACCCAAAGATAACCATCTAGCTCAAAGATAACTATCTAGCTCAGGATTTGGGGCTTATAGAAAGCATAGAAAGGACATGCATCCATAATTGGTAACGTTTACACTTTTTAAATATTAATTTCATTTTTATTGTGATGTTTAAGTTCTATCTGGACACGTGCATTCAGGGTGTCTTGGGGAGGAAGGAAATTTGTTCAATTTTACTTCTAGTGCCTTTCATCAGGCTGCTTTTATTTGAATCTGCCTTTGCTCTGCATTTTGTGCTTATAGCAAGACACTTGTGAATCTTCATGTTTCTAGGGAAGACCTTGTTTGCCTTTGCAGCTGTGGATTGTGACCTAGTTATATATCAGAATCGTAAGTTTGTCTAATGGAAGCCTGTTTGCAGAAGGTAGGTGTTACAGAGTTGTCATTCTGCGAAACTAACGGTGATACATATGGGATCTCCAAAGTCAGAATGGCATCACTGATTATTCCTGAAAACTAGGTCAGTTCCCTAGAAATTGGGACAACAGGCAACAGGGGTCAATGAAAAGGAGAAATAAGGATTATCAGTTGCATATCTGAAAATTAAAACTTCTGTCTTCCTTGTGACTTATCCCCTCGGATCTTGGAAACTACTTGGGTATTTTTCCTTTTCTTTCTGCTCATTTCCAACATAATGGATTTCCTTGAAGTCAGCCACGTCTTCTCTTCCTCTTCATGATTAACTGTGGCAGATTCAGTCACGGCCCCTGGAGCTGCTTTCAAATCAACGTGGAGCTGACAGTAATATCTGGAATACGAGGAGAAAAAAAAATGGCAGCACTAGTAAGACCTCTGCCGTACCACCCTGTGTAACTCTGTATGAGGTACCAGTAGTGACAGAGTAAATTTTTGAGCTGCGAAATCAGTTGCAGTTTTAAAGAGCTAAATATTTAACTACTAATAGCAACACAAGACTGCAGGTTTCCATTCAGTAGTGTAAGATGCACAAAAGCATTGTGGCCAAAAGCTTGTACAAAGCTCCTTTGTCAGGAGGTTTAGAACTTGAAGACTGAAGTTTTTCAAGTGTCATGGGCTAACCCCCATAGGAAGCTAAATGCCACACAGCCACTCCCTCACTCACTCCCAGTGGGATGGGGGAGAAAATTGGAAGGGTAAAAGTGAAAAAACACATGGGTTGAGATAAAGACAATTTAATAGATAAAGCAAAAGTTGCACATGCAGACAAAGCAAAATAAGGAATTCACTCACTACTTCCCATCAGCAGGCATTCAGACATTTTCACAGACACAGACATTTCACGTTCACAGACATTTTCAGGAAAGCAGGACTTCACCACTCGTAACAATTACTTGGGAAGACAAACACCATAACTCTGAATGTCCCCCCCTTCCTTCTTTTTCCTCCAGCTTTTACTGCTGGGTATGGGATATCCCTTTGGTCAGATGAGGTCAGCTGTCCTGGCTGTGTCCTCTCCCAACTTCTTGTGCACCCCCAGCCTACTCACTGGCGGGGCAGTGTGAGCAGCAGAAAAGGCCTTGATGCTGTATAAGCACAGTTCAGCAATAATTAAAACATGGGTTTTTTACCAACACTGTTTTCATCACAGATCCAAAACATAGCACCATACAAGCTGCTATGAAGAAAATTAACTCTGAGCCGAAACCAGTACACAGGGAAAGAAGGGACAAGAGCCAGTCTGAGTTATCTGTTCAGAGGAAACATGCAGCAGGAAATTTTACTCACCAAATCCATGAGTTTTGCTTTGGATCTGCTTGTATTGTACTGCTATTTTCAACATTCTCTACATGCAGCTCCCAAATCAGTGCAGAAGACACATCTGAGATTGGCTTGAAACCACAAGTATTCTCATCTTTTCCTATACCTTCTTTCTCCTCATAAATCCCTCACTCCTCTTAAAATGGCATTCCTTCAGACTGTATTGTTTTAGTACTGACACACCACATGCTGTCTTGGCTGCAAGAGGGTGTTGTCAGAAAAGTCTTCCTGTAATTATCAGAAAGATTAGCAATGTCAGAGGATGTCCTCTGAAATAATTTCATTTTTTAATGAACATTACATATTACCAGCCTGTGCCTGCTTGCGTGTTCCGATAAAACATGGCATCTTGAGACTCCGCCTGTTAAAGTTTTGATAGGAATTATTGCCTCTGAGGGTATACAGGTTTTTGGTTCAGCTGTCCTAACTTCTTTATTAGTGTCAGCTTTTGTCACAGAAAGAAGCCAAGCACAGTAGACCTTCTATTTTCATCTACCAGCTAAAACTCTTTACTGTCTCCTACCACTTCCCACTTCTTCATCACTAATGTTTATGTTGGTCACCAATTTTTTTTTAACTACAGGGGACCCCTTCAAGCCACATTCCAGCAGGAATAAGAAAGGCCCCCAGCATCAAACAACTCCACATACAGACTTCATGGTTATTCTTCAAAGTAGCTATGCCTCCGAAATCACAGCAAGATCCACAGCTCCTGCTTTGAGGGGATAATTTTATCTCAAATTTCAGGCCTCATTTCAGATGGAGTACTGCCCCCCTTGAGGGGGAAAATTTTGTTCCCAAGCCCCATTTGAGGCACTGCACTCTGCAGAGCATCCTGTACCTGTATTAAGACCATTAGGAATATTCCAAGACACTCCCAGGGAAGAATCCCCCCTACAGCCTTGCTTTCTTGCAAACTATTCTGTTTCTCTGCCCTAGCCCTGTCTTAGCATATGCTCCAGAAATTTTCCAGCAGTAAATAATGGTCTGCTGTCATTGGTCCTCAGAAGTGAGACAGCTCTGCCAGAAAGCTGAAAGCTGGTAATCCTACACACAGAACCACCACCCATAATTCCAGTCAAATGTCTTTTCAAGGATAGACTGACAGATTTAAATCCTAATGGCAGTCTATAAATTCTGCAAGACAGGCTTTTAATGTCCTAGTCTATGGCTACACTTTCTAATTCTTGAGAATACTTCAGTCTACTCCTCCTTCCCCATCCCCTTTCTAAGACATCATCACAGGATCTTGAAATCCTATCATCATTTTATCCAGGTGCTATAAAATTGATCCCCTATACATTTTGATGAAAATGAGTTTTTCAGAAACTTCTCCCCAGTTAAAAGAATGAAGGCTAGAAAATGTTTTGAATTTTTTGATCAAAAACTTCTCATTTAGAATGGTGCTGCTGTGGGCAGTGATTCTGTTGAAGGAGGAGGTAATTTTCATTTCTCAGACTGTAGGACATATACTTCTATATCTGCATCAGATCATTGCGTTAGTTCTCAGCAGGTAACAATCTGTATCAATCAGTTCAAAGCCCTACTTTTCATTTTTCCTGTAACTCATTTATGAAGATTTTGCTTCCTGTTGATGCACACCTTGGATATCACGTTGCATAGGACCTTCTTTATGTGGACAATTGCTTTATAACAAAGCATTGTTTCTGCATTAGTGATGAACTCAGTATAATGTTAGGTGAAGTAAGAGCATTGGGCCTCTACATAAATATGCTAAAATTATACTTACTCTTACCTTAGCATCTGTAATTTATAGGAGTATTCACCTCAGTGTCATTTTTAGACTTTCCCAAAACTCATCAGGTAATTTTACCACCAAGCACAAATTAAAACTTCTGGATTTACTGGGAAGTAGCATTCAACACACATACTAGATACTAGAGGAGATGCTTACTAGCATCCCCAATTGATCTGCTGACAGAATACTCATATTTCAGGCATGTGTCCTGCATTACACCTTCAATGGTGAAAAATTCCAGACATTTTCTACAAAGCTGTCTTTTCTTTTTCTTCTTCTATCCAAACTGAAATCTCAGAAATATTGTTTGTAGGATAGAACACATTGTGTGTAGACTAGAATACCTTGTGCAGAGCCCAGCTGCATCTTCTTGAAGACCTCGTCATAGGTTTTGGAGGGGCTGCTGTTAAGTGCCTCTGCAGCCACCTTTTCTCTGGGCAGAACAAGCCCACTTCCCTCAGCCTTTTCTCACAGGACAGGTGCTCCAGCCCCTGACCATCTTGGTGGGCATCCACCAAACTCATCCAGGTGAGCTAGTCTGTCATTTAGTGTGGAGCCCACAATTGGACACAGTATCGAGATGTGGTCTACTGGGTGCCAAATAAAGGGGGATAATTACAGTTTCCTGGATGTTCTTCCTTCCCAGCTGCAGGACTTTGCATATGTCCTTCTTGAATTGCATAAAGTTACTGTCAGCCTATTGCACTGTTTATTACAAATGTATGAGCCTCCTGTAATTGCTATACAGTGAAAAAATCTGACCTTTATTTAGTGAGTTCTGAAGAACTCAGACACACCTCAGGAGTGTTCCAGTATAAAATCTAAATACTGTTTATTTTGTTGTCCCACCTTGCTACCCTAAAATATATAGTTGTAAAATAAAATAAAAGGAAGCAAAATAAAAATTATTCTAAAATAAATGAGAGGAAAATAATGAAATAATTATAGAATTTGCATTTTATGAAATTAGAAAATTTCTTCTTTCCTTAATTTACTTTTCCTTCCCAAACATTTTCTTGTCTAGCAGCATTGCTAGTTTACCATTAAATTGCTAGTTTTAGCATTTACTGTTGTTCAACCACATTTAATTCTGCTAAACACTGTGCATATTAATAACATTTAAAATGTAAAATGACCAAGAGAAAGTGTGAGATTATATTAGTCCTGATGAATTTCATTACAAAAGTGAAAAAAAAAAGGGGGTGTGGGGGGGAAATGGACTTTCACTTTCACAATCATAACCCTAACCCAAGTGAAGGCTGAGCTTTAAGCAAGTGTCTCCCCCCTCTCCCTGTCCCTGTGCCCCCACCATCAGTACACATGAAAAAGCTCTCACAGCCAAGTTCTCTTTGCAGTCTACCCTTTCCTTTGACAGCTTATTTCCATCAACATTCCAAATGGACCTCTAGGCTTTCTCTTAATTCCAAATCTTACCCTCATCCCAATCCTGAATGTAGGCTCATCTTTTGACCCTTTGCTGTGTAAAGACAGAACCTAGGCAAGAAACTATAGCTGAAAATCTTCCCATGAGTTTCGTCATTCATCACCATCTAGCAGTGCTCTGCCTCTTTGCTTGCTATTGCAACATCAGTACTGAATCTAAAACCATCAGTGTATTCATTTCCCTCACTTCAAGGTACTTCTGCGCCAATGTCCCAAGCAGCTTCTTGTGATGCAAAAAGTTACTAAGTTTGCCTCTGCACTGAAAAGTTACTTTCAAAGTGGTGTTCCCATGTTTATTACCACTCAGCAACTACACACCAAATGAGTTTTGATTAGAAGTATGGTTTTGGTTTTGTTTTTCCAATCATGCCAGCACTGGAAACTAAGTCTGGGATCTGCATATCAGTCAATGTTCTTCTAAACACCTGCAAAAACTACAGTTAAGATATTTTGCTCTGGATGCTTCAAAATGAAAGATTCCTCAATAAAGATTATATCTCCAGAATTTGTATAAGATGGAAACACATGACATAGCCTGCCATGCTCACATCAGCCCTCACAGAAAAGCACCAATTTCCTCCTTCTGTCAAAACAGAGACATTAGTTAGAATTAGCTGTGTGAAAAGTCTTAGGGAGCAAAGTCTTGGGCAAATAATTAAATTTATTTCTGTGAATATGCATTTGGATTTTTAAACTAATTAATGTTGACTGCTTTGAAATCATTCTGTATTTACTATTCATGTCTATCTGGGGAACCAATTTCTCTCATGCGAATTCCCACAAGTAGCCTGAGCAGGATCCAACTGTGAACTACAAAATGTGTGTATCAAAATTCCCACTGCTCTTGTTATCTAAACTATTCAGTAAGGAAGAGAATACCATTTCATTTCACAAATGATTGTAAAGAATCTGGTTTTCAAGATAATTTCTGGATTTCTTAAGCAAATTAATCTTGATTAATAAATCTATTCACTATATGTGAATTTCATCACATTTATGAAATTGTTCCTTTAAAATTCTAATATTTCCAGTAAGAATTGTGAATATGCCAAGAAAATCTTGCTGCTAAGGCCATGGACTAGAACTCAGATCTCAGTCTTCCCTGTGTAAAATTGGTCTTACCTCACTGCAAGTTTTGTCATAGGCTTCAGGTCAGGGCCAGTCTTTTATTCTGCATTTGTAAAGTGCATAACACAATACCTCTGTCTTCCACATAATTCTTGTTATAACTTAAGAAAAAAACATTAAACAAAACAATACTAAAAAATGAATAAACTATTTTTCCAGAACTGGTAAAAACAATGTAGTTTATAGTAGATGCTTTTCCAAAGCATCTTCACATTCAAGAATGACAAATCCTATTAAAAAGTCAATGGGAATTTATATTACCAAACCTCTCAAAGAATTAAAAAAAGGGAAGTGGGCTTGTTCTGCCTGGAGAAGAGGGGCTTTAGGGGCCCCTAACAGCAGCCCCTCCAATACAAGATTGTCAAGAAGATGCTGGCAGGCTCTGCACAGTGGCACATGGTGGGAGGGTGAGAGACAACAGGGGTAAGCTAGAACAAGAGAGGTTCGGCCTAGCTACAAGGAAAACATTTATCCCCAGGAGGACAGCCCAGCAGTGGCTCAGGTTGCCCAGAGAAGTTGTGCAGACTCCCTTCTGGGAGGTTTCCAAGACATGACTGGATATTGCCCTGAGCCACCTGGTCTGCCCCCACAGCTGAGCCTGCTTTGAGCAGGAGGTTGGCCTGGAGAACTCTTGAGGTCCTTTCCAACCTGAGATATCCTATGATCCTAAGTCATCAATAGTTTCTGAACCCAAGAGACTTGTCATGGTTTTGCTGAAGCCATGTAATTACTTTTCAAACTTCCAGTGCACCAGAATGTCTGTAAATCACTATGATGCTATTGATATCAGGGTCAAAACACAGATATATTTTTTAGAATGTTTAGCTGAGAGTTCTTCCTCTTTCATTCTATCCCCTTTTAAATGTCTCTTTTACATTTTTTACACAAACCTGTTTATTCCATAGTTTTACTCTATGGAGTTTAATACCTCTTTTACTTTACATCACCATCTAGAGAGATATTTTTATGTGCAGAAGCTAGGATATGTAAAAAAAGAACAACAAAACCTAACCCTCCAAATGTATTCCATTATTTTTCTGACTGGTTAAAAGCACAGCAGGAGTAGTTAGCTGGCTGATAAGAAGAGCACCTGACAATCATTACAGAATTTTCTTAAAGAGTTTCATAAAGTTAAAGGCTTTTCTTAGATTAGAGTTTTCACTTAGAGAAGTCTATAATTTACTTATTCAAAATCAAATCAAAATTCAAAGGGAAATAAACAAACAGTTAAAAACATGCTCTTAAAAACTGAGTTCTAGAACTCCTAATTTTACTACAGGTGCACCTATAAATTGAAAAAAATCATTTCGAAGTGCTGATGTTTAAGTATAAGTAGAGTTGTGGAGGAGGCAGTGTGATAAATAGGCTTCTTGTCTGCATGTCAGACTGCCTTATGTTGTGTACTTTAGAAACTGCCTCATACAGCCTTACACTTTTTTGCTAGAACAGCTTTGTTTCTTTGTTGGGCTGTTTTGTGTGCTTATTTATATATGTGCTAGTACTTTTCTGTTTATCATAGACTTGCTATTTAGCTTTCAGTTTGGTAGTTGAATATTCATACAGCTCTTGGTATTTGGTGTTACAGGTAGTCTTATGGTAATGATAAGTATGCATTTTTGCTTGTACTCATTGCTTTTTTTGAAAAATATATACTTATTCAGCAAAATTCTAAATTTGAGGGTGTCTTAGCTAGATCTCATGTTAAGAATTGTCACATATTTTACTATTTTTGAACTTGTTTTCTGGTGATAATTACTGTTCTCAGAATTCTGTGATACATAAATAGAGATCTAATGTTTTTAATAACTGTTATAATGCAGCTGTAATTCTTTAAATCGAGGGTATCCTGGAAAATTTTAGAAGCCATTTGCTGATCATGTTTTTCAACCCAAACATAGCAATTCCAACTTGGTTCCATGGAATTTTGGTTGTTCACAAATATGATTTGTTGGTCCTGTTGGGACACGTTACACATCTACTCACCAACTCACTATTTATATGGGTCTTGCATATGCTTTCTCTAGCTCTCCTGTTTGATTTGACTGTTGATTGTTTTGTGATTTGTGAAACAGTGATTTGACTGTTCCAAGGTGCTCTTTGTCTATTTGTTTCAGTATTTTCCTTATCATTATTACACCTACAATTTGTGGACTTTTCAAGAGCACTGCTGAGATCCCTGAAAGCTCATTTTTACTAGAAATACAAGTAGAGAGCATTGATCTTTTCCCTCCATTTTATAGTGCCGTTAAGTTTTCATATTTAGTCATTGTTGTCTTCAGATCACCACGGATGCCTAAAGCTATAGTGTGTGATGCTTTTATCAGGGTTGTGTACATTTATTGCTTGTTTGAGGTTAGTGGACTTGAATACTGCAAGTTTGATAATATACCCTTGAGAATGTGCTTCCCATTACCAAATGGTAATCTACTTTATTCAATTTGTAGCCCACATTGAGCAAAGAACTACAGAGGTAAATAATAGCATAGTATCCATCGTCTAGGAAATATAGTCTAAATTGACGTGACAAAAAGTGACTTGACCAAGGCTATAGAATATGTCTATGGCAGAGCAAGGCTTGCATCTGCTTCATTGTCTTGGTGACAGCATTATCTTTTTTTCTCCCAACTGTATGTAATCTCAGATTCTTCATATCAACTGGACTTTTATTTCATGAATCCCATCTTTACTACCAACCAATTTATGATGTAAATCAGAGGAGAGGATGAAGCACATTTAGGGTAGAGGTAGATGGGTAGACTTGTGTATAAAGTGCTTTTTCATGTGTCTAAGCAAACACATAGGATTGTCTCATCTCTTCACCAAATGAAGCAAATACAAAGATAACATGATTAAACTGTTAAACCCCAGGTACTCCTAATATGACCTGGAAACAGTATGGAATCATGTTTTGTGAGATACTTGCCTATGAAAAAGGTTAGAATTACTGTTTCTTTGTCAGTGTTTCTATTTAAGTGCTAGCTGCTTTTTGAAATACTTTCAGAACACATACTCATACCTGCCAGACAAAGACTGCTGTACAACATTTAGGATTATTTTCTCACATTGACTTGGAGGATTATAACTTTCCATTGCAAAAAAGCTACTCCATTTTTGCTTGTAACTTTTTAGAAGTGCTGTCAGCAATTGCATTTTCTTTAGCTCTGAGATACTGTTAATGTTATCTAATACTGTTAACAAGAAAAAAATACAGAATTCCTCTCCCTTTTAAGTGATCACAAAAATACTGTTAAAAACTGTATTTGTAAATTTTCAAAGAAACACACATTATGCTCAGTACCATTCAGTCTCCTCCTCCTTCATTCCTGTTTACTAGCCATGAGCAAAAAGCAAAAGTCTTGCAGAAGAATCATAAGCATCTGCTCAACACAGCTAAAGAGTTTCCTGAGACAAGCAAAGTAAGAACAGACAGAAGTCAAAAAATATTTATGAAATTATCTTAGTATTGACTAAAAGACTGAGCAGCTTGCCACTGGAAAAGATACTTGAGGAAGGCTTATACTACTGCAGGTTAGGAAGAATACAGAATGGTCATAACAGATGGATAAAGGTATTTTAAGTTTATTTTGAAGTAATCTGGATATTAAGTCAGTTACTTTATTTTTATATGATTATTTTTTATACTTAGAGGTTTTTTTATGCAGGAAGAAAAAAAGCAGCATGAAAGGGAAGCTGAAAATATATGTTCATAGTGTTACCTTTATAGGAATGGTGGAGATGCCACACAGTATGCTCTCTACCTTTCTGTGTAACACAAACTTATGGAGAACTGTACCACAGGTAAGACTAGTAGAAACACAGCTAAAGTTTGTATGGTTCCCCAAAGCAGAAACTTTAAAAGTCTTTCAGGACTCCCCTAAGGTGGAGGGTGGAAGATCCTACACCTTTGAGTACCTTTCCAGTGAACTGCTGTGATCCATCAGGCCAACTGGACCTTGGGGCTGCTTCCTCATGAGCAGTCCTGGTAAACTGGTGCTACTAAACCAGGCATTCTGTCATGCCTGTGAGTGGATATTTGTTAAGCATTGTATTAGGAGTTTCAAGTGGAATATTTTAGGTACTTGTGATAAGATACATGTCCTTGCCAAAGCTGAATTGGATGCTGGCGAGGGATATGGGGATGTTCTCCCACACAGATTATGTACTAAACACACATACATTGCCATCTGTCACTCAGTATTCCAGTTTCCATTTCTTCTTCAGCAATCTCTGAGGATTTAGTATGTGAGGGTGTGTGGCTGGCAGATGGAGATATCAAAGTAGAGGATACAGAGAGGGATATGCGCTTCATGAGAGACAAACAAATGTATTTAAGAGCTATCCTTTGATCACAGAGGAGTTTGAGGGCTGCAGGGATAACCTGAGTTCAAGGGTCTAGATGAGTATTCATAGTGTTTTGCCTTAGGATTGTCTAACCCTATCGTCTGTGGTGATTAAAGACAATAAAGGCAAGGGGGAAAAGTTGTGACTGCTATTTGCAGGAGACAGTACTCAAACTATGACTGGTATGATGTGGTATGGTCTCAGTGCTTCTATCCTAATAGAAAGCAAGTTTTATGTAGAATTAGCTACTTGTAAAAATTTAGAAACAGCATGGAGAACCCTATGGCCACTGAGCCAGCCAGGCACCAATCCCATTTCTCCTCTAGGTAACTCCATGGGTCAGTTCTCACTTTTTGTGTGAGTCTAGGTTGTATCAGATGCTGTTAAGTCTCAGGAGTGGAGGTGAAAGTCCTTAAAAGCTTTCTTTTGTAAATAGGAGCATTTTGGCTTAGGCATGTGTTAAGTGTCACTGAAGGTAAACTACCCTGATTTAGCTACAGATACTGTGACACAACATATAGAAAGTTTGGTCTAAAGCCATTCCAGAGCATATTGGTTACTTAAATACCTAAAACTGTATTTTTTTGGTCAGATTGACACCAAAAAACATGCTGTGAGGAAATTATTACTAGAAAATGCACAGATAAGACACATGTAAAATTTAAGTTTGCCTCCAGTGTTAATTACCAATAAAGAACTATTTTTATTAGGACCATTTACTAAATCATTATTAATGCTACATGTTGAAGATTATATTGGTAATTAATTTGATAAATAGGACATATTTCTTTCCATTTGTTTGCAATGTTTTATCAGTAAGCTTAATAATCTTTGATTCCAAACCAACTGAAAATAATTTTCTGATCATATAAATAGATCATATAAAACAGTAACTACTTAATTTTTCCAATCTTATTCTCTCTTTAATAATAACTTCTATGGAGGGATGCATTTCATCATCTGGCTAGTGGCTCTAAGTAAAATTTCCTTTTTTTCTTGAATCGGAATTAAAGCAAAGAATGACAAAAATAAGTTTTTGACTTCTTGTAAGCTTTCTATGTCATGTGAATTTTTTTGCAGCAATACATTAACCTTTTCTTCATCCAGAATGTGTATCCAATTTTTTTGCAGTCATGGCAATTTATCCAAACCTTGTTAGCTCTGAACACTCAGCAGTTAAAGATAGGTAACAACATATCTGAATACTTTAGGAATCTTTTACTCTTTCCTTATGTGCATTCTGTCCAAGCTATTAATATTACCTAAATGTACAAAGAAGTTTATCTAAAACTTTCTTCTTTCCATTCTAGTAGATAATTCTTAGATCTCTCATGCAAAGTAAAATGGTCAATTATTGTAAAAAATGGAGGATAAAGAATAAGCAAGGATTATTAAATAAAATCTTCAATGTCAAATATTTAATAACAATAAGAATTTTTAGTTATTGGGAATTCTCATTCTTTTCTGGTGTTGGTCAGTGTTTTTCAAGATCATGCATATTTTACTTTAAAAAACCACTTGCATTTCAATTCTGATTTCTTTTAGTATGGCTTGTGACCCTGCCTTAATTCATTAATATTTCCAGTGAAGCAAGCAGATTTCACGTAGTAACTTCACCCATATAAAGAGCAATTTTAGTAAAGGTGATGCTAGGGAACATGCAAATTTGAATTTGGTTGTTTGAGACCAACAGGAATTTGATTTGATTGCACTGGCATTCAAGATCCCTGTGGTACACGTGTAGAGAAGTTGGAGCTGACTAAGTCAAGCTGGCATTGCACTACAGTTAATAAGCCCTCATGAGAGGCAGGAGTTGTGAGCACAGACACAGCACATCACTAACATGTTAACAATGTTCTGTGCAGATGTACTAGTCAGCACTAGCCTGACCTCTCTGCACTACCATGTGCACTGCAGACTTACATTCAGTTTTGATTTGCTTTCTCAAAGTGAATTCCTAGTGGCTTTGGGTTACAAAGAAACTTCAAGAAATTGTGACTGAGACAGAGACATCTAAATCTGGAATAACAGCTTGAAGAGCTGTGACCTGCTTGTCCTTTTCATTTCAGAGTGGTGCTAGCTTAGCTCCAGTGACAAAGTCAGTACAATATAATCTCATTCCTGACAAAAGAAAATAATGTATGAAAGAATCACATGCTTGCATGATATTTGATTCTGGAGCAATAGAGGCCTCACAATAGCCTTACTGCTGACCCAGCTCAGACAAATCCTGACTGTGAGGTAAAGTTAGATGGAAGAGAGCTAATTTATTTGACACTTCCATTCAGTGTAGTATCAGTGATGCTCCTGTATCAAGATATATCACAAATATTTCACATCTAAAATGCTCTGTACAAGCATGCTGGAGAACTAACAAAACTGGAATCAGGGAGACTATGAGCAGCTATTATACAAGAAGTTTGTCCAGATAATATTCATAATTGTAGTAGTGTAAATGCCTGATCTAAATGCCTGAAATAACTGTAATAAAAGTTTGGCAGAAAAGGTGATGGGTGTAACAGTGAGAGAAGTACTAGCAATACAAGCAGGTTGGATGTCAAAGGTTAGAAGTGTGTGGACAGGAATTAGCAAGAATCCTTAGTCTTTGGTGATTAAGACAGCTTTCTCAAGAGATCCTTTCAGCTCCTCGAAATGACTTCCTCAAAGGGGGTAGAGGGTGTGTCTTATGAATTAGCTCAACCAGAAGTTAGTTTTGATGCAGCAATATTGAGTGAAATTCTGTAGATGACTTGTGAAGAAGCTCAGGCTAAATATCTAGCCATCCATTTTCTACATGAAACTATTAATAGCTGTTAAGGTTTGGTTACACACTGGATCATATCCACTGAAATTTCAGTAAGCTAAGTAGCGTATGGTTATAAACTGTGTTGTAGAACCCATAGCAGTACAGTATGGCTTGGGACTGAGAATTGTAGAGCTTGATCACTGTAATATAGCTTCTTAATCATAAATACTGTGGGGGTTTTATTGAGTTATTAGAAACAACAATAAAAAGCCAAGCTGTTTTAATAGATACACATCATAGAAACTGCTGTGAAATTGCGATGTTATTACTCATATGCTATAGTTAGAATAAATCATGTTGTGATGCTTAACAAACTGCTATACCTACAATTCTGCAATCTTGTCATGAGGACTATGCAATATGATAGCATAGCTGGTAAAAGCAAAGCTCATAGTAAGAACACATCACTTAGTTCTTTAGATCCTAGCTGATAGATTTTTTTTTTCTAGGAAAAGTTGTTGGATTGAAGTTTCTCAGAGAGTTGCTGACTGTTTTCAATATTCATCCATAACTCAATGAGAGTTTGTAGTACATGAAAATGTGTTCCATCAAAGAGTTATCAATAAACAAGCTCTGAACAGACAGTTAAAGACTTCTTCAGAGAATCCTGTGAGCCATGTCCTCTACCTGTAAAAATAGCCTGGCTCCACTGAAGTTGCTGCAGTTTACCTCAGCACCTGACTGTCTCTTGAGTCTCACTTGACTGCAAAGGAGGGGAAGTTGCTCTTTCCAGACCTGATGCTAGCCCACCTGCAGTAAACAAGTTTCTCCACTTCATCTACAGACAAATAAGTGCCTTCTCAGTCATTTCATATCAAGTTTCTGAATGTTAGAAATGAATATTGAACAAAAAAACCAAGGCAACATTGTTATTTATTGTAGAACTGACTTTTTGAAAGCAAACAGCTACATCACGACGACGAGTCGTGACGACGTCGAGTACATCCACGACGACGAGTACGAGTGTACTCTCAGTAAGTTTGCAGACGACACCAAGTTGTGTGGGAGTGTTGATCTGCTGGAGGGTAGGCAGGCTCTGCAGAGGGACCTGGACAGGCTGGATCGATGGGCCGAGGTCAATTGTATGAGGTTTAACAAGGCCAAGTGCAAGGTCCTGCACTTGGGCCACAGCAACCCCATGCAACGCTACAGGCTTGGGGAAGAGTGGCTGGAAAGCTGCCTGGCAGAACAGGACCTGGGGGTGTTTGTTGACAGCCGCCTGAATATGAGCCAGCAGTGTGCCCAGGTGGCCAAGAAAGCCAATGGCATCCTGGCTTGTATCAAAAATAGTGTGGCCAGCAGGACTAGGGAAGTGATTGTGCCCCTGTACTCGGCACTGGTGAGGCTGCACCTTGAATACTGTGTTCAGTTTTGGGCCCCCCACTACAAGAGGGACATTGAGGTGCTGGAGCATGTCCAGAGAAGGGCAACGAAGCTGGTGAAGGGTCTGGAGCAGAAGTCTTATGAGGAGCGGCTGAGGGAGCTGGGACTGTTTAGCCTGGAGAAAAGGAGGCTGAGGGGAGACCTCATCGCTCTCTGCAACTACCTGAAAGGAGGTTGTAGAGAGGTGGGGGTCAGCCTCTTCTCCCAGGTAGCAAGTGATAGGACAAGAGGAAATGGCCTCAAGTTGCACCAGGGGAGGTTTAGACTGGATATTAGGAAATTTTTCTTCACCGAGAGGGTTATCAAGCATTGGAAGAGGCTGCCCAGGGAAGTGGTTGAGTCGCCATCCCTGGAAGTATTTAAAAGACATTTGGATGAGGTGCTTAGAGACATGGTGTAGTGGTGGTTTTGGCAGTGTTAGGTTTATGGTTGGATTTGATTCTGTGATCACAGTATTTGAGATATCAGTTATTTTTCTGCATATTGCAAAACCTGCAGCACCTGAGATACCATCATAGGTAGCAGCCAATCCCAAGATACCTGTGAAAGGACAGGCAGCCTCCCTCCCCCCAAAGCCTAATGTGGCCTCATCACCTCTTCCACCTGTGCCTGAGTAGCAAACAGGAACCAGCTGTATGACATGCACAGCCCACGCAGCAGCAGGTGAGAGGCTGTCCTTGGGAACTTTCAGAGAAATTGTGATAGAAACAAAGAACAAACAAAGTACACTCAGCACAGAGAGCAGGAAGAAGTGCAGGGAAAGCACTGAAGTAGAGTCTGCCTTTGAAAGGCTGGTATAGACCAGGATGGAGAGTCATGAGCACAGTGCTTGAAACTGCTGTTTGGACTACCTGTAGCAGAAGTCAGTCGCAGTGAGGAAAAGGAAGTGGCAACTCCTGTTGCAAATACAGGTATCCTGGACTGGGATCTGGAAAAGCAGGTGTAAGCCTATGGAAAACAAGGTAAGATAACCAGAAATAACATGACACAAACATAGGGGCACAAGAACACGGAGTAGCCCCAGATTTTTTTGAACTTCTGTGAGGGCATGTTTGAAAGTTCCAGTGAGATACATGGGAGATTCTCCTTTACAGGTGTAGGATTCTTCCTGGTCAGAGAGAAACAAGTAAGATCAGTAGAAACAGTTTTGTCACCGTAACTATTTACAGTAAGAATTTTTGCTGATACTGCTATGGCAGGCACATATCATGCCTCATTACACACCTGACCTGACAGGGCTAGCAAAAACTTAAAATATTGTTTTAGCTTTAGTAACTGTTGCCACCTGGCTAAGGATGGCAAACAACCCTTCCCTCTTTTAGAGTAAGCTCATTGTGAGTCAGAATGTGGAAATCTCTCATTTCTGCTGCACTGAAAAGAAATACCCTACAACAAGGAGTCTGGAATGTTGTGTGTCTACAGAGGACATTTGTATTTTGAACCAAATGAATGTGGCCATAGTTACCTGTGTGTGGTTTCTTCCATCCCCTCCAGCTATTCATCTTATTCACCTCTTGAACAAGTCTGCCCTACAAGTGCTCCTAATGTTAGTGCAGCACCAGTCACTTCTGTACAGCTCTGCTGTACAGAAAATATCCCCCTTAAACTGTCTTGCATTTGCTCCTGAAAGCCATGTTCTGTTGGAGAAAGATTGGGACATTTCTGAATACAGCTTTGATCACTGAAACTATGCCTCTATCAAGGGTTTCTCCTGGCACAAAGTGCATCTTTGTTACAGACTTTTGGCACCGCACCAAAATGCAAGTCTATAAGAGAAGGAGGGGATGGAGCCAGAAAGTTATGTAACATACAGCAATACTAAATATCACCTCATGTTCTACTGTGTGCTTATGTCTATATGTCCAACACATACCACCTGCTTTTCCTTTCACATATGCAAGGCCTAGGCTTGCAGATGGCCTCCTGAGAGACTCAGAAGAATGGGTAAAACTATGAAAACAGATTCATGGATTAGTAATTAGACTTCACAAGGTGTGTGGATTGAAATAGTAAGTCACAGACTTGCATTCAAGTAATACTACAATCAGAAGCATGTCTTTACTTTCAAATAACTATTTCTGCTGTAAAAACTACTGCTGTGTCTTGTCAAACTTCAAATTTTCTAGTATTTTCTTTGTCTCTTATGTTTTAGGTATAGGTAGTTTGAAATGTTTATGTTTCCAAAACTGCCACTTAATGTAGAGCTCAAAGGCTAACCAGAATTATCTTAGACTATATTATGGGCACAATACATTTCAAAGTAATTTTCGTATAGGTTAGCTCAATAAAAATGACTCTTACACTTTAAAAAGAAATGCATGTTCCACAATAACTCCTTATTTCTATCAGGATTTAGTTATATCAGCCACATAAGGTAAAGCAAGCACTTTTGGAGACAGAAGTTTATCATAGTTTATATGGCTTTGTTGCATATGACAACTACTAAAATTTCCCAGGCTCATAATTAAGAATGCTGGCACTGAGAGAGAAGTGATCAGGAGAGGTAGCATTTTACTACATTGAAACCAACTAAGATTGGTAAGGAGAAAGGCTACTTGAGGAAGAGTCATTAAAAATGTGAGGCAGCATGGAGGAGACATTTTCATATTTTTCTCAATAAAAGTAAAGCTAGAAGATGACAGCTGAGAATTGACCCCTTAGAGCTAAGAAACAGACTTGTCCCAGGAATGACTGGGGGGAGGAAAAGGGGTAAGAGTCTTAACATCTTAGAATCAGTAAGTTAATATTTTATACAAACCTTTTTTCATAGCCTCAATTGCATTACAGGATTAAATCAAGACTTCTTGCCACAAATAAAGTATTTTGTAATTTTATTTATGATACCCTTAGCCTTTGTCACCATCTGTGAAAGATATATGAAGGGTTTTACTTGTTTGTCTAAATTTAAGAGAAAACAGGACATTATCATTTTGTAACTTGGTAATAATGTGTATGGGAGGGTCTTTTGTTATAAAGAAAAGGATTATTGGCTTACACATTTTTTTAAAAGAAACATTTGTTTCATTAACAGGTTGCCTTCATAGACATTGTATTCCATCCAACTTTCTAGAACAGTGTTGAGAACTCTTAGTTCTATTTTGATAGGATTTCTAAAACGCTGGTTACTAGTACAAGTATGCTAGATTTTCAGTTATATTTTATTCTTCAAGATAACAAAAGAGTTGTCTACAGCTACTTCAATAGTTAGGGTAAAACAGAGCAATCATCTGAAATATTAACAGGATACCATTTGTCACTGTGCCATATCACAGTTCTTTCTCACTTTCTTTTGTACATGGCAGGATTACTAGAAAGTTTCTTTTACTGTCTTTCATGAATAGGTTACCAATATACAATAAAGAACATTTAGTCCCTATCTAGAAATACCCATATATAGGGGGAAGGCTGCATTTCTTTTCAAACTATTTTACTGTAGAGAAAAAGATGCCCATGATCAAACATAGGCTATATAGCAACAACAGAGCATGTTATTCCCTTTACTCCTTCTACTGCAATTAAATCCAAAAAGAAACAAAATTACAGAGTGAGGGGCTAAATTCATGCAGGGTAATAAGCAAAGATGTATAATATCAAAGTAGAACAGAAGCTTCCCTGATTTTTCAGATTTTTGTTTGTCTTTGTTTTTCAGAAGTAGAATAGGAGCTGGAAGATACACCCTTCTTTTGTAGCATTTATACAAGTACTAAAATACTCCAGTTGGCTGCTGGTTCATAGAAAGAACTCCTTCAGCTTTAGTCAGCCCAATTTAGGAGTCAATAATGGGGGGGGGGGGGGGGGGGGGGGCAAAATCTCTTTAAAGTACCATGTCAAAGTTACCTTGCCTTTGAACTCACTCTGTCAGGGTGGGATGAGAAGCAGTAGATGCTAAGGCTGGAGCCTGCAAATGATGTTAACAGTAGCTAAGGAAGGAGAGTCAACATTCCGCTTAAATACTTTCTCCCTAATAGGCAAAAGTATTCAGCTGATGAATAGTACCAACCTTCACACTTCTACCAAATTACTAATTAAATCTCCACCACACCCATAATTAATACAAAATTGCAGTCCAGAATCAGATTGATTCTATTAGTGCCTTCTAAATTACATCTAACAAAGAAAATACCCAGTGTATTAAAACAGCATTTACTGTACCTACCACTCACTCATCTCGGTCATTTGTCATCAAGTTTTATTCTCAGTCTTTCCTGCTCTCATCCATTTTCTTATGTATTCCTAAAATCTGGTTTGTTAAATCTGAACTTTGAAAGCTGGGAAGTATTCATGGTATATTTGGTTTATTCCGTAACTTTAGCCATATGGCAATTTTAATTTCAGCTCATAGTACTGAAGACAAGCAAATTATAATTTGAGGGAGCAAATGTTTTCAGTGTTGTTTCAGTTATTTTTAATCTGTCAGATTCAGGGACTTCCTCATGGTTCCTGAATTAGAGAAATTTGAAGATACTGGCCTGTCACTATGATTTCTGCCAAAAAGGCAGATGGAAAACTCAAGAGTTGTAGTAGCTGCAGTGATGGGCAGAGACAGTGGAGAAAAGCAGGCAACCTTGGAATGAATTGTTTATGAAACGTTCATTTTTTAGACACCAGTACTTCTCTCTTGATTATAGATAAAAAATAATTGTGTCTGCTGTGGTCATGTTTTCTCCTCAAACAAAGGTTATAGTCACTCTTGTCTGTATGTTTTATTGCTAAAGTGCGTAAAAACAAACAAGCCACAGGAGTTATAAATGGAAGACAATTAATAGTCTCCTCTTGAAAAGTATAAGGCTAGCTGTTAATCATAGAATCATAGAATGGTTTGGGTTGGAAGGGACCTTTAAAGGTCATCTAGTCCAACCCCCTGCAATGAGCAGGGACATCTTCAACTAGATCAGGTTGCTCAGAGCCCCATCCAACCTGACCTTGAATGTTTACAGGGATACGGTATCTACCACCTCTCTGGGCAACCTGCTCCAGAGTTTCAGGTATCAATAACAGGCTGGGGGATGAAGGGATTGTGAGCAGCCATGCCAAGAAAGACTTGGGGGTACTGGTGGATGAAAAGCTGGACATGAGCCAGCAATGTGCACTCACAGCCCAGGCGGCCAACCATATCCTTGGCTGCATCAAAAGAAGCATGGCCAGTAGGTTGAGGGAGGTGATTCTGCCCCTCTACTCTACTCTGGTGAGACCCTGCCTGGAGTATTGTGTCCAGCTCTGGAGTCCTCAGCATAGGAAAGACATGGACCTGTTGGAGCGGGTCCAGAGGAGGGCCACAAAAAGGATCAGAGGGATGGAACACCTCTCCTGTGAGGAATGGCTAAGAAAGTTGGGGTTGTTCAGCCTGGAGAAGAGAAGGCTCCAGGGAGATCTTGTTATGTGGGCAATTATGTTTTGACCTGATTCTTTTACATGTCACACGAAAGTCAGTGCAGTTACTGATACAATTTTAGGAATAGTGTCTTTTTCTGTCACTTTAAATGTTTCTTCCTGTTTAATTTTTATTTTGAAAATTGTATTTTTTATGTGTTTTGGAAAATGTGGAAGTAGAAGGTGTATTAGCTTCAGCAAGAGATACATAGAGACACTTTATGTGGGGGTGGGTGTAACAACATGTAGATTATTTATCTAGATACACAGCACACTTCAGGGAAGATTTTTTTTTTTGGCTCCCTATTAACACCAATTATTAAAATTACACTCTTATTATGAAATTTATTTGGCTTGCAAATGCTGAGGGTAGGAGGTTTTTTCTGAATAAGCAGTTAAGTGATTTGAAACCATTTATACGGTATAGATGAGTAAGAGGAAAAAGCTTATATATGTATTTGCAAGGCTGTTAGTTAACATGTAAAACTTATTTTCAGACCAGTCTGTTCTGAATTCATCAATTGTTTACCGGGGAATTAATTATATAGGAGAATATTTCAAATGGAAATACAATGCCAGTCTTTATTGAGGCCTTTTGAAATCTTTTCTGTAAATCTCTATTTTCAGTTAAGGAATGTGTTACTCTGTAAAACTGACAAATTCACTATCGTTGAAGCTTAACAGATATTTTAAACTTGGCTAGGAACAGTATCTTTTACTGATGTGCATTGTTAAAGAACTGCTCATTACACAGAATTCTGAATATCTCTGTGTAGCTCTGAACCAGAATTCATAATATCTCTGACATTATGAATTCAAGGAAGTTGCCCTTCCAGAAAAGCTTTTTCCACACCATCAGCACAGTCTCTGTGACACCCCATATTACAGATAGCTACTGACATAGATGAGAGCTTTGCCTTAAACAGCGTAAAAAGCAGAGTTTTCTGTTCTGTACTTGAGGAACTGGCTAGTATGCTCTTGTCTCATTTATGTTTTATAAAATTACACCAAAAAATCAATGCAGTTTGTTATTTTGCATAGAGGTGGCTCAAAGTTTTCCCACTAAATGAGAACACTGAAGGACTTGCATCCTGTGTTTGGTCTGAATCCCTCTTTAAATCAAAGCTCCCAAATACATTAAGGAATGCAAATAGGCAGCTAGATCAAATAAATCATTAACAGCTGTATTATAATTAGAAAAAATGGGTGAATTCTATGATAAGCAACTCGGGTTTATTCATATTTCATCTGTCAGAAAGAAATCTGAAAAATAAAATCACCGGAGTAATGGGTCAAAAGTTAGTTATAAATGCATCAAATAATCAGGGCTTCTAATGAAGGAAGGGTCACTCCAAAGGGCTGTGAAAACAATGACTGTGCTAGGGTTATAGCGTGTGACCAGCGGTGGTCTGTGCTGGCACTGAAGACTGTGGGGTAATTTAAATCACTGACACAGTGGTGGCTCATTTCCTTGAAGTACTAGAAAGTGAATTGCATATTCCTTTCTTTGGCTTCCTGAGTTACATAGTCAAGGGGCATATACTAAGATAATTTAATGGTGATTTGATGGAGATGCATAAAACCAAATGGAGAGAGTAAACTGGGATCAGTTGTTCACACTCTTATTTCAGTACAAGAATGAGGTGGATCAAGTGAAGGTGGTAAGAGCCAGTTTCAAAACAAAGAGAAGGGCAGGGTTCCCTATACAAGTAATTTTGCTGTGGACTCCCCCCCAACAAAGAAGTTGTGGATATTAAAAGTTTGGATGAATTCAAGAAATGAGTTAATGGAAGAGATGTCTTTGAAGGGTTGCTAAATTTATAGAAACATCATCCAAGTCAGGAAGTCCCTAGGCCAAAAACAGTTGACAGTTAGAAGAATTCTACTTAAAAAGCTAGATGAGTTAGAAGAGTTTTAACTTAAAAGCGCTCATTGCCACTCTTGGAGGTAGGATTTGGCTCTCATGACCTTTGTCTTCTATAGTACTGCCTTTCTGATGTTAAAATTTTATTTTCAGTTTGCAGCTTGTACTGTCAGAGGAGTTTGGGTCACTTCTGTAGCCCAGATTATGTAAGATTTATTATGAAATCAAGTCCCTTAGGGGCCCCAGGGCTCGAAATACGTACCCGCCTAAGAAGAAGGAGGGAACTCACTATGATGTTTTTTAAACGGATGTGTTCTGATCTGGCTTATTTTCTAACCATGATTTGTTGGCATCTGGCAGCCTCATCCACTCAACTGACCTGCTAAAATACATACTGAATTTCTGTCAAACTGTATGAACCTGGAATATTTTGTCAGCAGTTTTAGAATTTACAGCATCTTTACACAGTTAAGTGGAAATTAGAATCTGGTTGTGCACTTTTGTTTAGTGTTGCTTTCATTGCTTTATTTCCTCCCCTCTCCCCTTTTTTTAAGAGAAAAAAATAATTTATGAGACCAGCAAGTTATTCATAGGTGCTGTGATACCCAACAGATCTGAGTTTCCTGTTTCAAGAGTCACCTTGTTTTGGTTTGTGTCTTAATAAAAACTAGCTTTAGAAGTTGGAAGGCTTTGGTGGCATAAGCATGCTCACTTTCGTGGTGCATATTTATTTTAGAGGGTAAGCATTCAGGTCAGGGGCTTCGTCTTATGTGCCTATACAGAGCATTTCCTGCTTTTACATTGGGGGTTGTATAAATATGCAAGAATATAGCTTGTTCTCTATACAGGGCGTTGGAGTGCTTTATATAAAGGTTAATGAAGTCCCTCTCCTTACACATCTGAGAGTTGACATTAGCAGTATTTTAAAGTTCTGAACCAGAGGACATGTAGGTTAAACAGCTCGCACAAAGTTGCACATTAATTCTGTGGCTGACCTAGGAAGTTTTGGCTCCCAAGATGAGCCAAAACCTCCTAGATCAGCCACAGAATTAATGTGCGAGCAGCTTGTACATGAATGTTAGTGAACGCAGTTAATACCTACATAAAACCGTTTTGATTAAAAATAGTAGATTTCTCAGTTAAATACTCCAAATGAGCCTATAGGGATAAGGTTTCTTAAGCTCCAGAATAAAAAAGATTCTTTTGTCTACCTATTTTTATTTTGAAATTAATGCCGTGAAGGAGAAAACATAGATGCTTTCCATTCACTCTAGTTTACTATCACTGAACATTGTAGATATGGGGTGCTGAAGGGCTTGAAGTCCTATAAAAGTTCAGTTGTTCATTGGCCTAGCAATCCTGAGAAACTAGGGCTTAGATTCTGCTTTTATTTGAAGAACCAAATTTAACTTTTGGAACAAACTGTAACAGGTAAATTATTTACATAGGCTCCATGCCTCTTACAGGCAACTCTGCACATCTGGTTGAATGAGTCCAAGGTTTATGGTAATGTCTGGGTATCTAGACATAGGAAGAGAAAGGATAGGAAGTCTGCACTTTTCCATAATGGCTGCAACTGGTAAATACACATTGTGTATGCTTATGCATGTATGTGGGTGCATGGGTAAGTGGATGGGCATAGGTCGATTTCCTCACAGAGGAACAAATGCTCTCCCGCTTTTGGTTCCCATGGAAACCAGCACGAACATATGGATTCATCCGATGCATACCCTACATTCAGGCTCAAAGAGCCACAGGATCCAGAGCACAGGAATAATATCTGCCTGATATCCCCAGATGTTCAAAATCATAATCCCCTGGGCAAAAGAACAGATGTCTATAACTTTTCTTAGTAACTAGAAAATCATCTGAGCAAGAGAGGTCCAGCCTTTGGGAATCAAGCTTTGGTCATTTTGTTATTGTTGTTTACACTGCCAAAAAATGCCTGTGTGTGTAGAGATGGATTTATTTGCATGGGAATTCATTCTGATTTTGCGAAATGTGATCAGATGGAAAAACTAAGATGAAAAAAAAAAAAGAGTGCATTGGCTCATTCCAGGCCCACTGTTCCAGAATGCGGGATTCTGGTACCTGGAGAACCTGTACCAATGCAAACTTTTAACGACTTTAGGCAGCAACACCATAAGTGGTAGCTGAGCAAGTGTTCTAGGGATTTATATTTTGCATTTAAGCACCAATTAAGATGTATTTGCATGCCAAAATTCTCTACCAGATGGACAATATATGTGATATGACTAAGGCTAGCTTAATATTGAGGAGTAGCAAAGAAAAATATTGAAGAACTTGACTCAATCCAAATGCAACTGTAGAAGAGATGATTTTGTGGAGATGTTTTAAACAATTGAAAGCCCAAGCCATCAGAAATACTGAGCTGCCCCAGGCGGATGTGAGAAAGATGAACATTTTTGTGGGTAAGATTTGGAATTTTGCTGATGTCTGATAAGTCAATAAGGGAGGAGATGCAGCTTCTGCTTGTGTCATCTGAAGACATGTTTGCTGATTTTCTTTACTGTTTTCTTAACAGCTATAGCTCTTTCAGAGTTCAGTGAAGCATTCCAGCCCTAATGGAATTGCAGCTTGGAGCTAAAATATCTCATGAGAAAGTCTTTGAGTCTCATGGTCCCCTTCCTCTTCCTCTATGGTGAGATGAAGAAGAGCCACCTTCTTTGGTGGCTGTTGACTCTGCTAGATGAGCTAGAGATTCAAGTCATAACAACTCACCTTCTTTATCTGTTCTTTTTCTAGTATCCCCAGTTCATTTTTCAAACTATCACTCAATTGAATTTAAGTCAAAAAACTCTTCAGCTCACTGTATGCCTCCCTAAACCTTATGCCGTCTGAGTTTCAAAAAAATCAGTTCACATTTTATGTTTGGTGGTGCTTTCCATTTCCATCTCTATAGGATAAAGCCATTTTGGGAGAGGCTTAACCTTTGTTCCCATGGCAGAAAGGCCATTAAGTTAACTAGACTCAGAGGCTGTTGCACTGAATAGGAGGACTATATTAAGCCTTTTCTGCAAAGATCAAGCTGCATCCATGACCTGAACATTCTTAAGAGAATACAGGCAACCTTAGAGCATTTCTGATGAACGTCTGTTCCCAAGACTTGTCTGAAGTTTTGTACACACCTTTGCTAAGTAGTATGCTTTGTGGAAACTACAAGGCCTGATACCGCTCTCTGAAAGGTGACTTTCTAGTTACTCTGTTCTGCTAGGAAATCTTCATATTTGTAATCTATGCAGGTTAGGTTTATACTGGTAACGGTCACCCAGATGTGCATGTGAACAATCACTGTGAAAAAAGAGATAGGTTACTTTGACTTACCCTGACATTTTTTGAGAATTCCTATCCCTACATGCATTTTTTTTTAGTCCTGGTGTCTTTCTGTTTTACCTTGGAGTTCTACCAGGGTATAATCCACGGTCTGGGATTGAACTCCACTCATATGAGAGTGTACTTGTGGTAATAAGATACGGACACTGTTCAGACACTGCTAGGGCTAAAATGTCTCTAGCTTGTTTTGCTTGTGTGTGAGTGTATTGACAAACTATGCATCCCAAAGAATCTCTTGATATTTTTGATAGCTGTAAAACTCTCATTTGGCATTTTTATTTTCATTCTAGCAACTACCACTTAGAAGACATATCATATCTACTGTATCCTTGGGGGATTGTTGCATGGAAATATATAAATATGAAGATAAGGGTCATTGGTCTTGTTAGAATATTTTTCTTTAAATATATAAAATTTCTGAATTCTCAGAAGCAGGGATGTTTTGGTAAGAGAGATGAAGGCAAATTTATTTTAGAAGAATAGGTAAAAAAATATAAACAGTTCATACAGATTGTTACTATCACACATTTTGCCCTCATTCATTCTAAAAATGTAGTAAAATCATCCTTCTCTCTTTACTCAGTTTTGTTGCTTTTTCATTTATAGAACTTTTTTTTATCCTCCTGATTTTTGCTCTTTTGTATCACACCTACCTTGTCACATTTGCTCATTTTAATGTTAGGGGATGAAGAAGCTCTTTTTATTTTCTGCTTTCTTATCAGATTAGCTTCTTAGATTGTTGCTGCAGGATGGTTAAGGAATGTGGCTTTCATCTGAAATAATTGGCAGATTACATCAATTCCTGGTTGAGGGAGAAAGGAAGTTGCACTTGCATATTGCACAAAATTGCTTGTCATGTAAAATCTCTTTGCCTGTATACTTCTTGTTTTAGATATTTCTGTGTTATTATTTTGATACAGCTGTACTTCCTCGAATGTAATCAGGATCCACTAGAGCTTCACTCCCCATCCATGATTTGCTCATGTCGTTGAATGTCTTGCATTCAGCAGATAATAAAAGCGTTCTCAAAAAGTGTTGCAATTTCATAACCCTCTCTGTGCTGACTTCTTCACTTATCTACTTGTCTCTGGTCCCAAATCAAGAATATGCTTAAAATGACTAGTATGAGAGGAGGCCCACAGAACTTAATGAGGCTATTAACAAACTTGAATCTAGGTAATTGCTTAAATACATTCCTGAATGCAGAACTAACAAAATAAAAGGACTGTATTAATAGATCATTAAGAAGCAATTAACTTGGGGGTTTTTTTCTGACCTTGAGACCTGTGATCGTGATAGTATGTGTTATTAATTCCTTATAGCTTAGCTTGAGACTCTTCCTATATGTGCTCTTTCCATATGATTCCATTGAAACATGTTATTGAAGGTATGATGAAAAATGTTTCCATTATATACATACTATAATTCATAAGAAACTGTAATGCTAAGAGAGGTCAGTAACTTTGGCATAGTTTATGGGCAAATTCCTGGCATACATTCTACTTCGTTACACTGGTATATAAAAAAGGGTAACTAATTTTGCATCATTGGAGCTGTTCCAGATACTGATGGAAATGAGGTTAGAACTTATTTGCCCAGTTATAAATAAATTGAATAGCTATTCTAAGTGCGAAGAATGGCTAAAACTCAGCCAAATTAGTACTGTAATAAAAAGTTGTCCATAAACATTAAGAAGAATTCTTTCAATCTGTCCATAGTACAGTTGGGACTGTGCTTGCTCCAAACACCTGACACAATTCTGATACAGCTGAACGTAATGAAGGAAAAGCAACCCTGGAAGTACCTTGGAAGTACCACTTGTAATAGAGGAAATATGAACTGCTTTGGACCCACTTATGATCACTATAAAACACTATTGATTTAATTGAATTAAATGTTATTTAGGATTTTGGTGGGTAAGCCTGAGTTGTGGAAACGGATTTCCTATAATGCAGTAATAAATTTATATAGATATTATATGTATAAATTTTAAATATATATGGATGCATATAGAATTTATACACGCATTGATGAATATTTTTATGTGGGATATATCCATAGTCAAAGATAAAACTACTCTGTTCTGTGGATTTGAAAGAAAACCTGTGCGTTGCAATTTTTTGGGTGGTTTCTTTTACAAAGAGTTGCACTCTGACATGGTTAAACACACAAGCCTCTTTAACTTTGTTGTCTTCTATATTTATATTCATGTTGAAAGCGCTTGTTTTGTTACATTGATATGTTTAAATTTATGTGTGAGACAGAATGGCTGTCTAGTGCTGTCACTGGAAAGAATGAAACTTTAATTAAATTCTTTAACTGAGCTTTACAGTTAAAGGCAAAGTATAGTATGTGGAACATAATAAAAGTAATCTTTCCAATGAAATAATAGTGTTCAGCTAATCATTCTTCCACAACTTGTGGGATACTTAAAAATTTCAAGGATCATAAAATGTTGAGATCTAAAAAGTCTAATGGTATGTAGTCCTAGCTGTAAGAGCAAGATTGGTTGAAGCTGAGTGGCAGGCTTTAGGATTTAACTACTCTCAGAAAACTCCCAATATCATTATGCTGTTTCATTGCATGTACTATTTTCTGTATTTTAAAACTGATATTTGTTGATGTAAAGCTTACCAATATGATGAAGAACCGACAGGGAAAAGCTAGCTAAAAGATAAAGCCAAAAGCAGTGTCTGTAAAAGAGCACATCAACAGAAAATTGGCAGAGAATTTTCCTGTCTGCACTGGTTTACTGGGTCTGCCAAGAAGCAAACTGCATTAACCCAAATAGGCCTCCATGCTGGCATCGCTTTCCTGCTGGGAGTGTCCATGACAGCACAGATATCTCTGCACAGCATTGAAGCCATGTAATCAGGTCAACTGGATGACCAGGTTATGTTGGGTTTTATATCTGATTAAGAAGATTAAAGAAGAAAAGATACTTCTTATTTAAGACCTTAGAATTTTGTGAGGCGTCTGTGGGCACTTCTATTTGAGGAATTTTCTTATCCATATGAATTCTCCTTAGTTTTATGTCATGACAAACCAGTTGTTTCCACACTTGTTTCTGTTTGCCAGTCTTTTTGCTTGATTGATTTGCAGTTAAATACAACAGTCTATATCTTTTATCCGTGCTCTTCTTCATCTTCCTCTCTTCTTCCTCTTTTCAATATATTCTTGAATGGTTATCTTCTTTGGGCTGTTGCTTTTTTCCCTCCTGATCACATGACCATATTTTGTAATTTCCTCTGTTAATCATATTGACCGAGTCTTTTGTCATGCCACTCCTTTTTTAACATCCAGTTAGAAGATGATTGCTGAAACTGTAGTTACAGCAGCTCTGAAATCTGGGGTGGTTGTATTTGATCTAACTGACATTACTACCACCTCCTGCCCCAAATCTGTCTCTTTGCTGTTTTTCTGTAAAACAAGCAACATTTAAAATGCAATCTCTGAAGCACCCCTTTTTCTCAACCTCCAAGTCTCATAGGTATATGTTGCTTTTTAGCAAGCTATTGTCTTCAAAAAAAAAGCATGGATTTCTGTTTTTCCTGCTGACCCCTATTTTTTTCCAGATTGTTGATACATTTGTCTTTTTTGGTTCTGTAGTACTTAATTTTCTTTAAGTATTATTTTCATGGGAATTTTTTTGGTCAGTACTTCAGCCTAGATATAAAAACTCTTCAACCCACTGATGTTCTTTCTCATCCATTAGAACCACAGAATGATTTCTCCTTTACTTAAAGAGATTAACTGAGAATCTACTTGTCCTAGCGTATATACCATGTTGACATGTTCTGTGGGTCCTCGGACCAGCTGGTAATCAATGTTATACAGTCTGCATGCCTAAAGTCACAGACGTCCTCTCAAATTTTTTTAATTTCCTCTGTGCTATCTCTGCTACAATGCTGGATAGGATGATACAACTCACCTTTCCCTGTATACCTTTATTGTTTGAGAGCCACTCTTACATTATTCTCACTTCTCGTACAGCAAACTTATGATTGTGGTAAGTTTTACACAGTAGCTTGTCTAAGTGTGATAGAAAACTCATTTCAAGCATCATCAGCCATAACCAATCATTTCCCACTGAGTCAAATGCTTTAGTGAAGTCAAGAAACAAGAGAGATGATTACTGAAATGTTTGAACATGACTGATCATGATCTTGAGGTTTGTCCCTTGTGCCTCTTCCAAGTGTATGTCATACCAATTCACATTGATATTCTGAGTTGTTTTTTTAATCTTTGAATCCTTTCCAGGACCTTGCTTCCATGCAGTATCAATGAGATTGATTTGTAGTTGTATGTTTCTTCCAGTACTCTTTCTTAGGTCCTGGAATGTACATTGATCTTTTCCAAGAATCTGGCTGCCCTCCAGTTTCCCATAGCTTCATGAGTATAGAAAGCAACTTTTCTACCGCCGCTGTTCAAGAAGCTTTATTGGTGCATCCTCCTGTCTTTGAACTTTTCCATTCTTCATTCTTTTAGCAGCATGTGCTGCTTTAGACTTAATGGTGATGGTTCTGTTTTACCTGCTCAATCGATATCATTCATCTGTTCCTTATCCTTACATAGTTTCTGACAGTATTCTTTCTCTCTGCGATTACTTGCTTTTCTTCTACCCAGATTGTCACCTTTGACTGAGTACATGTGATGGGAGCTTTAAGCAACACTGTAGTGACAGTGCTACAAATATCTTATTTAAGTCAACTGTTACACCATCTTCTGATTTTTTGGTACACCTTTTGATCTCCTCATTGCAGTTTTTAAAAATTATTATTGAATTTGTATAAATTATTCTCTGCTTATTTTTTTTCTATCCTAAATAACCCTTAGTAGTTTATCTAGGAACCCTTTTTCTTAGTAATATTCTATTCTCATATATTTCAAGAACATTAGTAATATTTGTTTCACTAAAATTTGGTCTGTTACTTTATGTTTGGATCTTGCTCTTCTTTCAGTTTCAACAGTGCTTAAGAACAGGTTTTAGTATCTGCAGTATGTGTTCCGTTACATACACAAAGTTGAAACTCAACAAATCAAGGCCTTCTCTTCCTTTTACCTTCTAACTCTCGAGTACAGCTAATGAATCACAAACTGTACCAGAATAAATTCTCCTTTCGTGCTGTAGTGGTCTCCATCTGACTGACTATGTACAGGTGTCCTTCTGATTTCCTGACTGTAGGTTTGGCAATGTTAGGGTATACACTTTTTGCTTGGACAGACTTTCAATACAGAATTCCACTAGCTGCTAGCCCTTCCTTTTACTTTTCTTTTTTTCTTGCCTATTTTTTTTTCTTAATTTTTCACAACTTTGGCATTCATCATGATAAAATAGGAGTACCTCTCCCTTTGAAAATATAACTGTTTAACTCTTGTATTCATTCATAATGCAGAAGTAGCCATGTAGGTTATGATTCCCCCCAGTGGTATAAAATACCACTGTGTTCTTTACTAATGTGTTTAAATTATTTTGACCTAACTCATGGCCACAATTCCCAGCATATCTGCTGTCTGTAATTGTAATTCTTTTGCAATTGATGCAATTACTGCAGTTGATGTTTAGATGTGCCACCCATTAATTTGTTTTCTTCAGTTTGGTTGATTCTGATTCTTGCACTTGATAGCCACAACAGCTGGATTTGGCCAGGTTACATCATAAAAGTGCTTTCTCAAAGTCTAACCCTTCTCTTCCTTCACCAACCTGCTGATTTCATACTTTAATGAGAGGAGAGGATTGAGGGGAATCTCAGTGATTTCTGCTGTGATTTGAGTCTATCAGGTAAAGTAGTTCAGTCTGCCCCAATGGGAAATTAATTTCCTTCACATTGATAAGCTTATTGGAAAAGGCTAAGAACCCGCTTCTGTTGTGAAATCAGAAATTATTTCTCCTATTCATAGGTCTGTTTACAGCGTGTATTTTATACACCTCTAAACAGGATTTCTCCTCCATTAAGAAGATGTACCCAGCACTGTTGTACTCCAGAACATGGATGTTTTTTCAGATTTTATGAGTAAGCTGTGTTGTAAATACTTAAAAAGTGCAATTCTATCCATGATATCATAAGTCAAGCTATGGGGCTAACGGTCTTGGTGAAATGTATTGCACGTTCAGCATGGTCCTTCTTTCAGTATCTTCTAGCTCTTATTTTCTCAGTTTAAAGCCAGGATACTCTACATGTAGGTTACAGAAATTGAAGTTCTAAACAGTAGCTTTTTAATAGCAGCAATGACAATAAAATTATGCCCTGAGTATATGAAAATGGAAAATACATTCTAAATATCTCAGATGTCTAAAAACCAGCTGAATGAAATCTCAAACATTCTGAGAAGAAATATTTTGGTTTGGGGCTGTGTATATGAAAGCTTAAGTTCAAAAGAAAATATTTTCAGACCATCTTGATGCAGAAGAGATGATGGAAAATATTTTAAAGCAGTGTTGATAGCTTTGCTGGAATTAGTATATGTATATAGATATTAGTATATAGGCATTGACTTAAAAATCTTTTCTAGACATTCCGCTGTCTTACAGTCATAGGTAGTCCTGTTTTTCTCAAAGAAAATATTATTCAATTAATATGATTATTTTCTCTTCAAACATATTTATTTATCCTTTGAATGTGAGGGATGAAAGGTTTTAAGTACCAGAAATCCGGTCTTATTTTCACAGGTTTTATATTTCTGAATTACCACTCCTCTACATTAGCATTTCTGTAGCCTTCTGAGCAATAGACTAGTGTGTGAAGCAGAGAACCAACATATGATTTGGCTTTCTCCAGGCACATCAGGGACACAAATGAGGAGAACTGAAAGAGCACAGAAGAGCAGAACATCCCATATCACTGAGGTTAGCATCATGGATTACAGCAGGTCAAATGAAAAGTGAAATTGTATGTCCTCAATGAATAACTACCATCTGGCTGACTTTGGGTCCAGATGTCACATTTCTTTTTAGCCTGAGAATGCAACAACTGTTTCAAGGTTTACTTGGGGGGAAATGCAGCCTGTATGGAGGAGGCAGATGTGAAGTAGACATAAAGATTTTGGAGAGTAATTAGAAAAGATTGGATATTCTGTTTTATACTCTTCAGAGATTTGTTCCACCTGGTTTACTGTTATTACAAATGTTGGGAATATCCTTGAAATGTCAAATAAGACAAAAATGTTTATACCTCTCTACTATATGTGCAAAGTGTTTGGATAAAAGCTCTTGAATGCTATATTTTTTTTTAATGCACCAGTCTTTCTATAGAACTGAAAAAGCAATAGTTACTAAACCACTTATTCCAACAGCATGCTTTAATTTTAAAGAGTATTTACAACATAAATGTTCACTGAACCATTGATATCAATATAATACTTAATGTGACCAGGACCTAAAACCACAACTGGTATTACTCAAAGTCACCAAGAAATATTTTTCCTGGTGGGGGAGGAAGCCTCTGTGAAACCACGTGATCATGCTGAATTCATGGCCCATCAGAATGTACTCTGCCCACAACAGAAAATGCTACTACACTGATTTGAAGTGTGGTTTATACTAATTTTTTTCCCTGCTTGTGTGTAGGAGCAGGGAATAGTGTTGATGATGATATATAAATGGATAACACAGACTTTGAAAAATAATGCTGTCTAGCATTATACCTTCTTCTCTTCCAAGGATACATACCATGTGGTATCTGTTCTCTCTTACACTGAGAGCTTTATGCTAAAAGGCTGGGGGCAGCAGCTATCTGAAAGAAGGAAGACTTCCTTCAAAAGAAGGGCCACAGACTCTGAGACCTGCAGGCTAGATCACTGGCTCCAGATAGAATTTAACTTGGAGGGTTTTGAAATTTGAACCCAAATCCAACTTCTGACTTCCTAAGTCAGTTTGAGTCCATATTCAATTAGAAAGATGAAGAAATCTAGTTAAATATTTATGCATTGAATATTTAAGTATCACTAACTGATGCTTTTTATCTGCCCCATGGTTCTGCTTCTCTTAGAGGAATCAAATTGGTACAGGATTCATACCAGCTTTTAAAGTCCAGATTAAATTAATTTCAGCAGTAGAGGGATTGTAGTGGCAATTCTGTAGCAGCATTGCAGTCTAGAGGGAAAGGCATGTATTCTCCTTCAGTCAGCCTGGGGCTAAACCAGGAGGTATCCCACCATTACTGTGATTGCTTTCATAAATTCTCTCTCAAGTTCTTGTTTGTATGTACATGATGCTTTGGGAACATCTATGCAAGAACTGTTGATTGCAGATTTTTTTACTTCACCTGGATGCACAGCACTGCTTTCCGAGCCTCCTCCCCTGTGCACCGTTTGGTCATTAAATGGGCAGAAAACATCACACACTTTCATTTCAGCTGCTGACTGAGCAAGAGGTTCTCTTTTTTTGCTCATTGCAGTTGAGTCTAATTGCTGAATTTTGCTTTCAGCTTTTATTGGTTTTAGGTCTTCTTTCAGTACCTTCAAGAGCCTGTATTAGTGGGCTTTATTCCTGTATGGGCCTAGGCCTTGGTTTCGTTTAGCGTGCGTGCTCTCATGTATGATGGTAACCTCTCCCACTAGTTCCAAGATCTGTGTCTTGAAAGTATCTGATGGGCATACATCCTGCCTGTGCTCTCTAGAGGGAAACATTGTAGCTATGTGATTTATCTCTTTAGCCTTCAAACCTAGGGCACCTCAGCACTGTGACAAAATTTGGAGATAAATTCTAGAGCTAAAAAAAAAAAAATTCTAATTCTTATTTCTATTTGTTGCTGTTTACAAACACATGTATTTTCAGGAATGGGCTGCTAATTTTTTTTTAATTGGATTTGGCAGCCTATAGTTTCAAAAAACAATTGGATTTTGCACATTTACTCCATAACTTTTTATACTTCTTCTATTATTAAAAATATACTGCTCCCAGCCCTCCTTTCAACTGCCTCTGAGCCTTCCCTTCTCCCTTTTAGGGAATGCTGTTGTGAGAGTCTCCTATAGGAGGCCTAGTGCTAAAACATTAAAGCCCTAAAACACAAAAGGGGCTTTTAGAGGTTTTCTGCATTCTAGCAAGAACAGACGAAGGACAGCAATTCTGACTGAAAAACGTTTGAGTCATTGTTATGTGAAAACTGAAGTTTGGGGTAGCAGCTTTTGTCCACAATCCCTTTTTTCAAAGGTGAGATTGATTTGTCTCTCTCAGCCTGTAGGATGTTTACAACTGCACCTTGATCATCTCTTTACATCAGAAAAATCATTATTTCTAGATAAATCAGGATCACTACTAATTCAGAGTCCTGCCTTTTGGTCTGTCCATTGCTTCAACTAGCTCCAGTTCTTATATGCCTGAGATGACAGGGCTTAAAGACTTTTCCTTATGTAACATAACCAGCTCCTATAAGATAAGAATTCCTATAATTCGTAAGTCCTTATTCGTACAAAACCGCGTTAAGGTTGTTGCACAGTCTGTCATATTAGCTGGTACAATTGATGTAATTGTTGAGAGAATAAGTGACATTCATGAGTTACAGCTGGTAAATGGTGTGCTGCCTTTTTTAGAAGGGGAAAATTTCTTCTGAAGTATGGATTTTTGTTCAGTTTTGGGTGCTAATCATATGTATGAAAAATCTCTTTGTTTGTTTTTAGTGATTGCTTCATGTAGTTTTAAAAATCTAATTGGTTTGCCCTGTGTCTTCTGAAACTTACTATCCTAGCAAGTTATTTACCTTTGGCTACATATGAATCCCAGAGCCCTGGTTTTACTACTCCATACTGACCAGTGTAGCCTAAACTGTCAAAATACTAGCTTCCTACAAAGGCTGTCTTGAACTCAAGACTCAGTTATACAGTAGCAGCTCAGACTAAGACATCAGAAGGAATGCAAAGGCTAATCAGAAACAGCAGTGAGAGCATAAATTTAACTACTCACAGATAATGCTGCTGTCCGGAGATATGCAATTACTTATCGGCATAACCCCAGCCCAAGTGCAGTCCTGATCCCACAGCCAGTTTCCCTGGGGGGTGGGAAAGAGGTTTGCTTCAGAAAGTGGAGAGCTAGACTAATCCTTTGCTGGAGCCCCATCTCAGCCTGTGGGTGCCAAGTGCCTTACTGACAGAGTCCTGGGCTTTGAAGTAGTTATGTAATCTCTTGTCTTGATGTGTGGAAACTAATCCAGTGGTTCCTCTACCTCTCCAACCTTCCCGTCTAATCTGCTCTTCTTCCATGAAACTCCAGAAAGGAACATCTTTGGTATGGTTTCTCTTCCCTCGCTCTAGTCTTCCTTCCATTGAATCTTATGCTATTGCTTCCCTAGGGACTCAAGAGTTGCAATACGCACTTTTCTAGAAACATCATGTTCTTACATACTGTCCTAAAATCTATATGTTAACCTACTTAAGGACATTTTTGGCCATATCTCTCAACAGTATCATACCTAGAAAATTTAAAACTGACTGCAAGATGTTTATATGGAATTAGGCACTGCATATTTATTTAGAAAATAATACATAAACCAGTCCTTGCAGAGAAGATGTACTTAATGAAAAATAAAAGCAACATACGAGCTCTCTATTTGGCAACTTTGGATATATAACAGGTATTGTTACACATACCCATGTAATTGTTTGCTTACATTAATTTTGTGTCTGATGAAGAGACCAAAGTAAAATTATTTGCAGCACTTGACAGGCAGAAGCCAGCATATGTACAAAACCAGCTTGTTGGAAGATTACCATATGGTCTGAATGTCCTTTGGCGTGTTTTGTAGAAAGTTCAAATCCAGATCACATCATCAAACTAATAAAATATAGATTTCAAATAAATGCTTTCCTATTTTATAAATACATAATGTTGCTTTGATAGAGCAGTTGATGAAATATGGATAGCTTTCTGTGTAGAACTGTTAGAAAGAAGGGGGTCTGTGTTTATAATTGCATTATTTTTATGTTCTCATATTTTTAAACTGACCTAAACCCCACAAAAATCTAGCCTCCTTGATCTGCCTGACCAGTCACTCGTATTTCACTCCTCACTGTCCTGTATCTATCCACAGTTTTACTTACTATTATCACTTCTACATGTGATTGTATATTAGACTTCAATTTTCAGTTTTAGCATTTATTGTGTATTAAGATCATGGAAACACATAATCATGTTTTTACTTTTCTTCCTGCAGAAGTCTTTCAAATCATTTTTGTCTTTTGGAACTTACCAATCATTGATCTATAGTATGGTAAGGACAGTCACCCATCTGTCGAGAGAACATTGAGCTAGGACAGAAAACCTCAATGACTAAGCTTCAGAATCCAGTTCTGTTTTGTGAGCCTTGAAGTGCTGTCTTGGAATCCACCAAAAAATTAGTGAGTTAGAATGTTATACTTAATGTAATGAACACAGTTAGAGATATCAGATGAAACAGAGTTGTTTCATGGCTTGTATTTACTACTGGGTGTTAATTCCAGTATTGCGCCTTTCCCCCCCCCCGGCCCCCCCTCCTCACTGGTATCTCTAATGTATTTTTATAAAGACAGACAAAGCCACAGGATCATACTTTTGGCTTGGCTGAGCCTCAGTGATCAGTTTGAACTTCTATAAAGTTAATGCTGAAGCTCCCACTTCCTCTCGGGGGAGGTGGGAAGGTAGCTAATTATTAAAATATTAGTCCATTGTTGGTGGTTTTGTTTACATGAAACCTACAGATAAGCAAGACACAATGCAAACAGTATTTTAGTGCTACAGAAAAGAAACTAATGGTGTTTATTCTGTTCACACAGCTGCCAACTTCATATCACTAGTGAGTACTGCTTTAATTATTTGGTATTTTCTTCTTCACTTGATGTGACATAAAGCAAAATAGCTCCCATTACATAAATACATGGTTAGGGGATTTTTAAAAGGCTCATTATGTACCATACATATGCATATTTTGCTACAACTGAATGCAGTCATGCCTTCAAAGCAGTAAATCAATCCTTTCATAATCTCATTGACGACTTTTTAATCCAAAAAGTCTTGAATATGTAGTCTGCAGATGAGCAATACACTATAAAACAGAATGACTTTTTTCTAACAATGATGGCCTACAATGAAAATATTTATGGCCTAGGTGGACTTATCTTAGTCTATGGATTTCCTTACTGCTGTGAATTTTTCTACCAGAGTGTAAACCACTGGAAACATAACTCCAAACTGTAGCAGCACTATTACGATATAGACCACTGCCACAAGATTATTCTTATGAATGTTTTAAGTAGAGTGTAATATGATTAATACTAAAGTTAAATATTTGGCTTTGTGTCCTGATTTTGGCTGGGATAGAGTTAATTTTCTTCCTAGTAGCTGGTATAGTGCTGTGTTTTGGATTTAGGATGAGAATAATGTTGATAACACAGGGATGTTTTAGTTGTTGCTAAGCAGTGTTTACACTAAGTCAAGGACTTTTCAGCTTCCCATGCTCTGCCAGGTGCACAAGAAGCTGGGAGGGGGCACAGCCAGGACAGCTGACCCCAACTGCCCAAAGGGCTATTCCATACCATATGACATCATGCTCAGTATAGAAACTGGGGGGAGTTGGCCAGGGGGCAGTGACCGCTGCTTGGGGACTGGCTGGGCATCGGTTAGCAGATGGTGAGCAATTGCATCGTTCATTGCTTGCTTTGTGTATTCTATTATTATTATTATTATTTTCCTTTATTTTATTATTTTGATTATTAAACAGTTCTTATCTCAACCCACAAGTTTTCTCACTTTTACTCTTCCGATTCTCTCCCCCATCTCACCAGGGGGGGCGAGTGAATGGCTGTGTGGTGCTTAGTTGCTGGCTGGGGTCAAACCATGACACTTCAAAATCCTGTGATACAAGGTCTAATCCTCATAGTTTGGACTGAACAGAGCTTTTAGTAAGCTAATTGAAAATGATATTTTATTTTTTGGATTTTGCTTTAAAATGGCAGTGACTAAAATAAGTAATTCTTATGGATGTCTCTAGTGGCTAGAGGATCTAAGAAGGAACTTGCACCTGAGTTTCCATAATTTGACCCATTAAAATATCATGTTACTTTTTTTTTTTCGAGTTTGATTATTATTTTTGTGTCAGCAAACACATACACAGTTTTAGAGAAATAGAAATCTACTGTCAGGACTTAGCAGTGAAAGAAAAAATGAAGTCATTTGGTCTGTATTTTCCATGTTATTTTCATTTTGATAGTTTTTTCAACAAGTAGTTGAAACCAGGACAAACAAGCACATGAACTATCCACCCTCCTACGTGTGACTCTGCCAAACATAACTGTAGGAAAGAAAGAGACACTAATCAATCTACTTTGTCTGAAGACAGCTCAGAAGTACAGCAGCCAATCCATTCACTAAGAAATATTTCCTATATAAGACTTGATTGTACCAAGTTCCATGGCTCTAGAGTAGCATTTTACCAGATTTCCCTGAAGCCCTTGGCATCATTGAGAGCAAGTTAAACTGTGACAGCAAAAAAATTCCCTTGTTGCCTTCTGGAGTAGTGTAAAATCTTAAGGGAAACTGGTAAACTTCATAATCTCTCAAAACACAGCTGCCTTAGGTGGAAGTAGTTGTGACATTAAGAAATTTTCTGCGTATTTGACCTGTGTCCCTGTTTCTGGAAAAAACTTTGAGTGGAAAGTTCTGTGCCAGGAGAATATGTTTTGTAGCCGTAGTTCATGCTCCCAGGCAAGAAGCCTGTGAGAGGTCAGTGGTTCAGGAAGAAGTTTCATACTGTTTCCATTTCATAGCTATTTTATTTAACTTCTTTAAAAATATAAGCAGTAAGAGAGAGAGAGTCGAGCCTTTTTCTAGTCTTCAGCTTTACTGTATGAATCCATAGCCATGTGCATGTGAGCACTAGTACTTGAATACAGGGGAAAAAAGGAAAAAGCTCCCATTGAGTATGCATCATAAAAGTTCTCATTAGGGTATGTCCTACCATTAAAAGTCACAAAGGTTATGATGATTTTGGTTTTTAGGGACTCCTTTTAATATCTTTTTTGCTGCTGCTGGGGGAGGAAGAATGTGGGGCCAGAGAGAAAAGACTTAATTAGATGAAAGGAATGGCTTTTGACATTGTGACTTAGACTTTGGTTTCGGTTTTAAGATATTTAATAAGCTCCTAAATTGAGTTATGACCAACACAAATGAAATTCTTTAGCTGAGTTTATAACCAACCAACAGGTTAGCTTATTGTCACCTTTAGTGTTTATAAAGATTGATTAGTCATAGTATTAATCTTTTGATCTAATTTATTTAATTTAATTCAACCAACATTGAGGCTAACTTATTGATGTATTAATTTGACCTCTATTTGATTTTGATTTAAATGTTAAATTGTGTTATTCTTCATTACAGTGTGTTAGTATTACTCAAGTGACTGTGTTTGGGTGATATATTTTCATTTGTTCAATTTTTTGTTTAAATTTAAAAAACCAAAAGCCAGACCCACCAACCTTCTGCTTACTTTTATAAAGTTCAATGGCTCCAGACCCTTTGAAAACCTGGTTAGAAACATAACCTGCCTCCTGGTGATTAGCTTTTGGCTCTTACACAGGATAACTCAACATTTTATAAACTAGGAAGAGAGAGCTGAGGAAGAAAAAGTGTTACTAACTTTCTCCATGCAGGAAAAAGTCTCAAGAACAATGAGTTTTAAGAATAAACTTAAGACTTTTCTCTGAGGAGATCATTTATTACGATTTTAAAAAACTCAGTATAATTAGCATTTACATACATTGCATGTAATTGCTTTCATGTGCATTTGCCTAAGAATAACTATGGTAGGTACTGTGTATTACAATAAATCCCTCCCTTTCTCCTCCCCTAGGAAAAAAACAAGACAAAGGAATCTGTAAACTGCAAAGGAAGATGTCTGTTACTTGACTAATTATTGAACATAATCTCACAGCTGCAGTTTTTGACAGCTAGCATTAGCCCTTACTGAAATCCCTGAGCAAGACAGTGTCATGCAGTGCCTCTGAAACAAGTTACCAGTTTCTGCTTTATATAGGTTCAATATGAAGGTAACTCTTCAGTGTCACTGAGAACAAAGCATAGGTAAATATGAATAGCTATGTTACTTTAAGAACATGAAACATTACTCTCGATTATCAGAACTTTTTCAGCTGTTGCAATTCCCTGTATCTATGCCTCCTGCAAGGACAGCTTAGCCTTACTGTAGTTGCTGGATGTTACTGTTTAATCATAAAAACTTCCATATTTAGTCAGACATAGAGGGTCATCTGGCTCATAGCTTGTGAAACTGTGCAGTAGCAAATTCAAAGGGAATTTGTGTAGGAGCAGGACGTGTACAATGGGATTCTATGCTGGAAACTGGGAAGGTATCCCTGAAATAACTTAATTCTGAACCAGGGATTTGCCCACACATTATGTTAACATCTATGAGGCAATCCATTCTCCATTAATATTTCTCCTTTTTAACCCATTTATATTTTTAGTTTCCACAACATTTTGTGGCAGTAAATTCCAACATCATATGCTGAATAAAAACCCCTTCCTTTTGTTTGTTTTGAACCTGTCACTTGGCAATAATAAAATATTATTTTAAATATTGTATCATTTATAAGATGTGCTATAATAGAAAATGCAAGTAGAGATTTTCAAATAGAGATGTCCAAAGTTAGGTATCTAAATTCATCTTTGAAACTACTCACATACCGCCTTATCATTTCTTTCAGAAGTGCCTACATTTATTTTGAAAGTGGTAGGTCAAGTGTTCATTTCTGTTTCTAAAATTACATGTAACAAAACAAATGTAATCAAGTTTTATTCAGTGGAAAATTCATTTTCACTTTCTTCCTCACCAAAACAAAATATTATTTTTGAAGTTGGGTATGATCATTTCTTATGCATTAATTTTGATAGAAAAAAAACAAATGAAGCATTTAATTTAAATGATGCTTCATCTGTTAATGGTATTTCTGCCAATTTTCAATAGCTAATGCTAGTGTTAATGTAACTTGATTTCTGAGCAATTAAGCAACACATTTCATACTGGCAAAATGATTAATTGGGATCTTTTGTCGGGAAGCCAAAATAGTGGCTGACACTCTGTGTGTGTTTGTGTGTGTATGTAAAATTCAAATGAAATACTGTAGTTTTATTAAACTCTCAGGCTGGACTCTAAATAGTTCAGGCAATTGATAATGAAATACAGTGCCTTTCACCTTGGGGTGAAAGATGTCATCATAGCGCTAAAAGCAATAGTGATGGTGATCACTAGGGACAGAGCCCAAGACCCTTACTGGATGAGAAGGTGAATGAACAGTTCCCTCACCCAGCAGCGATGGTTGCAGGCAGAGCAGCAGCACACTAGAGAGGAGGAACACAGACACTTTTTTTCCTATTGTTTGTGATCAAGCAGACTCCAACGTTTTAAGAAACATTGAATTCACCATGAAGTTGAATAGTAAAATTATTGTTCCCTTGAAACCCTGTGGCTCCTTTTTTGTGTTAAATAACGTTGACATACATAATCAGTCTCCTTTGAAGGCAGTAGTCCATCCGATCTCAATGTGGTTAGAAAAATCAAGTCAAGTATGCTCAGAAACTATTTGTCAAGGCCTTGTTTTATCTATGGTGAATGATTGTCACTATCTTAAGTATAAAGGAAAAAGAAAGATTGACCAGCTATTGACCCTGGAACTTACTAAAATATGCTGGATTTTAAGCTTGTAGAGTATGTAGTGGGGGTAACATTTGAAAACATTAGTTTCCAGGGTTGTCTCACTGGATGAGGAGCAAGAGAGAATCAAAACAGTCTGGGAAAATTCATCTGGGAAGGGAAAATGAGTCACATCTGAGAAAAAGAAAGAAATCCAGGAAATAAATAGCATGTTGCTAATTAGGGGTGGTTAGAAAGGGAAAGTAAGCAAGCGAAAAGGAGGGGGAAATGGCAAAACACAGAAGCATTTAAAGCAAAGGTGGGTATGGGTGAGATCTATATTATCAGCTGAAAGATGAGCATGGTACGAAGAACATTTCTCAAAAATTTCATCTGTCGGTATCCCTTATTGCAAATGTTCTTCGGGATGCTGCTTTTCAGCTGAAATCCTCTGCTCCATTGCATTGTTGCTAATACAACTCCATGTCCTGAGACAGCAGGAAAGGCCAAAGAATCCATCAAAGAAGGTAAATAAGAACAGTATCCAAAGATGCATATCAGTACCTGCCATTTACAGATATTCAGTCTTGGATCCAATGTACTAACGTGGATTTAAAGAGACGTTGGATTTTATTGGGTGTGGGTTGAGGGGAAGAAGCAGTGAGGCACTAGAGAGAGAGAGAGAGAGAGATGTAGTTCCATTACAGAGGTATTTTTTCATGTATATTGAGCCTACAAGCTGAAAATTTGAATCAGCAATCTGCTCAGGGTAAACACTTGACTAATTGTTCCTTCTTGTTCCAGATACAAGTATTTTATTTTACCTTTTCAATTCCTTATATTCTTCTTCTTTTAAAGTGCTACTTTCCCTAAATGGAATGAGAAGAAATGTAATTCTTTTCCTGAATTGTCTCCCTAATGTTCCTCCTCAGTTACTCACTTTCCTACTTCGGTCTTTAGTCAATGGCCCAGAAGTCTGTCTGTCTGTCTTCTTTCTTTCTTAAGTGAATGCCTAATCTTTTTTGTCCAGTTCCTTTCCACTGTTGCCTCACTGTGGCTTCATGACTTAATGTACTTCTGCATGCCTTCCTGGCAGCTGACCAGCTATTCCCTCCAGAGCTTCTTTACATCATTAGGTGTAGTCTTGAGCTTGTTTTAGGTCTTGAGTTTGTTGGTTAGTTTTTGGTTTTTTGGTTTTGTTTTTTTTGGGTTTTGTTGGGTTTTTTTTTTTTTTTGGGGGGGGGGGGGGAGTGTTTGGGTTTTTGTTTGTTTGTTTTATTTCCTCATGTTTCCCTTTTATAACCAAGTCTCAACAGTATGTTAATCAAGTTAATCAATGTATGTCTAGAATCAATATATGTTTTAATATAGAGTTTATGTCTAGAAATGACCAAACATCCAGTAGATTTGCTCAGATACAATGTTACCTGTTCTGAGGTACTGCTAGCTAGCACCTACACTTGGGAACAATACAGGTCCTTCCTTGTCCCTCTTTTAATGGTAAGAGAAAAGATTGCCATTTGAGGTGTATTAACTTCTCTTGACAGCAGGGAGACAAACTTTCAGAGTTATGCACTGGCAGACTTTGTTGGGATTCAGTAAAGCCAGTGGAGCAATAACTAACCAGTGAAGTTATTAACCAATAGTTACTTAGGTTATTACAAATGAATGAAACACAGGCAGCCTTTCTGTGTGCACAAGCTGTTCTGGGGCAGAATTCTCTTTGCACATCTTCCACTGCCTTTTTCATCCCTACTGTGCTTCACAGATGCTTCAGTCAATGTCCTGTGCGCACAGAAACCCATGCTGGATTCCATGCTCAAATGTAGTAAGTTTTGTGAGGACTCTTCACACATAGGTTGCTCTTGGGGTTATGTGAGTTGTGTTTTTCACCTCATACCTTTGATTTCCATTTTTTATTTCCAGTTAAAGTATTTGAGGTACAGTGGATGTACTATGTTTAGTGGGTGGTGCTACCAGAAACCATTGAGCTTTTAAAATGCCCAGCAGTGCACATGTAATACAGACTTAATGTGCATTATTTCTAGCTTTCTGGAAATACAGTGCTACATTTCTGCTTTGCTCTGTGGAACCAATTATTTAATAGACCATGAAATGTTGCAGGAAAACCTGATGCAAGCATTCTGTGACTTCATTGCTAATGTGTTCATTCTGAGATATATTAATCTGTTCTTCTACAAGCACTACAAGATTTCAGAGGTAATTTGGCTTTTAGATTTTTTTAAGTTTAAACATTTAAAAAAGGAAGTTTTCCCAATTAAGCTGTTCTGAATATACAGTAAGAGGCTCTGATTTATGTACTGTTTTACTGCCTTAAAAGAAATTTAAGTTACACCCATGGTTATGAGATTTTATCCTTTACTATGGATAGTACTAAAAATTCAGCAAAATCTTGGATATCTGCTTTTATGTATTATAAAGAACCTAGAAATCTTTCTCATTTTGATGTCATTAATTAGCTGTCCATTCCAATTTATAATTACATAGGGTCATGGTAAAACATCAACAGTGCTGAAATATTCCAGTGTAAGTACTGGTGAAGAAGTTGCTCTGCTAAGACTTGCTTTATTAACTAAGTAGTATATATAAGGATCTATATTCATGGAAGTATGTAGCCAGAAGCAAATTACTTAAATTTCCATTCTTTAACAACAACTCAGTCAAAGAGATGAGGTTGAAACTTGGCATTTGACCTGCTGAATTTCTTTCAATTAAATTTAAAGGGTAATTGATCAGGAAGATATCAAAAATCTGGTTTTATTTGGGCTATTTTTGAAGAGATGCTGATAAGTTAGGAGTCAACTCAGCAAGCCGTCTTAAATATTCATGCACAGGGAACATGCAGGGCTAGATTAGGGTTATGTTTTCTACTAGGTGCCAGGATGCTTGAGAGTTAGGCCTTTTTTTTTGCCAAATCTGAAGTTAACCTCTTAAATTGATCGCCTTCGATTTTGGCAAACTCCATTTGTGCTGCTATTTTCTATGTTCAGTCTTTATTTCAATTCAATAGATAGTATAAAGAAGGTTTGAGTAGGGCATGCTTTTTAGCAGAAGGGTAGTTATACAATAGTAATACCGTTCTCCTTTGAAAATCTCCTAAGTGTAGTCCATTTATAAACATTGCAAAAATCACTATTTTATAATCCATGCAACTTATTCTTTCATTGTCTGAGCTTTCCATCTGTTATGCCTATCTGTTGAAGCTGTTCCACTTTCCGGAGTAAATGTATATACATTCACTGGCTCACAGAGGAAAAGAATTTGAATAAGAGCACACCCCAGAGATCTAAAGAATCAAAGTCATGCCCCTGTTACAGTGTTCAGTTTTGTTTGTTTATTTTAACACAATATGGAACAGCTTTGAGAAAACAGAGTAGTGTGGCCATCAGTCCAAATCAAGCAGAAGAGAGAGATGTGCCCTGTATTTTGGAGCCATGTTTGAATTGGTTGAGCTGCTTAGCTCACTGTGTGACATTGTTTTTTTTTTTCCTTTGCCCACCAAAACAAGTCTTGCAGCTGAAGGAAAACAACAAACAAGCCCCACTACTACAACAACAACAAACAAACAAACAGAAAGTTTTGAATCATCTTAAGGCTGAAGTTTCTTATACTTTAATGCAGTCATGTCATAGTTGTCATAGTCATGACAACACATTCCTCGGAGCACTTATTTAGTCCTCTAGGGAACCCCTACTGGTGGAAAATGAGGCTTTTGGGAAACTTATATGTCTGTACAGTAGAGGCAACAGCAACACGCAAGTTCAGAATATCTGAAGTATGAGATTGTTAGATGTATCAAACCTGTTATGTGTCCAGCTCTAAACTATTTAGTACTTTCAGTAATATGAGTAATAAATAGCATGGGCTTCAGCAGAAATTTTTTTATTGCTTTGATAATAGGAGGGATGCTCTCACCATTTGTGTAGGTTATGCTAGGTTACAAAGAGCTTAAGTTTTTGTGTAGTCAAGGAGGGAGAACCATCCACAGGATGGTTCGTAGCCCCTGAGATGGGTGATTTTAGGTAGATGCTGTGAAGACTCCTAGTATTACAGCGTTACCCGTGGTCAGTTCTTTGCTAGAAATAGGGAACGAGATAAATTCTGGAAAAGATCAGCCTGGTGCGATTCATACCCATCTCTTATAATTCACATTGGGATAAAGAGAACAGATTATTCTTTTATGTGAGACCAATATGAACAGAATTTGTAGTGTTGATTTCTATACTTGTTTAGAGTATTGGTTTACATTAGATTTCTCATTAAAATTCTATGCTTATAAAGACAGTTCGGAGTAAATTGTCTTGCACTCTTCAATGTGTGAAATAGTGTAAGAAAAAATTCTCTTTCCTGTTTCATAATAGTTCAAAACATGCATATAAAGTTGCAATAGTCTGTTTTCTTTAATCATAGCTTCAACATACAAATTGCCTTATTAAATATTTCTCATAGTCTTAAAGTTTTGAAGAAGGGTTCTCAGCTGCAACTACTACATCAGTGCATGACGGAATAAATAAATACAGAAACATTTCTGCAAAAAAGTAACACTAGTCTTTTTGCAGAGTTAAAAATCTGCCTTCTGTACTTTCTCCATTTTCTCTCGTACACACCACCAAAAGTCAGCTTGTTAGGATCTAAAGGCATATGAGAGTTTTCCTTTACAAGACTCCCTTTCAGTGTTTTCTCTCCATAGAGGAGACTGGTATTTGATGACCTTCTGAACCAGCAATTCTGTTTCCTGAAGCAGAAAATTAAGTTTTCTCTTCTTTACTGTGAAGAAGCCAATGTGTATCTCATATTCACGCTAGACTGTCCTGACATACAAGCAGCAGAAAATGTGAAAATAGCGTGTCCAAGCAGCTAGGACAGCAGAACGCGGTTTTCCAGCAGAATCTATATCAGAAATGTCTCACAGGTTCTGATTCTTATTCATACTAAGATACCTTTAAATTGCTTTGGGAGTGCAAAGAGCTTTCCTATGGATGAAAGTGTAATTTATACTCTTTGCACTGCCAAGAGACCATAGTGTAAATAAGAATCAGATTCCATATCTATTCTCCCAAAACAATATGGTATCCAGATTTCAGCAACGCATCTGAATTTTCAAGTAAGAACAAAGAAATGTCTAAGATACTTCAGGTAAGAAAATTAAAATGAAATCCGATGCTGATCCTGGATATTATATGCACAGATGCTTTAGGAAAAGCTGAAAAGGGAGGCAGTGACAAAATTTGTCCCAAAATGTCAGGTTGTGTATGATCACTGAAGTTGGTGAACAGATGTCTTCACTTGCATGGAGTTCAGATGTTCACCAGGGCAGCAGCTTACAAAGGCATCCTGGCAGAAGCACCCAGCCCTTTGTACTGGGATTCCCACCACTCAGAGGAAATACTTCATCTTCAGAATCCTGACAATTGGGTGTTTCAGGTTATGCTGCTCTGGATGATCAGCCTAACATTTTGTCTTAGTGCTATTGTTAGTGCTTCTCTAGATCCTCAGTCTGTATGGGTAGATTCAGGATCATTCATTAAAACAGGATAAAATACTGGATCAACCCACAGTGATATTTGTATGGAATAGTCTTTCCTGAGATCCTTCCTATAGCTGTGCTGTAAACCTACCCAATGATGTAATTTATTTCTCCCGCTGAATGTTATTCAGCTCCTTCTGTAATTTAGATTGGGATAACAGGCAGATGATAGTGTATTGGGCCCTGGAATATGGGCTTGCCAAGGGCAGGTAGTACACTAGCTATGTGTCTCAAGTGAAAGCCATAGGGTTACCCTTAACATTTATACAAATGCACTGTGTCCCAGTTTGCTTCTCAGTAGGTCGCACAACCTTTCTTGTGTCTTTCGTAGCTGAAGTAAATAAAATAGATCATGCTTAGATTAGGCTGAATTTTGAAAGAATATATACGTTTGTACTTGCAGAAAATAGGAAAGTGAAAATATTACCTTTTTCCCATTCTGAACAGATATGGAAGGACAGCTAATCAAATGAGTGGAAACAGCACAGAAGAGCACTACACTCATATTAGAGATGGATTGAATCTTGTTATTCATGCTCTGTTGTTGGCAGATGGCTTAATGTATTAAAACGGACAAGAGAGCATTACAGACAGCATGGCATCATAGCTGTACAAATGGAGACAGTTCAGGCAGTAGCTCATTGCAGTTTGGGGAGTGACTGAGAGAAGAAAATGACTCTGTCACACTTAATTAGAAAAGTAGCGGTACAATTCAGAGACAAAGCCCAGTGACAAGTACTGTCCCTGCAGATCAAGCATTAGACACCTTGTACAGTCCGTAACAGTCCCTTTCGGCTCCTTAGCTTACTGACTGTATAGGTGGTATGACTTTTTACTAATCTGACAGTCATAAAGAGAAAACAGCTCTTTAAGCAAGCAAAGATCAGTCAAAAGGAGGAATACACTGAAACTGGACGATTCCCTTCACTTCCTTCCTTCTTAGATAAATACAGGTCTGACTGCTGCTCTCACCTCCTGGATTTCTGTTTCAGTGCTTAAATGAAAGACGATTTCTTTATTTCTGTGCATAACTGAATAGCAGAGCACCCTCCTGAGTCCTTTCAGCAAATTTTTGCTTATTTTCAGTGCAAGCAGCATTTTTGGCATCTTATAGCTGCTAGGAAAAACAAGGGACTACTATTTTTTTTTCCCTAACTTTCAGAAAACAATTTCTCCTTCTTGGCAGTAAGCTTTTATCATATTCAGCAGTGATTTCCTCCTCTTTAGAGTGCAAGTAAATTAATAGGTTTGAGATGTCAGGGGCATTCTTTCAGGTATCTAAGGTGCAGTGACTATATTAATGGATTTTCAGTGTGCTGTGATCAGTTTTTGGTTCACACTAAGCATGAAGTGGCTTTGGGCCAGCTAGTGATTCCCAGCAGACAAATTCCCTTGTGCTGGCATCATTGTTGCATACATAACACTAGTGAGCACGGCATGGTCCCCCCCTGCACTGTTTGCCCAGCCAAATGCCATTGCAGGCAGGTTCCCAGGTGCAGCCAAGGGCAGCATTAGGGCAAGACGGACAGGCAGAGCCAAGCTCTGCTGCAGTCACCAGCAGCTCCCTTCCCAGCAACGTGTGTGCGTTGAACACAGGGAGACGAGCCCCCCCAAGTCTGAGACCTCAGCTAGGTAGGCTGGCTACGTGGTTAATCTACCTAGGCCCGCTCTATGGTCAGTGGAAAGAGATGACAGTGCTGCCACAGAGTAATTCAAAGCATGCCACTGTTGCAGGTGCTCTGAATTGCCCACAGGAGTTTAATTGCAAGTGGAGATTTAGTTAGTTTGTGTAGTTAGCTAATTTAATAATTGTTCCAACAATTATTGTTGTTGGTGAACAATGTGAATACTTCCAAAGCTTCCCTGTCCTCTCTGAGACTCACCGAATCTTGAGGGATCATTTGCAGATGTAATCTTGGTGACTGCTGGATTCTGTAAGCTGTTGCTTCCATTGGCCTACAGTGCTTATGGTGACAGCACAGTATGTTATACTCAGCACTCTACCTAAAATGGAAGACTTCCAGGCTACATGGAAGTAAGGTAAGAAGGCTCTGCAGAGGGACCTGGACAGGCTGGATCGATGGGCTGAGGTCAATTGTATGAGGTTTAACAAGGCCAAGTGCAAGGTCCTGCACTTGGGCCACAGCAACCCCATGCAACGCTACAGGCTTGGGGAAGAGTGGCTGGAAAGCTGCCTGGCAGAGAAGGACCTGGGGGTGTTGGTTGACAGCCGCCTGAATATGAGCCAGCAGTGTGCCCAGGTGGCCAAGAAAGCCAATGGCATCCTGGCTTGTATCAAAAATAGCGTGGCCAGCAGGACTAGGGAAGTGATCATGCCCCTGTACTGGGCACTGGTGAGGCCGCACCTCGAATACTGTGTTCAGTTTTGGGCCCCCCACTACAAGAGGGATATTGAGGTGCTGGAGCGTGTCCAGAGAAGGGCAACGAAGCTGGTGAAGGGTCTGGAGCAGAAGTCTTATGAGGAGCGGCTGAGGGAACTGGGATTGTTTAGCCTGCAGAAAAGGAGGCTCAGGGGAGACCTTATCGCTCTCTTCAACTACCTGAAAGGAGGTTGTAGAGAGGTGGGGGTCGGTCTCTTCTCCCAGGTAACAAGTGATAGGACAAGAGGAAATGGCCTCAAGTTGCGCCAGGGGAGGTTTAGACTGGATATTAGGAAATTTTTCTTCACTGTAAGGGTTATCAAGCATTGGAACAGGCTGCCCAGGGAAGTGGTTGAGTTGCCATCCCTGGAGGTATTTAAAAGACGTTTGGATGAGGTGCTTAGGGACATGGTGTAGTGGTGGTCTTGGTAGTGTTAGGTTTATGGTTGGACTCGATGATCTTAAAGGTCTTTTCCAACCTATACGATTCTGTGATTCTGTGATACATATTGTCCTCCTACAGCAGTGTGTCATGTATCCTGCAGCAAAGGGGCTACGCAGGCATGAAACTTGGAGTTTTATCTTAAAGGCTTTATTGACTAACTAATTTTATATGATTTGAAAACTTTTGTAATCCTGGAAAGCTTTGACCACAAATACAGTTTATCCAAACTTCACAGAAATTCTCCTTTGTTCTTCAGAAGCAGATCAATGTTAATTGTCCATTCCCTCTCTGCCATTTGCCCACTTTCTTCCTGTTCAAGCATTCTACCTGCTGCTCCCATTCGTGGTCTTCCAGGAGGTTCCAGGCAGGCTCTCTACTGTTTTATCATATAAATAAATATGAAGCAAAAAATATATTTGTCGATGTTGTTCTGTACAGCTGCCACCAAAGTAAAAAGGAGTTGCTTTAGGATTAACACAGAAGTCCTTGTTACCTTTTTACTTTTTCTATAATTTCTTTACCAAGTCTTATGCATGAGAATATGAAGGATCCAGAAGGAGGAGCCAGGCTTTAGCTGGAAGACCTCTTCCAGAAGTATATTTCCAGTGTCACTCATTGTTTGGTCTCTTCAAGACCAAAGACACAGGACTTCCTTAACAAGTCCTTCCAAATACTTGGACAAGCTCATAATCAGCAGTGTTTTTCATGGGGCACAATAGCATTGAAAGCATTGGCACAATGATTTTTTCAAGGCAACTTTGAATTTGTCTGGTTTGTGTTCTGATTGTCATGCAGTATGTCTACTTCATTCACAAAAATACCAAATGTTACACTACTGGCATGTAAACAAGATCTTAGATGCCCCTAGCATCCAAGATAACTGTTCTTCTTATCTTTACTGGCTTCACTTAACAGCCTTCACATACTGTCTTGTGTATTTTACCTTTCTTCTCACTGTAGAGAATCCAACTGTTCCATTATATATCATCTTACACATTTTTTAATTACCATAGATAAATCATGTACTATTCCGGCACTTCATACTGCAGCAAAACTCCAGGGGCTTTCACTAGGAACTTAGCTTGAATGCAGCAAGTCACCAGTGGCCCAAAGACATATAAGTTTGCAACTTTCTACGGAAGTTTCTTATGTGCACTTACCTCTGTGCGACTTGCCAAATCTTTTTTTTTTTAATTAATTTCTCTATGATATTAATAAACGTGCTTTTTCTAATCTTAGTTCACTTTTTTCTGTGTTGCAGTACCTTTTCTGGCTTTGGTGTTGCTAAATATTTTGTTAGCTAACTATAGTAGTGAAAGTATGGAAACTTTAACAAATTTCCTCGGTACATTTAACAAGCAAATTCAAATCTCTTTCTAAACTCTAATTACTTTGAATTCCTGCCATCTCCCTCTGCTTCTTCTCCATTCTCAAAACAGGCCAGGTTTTCATTTTTCTACTGCAGTCTATTCTTCTGTATTGCTCAGAATTTACGCTTCACTTTTAAGAGCATTTCACTTGTTCTCCAGTCATCAGTGAATCATCAGAGTATGCAGGCCTTCCACATCACATTAAGCATGTCGGTCATTGTTTGAGTCTTACTTTCTGTCATCTGATGAGGGACTTTCATCTAAAGGTTTTGTTTATATGTTGCTGTTCTTAAGCTGAAATAAGTTCTATGTGGCTTTCTTCTCTTCTGTTGTTTGTATGTGTGTGAAGCACTGTGTATTGAATAAAGTTCATTTAATTATGGGGAGAGCTGGAAAAATAAGCTTGGTGATAATATAATTTCATAGTGCTTAGTTACAGTAGTCAACAGTTAAGGCATCCCAGCAGTGGTGGGGTGAATACTAACTTTCATGGAGAACTAATGGAGAACAAAACAGTTTCCTAAATACAGGCAGAAAAAATTAAATTTACTTTTTAAGGTGCTGACATTTGGGGTAAAAACATCCAGTAAAAACTGGTTGCAATGTCAAAATCAATTAGTATTCTGCTTTACACTTTACATTTGATTTGAATTGCTTTACAGAAGTTAATTACATACATTTTATAATTGTATCACTTGTGTTACTTTATAATAATTCTCAGAAAGGCCAAGTGACTTTCCTAAGGTCATATGTAAGAAACTGAGACAAGAGTCTCAAATTATATATTGTATTCTGGACAAAAAATAAGGAGCTTCAGTGCAAAACCTTGCTAAAGAATAAAATGTATCTAAAATGTGTGCATATTAAAAATTATCCATAAAACCTACCATAGGTCCAGTTATTCTTTGTACACCCATATTAACTTGAAAATACGTGGATGTGGACAGAACACACACACATACACAAAGACACATTCATTCAAATGTCTCCCTCCTCCAACAGTATTAAACAGAATAGAGTGAATAAAAATTGCAGTTTTGCTACTGTACTGCCATGCTAGTACAAAAATCAATTTCTTTTGCTTTGGAGATGCCAGGTGCTTTCTGAATATGGTACTTGGTGATCCTGCTAAAGACAGTGAAAAAAGTGAAAGAGATGTCAAGAGAAAATGCACGTTTAGAAGAAAAATCAATGTTTTTAATTCATTTCAATTTCTCATTTTACAAATTTAATTACATCCAATTCTATTATAAAAATCCACTCTCAATATGGCAAATAATTGGAAGCAGAAAGTTCAACTGGTTTTAATAATTCATTTATCTGAGTCTTCAAATGTTTCCGTTTTCTTCAATAAAATATAACAAAATTATGGAAGATTATATTATCAGTCCAGATAAAGTCTTGCGCACAAAAGATATATCCAAATAATTTATTCTTGTCTGTACTTTTTATAAAATCATACTAAACTAATTCATCACCACCAAAACACAGCAATTTAAATGTTTGCAGGAGTTTATACAGTTATAATATACTTACAGTCTAGGTAGTCTGTTCCTAATCAGTTCCTCTGTTTGAATAATGCATGCTATGCTACAGAAAGTCATCGCTGCTCAGGAAGCAAGACGTGGCCTGCTGCTTAGGTGCCCCAGCAAAATATGAAGTAAAATTGTCTGGATTTTGAAATAGTACAGTACGTAAATACTGGCTTTGTTTTGTGGCCATGCATTTAATATGAATCCTTGTTATGGTGTATATTTTACTCCTCTGCAATGAAATGTCCACAGTTGTCCCATTCATATTCAATTATTCTGTTCCTGGGAGATGATACAAAGTTATTTTGGAGTGCATGCTGCCCTGAAAGCTGGGGACTCAGCCCCCCGGGTGGCTGCCCCGTGCTGGCTCATTCAGTGCCTTCCTGCTCCTGGAAATCAGACCAGCCTGGCATCAATTGTGCAGATGTGGGAAGCAGGAGGGAAGCTCCCCTGTGAAAGTTCTGCATCTCTGACACAAGTTCAGTCATCTCCCTTCTCCTGCTCACTTCAGGCAGTCAGTAACATTTTGAAAGCTCGTTTCAGATGAGACAATCTTCCTAAACATGTGTCAAAGAAACATGATAAGATTATAATGCTAGAAGAACGGCTTTCCTCTCATAAAATAAACTGGGTCTGCTCACAGTAGGTTGCTTGGCACAAGAGATCTTGGGAAGGTTGCCTACAACCTATCACCATTTTGATGGAGAGCAATAGGCAATGGCCCTTTTTTCCATGCCAGATGTTTCTTGGAATTGCCCTGCAGTGTTGCATATCTGTTACATTCCTTACCTACATGGCTAAGAGAGAAATAAAATGGCTCCCTCTGAGGTGCAGAAAGAATTAAAAAGAAATAAAAATCTGATGGTCACTGTGCTTCTGGGAAGAGCCAGACTTCAGTGATCACAGAATATTGAAACCAGTGTCCATAAAACTCAGAGACAGCTACAGGAGTAAGCAGTGACAGAGAGGTTCCTGAGGTCTCTTTGATACTTCATATTATCCCCTTTTTTAATGTAATTCTCAGGAGATAGCTGATTTATTTGAGACCCTGTTGGACTAGCTTATGTAACAAGGGATTGCAATGCAGTGGCTTCAGGAGTCCAATGAAGAATTCCTGTTTTTAAAAGAGAAAACTTGTTTTTTGTCTCTCTCCTGTCTAAAATTCTTGTTTTGTTTTATGAAATGTGGTTTGCCATCTGTTCCCAGAGCACACAAGTGTAAGGATGGGAGTTTTTAAAAAATGAGGTAACCTTTTTCTAAACAAGGAAATACTATTGCTATTGACAGATCACATTGTGTTTTCAAAATCAGAGGGAGAAGCCTTTGGCCACTGCAATTAGTTTGTTGACTTTGCAAGTATAGTCTGTTCTGTTTGCAGTCTAAGATTTTGAGTTTTTGTAAGTTCTTCTGTGTGTGCTGCATTAATTCTTTAGTATTTTGCTACTAGTTCCTCTTTTATCCTCCCTTTAGATATCAGAATCTTTGGGCATTTACAGTGGGCGATTAACACAGCTTGCTACTTCAGTAAAAAAAGAAAGTTGAAGTCTTATTGCCAGGGAGGAAGTGTTGTGAATGATTACTATTAGGCTGAGGCTGTGGTAGAAGCTGGTCAATGGATCTTTTATTTATTTATGGAGATCTATCTGTAAGGAAAAAAACATGTGTTGAAAAAATATGGGGAATTTATATCTATCTGCTTCTGCCAGGTTAGAAAAGTGGGAGGGCATGAGCAGGGCAGGATCATATGGATTTGACACGAGGGAGAAAGACCTTTCACACCAGAGGCAGGGATAGGGTTCAGGTAAATATTGGACTTGTATAAATAATACCAGTATTAAAACTGCTGCAAAGTGATGTGACTGCTTTCCCAGCTTATCTGCTTCTGGCAGGTTGGCCCATTAGGGTATTTGTTACCCAGTACTTACAGATGTGTCAAAGCGTCCTAATACTGCCTTTTTCCTCAGTGAACAAGCAGTGTGTCCCCTGAATCCCATCTTTAGAGAGCAATTCAATGAAAAGGAAAAGTGAAGTTGCTTAGGAAGGTGTTTGGTGGTTACTTTCAAAATCCTTACTATGTACTGACAATTGGTAGCAAAGTGCTGAGTATAAGGTAGGCATGTGTAGGAACTCCATACAAAGAAACTCCAGAGGCATTTCTAAAGAAAAATAGCACTTTTTTCTGCCCCCTCAGGAAATGCTGACTTTACAACGGAATTCTAAACCGGAAGTTTTCCGTGTTAGGTAAATGTCACTTTCCCTCCTTCTTTTTTTCCCTTAGCTCAGAAACGGGTAATGCGTTCTCTCATGCAAAAATATTCTCAGCAGTACCCAGCAGCAGCACAGAGAAGACTCGGGATTGCTATTGGCACCCGCGCATGGCTGCTGGGGGCTGTATGAACTTCCCTAAGTATTGGCCTAGACCGTAGGCCGCACACTTGGAGTTAAGGCTGCCGAAGAGCCAGGGGACTCGGACGAGGGAGCATGGCGAGCGGTGAAAACTCAAGGAGACAGTTGTGGGCAAAGTAGCAGGAGGGTGAAGGTGAGAGCAGGTGGCACACCAGCTGGAATTATTACAGGTACTTGAATGAGGGGGAGATGAGACTGTCGCCTTAAAGCTTTGCGTTCATTAGATACCAGGCTCCAAGGTATTATAACAGAGTCTGGTTTGTGACCAGATTTCCAAAAAATCAAACTTTTGTTTCGATCACAAACTGAACCTGTTATATTGTGAAATCTATATCTAGTAACATCCAGTGACAGACAGTGTCTTACACACAAGCTAAAAAAGCAAAACAGAATAGAGAAGAGTCTGGGACAAGAGGGGTGAACACAGAATAGTTTGCCAGTTTTGAGTCCTGCATGTCATTCCAATAACAGGGTTGCCTACACCCTATTTATTTTTAGCCAAGACTATGGGTTTAATTCAGAATAACTGTTCCAGATGAGATCTCTCAGGTGGATACACCTGCTGAAATATTAGTACATTTGTACATGCTACGTTCCTTCCAGAGCCCTGAGAACAAGAGGTTCTTTTGGAGGAAAATAAGGAAGAATAGTTAGAGGATAGGATGCTGGGGGAAGTGAAGCATCTTAGTCATTCTTGTTAACATAACACCTTGAAATTATATTGGCTTGTGTAACGTTTGCAGCTAGACAAAGATTATTTCAGTGAAAATAGAGCTCATGGTTAGCCAAAAAGTTGTCTTGTTTCACTTTTTTATGTTTTACCAAATATGAATATCCTATTCAAACTCTTCCGAGGTTTGTAGACATTTTTATTCTGTGGTCTATTTTTAATTGCTGGGGTTTTAGGTTCCAGTTTACTTTCTGACTGACTAGATGCAGTTGCTATACTTTTGCCATAAACTGCAGCTGATATATTTCTTTAGTCAGATTATTTCAAAAGCAGAAAATTGAGGCTGAATATGGAAATGCTGTACCTTACTAAGGTTGAAGATTCCCGTACTTCCGATAGTACTGGCTATGAGTTCTAAGAACTTTAGTTTATCAGTAGCTAAATATTATGTAATTATATAAATATATTTATATAATTATAACTATATATTTAATAATATGTAAAATAATTGCATTTATTGTACATTACTAATATTTTGTTAATGTATTATAGTAATCATTACTAATATGTTATGTATTGTACTATATATAAAATATATAATAAGTAAATTATATACTTATATAAATAGGTAAATAATAGAGAAAGACAGTTATTTTTCTGTCAGGCCAGGGCAAAGATCAGCTAAGCATTAAGGCAACCCGATTAAGGGCAAATGGTTTGCAGTGCGTGCATGTGGTCTTCCTCTATTTGTGTTTACTTTATTTCTGTATGAAATCTGTGGCATGTGTATAGTCCATATGTAAAGTAGTGGAGCTTCCCTGTAAGATGAAATGTGCCATTGGAGCTGTTCGCCAGGAGTGAAATCTCAGTCGTAAACTACCACTGTATTTTCACATCTACACTTTCTGTAATAATCCCTATAACTTTTGGGTAATAAACGTTTCTCTTAGTAACCATACCTTGATGATTCCTGAGATAGGTTGTTACCTAAATGTGCCAGCAGCATGGCTGTGATTCAGCAAAGCACTTACATACAATCCTAAGACCAGGCCTGCTAAATAGATCATTTAAGCACAGGCTTAATTATAGTGTTTGCAATACTGGCAAATCCATGACAGTTCTTTTCAGTGGGAATCATTGCTTATGCGCACTGTGATAAAATGCGATGAAGTATATCAGTATGTGTTGAAAGGTAAAGCACGTTACCGTTAATCTGACCAAATAGTAGTAGCTGTCAATTCTGTGGCCATACCAAAAGCTACATTACTGTTAAAAAAAAAAAAAAAAAAAAGGTATTTCAGCCAAGGTTTCCCCACCCACACTCAGTTTTTTACCCAACGTTTGCATGTTACAAGGAACAGTACATCTGAAATGAGTAATTCTATTTTTCATTACAACAAACTACATGAATCTGCCAAAAAATATCAGACCAACAAAGAAGTGAGAAGTCTACTGGTATCTAATAGCTTGGCATGATGCCTGATTTAAATAAGTCTGTATCCATTGTCCAGGTAGCATGTTGTATGTTCCTTTCAAGTTTTTGTTAAGTCTATTTATATAGAAGTCAAATACCAATGATGACAAGATTGAATTAGTTTTCAAAAGAAATACTAAATTGTAGTCTTTAAGTTTCTAGTAGCTTTTCCAGTCTTTCTGCATTGCAAATAAACTTTGGAACCTTCAAATACTTGGTGGCAAATTGCGTCCCAAGTGTGGGTCTCATAGCTAGATGTAGTTGAATAACCGTTCTTCTTTAGATGATGCCTTGTTTGAGGAAAAGGAGATTGCAGTTATCAGGGTGCAAAGTTTCTGGATGAGGAATTAAGATTGGCCAGAAAAGGGGCTTTTTAAAAAATCTCTTCCAAATGATTCCATTTAAAATATGGCTGAACATGCTTTTGTTAACAAAAAAAAGACAGACAGACATCTGATGAGTAGCCAGCCAAAATTAATTCACAGAAATCCCTTCCTAGAATGACACATATATCTTAATGCATAAGTCACTGGGGCATTCCATGTAATATATACCTTAAGCAAAAACACAGGAAGAGCTGCTCACTTTCTCTCCTTTGATACCTTGAAAAATCAAAGTACATGAATTTATTTTAGCACATTCAGACCCTCAGAATTCACTTAGTAGTGAAAAAGATAAATGCACAGCTGCTTGGGAGCTGAAATACAATGTTTCTGAAAAAACAAATTGTAAGGGCTCTTATACTTAGGAACAATTTTCTCTGTATTCCTTCTTTTGCCACATATTTTCTGATCTGTTATATTCTGCTGTTAATATTTTATGAGGTGATGGGAAGGTTTGTTTGTGCGTGTATTTTGCTTACGCTGGACTCATGCATTATTGGCTGTCAGCTTTGGTCCTCAGCTGTTGGCGATGCAGAAAATTAATGGAGTCTTCAGCCCAGGCATTATGATAATGGAGTGCTTGAGGATGTGCCATCACCACCCACATGACTCAATAGCTCATACTACCAATAAGCTCTTTGCCCTTTGGATTGCTGTATTAATAACCTTCATATTTTGTATTTGGTATTTTAAAGTTGGCCCCGACATGCCTAAATAAAGACAAGTTGTTTGAAATGCAGCAAGAGGAAAGGGCAAGGAAGACATATTTTCTTTTGGGGAGCATATCTCTTTACTGGTGGCATGCTTTCTACCTGTTCAAAAGCAAACTTCAAGGTGACTAATCGGTCTTAGCCAGCCTGAATGAGGGATAACATTTTTAGAGAGCTGCTACAGAGGAAGGACTATGGTAACGACTGTCAAGGGGATATTTTACCACTGAACTCAAAATAGCTGTGCTGATTTAGCCTGGCTGCTGAGCTGGCCACACACCATTTCTCCTTGTTCTCCTGTTATAGTGTTTTGAGAAGAAGATGAAGTGAAACAGGATCTTGGGAATTGGGATTGAGGTGCTGCAAACCTGTATACTGTCCTTTTGTTTAAAGAAGTCACAGCGTCCAGGACAGAAGACAGGAAGCTAATGCTGAGGGAGAGCATAGATATCAAAATGATATGAAAATAGGATAGATGGAAATTAAAAGGTGGATCAGAAGGGAGTAAGACAGGTGGGTTACTTGGTCACTGCATACAAATAATGCTAGGAAGTTGTGGGGAAGGGATTCAGTGGTTCTTCTCCTCCTTTCTTGGCTAACCTTGCAGACAAGCAAACCAACCACACCTGCAGAGCCATTGAGGACCCACTCCCAATTAAATTCCTGAACATCAAATGAGCTTTCACTCCTCTGAAGGACACAGAGTCTGCACAGTGTGGTTACGGCGTGTCAGATGATGGACAATAACACAAGGTGTTAGTCCAAGCAAGCCCATTCCCACACCTGACAGTAAAGGGCAAAATACAAAAAGCTGTGAAAGCAGCCACGTCGAAAATGTGCAGGACCTCAGCTGCTGGTGCTTAAATAGGTAGCCTGCCATGACAGCTTGAATCTTAATGTGTGACTATGTACCATCTATGTACAATGTTACATCTATAGCACTATTCCCTTTCCTCTCAAAGGGGGCTTAGTTATGACTGTGTAGCAGTCACTACTGAGCAGAGGAATATGGTACAAACCACACAACATTTTTGCACACAAAATATTTACACAGGTAGCAGTAGGAATGGTTTGCTGCCTATCCAAGCTCTGCAAGACATCACTGAGGGTTTGGGCTTTGTGGCTTGCTGGGCGAGGTCCTTAGTACCTCAAATAAAAATAAGAAGTAATATGAAACAATTAATCAGTGCAACTTACTGTTAGGAAGGCTTCCAGTATGTGCATCAGTTGCTGTAAAATAACAGCTGGGTGAATAATGCAAAATTTATACTTAGATATTCTGCAATTAGGCAAGTTTAGGACAGAGAAAACAGAGGACTAGATTGGGTTCACAGAAGGAGTGGAAGGCATAGAAAAGCCTCTTGCTGTTTTTTCCTTGATCCTTGTAAAGCCTTGACTCCAGGGAAATTCTGCTTTCCTGGAGAAATTCCTTTGAATGATGGTCTTTCTCCACCAGAGAAGCTGAAAAAACTACAAAAAAGTTACTTTTCTTCCTTTCTCCCATCCTCTCAGCCATGCTGACTAGTTCGGCAAACAGAGCATGGTGCTCTGTTCTGTATTTTGAAAGCATGGGAGCAATTTCATATCATGTTTCCATCTAATAAGGGAGCTCTGGGAACTAAGCAGAGAAAATACCTCCCAGCAGGCTTGCTGCAGCAGTTAGCACCAGCTCCCTTAACATCCTGCCCCCCTGCCTCCACAAAAGAGCAGGGCCAAAAAGGCACAGTCTCCCCCATGGCTAATGAGTTACATGACTATTCTCAGCTGCTGTTAAATCATTTGCTGTCTTCTGTAAAAATAATTGAGAACTACAGCAGAAAAGTCAATGGCTCTAAAATGGCCAGGCTAATAGAAGACTGAGAGTCCAGAGAAAACATCATCCTGCATGACAAGGCATCTCTGTAGTCTCCAGTCTCCTTAAATGCAGTCATTTTCACCATCAGGAAATAGGAAATGCATATTTCCTATCCTGTAAAAAGCTCCGTAAAAATAAAGATTGCTAGATCCATCTCTTGCACTGCAAGCTTTCATCTTAACTATTTCTTGCATGCTGGAATAAAAAATTAGCCCCTTAGCTTTCAGTTCCTTTGACCGTAGCAGCAAGTTTCTCCTGTTGACGGTAGACAACAGGGGCTTTGAAGCATTTTCCTGGTTTGTTTTTACATAACTCTTAAGCTTTCTGCTTTGGATATATTTTGCTTGTCTTTATCCCAAGAAAGTTTCCATAGAGTTGCAGTTTATTAATTGAACAGTGATATTTTTTATTGCAGCAATACCACTTTCAGTGTTCAACACAAAATCTTACAGATTTTTTCATCGACAGTGCTAGTGCATTTTCTTCACTTTAAGAAGTAGTTCTGCAAAAAACTAAGCCGACTAGCCATCTTAGGAGAAAGAGTAAGCCAGTTCTAATTATCTCCCAGGGAAAACAAAAATGAAGTGTATAGTGTCATCTGCTTGATCTTTAATTATTATTTAATTACTAATACGCTTTTAAATTGCACTCTATTGGACAATTTCAGATGACTGCTTTTATTATGTGAACTTTTTCTTCCCAGCACCCCGGTGGTTTTAGTGCGTTATTAGAGAGGAAGCGGGTTATTAACAGGTGTGCATAACCAGAGCTACCTCAGTGTTACAGGCAAAATTCAATGGGATGCAAGGGAGACTCTGTAGAGGAAGAATGGAGGCGGGAGCCCAGAAGAGGGCTGGGGAGAGTCACTTGTGCCTCAGGTGACCACCAAGAGCTGCTGGCAAGGAGTGGGAGGATGAGGGAGGTGAATGGTGCTTTTCAAGGCTGGTGGGATTCAGGGGATTGCAAGGCTGTGAGGCGGAGAACAGGCACCATTCACTTGCTGAATCCAGAGTGCTGGTCTCAGGTACAAGATCAAGATGTCCAGCACCATTTTATCAAACCCTTCTATCTCTGGAGTTTCAACATCTTCCATGTCCTCTGCTAAAAGTACCACTCCTGCTTACCACCCTCACTTCTACCCTCATTCCAGGGCCCAAGACTTCTTTCCTCTCCTGCACACACACACATACCAGTCCCTCTCTGTCTTTTCCAATGCAGGGCATTTGTTTTGTTTTGTTTTGTTTTGTTTTGTTTTGTTTTTAATCCAACCTGAGGGTATAGAGTTTTATTTATCTCCTTATTTCCTGAGCCAAATATACAGGCAAGTCCCCAAAGCTTAACCAAGAGCAGTACACAAGGGATAAGTAGTACCCGGAAGCCAAAATAGCAGGTATGACCATATAGAATTTTACTGTCTACTACTGGTAAAGACTTACAAATATTTTCTTCAGAGATAAAACTTCTAAAAGCTCATTAAAGAACTTGCTGTATAAACACATTTTTCTTAAATGCTTCAATTGTGGATCCACAGAAAAGAAACAACACAAAACGCCTTTTCAAAAGAGCTGAAGACCTTTTAAAAGCATCTGGAATATCAGACCTGCGTGATGTCAGGCTGCTTCGTCATTTTCCTCAGCAGAGATACAGCTATAGAGCTTCCCAAGTGATACCAGGTTAAGTTGGGGGAAAAAGTATGTTAGTGGAAGTGCATAGAGGGTTACCACATCTGTTCCCCACTTTCCCCTCTCCCACTCCCCTCCACAAAAAAAGCCAATTAGTTACGTCAGAACAGTTTTTACCGTGCACGAGAGCAGGGCTCCAGGGGTGGGCAGAGGTAGAGTGACATGTGGTTTTACATTTTTCTGAGCGCTCACGAGATGAGAGGACTTCTGTTACTTACCAGGAATGGCTCACTAAGTCAAGGCAATAATGAAGTAATTGGGACAAACTGCAAACTATGCTCAGCACAATCTGCAGTGACAGAAACTGCTGTTTACAAATTAGAATCGCTAAATACCAAAGGAAACAACATCAGCAGTGAGAGCAGAGTGACACAGCCAAGCTGTCTATTAAAAAAAATAAAAATCAACAGCTTTGGGATTTATGGAAATGACTTGAATGTGTCCTCTCGTACTAATGTGCTTCAACAATGAAAAATACAACCTATCTCATTTTTTAGTGCTCCACTGAATTTTGTAAATAAAATTGCCTTCAATGACCATCCTACTTTGCTCCATAATGTGGTAGTGGGGAGAGGACAAGGCAAGCTAACGAAATAATCTGAGCTGCTGAGGTGAGAAAGGCTTGCAAAGCTGCAGCTTAAGAGCATAGTTTTCAAGGGACATGCTGATACACTATGGACATCATGCAAACACAGAGGCAAGCAACAATGCAGTGAAAAATTATACTCTGAAAATTGGGGCTAGGAAGGCATGAGTAGATTGCAGGATGAATTGAGTAGCTGCTTTTGAATAAAACTTACTGAGCAGCACGTCCTCCTTCACCATTATTAAGAGTAGCATAGAAGTGTCAGTTCCCTGCTTCGCAGACCTGCTGAGGGGGGTAATGAGCTAATACACCGGGCTTTTTGCATGTCCAGGACTTGTTCCTTATCCCTCTGCCTCCTTAGCCAGGAATAAAATTTACCTTGTTATGTTTTCACTTGGGTTTGAAATTTAGCCAAGAAAAAGAAGTCTAGATATAATTAACTCATCATTCTTTTGGCTCTTCTCAAAAACAAGCAGTGGGCTTTGATTTTCTTGTTAATTTAGAGGGTTGGTTTTTGCCTAATAAATTCCTATGTAATAGGAATAGTATTGGAAGTTGAGATCAAACTGGCTATCAAGTATGGCCAGGATAAGAGAGTAGTGACTAGCATTGCAGGAAGGAGCATTAAATTAAGCAATAAACTGTGCTTTAGTGATACTAATGCTAGAAAAACTCTCATTTAAACCAGACTAATAGAGCACACTTAGTGTGCCAGAAGGCTGGCACTCCTATAAGCAAACCTGGCTTTTGAACTGGGTGTCCCCTAGTGTTGGACACCAATAAGGAGACACATTAAAAAAAAAATTTAAAAAATCCCACAACACTAAAAGACGTCTTCTCAGTGGTGTACATGCTTTTTATTAATAATGTGATAACAAGATATTAGTTACAAACATTTGATGTCAAGGTGACCTATATCAAAGGTGTAACCCGGCAACATGAGGCTTTATTAAGAGAGTAACACCCTCCCAAAACAAGGTTATGTCAAGTCACCTGTTGGCTTCTGGACCTGAACCTTGTTGGTGGAGTCGGTAGTCTAAGGGGCTGGGCCAGAACCTGAAATATTACACGGAGATTTTGGCTTTAAGGTGTGACAACAATGTACACTCTCCTGATCTCTATACCACACAGAATCTTTCTCTCAGCTCTGCTTAGTCTGCCAGCAGACCTACTGAAAGTATGTTACATGATCTGCTCTATATTAACTTTGCCCGCTCCACTTGACTGTTAGCTGCTTCCCACTCTGTAAGCCTAAGAGGACTAGCAAAGATCTATACATGTTACTAAGACCTTGATGCAAACATGGTGGAGGGAATCCGAGTTGGAAAGAAGTAATTTTTCTTCCAAACTTCTCCTTTTGTTTCATTTAACAGATAAAAAAGTCATGGAAGGTAGAACAGTGATCTGTAAATTTTTTAGTTTATGATCACTATAGGTTTCATGGGGTTTCTTAACCAACAGCCTAGAAATTATACTGTCCTGAGCTTAGAAACAGAGTGGCCCCCAAGGGGAAAAACACAGTTCATGGTTATTTTTGCTGCCCACATTGTGCTAGGCAGGTGCACTGCTGTGCAAAACATGACAATAAATGACATGGAGCCGCAGCCCATATTCTGGAGCCGCCTCATAATGGCAGTCAATCATGAAGTTCTGGCATTTGACGGAGCCCTTGCACCTTAGCAAATACAAAAAACACACTAAAGGATCTACTTAATTGCCAAGCAAAGACGTCTTGAGTAACAAGTGGAGCCTGGGAAAACTTAGTGACGTGGCAGGGAAGACAAGTTAGATTATTTAAAAAAAAAAAAATCAGTCCAAGTGGATTTTGGATTCAAACAGATTTAGAAAAATTTTCTTTCACTAACTATCTTACAGAAGCCTAGTGGTGATCACAGAGTAAGAGCACTTATCTTCATTACATACTTAGGGGTACAATGCAGCCATTTAGGAAGTCACTTACAGGCACAGTCCTGCATTTAGGAATAACGTTACTGTCATAACAAAAAGTAATTTAAATCACTACAGTTACCTTGCAAAAATCTCATCATTCCTAAGATTCAAGATATGTATGTGTATTTCACACACTCAGAATAATTACGTATTTCATATTTGTTCTTTTGTGCAGTGATTAGAAAAGTTTTTTATTGTTAATATCTGATTTATCTGAACTTCCAAATGTAAGTCAGCAGATTTATTAGGGCCCACAGAATACAGTAGGAAGCAGAACACAGATTAATGTTAATGTTTCAAAAGGCCTTTTAAAGAGCTATTATTACTGCTATGTTGCAGTCAATGTTTTTTTTAATTACATTATTACATCCATGTTGTTATAACATTTTTTGTGTTCCATCAAACATTTTCAAACTTACATTTCCAAGGCTGGGCCTTAGACAAGGGGAGATCTTTAGATCTTTCAATCTAGATACAAGTTGAGGGCCCAGACTCTCAGCTAGAATCAAGCAGTCCAGCTGATTTGATCACAGTGTAATGATGCTGATAAAGGATCTGACCCAATAGCATAATGTTTAAAAAGCTGTATGTCATAAAATACATGCAGTTCAGTACTGGCCACATTCATCCCTGGTGAAGGAACGCCTAAGCCTAGTGAATGCAGTACGACTTTGGGCGGGTTGGCACATTGCATCCTCCTTTCCAACTACAGCACAGTCCCATAATGTATCACTCAAAGTGCTCTGCTGAAAACATGCCAGTATAAAGATATGATAGTTTGTCACTGCAAGAGAATGGAAATTTTTTTCAGCTCTGTGCTGCTAATTAATCCAGCATTTTCAAATGATTTAAGCAAGTGTTATCCTACAGATTTAGAGAAAAGCAAAACATTAACATATATAATTATTAAGTAAGTGGGGAAAAGATGAAAAATAATCAGAAATTCAAGATAGGAACACAAAAAGTGGCAGAATATTAGACTATTTCTCTGCCTCTAAATTCACTCATGACTTGAACAGGATGGATTCTCTTCTTTGCAGAACCTTTTCTGACAGCCGCATAGATTTCCTCTGGCTTCTCCCTTTTAATTAGGGGCTTCTTCTCTGGAGCCTTCATTCTCCACATCACAACAGGATGTCGTGGGCCAGTAGGACTCTGAATCTTGATAATCTTTGTGGATGCAATATAGGACATCTTCACTGTCTGCACCACAGCATTCATTAAATTTTTGGCAGCCTGAATTAGTGAAGTGACGCTATCCAACTGTAATAAGAAACAGAAACATTAGCCTAGGAAGCCGGTCTGCTTTTAATCACAATATGCTGAGGAATAAACAATGGTTAAAAAGTAAGACTAACATACCAAACCCTAACTTCTTTGTTTTCCCTTGGTGTGTTTGATCATTATATTCATGTTCCACTGCTCAGACTTGAAGTGATACACAGAAATTTGTGCCGGTGGAATATAAATGCTTATGTAGATAATGTTTGTTGTTTTCTTTTTTTAAATGTGAATTCATGATGCTTGTCTGCAGGGTCTCATTGCAATTATTACTGACAGGTAATGAAACCACCTCAAAGAAAAGCTATGAAAATGTGACCCGTTACTTCCTTTGTATCTGCAGTAGGCAAAGTCTCCAGCTGCTCTTGTCACATTCCAGGCTCCCACACATGCTCCTGAGCAATGCTGGGATACTGTGAAGTGGCTGGCTTTGTCAGAGCTGCTGAACCTAGTCTCAGCAGCCAAGATTTTTAAGGGTAATTAAGAGCGGGATAGCACACAGAAATTGCAGTGACTGTGTGGCCACTCAAACTGTTTAAGGAGTGCCAACCTAAGAGGCAGAATGCATAACAAACTAATCCCTATCACCTACTGCCATCTTCAACAGCACACTACATAGGCATACAAGTGTTAAAGCAAAGGCATTTTCCATCAATACCCATGAAAGAGGAAATAGTGCATTTAATTCGAACTGAAAATCTGCTAACTGGAACAAAAATGACAGCTTTAAGAAGTGAGTTGGCTCTCCCATACTGCTCTGTAGTGTAATACAAGCAAACTCAGGGATTGCACTGCTCCTTCATACATTTGAGGCCTGCAGGCTGCACAGTGCCTACGGGCTGAAAGCAGAGAGTGCTGGGGACACTTCGCTGTCTTGGTCACCTTCTCAGCCCCAATAACTTTGGCAGCCTAGCTAGAGGCTGACTTACCAATGTTGCACAGTTGCACTGTGCAAACGGCAAATACGATTTACTCATGTGTGTTGAGTAAAGGCATTTTATTCTGTGTTAACCCCCGCCAGTGAACCTTGATCTCAAACTCTAGGCACAAATCTGATGCAACATGCTCCAGAAAGAGATTTCAAGCAGGCTGTATGCAGAACAGAGTTACTACTCTGACGGGGAGAGCCTATCTTGGGGGCTGTGGCTTGACAAAACCAAGAACAAACACAAGTATTTGACAAAAGGCCAACACTGGCAGAAGTACTGATGCCTGTTATTTGGCATCAGTATTACTTCAACCCTTCAAAATGAGAAAAAGCCTTTTTCTCGTTTTTTGTGTTCTCAAAACACAGACTGATAAGGCTCAGGCTCATCCTTTCAGAAGTAATAGGGACAACAAAACATACAGAAGGGGAGGAACTGGGTGTGTGGCGGGATTGTGTGTGTATGGGGGTGTTCTTCCATGTCTTGCGGTCTTAAAATCCAAGAGCAGAGAATTGCTCTGTGTATGTTTGCTGCAGCTGTGTCTAATGTTAGGTATTGTATGCCACCCTGGGCACTTCAGAAGGTATAGCCACGCATCCAGCGCACTGAAACGGGAAAATATTATACCATTTTAGCTGAAATGTTTCCAATTTTATTTTTGGTCATATGGAAAACTTTTTTTTTTGACAGGGTAGGCTAACAGCTGAATGATGCCATATTTCATTTTGAGCACAGTGCTTTTTGTACCATTAAATTTCTTTTGAATTTATTTGCTTCAGGTAAAGGCCGTCTTCCCCCTTCAACTTAAGGTACCTTTGCTGTTGTCACAGTTCACTGAAGAACTGCTAGGGACAAATATAGGGCGTAAATCATCTCAGTGACCTAAATGAGTAGCTTTTTATCTTCAAAGAAGACACCACGCTCCTATTTAATTACAAGGCTGACAATTTAGATTTGGAACGGAATTTCCAGTCTGAATACCTTTAAGAAAGCCCTGTTTTACAGATTTATTATTTATTTTAATATTATTTAGTATCTAATACTTAGAGTTATTATTTATTTAGAAATATTTGTTATTACAAATATTATTTAAATAAATACATTCTACCTGAGCCACCTGCCATTTTATGACATCCTCCCCAAAACAGGTAAGAGGAGTGTTAAAAGTCAAATTTACACCAGTGTGCCAGGATGGGAACAGTATTGGTTTTAGAACTGTATATAAACTTCAAATGCGAGTTGGTCTACTTTCTAGAGAATATGTGTGTACGCCCACACACACACATAATCTAAGAGTGTGCACACACACACACACACTCTTACGTACTCAAAGCACATTGTTCAGGAATATTTGTCACTTGCATATATGCTAACACTGAGGAAGCCCACTATGGTTTGGATGTAAAAACAGTAGGATTACTCTATATAACTGGAGAGCCTACATTTCCACTTCTAAACATCCTCTTTGTTGAAACATTTGCCTTCTGTAAAAGAAAGGAATTCAGTTCTCTAAAAAGACCATTGGTTTTAGTGGGAGAATGACCTTCATCTTTGTCATCCAGCATAACCACAGTCTTTTGCAATATGCAGCTTTGCAAACGGAGTTGTTAGGAAAGGGTCAAGGTCTTCTCCCCTTTGCCATGTCAAATGAATCGATCAGGTGAGAGGAGTGTGTTATTGTCTGTATTTATGTTGATTGTGTAACACTTTATACATATACACACAAAGGCAAATAAGGCAAGAATAAAAATGCAGCCCAGGCGCTGGATTTAGTTGCATTTTTTGAAACACCTGTGAATTGGCAGAAACCCCCTGCAGTTAATATCACATTTACTGCTTCTCTCCGGAAGTGCCAAAAAACCCTTACCAATTCCCCCCTCCCCAAAGTTAAAATACTTAGCGGACTGGTTGAACGCACACATGCGTGTGATAGCAAACCGAAATTATCTCTATATAAAATTCACCAGATGGCCTCTAAGGCGCATTCCTTGCTGCAGCATGTGAGCTTTTTAGAAAGGATTTCCAGTTTGTAATAGTATCGTAGTAGTCACTTTAGCATTAGTACCAAGGCTTGCTGAAGTCTTAGGCCCCAAGAACTTTCACCTAGATCCACCGACTGTGCACTGAACTTTTACTTGGCTACATGAAGGAAGGCCCCCAAAACTGGTGCAAACCAGGAAGATAAGGAGGCTTCAACCTTAGCAGAAGCTGCAATCTTAGAGATAAGAGAAGAATCGGCCCGCCTAGAGACAATGAAAGGGCCCCGTGAAGAACGGGAAGACCCCAGACCCTGACACTACTATTGGTCCGAACTGTCTCCTGAGGGGAGGGGAATTTAGATTGTAAGGGTATAATTGCCCAGGGATTTCTTCGTTCTGGGTCCCTCTCCGGAGGCACCCAGCTCGAGCTGTTTCCAGCGCTGTGCCAATCAATAAATCCGTCTGGCATACGTCGCATTGGAGACTCTGCTTTGGGAAACCTCGGGTCGAGCCTAAGGGGAGAGAAAGCGCCCGAGAGAGAGTGTGTGTGTGAGCGAGGAGTCGAAAAGGGGCACCCGCCAGCTCAGTGGAGCTGCCGCTGCGAAGGGACTCGGGTCCGAGCAGTTCACGTCTGGGGCGGTGTGTGTGCGACTCCCCGAATGGTGCGTGAATGCTCGGGCAGCGGCTTCTCCTTTAACAATAGTCATGTAATCTTTGCATGGCAGTATTTTAACGTAAGATGGTAGGTATATTTGGGGCCTGTGGTTTATAAACAACTTTAGAGAAGCAGGCTGCCTAGCCACTCTGCTAGGTTTAGCAGTACAACATAGTTTTTGTGATACGATTTGAAGTGAAGTTCAAAACATGTGGTGACCTCCAAGCCTAAAGCTTATTTCAAATGCTGCTTTTAATTGAAACATTTTATAAACTTCCAGCCTGTCAGTAAGGTGTTCTGCTCAGAGGCCTTGTCGTTACACTCCTGATAGATCTTCAGTCCCCAGCATATCCCTTTTTCTAGGGAGGCTGGCTCGTGTTTGTAGCATTAGCTCACTGGCAGATGAACTGACATCGTGTCTAAATTTCGAACTGCTGAATACTCACTGTCACAATACAGATTATGTGGTTAGAAGGAACGAGAAGGAGAGAGAGAGACAAAGTTTCCTATGAACTTTTTTCTTTCATGCTAACCAGAGGATTAATAATAGAGCGACATGTGCGCACACGCACACACACACAGTTTTAATTACCTGTTGTTTTCTAGAACAGCTGACAAGGCCATGAGCCTGACAGCTTCTTAAGAGCTTTGAACAATCTTTTTTTTTCCTCCAGTGGTCAATATTGGTGGCATCATACACACTCACTTTTCTAGCGTTAGCTCTGCAGTAACACCACTATGAAGCTGCTGTGCACCAAAGGGGGCAAAAAAAAAAAGTTTTTTCTATGGCAGAAGGTGTATGGGCTTAAGGGGCAGGTTTTTTCCTGAAGTTTCTCAGTAACTTCAGTGTCTGTAATCCTTCCACTTTTTTAAAGTTGCCTGGAGTTAGAGCCATGCTAGGAGGATGGCAGGCTGGGCAGCAAGCTGGGCTGGGCTGTCAGTGGCAGGTCTAGCGACTGCTGCTCCGGGAGTGGGGAGAAAATAAATCTGTTTGCATGGAAGGAAAAAAGCTTCTAGAAGAAATTGGTAGCATAGAATAGGCAGGATAGAAGGTTGTCCCAAAACTTCATCCAGTTTTTATTGTGACTCTAGTTTATACTGTGAAATGTGGATAATGAAGTGGACCCTTTCAGGCGACCGTTACAACTTACTTGCCTTTCCTCTCCTGTGGAAACTGAACAGTTAGTTGACACCTCACTCTGGCATCCGTAGCTCCTTTCACAAAAGGGCTGTGGAACAGTCCACAGCTCCTTCACCACACCACTGGGATCAAGAAAACTGTATTTTTATTTCTTAAACTATAATCATGTATATCTACTATAAATGTATATCTACTACTAATATCTACTATAAATAAACTCCATGGGTCTCCAATTTTGATGAGGCTGTAATTACAAACCAGTACGTGGCATGTTAGCGTCATAGTTTGACAGAAGCTCTGGGGAGTGGACACCTATCAGCTCCAGCATTTTAAATGCTAAAAATCCAAAGACTGATTTATAAACCCAATTTTACAGCTGTACCAAACTGGAGTGGCTGAATTCCACTGCCCCCTTGCCATGCCAGAGAAACTGAACCTCTGCCATATTATTTAAGCTATATACAAGATGCCCTAAGATACAAACAGGCTTGCAAAAACAGATACCTAAACCAAAAATATAACAAAGACCTGCTGTGTGCCTCCCTGCTGAAAAGCAGACAACCTATCTACCACTAAGGCTGTTTAAATCAGGGGTTTTGCTGCAGTTACCGGGGTGGGGGGGGGTGGGGGGGGTAGGTGGTGTATGTCAGGACAGGCAGCATTTGCCATTAATTTTACTTTGCTCTTGGCATCTCTGTATAGGCAGTGAAGTATAGGGAGACTTACTTAATGCTGCCCTTTAGGCTATCCACGTTATTTGCAGTGTCTTAGTGTCCATGTTCCCCCTCAGTTTTCTGTAGGCATCTCACACTAGTCTTACTTCTATACAGAAAAAGGGGGGGGGGGGGGGGGGGGGGGGGGGGGGGGGCGGGGGTGGAAGGTACTTCTTAACCGCATTCAAAATTTTGGAGAAGCTTTTAGAAGATGTTCTTGGACAGGTACTACAGATGGTAAGAATCAGGCCATGCATTTTATCTTTTTTTTTTTGTTTCTGGAGAGCAGCTTTTTTTATACTTCAATGCCAGTAACATTATAGAGTTTGGTGTAAATCTATTGTTCTTCTATAAATGTAACGTACTCAAGGACTGTCTTCACTTGGATGCTTTTACCTCAGATATTCAGCAGGCTCTTCAAGGTCTCCTATCTAGGAAAACTGATGAAATGAAATTTAGCATAAATGAAAGATTGATAAAATATTTATTGAGCATTTAAGGTCATTTTGTTTAGAGAGATGTAGCTGCAAACTCTTCAATGTGTAGCAAGTGGTACGTAAAGATTCACTAGCAAAACAAACAAACAAACGAACCCCAAAACTAAAAGCTGTTTTATTTTTGTGTGACTCCCACTTTTGCTCTTTTGGCACTTTCTGTGGAGACACAACATTCCAGCCTCCACATTTCACAGGTCTGACTGTGTCAGTCAAGACAGTAATTCAGCAAAGGATTTAGGAAAAGCATCCCTTACCCTATCTGTCCTCATTTAAATGTCATCTGTCCTGTGAGCATTAATATTTTGTTTCCATTGCAAAAGGAATACAGAATGGTTCTATAACCTCTGTAACTTCATATTGTGGTGAAACACAGAAGACACAGACCTGAAGATAGTAATTTTTTAAAAAAAAGAGATGATCACCTAAATCCTGCCACCAACAAAAATCACACTGGCAGCACTCATGCTGAAATCGACTCTCTCTCGTCTCCAGCACTTGCATTCCTTTTCTGTAATGAGTCCTGTGTGCAAGTAAGCAAACTCTCCATTGAATAACACAGCGGAGGAAAAGGGAGTTCAGAAAAAAACTGAATTTTGAAAATTTCTTTTCCATATGTTTACATGCATTATATTTTTCATATTTTTGTAAAATAATTGCATGTCTTGGCAGTAGTAGCAATCCCTTACTATAACAAGTTTAACAATATAATAACTGATATGGTCAGTTATTTTTATTTAATATTCAGAATGATTAAGAGAATCATGACTTAGAATTTGAAGAAGCTCCTTCTCTGTCAAAGTATTTTCTGTTCAGTGTACTAAGAAATCCTTGCCTTGTCGTGTGTCAATAGGAGTTGTTTCTGTAGCAGTTGAACAATTATGTCCTGATTTTCAAAGCATGTAAGTAAGTCAGCCTCCCGCTCACATTCTTTGCGCAGATTTGCAGATGCTGTCTCTTTGACGTAAAGAAACGGCAGAAAATTGCCTTCTGGAATAAAGCTATAAGAGACTATGCAAAACAATACTCACAAAACATTTCCTGGTATGTAACGTGCAAGTCTGCTAGAACCCCAGTTGTGATACTCTGGATTGGTCTGCTGTGAGCATTAAATTCTTGCAGGGAACTGAAAGGACAGATTTATCAATTGGCTGTTTACAATCTCCCAAGTCCTCTTTACAGTTCAACTAGACCTTCATTTTTCATACAGGTGAAAACTAAGAGTTGACTATCAAATACACAGTTCTTTAATCAATGTTTGAAGTCTGAACTTAATTTTTTTTCAGAAACAAGGTCAGCTACTAAAAATTTATCTTAATTGAACCACTAGGTTTAAATACATTCCTAGAAGCAAATTTTCTTTGTTACACTATACTGAGAGACTAAGACTGAATTTTTATTTCTTTGACAACTACTTCTGAAAATAACATGAATTCTACATTTCTATGAAGAGTAGTGAGCTTCTGAGTAGTGCTGCATTTAATGTAAGGAGTACTTACTACATTGTGCTTTTCATTTTCTTCCCACTTTTTTGCTTGTGTAACAATTTGCTGTTGTGAATTACTTTATGGCTCTTTCACTAAGGTTGCTATATAAAAAAAAGTGATTTAATCCCTTAAGATTAAAAGTAGCAAAACAATCCAAACAGGTAAATTATTAAGGATGAAATCCTGACTGTTGAAGACATCAGGGTTTTCCTTGGCCTGGGCCAGGATTTTAACACTAGTTACCTGCCTTGTTTTCTGAGCTGAGGATGTTTACATTTTGACAGTTTTTTCTCCACCCAGAAGAGTGATTATTTCATTTTAATGAAAATGGAAAGCTAGTATAACAGTGACACCAGAAGATGGGTGTTCAAGAAAGCACAGGAAAAAGTTCAGGAGTTGGGAGCACTTAACTAACTGCCATGTTTCTTCATATAACTGCTAGATGATACCTAAAACCTATCATGGGTTCAATCCCAGTACAGGTTATATATAAAATAAACCAAAGGAGGACTTGCCATTGCGATTCTTTTTTCCCATTACTGGAAACTGTTCCCTCTGCCTTTTGCCCACCTCTGCTTTGCCATGCTCTCCCTTTGGGATATCTGAGAATTTCATCCTGATTTGTGGAACTGGCCTTGGGAAATCTGCCTCACCGTTTGGGTGGATAATCTGCGGGTGTTTATTTTCAATAAGCTGTGTTTTCCCAAAAATGTGGCTATTCCCGTGGTTATCTATGTCTGTCTGTCTATCTAGCAATTACATTATACACCTCAAGGGCATTTGGGGTTTGTTCTGCGTTTTACCCATTTTTCAGGTGGGGATATTGCATCTAATGAACTAAATAACTAACCATTACCAGAATCAGCTTCAGGCTATGTAAGATTCAAAGAACTGGAATTGAGTCCTATAATTAGACTAGGCCTTGTGTCCAAGTTAAATGATAAACAACTTACATAAGTACTGTAAAACTGTTTCCCTGAAACATCATAATGGAACATATGCTTAGACAGGTGGTTAACTCAGTCCCTCCCAAGTGCTGCTGCTTTCACTTGCAGAAGGTTTTAAAAAAAGGAAACTATTTTTTAAAAAGCACGTCCTTGAGAAAAAGAGAATAACGGTTTAATATAAATCCTTTCCTTGCTGTTTCCATCAGTTGCTTTAGTTTGAGAAGAAACAGAGTGCTTGTTGCAATAATCTGTTACATGCACCGAGGCTAAGGACTATAAAATACATCCTGATTTTGCTAATTAGCATAGCAATTATTATTAGGAAAAGTTAACTGTCTTGTAGTGCACATTACCAGTAATACTTCTTGCTGCTTTAAATTACTTTTTCTTGGTAGATGCAGTTTAGAAAGCCATAGCAACTGAGCTGTCTGTAAGTAATTAACAGGGAAAAAACATATCCCTTGCTTTGCTTCCAAAGGCCAGGAGTTTTCTATACACACACCTACCGTCATACACTAGGCAAAGGCAGTGAAAGATATAGTGTTAGTACGTTAAAAAAAAACAAATAGTGAAACATTTCTGTCAACTCTCAGTAAAAAAAAAAAATAAAAATTTAAAATAATATACTAACTCTTAGGGGTTAACGACAACTTTTAGAAAATTAGCTTTTTTTAATTCTCAGAATCAAGTACCGATATAAAAAGTAATTTTACTCATAGTGTAAGGCCCTACAAGTATCCGTCCACCATTAGTTCAAACAAACTGAACTACAAGTTCCCAATGACATGGAGAAATACCAGCAAGGAGAAATAAAGTGGCTGAACAAGGAGCACTAGCTGTGCCTCTAGCGCATGCAGGCATCAGCTTTGTCAGAACAGCAGCTATGGACTTAAAGCAAGGCAAAAGAGAAATTTTTTCACTGAAGGTTGCACAGCAGTAAAAGGACAGTAGTACTCAAGTCACTGGAACAAACTGTCTACCTATAAAAAAATCAAGTGGGCTGTTACACTAGCCAATATTTCAATATGATTGCCAGCTTGCTGCTTAGCCCTCTGTTCCCATTCTTCAGTCCTACAGGAGCTGCAGCTGGGAAGCCATTCTGCCCACCTCGACTTCTCTTTCAGGAGGAAAAAGCAACCCCAAACAGAAACCCTAAAAGGAACTGAAATGCACTGCTCCCCATCCCCTCCCCTGCCAACGGAGCAGCTCTTAAAGAGTTCAGCAAAATGCCAGCTCTTGCTGGGTGGCTCCTCTCTAGCAGTAACTGAAAACCTACAACTGTAAGAAAGTGTTGAGCAGCCTGCCAGCTGCCACAGTCCTCGCGTGTTGGCTGAGACATGATTTTCCTGGGATATGGTTGTCCAAGGATTGGGACTGTGTCAGCCAAAGGCCTGGTGGCAGCTACAGATACCCTACCTTGTTTTTTCCTACATGCTAGCTTATAGCTTTGACTCCATGTGTTTTTACCTGTGGTATAGCCTTCAAAGCTGAAACATGTTCATAGCAGTATTGTGCAGGCAACTTTTGATTTAGCTAGCATGGGAACTCAGTGGTAACTCGGTAAGTGAAATAGACATTTAAATCCAGCCTTGAAGCATGAAGTTAGAAGTATTAAAGCATCTACATTTGGCACAAAATCACAGAATCACAGAATCGTATAGGTTGGAAAAGACCTTTAAGATCATCGAGTCCATCTGTAAACCTAACACTACCAAGACCACCACTACACCATGTCCCTAAGCACCTCATCCAAACGTCCTTTAAATACCTCCAGGGATGGCAACTCAACCACTTCCCTGGGCAGCCTGTTCCAATGCTTGATAACCCTTTCAGTGAAGAAAAATTTCCTCATATCCAGTCTAAACCTCCCCTGGCGCAACTTGAGGCCATTTCCTCTTGTCCTATCACTTGTTACCTGGGAGAAGAGACCAACCCCCACCTCGCTACAACCTCCTTTCAGGTAGCTGTAGAGAGCGATAAGGTCTCCCCTCAGCCTCCTTTTCTCCAGGCTAAACAGTCCCAGCTCCCTCAGCCGCTCCTCATAAGACTTCTGCTCCAGACCCTTCACCAGCTTCGTTGCCCTTCTCTGGACACGCTCCAGCACCTCAATGTCTCTTTTGTAGTGGGGGGCCCAAAACTGAACACAGTATTCCAGGTGCGGCCTCACCAGTGCCGAGTACAGGGGCACGATCACTTCCCTAGTCCTGCTGGCCACGCTATTTTTGATACAAGCCAGGATGCCATTGGCTTTCTTGGCCGCCTTATGTGGACTTATGTCACTGTTTAAGTAAGTCTGGTTCTTGAGATACCAACAAGAAGAGTCAAAGATAAAGCAAATGAGACATTTGCAGGAAAAACAGTGAAACAGCCTTCAGTACGCAGGTAAGGCTGGCTAACCGGAGAGATCTTTTCTATGCAATTTATCAAATTCTGTGATACTGTAACTCTGAGAACTCTCTCTTCCAGATTTCTGTTTCCTTTCTAAGGCCAAAAAGCTTTGTCTCCCTTGCCAAATACAATATAAAATGAAATATAAGAAGATAATGACTATAAATAGCACATAACAGAATTGCCTGGCAGAAGTCAGAGAGCGCAATGCTCGCATATGTTACTTTTCTGCCCTGTGATACAATTCTCTTCATTTAAAGCCACTGTTGGAAAACAAGCAAGCTGTCAACGTGCAAGCCTATCATTGTGCAGTACTTGTAAATGAATTATCAGATTATCTACAAAAATGAATGCAATTACTGTCAATCTGCATACCCCATTATTTTGTGCCTGAAGAGGCACAAATTAATTCTAATTAATAGAATTGTCCATTTCCTGTTTAATCACACCTAGTGAAGATTTACTGAATCCTCACCATTTTGACTTGCGGAGCTTACAAATTGGCAATACTAGCTGCATTATTTACAAATTTAAGTATTTTGTGGGAGCATGAAAGACTAAATACAGATCAAAGAATTTTTAATGAATGAAAAAAACAAAACTGCAGTGAATGAAGAATTAGAAGCTAATGACTCACATCTGTGAGAGACTGAAAGGGTTAATGTCTCAAACATTGTGGCGATTTGAGGCGCTATTTGCATGGCGACAGCAGGTCTGCGAGCATGGGGTGGGGGAGAGCAAGAGCAGGATGTGGAGAGCACGTCGGAGGATGCACGGTTCCAGGTTCTGCCAAACCTGACCATGTATGGACAGCGGTCATCTGAGGAAGGGGCTTGCAACCGCCCCAGAGACCCCTCACAACCACCCCCCTCCCCCAGTGCCTGCACAGAAGATTGAGAACTTTCTAGAACAAGAACCATGTAAGTCCTGAAGGGGCGTACCTGGAGGTGGGGATTAGCCAATAAAAGGCTTGCCCCCCCCCAGGGAAGCGCGCGCACGCCCACCACTGGAGGATTGCCACGTCTGTCATCGTCATCGCGGGATCCAAGGGTGGTGATACTTTTTCTTTCTCTTTTCCTCCTCTCTTCTTCTTTCCTTTTCTTGCTTCTCTTCTCTTTTTCTCTGCTTTTCCAATATATATATGCAAGTTTGGGATCGGGAAGCCCGGAAAATAGCTCCATTGCCAAATCGCCTTTGTTCGTTCGTTAAACTCGTCAGGTCGTTAACTTTGTCCGTTTGCGGAATTCGCCAGTTAATAAAGTTGCTGGCCAGACCGTTCCTCTGGGTCATTGTCGTGACTCTACCGACCACGCGGCTCTGCCGAGCAGAGATCGGCTTTTGTCGGTACTCAAACAGTCGGGGAATCGAAAAGATTCACTCATCTTGCAACCCACCGAGTGGGATGAGACAACATCTCTTCCTCTCTTTTTCTGTACATGACCCTTTTATAACCAACATATCTGGGGCTCTGAGCATTACTGTGCCACTAACTAGAATGAAGCTAATGGAGTTCAGGGCAGGGCAGTGAGAAAGGCAGGTGTCCACATAACTGTAGTAGGAGACACAAGATTATATGGCCTGAAGTCAAAAAGCCACTAATTGAGGAGAGCAGTTACGAGAACTAGCAGCTGGATACACCCCGAAGCGTTGCAACTGCCCCAGGCAAATTGGCCTATTTAACCTACACTAATGATATGGCAGGGGTATTAATTTTAAGAAAGAAACATTCCAGGGAAGGTTGTCAGAGGAGTGTTAGAGGGAAGACAAGGACAAGGGCACAGGGGACGCAAATGAAAAACAACTAGAAAAGATAATGTGATATAGAGAATGAATGAATATGAGCTGTGCTTGTGGATTACAACATACTTTTTCATAGGCATAATGCTCTTTTTGTCACGGGAATAAGTCCCGAACTGAACTATGCTGGCAGTCACCAGTACCTCCTTAGGTACAGTGCTTCTATAGATGAGAATCCATTTTCCTGTTGACAGAGGTGCCCTTATACCGTGGCATTGCTGACCACTGTTATACAGTAGTATAGAAGGTTAATCTCTAATGCCATTTTATGTCTACTTTACTTTCTCCTCCATAGCATCATCCAGAAGAAGATACTGGTAAGACAGACGTTGTGACTTAGCTCTAGTTCAAGAAGACAGTTCTTTCTTTTACAGATCTACAAATATGTGATAGAATAAGACAACATCCTCTGCTCTTCATCCCTCTATTCTTTTCCTCTGACTTGGTCTTTAGGCTTCAATAGAGGATTTTTTTTTCATGAACCGCTACTCTTCTTGTGAGAAAAACACACTAACATTCCTTGAGGCCAATTTAAATCCCAGATCCTTCTGCACAGTTCTTATTGTTGGAGGAAGGGAAGGGTGGGGTGGATATAAGAGCCATCTCACATCCGTACAACAGTGCTTTATGTGTGGATTTGTGGTCTGTCACCGGCTTTTGCTCAATCATTCTCACTTTGTACAGCAAAGTTGACTTGCCAGTGTGGAAGTTGATATTGGAATATACTAAATGTGGAAATCTGTAATTTCTCACAAGAGAGGAGCTTTCCTCCTTAGCTCTTCTGTGTGCATACACCTATCACAGCTCATGAGGGAGACAGGAGATAACAGAAGGGAACTGTGAGGAGCCAACAACAGACAGCTGAGGGATGACCAAGAATCAGGTAGTTCAATCTTGAGCATGCATGTACATGGGTAAAGAAGAGAAATCGCGGGGCAACAGTGAAAGCAAAAAATGGAGCAACCTGTAAGTATGTTTATTTCCTAATGCCCTTGCTAATATACTTTTTCCTGTAGGAGATCTTAACTATCCAGAGGAAGGATACAGTTTCAGATATTTTGAGACTCGTGATTTTTTTTTTTACTTAATACATAATGAAAACTTTACTATCTGCAAGGGCATGCCCTCTTTTTTTCTTAATCATGCCTGATGTCTCTTTTTCTGATTCTCATTCTTTATTAGCATAAACAGAAAAATAACAGAAGGTCAGGACTGGGGAGAATATAATCCTATTCCAGCTACAGTTCTGACTCCTTGAAAAAAGAACTTTGCTATTGATCTTACGTGAGCAAAATCTGAAGATTTAGTAGTGTTGCATAGACCATTAAAAAAAACCCCTTTTAGCTAGAAGAGTGAAATTCAGCTGCCTGAGCAGATACTTGACAGATAATCAGGGCACAGATGTTCTGTCCGCATAGTTTCTATAGAGGTTTTTCCTTACTATGCTCTGAGATGTTCTCTGTGTGTGTGTGTGTGTGTGAGGGGGGAGAGAGAGCAAGAGAACCTCTGTCCTTTCTTATGCAGAACTTTGTTTTATCACTTTTTCCAAGGCCAGCCAACCTACATGATCAAATCCTAAAGCCCCCACATGGACTTTCAAAGCCAGAATTTGCTCCAGCTTTTAAAAAAAGCAATTTAATAATCAGCCATTTCGTATCAGTAGTGAATTTCTGTCCCTCTCTGCTTATCACTTTATCCATACAACATATTTTTAATTCCCATATTCTCCTAAAATTGAAGCAAGTCAAACACAAATAGTTCATTTACATATAGATTAGGACAAGCCTTATAGGAAAGCCATCATGGTTTGGTTTGGTTGCATTTTCACAGAACCACAATTTTAATTGAAAAGGGACAGTTGAGCACAGTCAATCACGAATGCCTTTCCTTCCCAATAACAGACATTTAGACCAGTGAGACCTTTTTTTTAATTTTATAAATTTTTTTCCTCTTTTATAGGCCTAACCATATCACCTGTACTTAAAAAAAGAATACAACCACTGTTGGAGCATTTTCCAAGATTGCTTTAACAGAATAACAACCAGAATTTACAGCAACTCACCTTGACTCCACAAAACACTCCTAAAACTGTCCAGGACTTTAAGTATGTTCTTAATTGACAAGTTCAAAGCACCTGTTTAAGTGTGTTTATTGAACTGGGACTGAGTTAAGCATTTATTTGAACAAGCAATTGCTTTGCTGAACTGGAACTTCTGGATGCACACAATATATGTCCTCATCCTCCTTCCTTGAAACAGGATTAAGATCTGTAGTCATTCCTCTGGGGTTATGAATGAAGTTAAGTTTGGGTTTTCATTTTTAGAATTAAAATTTTTGCACCAGGATTATGTACTTCCCACTGTTGACATAAGGGTGATACAATAGAGCGGTAAAGAAAACAACGTGAGTATCATTACAGTGGGAGAAAAAAAGAGCAAGAACCAAACTAGGCTTCCAAAATTTCTTGCAGTGAGTCCACCAATCATTGTGCTCAGTAATGGAAACAGGACCAGAAAAATTACAGATTGTATGTATCAGGTGGTATGCAGATTTTTGTAGGTCAAGGATCCATATGAATCCAAATTTGCCAAAGCAGTGGACAATTCAAATCAGATATACATTATGATGTGCAAGAAGCTATATGTTTTAACTAGTTTTGTAATCAAATAAGGTTTATCTATTTGTGTTATGCATTTGTTCATTTGTTAGTCCTCCAGTAACTTTTTAACTTACTAGTTAGCTAATCTCAGATTTCCAAATTTCAGAGACACAAGAATGCCAAAGATAAAGAATAAATCTCTACCAGATCACAAAATCAGAGACTATAGAGAAAAAAAGAGTCACAAATGAGAGGTCCCAGAGAGGAAAAGACAGAGACAGCCCAATTCTTGTTGGCTCTGAAGTGGGTGGCCAGCAGCCTGTCGGCACAGACTGCGCAGTCAATGTCTGCACCACTGCTGCTTGTTGCACAGCTGTAATGGACTTTGGGGAAGGTTTATGGCAGATTCAAGGCTCTATCTATCTATGTATCTATCACGATCAGGGGGAGCATGTTAGAACCACAGAAATTGGGGTAAAAAAACACCAGCGCTCAAAGAAGATGTGAACAGTTTATGTGCAGGTGAGTGGGAGAATGAAGTACTGAAACAAGGCCTCTAAGCACAGAGGGCTACGTGGATTTCTGTTGTGTGGGACCATTGGAGGTAGGTTACAGACAACATGGGGAAGTTGAGAGCATTGATAGCAGAGGACACGTGCACAAAGGGCATGAAAGAATGAATCTGGCTTTATTAGCCCACACTGCTCATAGAACTGCTTGTAAAAAGAAAGAAGATAATGAAGATAAACCTGATTAACTTACAACCCAAGTGAAAACAAATACTTGCTTCAGAAAGTATATTCAGTTCAAAATTACTTATCTGTAGGTTCCAGAGGTTTAAATATGGTCTCTGAATTATCATTTAAATAGCCAACAAAAATATCTTACAAAAATCAGTGTTTCAAATCTCTCATCAGCAAGAGGGTTCATTTCGGAGTAGTTTATAAACCATATAAAATGTACTAATAGTTTTACTGATATATATATATATATTCTAGACTATGTGAATGGGAAGTTATCGTAAACAGGGAAGTATTTAAATGGTAAGAATGTGGGGTGAGAAGCTTTTGTTATCTGTTTTTTGTACCATTTAGCAGATTTTATGTCTTGAAATCATAATCCTACACGCTACAGGTAATAATACTAATAATCAAAGAATATGTGAAGGTGAAGGCATTATATGAATGCCTGTGATCAAATTTGTGCTGAGGACAAGTGCATAAAAGTTCCACAAAATCACAAACAGTATCTTTTCCATGGCTAATGGTACTGAGCTGTAACAGAGCTAATGACTCTTAAATTAATGCAAAATCAAGAAATCCACTCAAGAATCAAGTCACCTTGCTCTTTATTTTCTTTATTTCTGTAGGGACATAGAATGTCCTTCATCTTTACCTTCTGAACTGGAAGTACATCTGTGGGGATTTCTTTTTATGTATAGATGCACATATGTGCATGCTCCATATATGTAAGTAAATGAACCACTATCTTAAAATGGGTTACAGTTCTCAAAACCAAATTACTCCAGAATAACAGTGAAGAATAATATGTTTTGAGAATTTAAATTTAAAAAAAACCCACAAGTGATTGCTATTTGTTTTAAGACACCAGTCTTATGCTTCACTGTCTTAGATTCTCTGTGTTAAGTGAGGGTGAAAAACAGTGGGGACTAAAACAAGATTCAGGACTAAACTGGAACATCTCACAAGCACAGGAAAGCAGCACAACTCAAATTTAAGATTTATTTTGATTAACAGAGCAATTTATACCATTCTTCTACTTACAGCAGACATGATGAGCTCTCCACCTAGGTTCTGGATTTCTGCTTTAACTTGACTGCAGATTTTGAGCTGATGGGAGTACAGCTTGATCTGTTCTAGGTAAGCCAACAAATCCTGTTTGCACGATTGGTCTGGACACTGAAGATTAAGAACAGAACAATTAAAAAAGCATTTCAGCAGTTTGTCTCAGAGATCAGGTTAATACTTCACTGATGAATCTTCAAATTGTATGCGAGCGTAGCCTTGCTTTTCACTGCAGCTGTATCAGGTTGCGTAGTTCATTCCTCTTGCGAAGCTTTTTAAAAAAATAGTTGGAGAAACTCAGAATAATCCTAAACTTCCCCATATTCACTTTTTATTTAACGCTGCTGGGCTTGCCTAAGCAATATTTTGAAACAAATTCTTTAATTTATAGAACACTTTCCCTTCAATTCTTAAGAGCTTATGAATTCTTTTTAAGAAGATACCTACATTAACAGTAATAATTATGTGGGCAAATGTAGACATAAATGAAGAGCAATGTTAACATATATGTGAAATTATGCTTTATCTTATAATACAGTCTACGGGTTTTTGTGTTCCATCCAGAGCTTACTCAACTTGATCCACAGATCTTCTGTATCAGTGGGAACAGGAAAATAAGAATGTCTTACAGAAAACTTACTGATTTCAATACTTTTAAGAACACAGTATTTTTTATAAAAATAGCATATTTCTACCCTCACTTCTGTGAACTCCCAAAATACTTGGAGTACTTGGAGGGGAAATGTTGCTCTGTGAGTACCAGGCTAGACACCTATGGCCTGGTATGCATTTGTTCCAAAGCTGCTTTTCATTGCTCTGGCAGAATAAAGGGATCTTAAGGTAAATGGTGAGTCCTTATCATGCTACCACAGCTCTAAAAAGTGAGCATGGCAACTAAGAAATAGATCCCTACAGTTTTTCAGAGACATGTTTTTAGCCTGTGTGCTGTACTTGCATTATAAATATGGTCACTTGCTTTTGATAGGAAATTGTGTTCAGCTTTGTAAAAAGATACGTTCCCACCAACTGCAGTGGCAACAACCATCTATGGTTTTGTACAGTTATTAAACCTTTGGTCTTATGGAATTGTGGTCAATGCAGTAGTGATTTAAATCCAAAACCTGCTAGAAGTCAGAAAAAGCACCAGTTCTGCTTAATTCATGAAATACTTTACCCAAACTACTGGCTTTGCTGAAGAAACTTGGTACTTGTTTAACATTGGGGTGTGATGATTCTACTCTTCATGACTATGCAATACAATAGAAAAGTTTGGTTAAGCAAACAAGTTCATGTTTTAGACTTAGGGAAAGATAACAAGGAATAACGAAGAAATTAAAGTGAACAATTTCAAGTTAATTAATATGATTTAAATGTCAGTCCTTAAGTTGTGTTCTGCTAGATCCATTATTAAAATGTTTTCTGCACTTTGGCTTAGTTTAGAAGAAAAATAGAAGAGTTTCTTGACATCCTCTCTTTCTTATGTGTGACATTTTCAAAGTGTTAGTGTATTATGGAAAACTATTCTAACATATGTCTTTGTTTATTCCTTACTCAACACTGCTTTAAGAATTGCAAAAATCAGTATTTAAATACGGGTATCTCAGTGACTGTTTAGAAAACTGGAATACTCGTTCTTTATTTAATTTTAATTAATAAAAATCTGTCCTTCCGGTCAAATGCAACTGTAATCCCTTTAAGCATCAGAACCAATTACATCAAGACAGGGTGTATTTCTGGGAACAAGATGGTAGCTCCTCAATTTTTTCTTTTCCTCTTCTTAAATAGACTGTGATTTTTTTTTTCTCCACTGGAGAGATGGGCAGAAGGGGTGCCAATATAGTGTCTCATCCACTTCAAATAGTGACAATGTCAATTACAGAAGTTCAGAGACAAGAATATTTTTACCTTATATAGTACTCTTTTATATAATAATATTGGCAGGCCAGTCACATTTACTATGTTGCTTATATACCACTAGAGAAGAAATGTGTAACATTTTAGGAATGCTCAAGATGATATGCATCAAAGACCAGGAAATTGCCACTCAAGAACAAGACCTTGAGGTTAAAATAGTTCTATGAAAACACTCGTTCAGTGCTCAGTAGCGTTCAAAAAAAGCAAATGCTAGGCATTATTAGGAAAAGACTTCTGAAATGTAATTATGCAACTGTACAACTCTGTGGTATACCCACAGCTTTACTAACCCGTGTAGGTACGGTGCATCTTTCCCCTCTCTTGCCCATTACAAGGCACATGAGAAAACAGGAGAAGGACAACAAAGATCTTCATGAAAACAGGTATTCTTTCCTCCAATACAAAACCAAGAGGTCATTAAAAGTAACTAGCATGAGTTCGAAACAAAAGGAGATGGTTCTTAACACTGTGTTGTTAAGTTGCAGAAATCTTTGTTGCAGAATGGTTATACTAAAAGCTTACGTGGGTTAAAAAAATTACTGGACAAATTAATGAAAAAATATCAAGGACTATTTACTGTATCAAGTGTATCAAAAATATGTTTGGTTAAGTAAATTCTTGAATGGCTGTTGGAGGTTGGGAGACTATATTGTGGAAGTATCATGAAACACATGCCATTATCTCACCGAGTTCTGTATATATTCAGTATTAACTATTGTCAGCAACAGGATTATTGGCCTAAATGAACATACGGTCTGACCAAGTGTGCTCATTTCTATGTACTTTACCCATAAAACTTTACCAGATTCTATGATCAAGGCGGGGACCAACACAATACAAAGAAGAGGCATTTACAGGGGGAAAGATAACATTCTACACTACTTTAAGCAGGATAAAGTACTACAAAAAAATTGAAGCCTCATGCCTTATGGCATATCCAAATCAACCATAAACAGATGTTAGAAAGAAATGTACTCTGTAGAGAGGATATTCCATAAGGAATCATCTACATATTGCTCAGAAGCATCTGGTACAAGCAACACTTGCTTACTAGTGAAACCAAACACTAGGCTGCAACAGAAGGACAATTAATAAATTCTGAGTTTAATCATCCCACAGGCAATCGATGGTTACCAGTTTAATGCCTCACATTCTTAGCTAGAGATCCTGGCCAATTATGAGAGGTTCTTTCCCATACACATTGAAGGTAGTGGGGTGTTAACCAAGAGCTTTCCATAAGAACAGGATCAGAACCGACTTGCATCCAAAAGATGCAGTGGTCTTTTACCTACTAGAAATAATATCCACAGAAACCTCAAAGTGATTTGATAAATTATGCAATGATTAAAAACACAGTGAAACCAACATTCACAATCCAAGTGAAAAAGACACTGGGCACAGCAGTGGCACAAAAGATCAATACAAACAATTCTGCGGGAAATTCTGACTGTAAACAATATTGTTCTTGCTTTACTTTGATTTCATTCCTTTGCTAATGAAGTCAGTAGCATTTCTCTGGAATCTGACTCTGTCTTCGTGGTGATTAATACTGCATATAATCACACACAGACCCACTATTATAACTATAATTGTATAATTTATTGCCACTATTTGTTAATTGTAAGCTTTTAGGTAAGATGATCCTGTAATCAGGAGATCTTTTCAGCACGTCTGCTTGGATCATATTTATCAGCTAATCATTTTAAAGGATGCCTTTTTAATTTTACTTTCAGGAAAACTTTTTAAAATCAGCTTCTAAGTCAGGAGACTACCTGGTTCTATAGAAAGAGATCATATTTCATATTGATCCCTATACTTCCAGAATTTAAAAGTAGTTAACATTTTATTGCATTGATGTATTGATCCTGACCGAGAGACCACAGTACATCGAGGAGTTACTGACCTACACGGCAGCTAACCTGAGTAGGGCCAGGCCTGTGCTGCGCTGCGCTATGCTGCACATACCGCTTGGCTTTCAGGCCGTGCTTTGGTGCACAAATCCCTTGGCCGCAGCATACACCTAGCTAACGTACGGCAGCAGAGGAGCTTGCGGGCAGCTCCCACTTGGTGCTGGTGATTAGGCCACCTGCATATCCCTGCCTTTATCTAGGACTGCAGAAAGAAGTTCTCATGTGAACATCCCGTTTGGCAGTGGAAATTATTAATAAGAGTTGTTTCCTTGTAAGAAAATCCCGTAATAGCTCAAATGGCCAAAACGGGCAAATCTCTTCTATGGACAGGGTCTGCCCAGCATGCTGTGGGCGGATCAGAGGCCCGTTCAACGCTACACCACATGGGGTTCCTACCATGGAAAGGGATGTAAGATTATCTACACTATTCTTTCCTTACAGTGTTAGCTCTGACAAATAGCATTTTAAATGACACCTCACAGAGTCTGAGTGCCTTTCTTACTGGGATCATAACAGACCAGCACCTCCTGGTGCAAAACAGTTGGAATACTGAGAAGGCATTTAATAAAGATCTTAATCTACAGCACATTCCATTAAAACCAGGATGTACTAACTGCCTTAATTATCTTAGGGCTTTCAGGTCACAAATTTGACAATGAATTTGGAACAATCTTATTTTAAACTAAATTTATTATCAAGGTACTTGTGATTAATTTCCCTAGGTTTATGTTGATGCTGTACTGTGATTATTTTCACAGTTGTAACCTCTGAGTCATCTTAAAGTGCTGTGAGGATGGACTGAAATATAACTGAATTCTGCTAATTGTACCACACTGTGTCCCTTTCCTTCAAACACAGGAAGAGGGATTTATGAAAATCTGAAATGACGAACAATGTATCAGAGAGGTGCTGTTGTGGCTGATGAGTTATAAAATACTGCAAATACAGTTTCAGGGTGGTTGGGTTGGGGTTTTTTTCCTCCTAACAGAAAAACTGTATGAACAATGTAATTCCACGGTTCTCAATTTTGAATCTCTGAAATTACATGGAGTGTGAACCAAAATAATTCATTTGAAAATGTTTTATGAACAGGAAAAGGACAAAGATACGACAATGATTCTTCATTATGCAGTGATTGCTTATTTTGGGTTCTTGCTCAGGTCTGAAGCTAGATGGAGGAAATAGAGTGAGGTTTTTGCTTTTCTTCCTTGCATGTAGCTTTGAACACTGAAAATGTTACCATACATTGCTGTGGTCTTGTTGACTGCAAAGGCAGAGTAATAGTTGAGTCATGGGACAACTGTGAACAGTAAAGTGATGTGGCCTAATTAAATGACAGTATCAGAAGTGGTAACAAATACTTATAGGGTAGCCCAGGGGAATGTAAAGTTGCTTTTATTTTAGGACCCCAAGAGAGCAAGGCATAGGAAATTTGGCAAAATAACAGCTGAGAAAAGGAATTATTGGTCTTTACAAATACCTTGGAGAGAAAAAAAAAATGCAGTGAGAAAAGAGCTCTGAAAGTTAAAGGATGATTTGGCATGGGGAAAAAAGGTTACAGAAGTTAAAAGATTTCTAGCCATCTGAGGAATGAGAGGATCATATTAAGCATCTTTGAAATAGGAGGAGTAAAAGCAAGATTCTCTTTTTTACTAAGTTTGACATGTGTCTAGCAATGATTGTAGTTGTGCTCACCAGAGAGGTACTGGAAGGGCTGCTTTGGTTTGTTCTTTTTTTTTTTTTTTTTTAAATTGTATATGCTCATTTGCTTCTAGTGCTTGTAACATGAAATTACATCTAAAATACACCTATAACTGACTAGTGTATTTCAGATGCATACAAGATGCCACAGGGAATAAATACCAGGGGTCAGGTGGCTCAAGGGTATCAACTGTGTGCAAGCTCTGAGCTAGGACAAATAGAAATAATTTGAGTGAATCCAGTAAAAAGGTTACAATAACTTGAATGATGTCACATTTCCCGGCAGCTACGAGGGTACACACAAATTATGAGCACTAATGATTCACAGCTACTTTTTCCTCACACTAATTTGTTCATGTTTCTAGTCTGGAGTCACTGTAATAATACAGAAAAAGGAAAATTTTAGGAAAGAAATACTTCAGCAAGACTGGAGTCTCTATTCTAAAAACAGCAAGAGATTATGACCCTTCCTTATCTTTGGCTTTGATACCACACCGTTTTCTGCAATAGATCAGTGACAAGTTACGGCTTTGAATTTTAATTTGTAATTGATAAAATCTTGAAAGGAGACATTCTCCAATGCTCTTGAAAAGAGAGTGTGCTGGAAGAATATCTGTCAAGATCAGAAATGGGGACTCAAGACATTTTACGTAGGTTTTCCACAAATCAGATCAAAACTGTATAGACAGAGAATAGAAATTCTTTGTCTTGTTGTCTGGAATTCAGAGACATACGACAGAAAACACTAACAGATTGTTGCTGCTTCATAGATATTAGAAAAGCAAGCATTGTATATGAAAAGCAAAAGTGAGGGGAAGAGACACAGTATGTGAGGGTGTGGAAGACTGACTATATCATGCTACCCTGTGCCTTAAAGGCAGTCACAAAGACTAGGAATGTAAATGCTTTAGATTTGATACTTGCACACTGACATTTCACTACACTGTTCTATTGGCACTGTCTGGCCCTAAAACAACCAACCTTACTTAGTAAAGAGGGCTGCATGTGACGAGTTGCTTGGTGTATTCATTTACTAAGCTGCTATGCAGTTGTCTTAGGCAGGAAAATGAGCATGCTTATTGATTTACGTAGATCCCAGCTTGGGTTTTTTGATTTTTTTTTTTTTAGCTATCAGATGCTTTAAAAATCCAACGGAAATAAAGTAGAATAAAGTAGACCTTATAGTTCTAACCCTTTGCATTTGATGATGATGATACATATTTCTTTTAAATACTAAAAAAAATAAAAATAAAAAAATAAAATCACCTCGAGACTGCAGGTATGCAGAGGCAAAAACTGACTATCCAGAAGGGTATTTACATGGCAAGCCATTTGACATCAGTGCTCCAAAGAAACGGCCAGTGTTAGGGGGGGAGAGATAGGAAAGATAACCTAGGTGCAGCAAAAGCACAGATTCTGTAACATATATAGAGCTTACTGTGGAAAAGAAATAATTTCAGAGACAGAGAAGAAGTCAGTAACCTTACTAAGCATGGTGCTGAGGCCTAGCACCTGTCCAAAGCAGTAAGCCTGCTCAGCAGAACTCTATGCCAATGCAGCAATCCTGTGTTCCCACATCTAAGCTGAGTCACCTGAAACAATTCAAGTTGTTTCTGGGTAATTTACCCAAGGAAGTCAAGAATGGACTATACTATACATCTAAAATGTTGTGTTCATAGCTTAAAGGAGCTATGAATATATATCTATATATTTATATATACATACATATATATTCATATATGCTATATCTCTAAAATGCTCATTCACAGATTAAAGGAGCTCACAAATATACACATATGTACAAACACATATGTACATAAATATATGTGCATATACATCTGTGATTTAAGTACACATACATGTGTACTTATGGGTGTAAGTGTATATAAACAGACACATTGATATGTGATATGAAGAAGAGAATCCGCACATACAATTAAGACAGGATCTATGTATCCATCGCTTCAGAAATTGAGAAGAAAAGGAAAATCAGACAGGTAGATCTAAAAATGTCACAAGTGGTTTTGTAAGTAAATGACCTTCTTAGGTGTTGGAGGTTTTGTGGACAGATTAGTCTGTGACAAAGTTCAATGCACTGCTGCATAAATAACCTACCTGATTGGCAATCAGCCGTGCTAGGACATCCATCCTTGATCCCGACTCTGAAATCATTTTTGCTGCATTAATTACATCTGATGTGTTCTTCAGTGGTCCTCTACCCCTTCAAATGAAACAAAGAACCCTATTACATTATTCAAAAACTGAGAATAAATCATATCCATGCAAATTAGGCACAGAAAAACTCAACTGAATAAAACAACTAATCCATACAGAAGCAACATTAACTAAATCCCCGCCCCCCCAACTGTTTTGTTTTCATGTCCCACAGATTTGAATTGTTTGGCATCAACTGGATGCAGAAGTACCAGAAAGATGTCACACAGTTTTTTCATACTGGAAGCACAACCCATGCCAAATCCTGAGAATACAAAATTTAAGAGAGTACTTGTGCTCTTTGCTTTTCCTGTGGTTACATGATGTTTATGTTCCTTTCCCTTCCAGGAATTTTCTAGTAAATATGTTCAAAGAAAGTTCAGCACAGTGATGTATTCTGAGAGTCATTATGGGTATCTGGTCAGAAAAACTAGGGTTTTTTTTATTTAATTGGTTTACACAAGCATGAATGGAAATATATGAACAGGGCTGCAATTAAAACCAACAAATGCCACTCAAAATACAGAATCACAGAATTGTATAGGTTGGAAAAGACCTTTAAGATCATCGAGTCCAACTGTAACCCTAACACTACCAAGACCACCACTATACCATGTCCCTAAGCACCTCATCCAAACGTCCTTTAAATACCTCCAGGGATGGTGACTCAACCACTTCCCTGGGCAGCCTCTTCCAATGCTTGATAACCCTTTCAGTGAAGTAAAATTTCCTAATATCCAGTCTAAACCTCCCCTGGTGCAACTTGAGGCCATTTCCTCTTGTCCTATCACTTGTTACCTGGGAGAAGAGACCAACCCCCACCTCTCTACAACCTCCTTTCAGGTAGTTGAAGAGAGCAATAAGGTCTCCCCTCAGCCTCCTTTTCTCCAGGCTAAACAACCCCAGTTCCCTCAGCCGCTCCTCATAAGACTTCTGCTCCAGACCCTTCACCAGCTTCGTTGCCCTTCTCTGGACACGCTCCAGCACCTCAATGTCTCTCTTGTAGTGGGGGGCCCAAAACTGAACACAGTATTCGAGGTGCGGCCTCACCAGTGCCCAGTACAGGGGCACGATCACTTCCCTAGTCCTGCTGGCCACGCTATTTCTGATACAAGCCAGGATGCCATTGGCTTTCTTGGCCACCTGGGCACACTGCTGGCTCATATTCAGGCGGCTGTCAACCAACACCCACAGGTCCTTTTCCACCAGGCAGCTTTCCAGCCACTCTTCCCCAAGCCTGTAGCGTTGCATGGGGTTGCTGTGGCCCAAGTGCAGGACCTTGCACTTGGCCTTGTTAAACCTCATACAATTGGCCTTGGCCCATCGATCCAGCCTATCCAGATCCCTCTGTAGAGCCTTCCTACCCTCCAGCAGATCAACACTCCCACACAACTTGGTGTCACCTGCAAATTTACTGGGGGTGCACTCAATCCCTTCATCCAGATCATTGATAAAGATATTAAACAAGAACTGGCCCCAACACAGAGCCCTGGGGAACACCACTTGTGACTGGCCGCCAACTGGAGTAAACTCCATTCACCACCACTCTTTGGGCCCGGCCATCCAGACAGTTCTTTACCCAGCAAAGAGTACACCCATCCAAGCCATGAGCAGCCAGTTTCTCCAGGAGAATGCTGTGGGAAACCGTGTCAAAGGCTTTACTGAAGTCGAGGTAGACAACATCCACAGCCTTTCCCTCATCTACTAGGCGGGTCACCTTGTCGTAGAAGGAGATCAGGTTGGTCAAGCAGGACCTGTGTTTCCTGAACCCATGCTGGCTGGGCTTGATCCCTTGGTTATTCTCTACATGCCATGTGATAGCACTCAGGATGTTCTGCTCCATCAGTTTCCCCGGCACCGAGGTCAGGCTGACAGGCCTGTAGTTCCCTGGATCCTCCTCCTGGCCCTTCTTGAAGATGGGCGTCACATTAGCTAATCTCCAGTCAACTGGGACCTCCCCAGTTAGCCAGGACTGCTGGTAAATGATGGAAAGGGGCTTGGTGAGCACATCTGCCAGTTCCTTCAGTACTCTCGGGTGTATCTCATCAGGCCCCATAGACTTGTGAGTGTCTAAGTGGTGCAGCAGGTCACTAACCATTTCCCCCTGGATTATGGGGGCTCCATTCTGGTCCCTGTCCCTATCTTCCAACTCAGGGGGCTGGGTACCCAGAGAACAATTGGCCCTGATATTAAAGACTGAGGCAAAGAAGGCATTAAGTACTTCAGCCTTTTCCTCATCCTTGGTCACTGTGTTCCCTCCCCCGTCTACTAGGGGCTGGAGATTCTCCTTAGCTCTCCTTTTGCTGCTAATGCATTTGAAGAAGTGTTTTTTGTTGTCTTTTACAGCAGCAGCCAGATTGAGCTCTAGCTCAGTTTTGGCCCTTCTAATTTTCTCCCTGCACAGCCTCGCTACACCTTTGTAGTCCTCCTGAGTTGCCTGTCCCTTCTTCCAGAGGTCATAGACTCTCGACAGATATGTCATAGACAGATATATCATAGACTCATACAGATATGCCATATTCTCAAAGCACTTTCCAAATAATTTCATAAATTATTCAAAGAACAATTTCCAGTTTAGGAAAACTGCAAATTTCTTGTGAACAATTTGTCAAGAATCCAACTTCTTTTTTTGTACAAACACACCCCCCCCACAAACCGAAAAAACTTCTTTAATTACATGAGAATGTTTCTAGAACCTATGAAGAAAAATGTCATTACTTAAGGTAGGTAATATTCACAACCATTATCTTCGCATTCTCTTGTGCTTCAGCTTCTTCAATACTGAAATACTTCAGCTAAACTAAAATCAACAATTATACTTCGCACATGTATAAAGTGAGCAACCCTGCTAATTTCAACTTGGCTTTGACAAGAATATTTTTAGTTTTATTATATAAACATTGAATTCCTGAAGGCCGCATATCAATTTACAAGTTCTGCAATGGACAAAGGAAGTAGAAAACATGGAAAAAATTGACTATACTTCTTTGTTCAAATGAGAAGACTCTTTTCCTTGAAGTCAATATGGTTTCATGTATAAAGGCAGCAAACCATTCCAGTAAAAAACTCACTTAGCCTAAAAATATTATAATATGTAGTTATACAAGCATTTCATTCAGTAAAAAGACAACAAGTGATGACAACACAACATGGCAGGTAATGTTTAATCTCTTCTTTTCTTGATTAATTATATTGCTTAGCAAAGAACTAATTGTTGATCCTTGGGGAAAAAAGCATACTTTACAAATTACAGTTCCTTATTCTCAGTTTTTGAAGCCCACATTTCGAACAACCTAGAATCAGGTATTTTACATGGTATTTTTCTACAGAAAGGTATCTTCTTGTTATGGAAAACCTATTTAGAAAATTGAATGAAGTTTATAGAAGAATAATAGTGTATGTGAGGAATGACTTTGCAAATGCAATCCCATGCGTCCAGGATTAAGTATGACTGCATATTGAACCTTCCCACCACTTTGGTCCACTGATTAGCTTTTCATTGCTATTTGCATTGTGGCATGTTCCAAAGCTATGTCACTTGTTCATAGCAAGTCCTTTAGGTGCTGTACAAACTATAAGCAGGCTAGTATTCTCCTGGAAAGTTACAACCCAGTCTACCAGTCAAACAACAGAAAAGGTGAACATAACCCAGAATTAAAGAAGTGGGAAAAGGAGAGATGGCATAACAGTGCAAGTAATTTCTGCTTAGGTAATTCTTGTGAGTATCAGCCAGCAGCTTTTTTGACATCTGAAGATAAGCTGGCTGAGTATTTTGAAGGTGAAGCTGTTCCATTAAACTAGCAATTTTCTTGTACCTGTGCAAGTCCCTCAGAGGATCTGGCTAACGAGAATGAAGCAATTGTACCCAAGAAAGGTATTTCAAACAAATGAAAAGAAAGTATTTCTTTTCACCACAAATATGGCCACCATGAGAGCCATTAGAGGAACACTCAGCAATGAGGATTGACAAGACTTCTGCTCCACTTGCCACCTAATTGCACCAATGGTTCAAGTTCTTCTCTACTACATTCTCTAAGAAATGTGGGGCAGGATGCTTATGAGCTACAAACCACAGCTAAGTCTTGAAATAAAAGCTTAGAAATAGTGTTTAAGAATGCTTCAGGCTTATATTAAAAAGTGTTGAAAACCCACCGTGTTAAATTACACATACAAAGAGGGCTCCTTTTCTACACAGCCAAGAAGAACTATCTACACTCCTTTTTTTTACCTTCACATAAAATCCCTACCCTTTTAAATAAAGTAGAGATTTAATTGCCTTGGGGTATGGTATAATGAGCCATTAGTCCCAATTTATGATGTTTGGCAATTCTATCCACTAAATACTTTTAAAAGAATACTTGGAGAGTACACCAAATCTGCTGAATCACCAGCCAAATGGAAGAAACAGACAGAAGAAAACCGGGATGAAATTTCTATGAGGAAAACTGCAAACTCTATATTTGGACATAAATAATCAACTGCATAGAAAGAGAGAGATATAGCCTATATAGCAGGTTTTAAAAAAGATACAGGGGTTATTACAGTGGGTCAGTCTGAACATGAGGCAGTGCTGTTATGAAAGTAACAGATGCCACACCAAGGTATACAAATAGGCAGATATCCAAAACAAAGTTTAACTTTTGCTTTCTCAGTTTTGGTAAGACTGCAGCTGCAGTTCTGTGTGGTTTTCCATGAAGGAAGTTTTGACACGATGGGAGACCGTGCAAATAGGATGATTAGACATGCTGAAACCATGACCAATAAGGAAAGATTGAAGAGTTTAAACCCTTCTTTGATCTAGAAATTTCAAAATTAAGACTGGGGCAAAGGAGGAAGCATAAGCAAGAGAGGCTGTAGGATACACATGGTAACAGTCTCCAAATGGGCTTCATGGCTGTAGTGGATAGGGGAGGTAGTATTGAGCTTACATTCTAGAAAAGAAGCTTCAGGTGAGGTGCTGAGATCATGAGGAGTTGAACAGAGCAGCCAGGAGGCTGTGGCATCTCAACCACCGGACAAGACTAGACAGACTCCTGTTATGAATGATGGGATGTTTTAAGTCCTATTCTGAGGTCTCTTCCAGTCCGATGATTTTATTATTTTAAATTTAACAAAAGAAGTTTCATGTTATTTGGTGAGTGACTATCAGTTTCAATGCGTCTTGCCTTCTAATGTTATTGGTGCAGCTGTGCATTTTGTGAATTCCTAGTTTTCCTGATTTAGCACCAGATCAGGAGATTCAGAATGCCACTAGCTCAGATTAACTCCCTGAATCCAGATGTTAGACACAAAAAGTCTATTAAATCATCTAGGTTGTTTTCCCCAGCCAGTAGATGGCTTCCTACCAGTTTTATATTTACTTGCATTTTTTCTGGCAAGTTTGAAGTATGAAAAAACACTTTATTTGAGAGGCTGTTTCCCTGAGCTATCCATCTCCCTGTCTGGAATTTTTTTCAAACATTTCACTTAGTTGTCTCTCCATATCATTGTACCAACACCCCTTTCATTCTACAAATGTAGTCCATTATTTTCCTCCATCAGGTGCTGAAGCATCCCTGCCTAATCTTTGAGACTGTTGTGGTACTGGTCCAGTTGTTAAGAATAACCAAATTACTATAGATAATATATATATCTGCATGCAGAAGCTTAAGAAGATTATCTTAGCTCATGCACCTATACAGCAGATGCTTAAAGACAGATAAAATCCTTCCTGCCATGTACTATCTGATGGTCAACAGCATCACAAAATTTCTCCTTCGTGGAGTTTTCCATCTTTTTCCCTCTTCTATGAGAGAAATTCTACTTTCTTTGCTATGGTGTCCATGTACTTTTTTTTTTTAAGTCAGCCTTATCTTACTATTTTTAACCTTGCTTCCAGTCTCTGTAATTTTCAAAGCTAAACTTCAACTCACACTTCAACTCAGTTACTGCATTTACTGAAATTCTTTCCCAATGATTTCATTGGGTTCACAGCCTACAGTGGACTCCGAATGCCTGATTTTGATTCATTGCATAGAAGATCTAATATATCTGTTTTCCTCACACTTCACTATTTCCAAGCATAAAGCCTTACTAGCTAAGTTGATAAAACATTCAAGGCTATGAAAACAAAGATGAGACAGAAAGTACTATATTTATGAGCAATTATATGCCACCTGCTCTGTTCAATGAGGAAACTAGGAATAGATCATAAATAATTTGAGAGAGACGTCCAGCTAAGTCTAACTAGAAGGAATGAAGTTAGATTGTGTATAACAAAATCAGTTTAGAATATTGCAACAAAGTTGTAGGAGAAAAAAAAGCTTCACAGAAATGTTTCTTGGAAGGTACAATCAGAAGAAGAAAAAAGCTGGACCATGTTAATTGGTACGACACCAATGGGTTTGGGAAATTGTGAAAGAGAGACCTAAGCCTCTCAATCTAATCATTCTTGCTCCAAGCCACGATAAACAATGTATCTGCAGAGTAACTCCACCCCTGTCTGCCTAAACTTAACAACAATGATTTGCAGGCATCTGCATGAGGCATTATTTTCTTTTTTCCTTCACAGTGGAATTTCACTCTGAAAAGTAACGATCGAAAATATTCTCTTCATTCTTACATTAACAGAAACTTGTACTCTTACCTCAAATCCAAAAGGCCTTTGCCATCACATTTTCCAGGAATAGAGAGCCTTCTGTCTCTGAGCAAAGCTGAGTGGCTTACCCCTACTCATGTACTCACCTCAGCAAATGTTTTGTACTTCCCCTGCATCAGGAACAACAATAGGGAGCTCTACTGACTAGGGAGTCTCAAAAAATAAACACCTACCTAACATACGCCTAACACCATACGCTACTATCAAACATAAGCATTTCACAGCACTGCAAGCATTTCAAAGTGTGAACTTACGCTTCGCAACTACTGTCATCTCCAAATCACAACCTGAGTGGTCTTTGGCACGTGAAATTCTTGAGCTTCAGACACTGACCACTACATTATCAGTCCTAATTTCTAGCTCAGCAGTTCCTGACAGCTCCCACTGTAATTCTAGGTTTGTGGGGACACTGCAGAAGAAGGCACTAATTCCAAACCAGTACAGACCCAGCAATACATCTCTCTCTTTGGTCCTTGCTGTTCCAATCAAAGCTCAGCAATGGATCCAGCCTGGCAATCCTGGCCAACCCCAGACCAATGTCCATCTGAGCAGCCCCAACTTGTATGATCAGTTAGGGTTCAGGCTTGGACTGGATGAGGCTGACTGTTGGCTAGGGCTCCTGGTTGATGGGAATAAACTGGAACATTTCTTGACTTTGTGAAGAAAGTCAGAGCACTCATCCAGGTGACTATCATGTTACTTAAGGTACATGTCTACTCTTGGGGAAAGTGCATTAATTATATTGCTATCAATTTATTTAGTTTTATAAGGTACATCCATTACCTTATCCACAGAGACTGAAAGATATTCCTAAACAAATTAATTACATTTTATATACACTACAGTATTTAGTTAATTCAGTTGTCACTACATTCCATGGTTCCACTTGTACCTCCTGCAGTTCTTCCCCAACCAAATACATAGTGTGTTTCTAATTTCTTCTACCTTCCCACCGCTGCTCTGCAAAATGCTTCTAATACTGGCATGGTTAAGAAATCTGGATTCCCATCACACATTCTGGTGTCTACTCCATGAGCTGTTTCTTAAGTTTGTTTTTTCTTTTTTCTTTTTTTTAACCTAGTGATTGTATGAAGTCCTGGAAGCAGGGATAAGGAAGCAGGAGTCACACCTCACTCATTACAAATGCTCTATTAACTTACTGGGTGAATCACTTTTTTATCTTTTTTCTAGGAGAATTAATTTTGCAGTTCTGCAATCAATTCTTGCAGTAGCTTTGCTTCAGAAAAACCAAGTGGGCATGCAATCAGAATTTGCAGGTATAAGGCTCATGGCTAATGTGGATTTAACCCTCCAGGCTGAAAGGAAGTGAAACTCCCAGATCCTGGGTAAATATCTAATCTAATCCATCTATCACTAGAATATACTACTCTCCTAGCAATATTTTTAAACAAATCTTTTATTGCAATTTTTCCTTTTTTTTTTTTTTTATTGTAAGGAATGACTGGAATTATACTTACCTACAGATTCCAACTGAAAAGGGAAGCCTAAACCCTACAGAAGGAGGGATGTAACCTCATGTTTAACATTACTGTAGATTGTTTTGTCTGCCCCTCCCAGCTCAATGTGCACAGTTTTAGATGAAATTTGTGATGTTCTTGGTGTTCAAGGATGGAAAATGATGCTTTTTCGAATCAGGGCTATTAAAAACCCCCTCTTTTATTACACCTGGCTGCATGCCTCTATCAGTTATACCTAGACAAACAGGAGGCAGCAGAGTTCCTCAGGAAATTCAGTTAGGGAGAATGTAATTGTAGATGGTACAGGTAGATCCCAGAGCTGACCTTTGCCATTTCGTTACAGCTGTGGACACAGGAGCAAGAAAGATTCTAGTTTCACTCACTTTCTATCCCAGTCTGAGTTTACAGGTTTGGAAATTAGAAAAAAAAATTCTTAATGCTAGCAAAACTGCTAGCGTAACTGACTAAAGGCCAAACCCACACTCAACATTTACAGATGCAATGGCTGAAACAGTTCCACTCATTAACAAAATAAATGTAATATATATAAAAGTGTAGCCGGATGAGAAAAGGACAGTGTGAAGAAAGGCTAAAAGGTATGAGGTAAATGACGGTAAACTCTCTGTATGAAATAGTATTTTGCAGCTATAAATACCTTTTGTGAGTAAAGGAATTTAAGACTTACAAAAATACGTGGATTATATGGACCCAGGAATGCGTCAGTGAAGTTCCAGGCAATGTGATCACAGCACATATATTACTAACTATTCCATAATTCTGGAAATGAAAGTAAGTTTAAGACAGAAGTTTCTCTTCCCTCTTCTTTTTTACCCTTTTGCACTGGCAATATATCAGGTCTGCATCTCCCTCAAAGAGGAATAAGGGAGAGGAGGTCCAAAAGCATAGGCTTCTTTTACAGTAAGAGTGGGGTGATATATATGAAACAAATATACTTTGTAAATGAGTATTCAATGGGCTCATCTGGCTAAGACTGGTTTTTATTGGATTGGTACCTTTGAGCGTGCAGAAGTCAACCACAGACCCTGTAGGAGTTCTGAGTGCTGCCCTTCAAACTCTCTTAGTAGAAATGTTGGCAGAGCAATAAACCTCATTTTGTCTATCAGTTCCAAACCGTGTCTTCTGAACACCACTAAATCCTATCAATTCATAATCAAACAAGTTGGAAGCATGCAGAATGTAACAAAGAGATGAGTAACAGCCAACATGATTTTTCAAGGATAAATATTGTCAGACCGATGTAAAATAAGCTTTTATGGCTTCTGGACGGATGAGAAGCTCTAAATACCATGTATCTTCAGATAGGCTTCTGAAACTGTATCCTTTTGTATTTTCATAAATTACCTAAAGAATATGAGGTCAAAACAAAATAATTGCAAGGGAGATGCAAAGCTGTTGGAAGAGCATATTCCAAGACAGACTGGTTATCAAAGGGCCGCTGTCACAATGGAGGGAAAAAATAGAAGAAGGAACCTGGTTTTGCTGGGATCTGCCTTGGTTTCTGCACTGCTCAGTTCTTTATTTATGACTTGAATGAAGGAAAAAAGAGAATGCTTAATGAACTTAAACTTGATACTGATGTGGAAGGGGAATGAAATAGGCTGGGAGGCCAGACTTGGAATTAAGAATTATCTTGAGAAAAGTATGGAAGAAAAAGTAGATGCAATTATAAAAGGATATGTGCACTCAGGTGGGAAAACCAAATGCACAGTTACAAGTGGAGAGTCAGTCCCCACACAACAGGACAGTAAGAAGCAATCTGGAGTTTTGGTGGATCACAAATCCATCAGGAATCAGTACCAGCATGCTGCAGAAGAAAAGACAATAGGAAAATGGTAAACACAGAGAAGAAGTAACACTTCTGCTCTTTTTTTACAGAAAGGAGGTCTCTGTAGGAGAATTCGTGGAAAGACGTAAGATTTAATTTAGAAAAGAGAAGACTGAGTGCCAGTGGAATGGGTTAGGTTTGGGTTTGCTTCCTAAAGCTTCAGCTTATTATGGTGGAGTAAGCAGTAAGGCTCTGTGAAAAATCTTGACATGGGAATTCCTCTTCAACTGCAGTCACTGGGTTATGTGGCACAAGAGGATTATATGGCACTTACACGGTCATATGGTTACACGGTCTATCAACAATGACATCTAACATCATGCATGTCTTATCTCAAAGGCATCTATTCTGTCAAAGCGGCCACCTTCTGTTCCAGGGAACAGTAGAAAGTGACACAGAATTTCAGGATGAACCTGCAATAATTAGCCCAATGAATTCTACAGCACTAGCTTTGAAGAAACCAAAGAAGTGGGAAAAATACTAAACACAGAAACAGTTCAAAAGTCCAGACTTTTTGTTTGAGTTAAACTGGCAGGAAGCCAACTATACTTCCCCTCTTCTCCCAGACCTTTACAGAATGATAACGCAACTGTGGCTAAAGAAACATTGAAAATGAAGGCCAGTGTAATAATCCACAGAACAGTTAAATCCTTTACACCAGTGTGGTAGTTAAATGGTAATTGGAAAGTACCATTATTTACAGCAATTTTTTTACATCAATACAGGTTTCTATCAGTCCTATGATTTCTTTCTTTTTCCGCTCTGGGGCAGATCCTACTAACTAGATACTTCAGTGTTGATCTCATGTTGTTAATTTTTTTCTTATCTAGGTCATCCTTCTCTCCCCACTTCCCTTATGCTTTCACCAGCTTTACAAAATTAATAAAGCTATTATTTAGACAGCTTTGCTCTAAGAGGAATGCAGTCATCTATTTATTTTTGTTGCTCTTACTTCCTGTATTTTGCCACCCAAGCAATCAAAAATTTTCTCAGCACTTAGTAGACAATACAGAAGCAGATTTTTCAAAGGTCTTTAGTGTCTACCAATTTCAATTCTGATAGCGATGTCCAAAATTCTCAGATTTTCACTAAAATCGTGATCACTTGTGTGGTCTCTGAAGAAAATCTGAGTCTTCTGGTAATTTCACAAAACATCATGAAGAGTCTATGGTATATTTGTAGTTCATCTTCGGTGCCATGCCTATGCAACAGTGATTCTCATGCGTGGGCCACCACTGCTGCTCAGGCACTGCAATGCAGAACAACATAGCCCTGCCTCCCCCTTCCCCCCCAGCTGCTTTCAAGTGGCATGGTCCCTGGCCATCAGTCTGCAAAAGCCCTTAGGTCCATCCTTGATAGCATCTGTTCCTGACCTCTTCATAGTTTTCCCAAAGCAGGCCATTTCTGACCCTGTAAAATACAATGTGACTGCATCACAACAAACAAAACACCCTTCATTTGTATTACTGTTTGCACAACTATTTGATAATATTAAAACACAGAAGAGACCTTTTCTTAATGATCCACTGTGTTTTCTTCCTCTCTCTGCTTTGATTAATGAAGTAGGAATAGAGCTATTTAAACATGAAAAGGACAAAACACTCTTGTTTCTAAGCTCACATATCCTACTTGTCAGCTGTATAAACTTTGTTAGAAAAATCCAGGCACTAAAAACTTGGCTGCAGGGTCAAAGGTGAACATGACAGTATTGCAAAGTAACTGTCTTAGAAGTGCTATTTCTGGTCTCCAATTTTAAAAAGCATATGGCTTAACCAAGGAATTCTTGCTTCAGACTGTAGTCCTATGTAGCAGAGTGCTGCTCCATCACCCCAATCACAACACTTTTGAAACTGAGAAATCCTGAAATACTTAGTAGGGAAAAAATGCTGATATTACTTGAATAGTTACTGAACATTATGTTACCTGTCAAAGATGCTTCATAATTTGGAACGACATCTTAAAATAGTATGGAAGAGAAGAGAATGCGAGGCAGAAGTCAAGCGGGAACAGAAAAGAAGGCATGTCAGGAGCGGAGCTGTACGTGTAGCCTGGGAGGTGGAAGAGCAGCTGAAACCCTGACTACAAGTTCTTAAATCAGAAGTCTGACAAAACTAATCATAGCAACAACAGAATGTGGAAAGCAAAGCATCAAAGGGATATGTTTGTACATGTCTGACTCTGATGTGTATGTATATTTGAATATTTATATGTGCAACAACCAAACACAGAAGTGTCTGTATGTTTACATACACTTACAGAGATGAAAATCTAAGAACTGTGAGATCTCCCCATACTTACGCTTGTGCACACAGACAGATACCCTTTTCCTTCACCTCTAAATCCCAAAGTCCAAATCTTCTCAAAGACATTTGGACTTCTCTTGCCAACCCTGATGAAATGTGTTAATGAAAATCATAGAGTCATAGAATCATAGAATAGTTTGGGCTGGAAGGGACCTTTAAAGGTCATCTAGTCCAGCCCCCTGCAATGACCAGGGACATCTTCAACTAGATCAGGTTGCTCAGAGCCCCATCCAGCCTGACCTTGAATGTTTACAGGAATGGGGCACCTACCACCTCTCTGGGCAACCTGCTCCAGTGCCTCACCACCCTCATCATGAAAAATTTCTTCCTGATACCTAGTCTGAATCTACCCTCTTTCCATTTAAAACCATTACCCCTTGTCCTATCGCAACAGGCCCTGCTAAAAAGTCTGTCCCCATCTTTCTTATAAGCTCCCTTTAAGTATTGAAAGGCTGTAATAAGGTCTCCCCAGAGCCTTCTCTTCTCCAGGCTGAACAACCCCAACTCTCTCAGCCTGTCTTCATAGGAGAGGTGTTCCATCCCTGTCCAATTTCTACCCAGTTGAGACCAGCTGCAGGTGTATATATTAAAAACAAACAAAGAAATAAACACCATATAATTAAATATATATTTTATAGATATGTAAAAATAATATAACATTGTCATTGTGATCTGAAGATGAAAAGCACTTCATAGTGTTTCACAAAGCTAGTTGTTGTTACTAAATTATTTTATCAGTGGATTTTACACTGGACTCAAGGGGAAAAAAAAAAAAAGAAAAAAGAAAAAAAGAAAAGAATGCCAAAAGCCTGTAGTGATAAAAATAGTGGAAAGACAGGAAGCTGCCCGCCTGCAGCAAGTCTCAATTGGGTATAAACTGGACACTTTGATGATGCATTTCATCAAAGACTGCAAGAGAAGTCCAAATATCCAAGGGTGTCCGTCTGTGTGCGCAAGTGTAGTATGGAAAGACCTCACAATTCTTAGATTTTCAGCTCTGTAAGTGCATGTAAACATAGAAACACTTCTGTGTTTGGTAGTAGTTTATTAAAAATAGAGATTAAATTGTAACAAAAGCAGTGGTTTGTACAACACAGCACAACTGAATAAATCTGATGATGCCACTACTGAGCAGATTGCCACCCATGAAGCTCAGTGATTTGCATTTTGTTTAGTTACAGAGGAAACAATTTACAGATGTAGAAACTGGTTCCCCCAGTTAGCTATTCCATAGCCACTTTTTCCTGTGCCACCAGAAATCTCTCCCCCGATCTGCCTCTGATCTGTTTATCACATCCATACACAAACAGTATTGGTACAATATAAGAGAATACCACAACATCACAAGTGCGTGAGTTCTGGTATCGACACCAGGCATCAACTATTTGTTTCTCACCTCTTTTTCCTCTCATTATCTCTCAGATGTTTCTCCATCTCTTTCTGCTTCCAAAGCCAGCTCTTCAAAGGACACTTTGATTTTTTAGTTGCTAAGAAGGTCAGCAGATCTTACCAGTCATGGGCTTTTATTTGGATGCCTATCATTTTTAACTGTTGTTTTGTTGATCACAGGAAAAGTCTGTGCTATTTGCCTCATCAATCTCCCTTCTCCTATTTTCCCTGTCATGAATAGAAATTATCCAGAGACTTTTAACATCTCTAATATAAGAAACCATCCAATAGCCTCACAGACTGTATGTTGCAGTAATTTTTAAATTCCAAGCCTTTGCATAAGTAGAAACTATTTGGTTATTAACAAATAAGATTAAAATTGTATGCATACATGTTAATAAATGCACAGCTTCCTTGCAGTCTGACCTGGATTATGCAACGAAGTGAACAATGCAAAAGGAGATGTCAAATCTTGTCCTTTACAAACAGGCCAGACACGCTGTCTGTGATACTTCTGTAGGCACTGACAGCCTGTCTGCACAGGTAATTAGGGTTGTCTCCTGTGAGAGCCGAAAGAGCAAAGATGGAGGTGTTTGGCTATGTGGAGTATGTTTCAAACGTAACAGCACTGCTGCTCCGTATCTGTACTTTGTCAAAGCACAGAGGTGAATTACGGCTGAGTCAGAAAGTCAGCAGTATCTCTAAGGTCTCCCATTGCAGAGTGGCCCATCTGCTTCCCACTCTTGTGGACCATGTGTTGAATTTTTCAACAGCAGTTATAACATGGTCTAGAAAAAGCAAGTCGTAACAGCCTGGAAGCAGAAAAAAGCCATTGGAGGGTTACTAATGAAACAAAATATGAATGCAAGCAGTACAATGCAAACATATAGCAATGCCACTTAGATAAGTCAATATTGTCTTATAAAATCCTCTTGCTATGCTTTAACCTTTAAAAAAATAAAAGAAACATTCCCTTTGTTCTTCAAAGTGTATCTTTTCAGTTCTCCAATAACAGAAAGCAAATGAATTGTTCTGAAAATCATTTGTGGCATCTGTTTTCTATTAACTTTTTTCTTTAAAAGAATCCAGCCACATATATATCCAAACTATTTCCTTACTGTTTCAGAACATGCCTTGAGCAAGGCCTGTTACAGCAATTAAAACTCAATGGATCCCAAAAGGTAGAGGTTAAAACTCAAATGGCAAATTTGAATTTGGTGATTTATGATGACTATGCTATGATTTTTTTGAGGGTATTTATTCCTCATTTAATTGTGTCATTAAAAAAAATTAACTTAATGGCAGACCTTACCTTTTGAAATTTTACAGCAGTGCACAGACACTCATGAACTGAGTGTTAAAACTGAGTTACTGGGAACTTGGCACAGGGTAATGCTCTTGTGGGAAATAATCTCTCTAAAACAGGACAGTTGATCTCTCTCTGGAGTCTCTGTTGCAAGTGTCCTCACAACAGCATCTTCAGCTGGATTGTGAGAGACTTCCCAAACCATTCTTCTGCTGAGTTTTTATCATTCAGCTGGCCTGTGGTTCTACACAACCACTCCAGCCTGCGCATAATCAATCCACTGCTGTTCACTCACCAAACTACATGCATCCTCACAGCTTTAGTGTCCTAAGTCACCATTTCTGCATCTGCAGCAACAGTTTCTACTGGCTATTTACAAGTATCTTCTGCGTAGAGTTCGATCAATTTTGCAGCAGGAACTGCCTGGGGAGTCTGGACAGGCCAGATTCTCCACCTCGGCTGTTTATCAACACAGCAGGAGCTGCCTGGGGAAACCTTAAGGACACTCTAGAACTCCCATCCAGAGAGCTCCTGCACCACTTGGTTACATCCTTCTTGATGAAGGTGGCTAGAAGTTCAGTCAGTCACCTTGTCTGCACTCAGGCCACTGTTCCAAGTCCATCCGTTGTCTCGTGGATGCAAGTGACTACACGGGGAGTGCCTGGACCATACACGCAATTAAATGAATTTACTAGCACATTCTGTGAAACATGAAATTGTCACATTTTTCTAACTTTTGAAGTCTCTTCCATGTTTTTAGAAGAAAGCAGGGATGGAGTGCATGGTAGGATCTGACCCCACATGTTTTTTAACACTTAGTAAAACAAATGGCATATATGAACAAGCAGAAACTACTTCCCCCTCTGGCCTCAAGCAGGTATGATCATTTCTGGATGTAGAAAATAAGCTAATACAGAATAAATCCATGCAATTTAAAAACACAAACTACTTGAAGAAAACCATTAGGAACTCTGGCAGATGCATAACTAAACACTTAAATTCAGAAGGGCTGAGCTAAAGGTTGAAGGTGCCAACTACCCTCTGGACATGGAGTTACAGAGAAGCTTTTAATTACATCATCACAAACCCAGAGTAAAATATATGGTACACTTTACTTATCCCTGGGGAAAAAAATGGATGGTAGCAAAAGAAGATGTAGACACTGTAAAGAAGCATCTTTTGATGGATTTTTAGATTTTCAAATAGGAAGGTAAACAAAAGAGATAGTAAAATCATTATCCAAAAATAAACATCGAAAAACCCAAACTTGGAGTTCAGAGAGCACTTTTTTATGAATTATAGTGAGACAAAAAGACTGCCATGAACTAGAGTCACAGAATGAGACCTCTGATTCAGTAATATAGGATAGTAGTGCTAGCTGTATTATATACCCAAATAGCTGTAATTATGCATTTATATGTATTATATGACCAACCTGTCATTCTTGAGCTTACACTTTTGATCTGTTTTTTTCCCTAATCCAGCTGACCGCAATCCCACTAATCAGATGACAGTAGAAATTGCAAAGGAAGGTAGATTAATGATTTCCGTTTGCTCTCACATATGTCATAGTTCACATCATTAAACACCACATATATTTTGTGGCAAGACAATTAGATACCTTTTGGAGTAACTGCCTCTACATGGAGACTACCTTTCAAGTAAAGACAGTGTATCTAGATTTCAGTACCAGCCAAACAAACTGGACAGTCTGGGAAATCTGTCTCAAACACACACACACAAAGACTGACCTGCTTTCTTAACAAGTTTCTAGCTTTCATTACACCTCCCAGATTAACACAGCACATAGTACATAAGTATATGAAACATGGGATCCTTCTCCATTATCTGCCACCTGACTTCCTTGGAAATATCTATGGCCAATGGATCAAATGTAGGTATTTTATGCAGCTGGTCAAGACAAATCATGCTAGTTCCACTCTGCCATAAACTCCAGCTATGAAACACGGGTTAGGACAAGCAACGAGGGCTGGAAAATGTTCTCCATGCAATTCTCTGTATTCTAGCAGGCAAAGAACTATTAACCTGCCACCAGCTCACCTGGCAACTCCCTTCAGTGCTTCTCTAGACCTGCTAAACGTCTGGGTGTTTTATTGACTGCATCTACTCCTGCATGCAGCCATGCTGATGCAAGGACTGCCTACGCACAATAGATATGCCCTGAATACACCATAGGCATTATGGTCTACTGCCATTTATGGCCTACTGCCATTTACACAAGGAATTCCACTTTGGGGCTTTCAGGTATTTAGAAAACATGACTCATCAATGGATGATGTGAATAACTAAGCACCTTTACAAATTTAGGTGTCTGTACTTAAAAGGTCATGAGACTCATACCTGTTTCCTGCTGAGGGTATGTCAGAGACTACCTAAAGATAGAAAAGAAAGCCAGAACTTAGCTGTGCAGTCCATGCAGGTGTGAACACAGCTGCTGAGAGGTCTTTTAACACAATTAAGCTAAGAGCTGTATCAGCGACATACAGTTTTAATTCTGAACCCTTCTTATCTCAAATTTTCTCATTCCCCTTGACTATATCTTAAATTATAATAATTAAAAAACCTCATCCAGATCTCAAAAATCACAAGACTGGCCAAAAAGTATGCCGTTCAGATTATTTTGAGCTTGTTTTACTTCTAAAGCTCAAGGCTGCAGACTGGTCATGTCTTCAAGCTTTTGATCTCTAATCATGAAACACCAAACCATTTTACCTTTAAATAAAGGTTTAGGGTCTGTCCAACTCAAAACAAGCACATCCTTAGCATGGACAGCTATGATGAATGGCCACTCTTTACCAAGCCATCCTCTCCGGTGTCCCTACCGTGCTGGGCAGTAGCAACAGGAGACCTTGACGCACTGCAGCTTGGTGCCATGACTGTAGTCACTGTGGACACCTCTGCAAGAACAGAGGGGAGAGATGATTGCTGAAAGAACAAAAAATATCTTCGCATGTTAAGCAGAGGCCTGAGAGGCTCAGCTACCCACAGGTCTTCAGAAGCAGATACTTTAGGGAAAAAAACCCAAACAAACTTGTATTGCTAGATGCAGAAGAAAATTGGGAGAACTAGCAAAACTGAGTAACAGTAGTAATACCATGGGCTAGAAAGGAGACCATGCTACAATCAGGTCTGCCTTATGGCAGCATTTTACTCTATGCAGTTAGCCTCTGTGAATCTTTTTCACCTTCCCTCTAACATTTCTTGAATTCTTTAAGTTGATTCACAGCACAATCATTTTACCTCTTTCTTACCAATACTTCCTACTGCAATATTCTTTACTGAAGTTTATCATTCCACTGAAACATTGATTCCAAAATGAATCTTTCAGAATGCCTTTACTACATGTAACTTGCTAATCACCAGTCATGCCACTTTGAGAGTTTATATGTGCTATCCTGCTTCTGGTGTTAACACGTGCTATTAATAATCTCATTTTTCAACACTTCTGCCCACAAGCTATCATTAATAGCTTTTAAAGCTACGTGAAAGAACAAGACCTGTCAGTGGTACAATTATAATTTCAACTACCCAATATGTCACAACAAAGGAATCAGTCTTCTGAAAAATCCCCAGAAAAATACAAATTAATATCAAAGTTTCATTCAAAAACTTACCTGGGCTATCAGTAACCTGCTAACATTTTTGCTCAAAAAGATGTATTTGACTAATGGCATATAAAAATACTGCAAAATTGTCTTTCAGAGTGCTCATTTAGTGTTTTGCAAAGAAAAAATTCACAATGATCAAAGATTTTGCAAATATGATAAATGGATTTTAAGTTGAATGAAGTTCAGGACACAGAACATGGGAATGAAATAAATTTTTGGAGTTAGTGACTCAGTTTCCTGGTAGTTAAACTACTATACCTTATAATTGTATTCATCAGGTTTTCAAGTTTCATCTTCAGAAAACAATGGCAATTTTTGCCTGATTGTGACATCTGACATTTAGAAAAGGGAGTCATGAATTTGTACACTCTACATGGCATGCATTATAAATTCAACAGCAATTGGAATTAAAGATGCTATTGAGCCTAGAGAGGCACCAAAATCGGGATTATCAGAACCAGAATGCTGCAACAAACCTGTAATGATAGGCTGTAGGTCGATAATGGAAGACAATAAAATTCACCTTTCAAAATTAGTTCATTCAATTAGCAGAGTCATATTTCAGAATTTATCAGAAAACTGTCCTCACAGATTTGTTTTTAAAAAAAAAGCACTTTCAGTGTTGCAAAATGAAACAAATGGCATGATATATAATGTAATTAAAACCTTTTGTAGTAAAAAAATAACGTACTCATCAAAAATTTACATTTTATGTTATATATGCACCTAGCACATCTGCTATGCCATTGTGACAGATGCTTATTAATATGGATATCTAATCATATTGCTAGATTGCTAATGGCTCAGTAATCCATCTTCTAAATACCACACAATTTCTGATTATACGTTGAACCAATTATCAAAATATTTCCAAAGAATTACTTCTTTATCTCTGTGGCCTCTGAAAAGAACCATTAACTTGCAGTTTTGTTTCAACAACAATGTACAATTCTATCATAGCAATACTTACAACATGTTGTGTTTATAATATGTATGCTGTATGAAAGGCTTACTTTAAAGACATTCCCTTTAATATGATAACTAGTATGAAAATCAGCTAAAATTAATAGAAATGTGTTTTGATATGAGAGATCTCTTGAAAGAATATGTTCTATGGTAAGGGTGGTGACCATGAAACTCCTTTCAGTTATCTTCAGGAATGTATAGATCCCAAATACTACTTCCTCATGCATTAGCCCACCCTAAAATTTTTATGCCTTGCAACCTGCAACCTGTTTTTTCCTCTCAGTTTGGTTCTTATGTGCAGAGGAAAGGAGTAAACTTTCCCACATCAAAATAGGATACTGATTTTCAAATTTCTTTTTCTTGTTCAACTTCAAAATCTCCGAGTAGAAAATCTCGTGTCTTCCTGCTGGAGTACTACAGATCGTGCACTTATTTGAAATGCTGGCATTTAGTTAGAGCCTTAATTAGTTAGATAATTAGACAATTCAGTTAATTATTGAAATATTTGGTTACAGCTGAACATCAGTGTTTTAAGATTCTTCAAACTGTGGAAATAATAATGGTTTATTAAATTAAAGATCATAGTATCCTTTTCTAATATCCCAGCCATTAACTACTGATGTCCACTACACATTTGTACTCAACTTTACTGTCGACATATTCTCTTACCAACTCTTCTCTTAATTTCTAAGCTCTTATGAATGTACAGATAAAGCTTACTTTATTACAAGTAAGTTCACAGAAGATGAACAAGCTGGACTTGTTGGGCTTGAATTTTTGAATTCCGTTGATTTTTCTGATACTACTTTAGCAGCATTTATTTTCTACTAGACACTGTCTAGCTCACTGACAAGTTGCTGTTTTATGTGGCACTGCCACAGAATCAGACTAAAAGGCAACAGAAGCTCTTGAAAGTGTTGCCTTGGACACCGGATATGATCAGAATCCTTCAGATACAACTCTTCAGAGCTAAAACACCACCTAGTGTCATCCTATTTGTTGCATTTCAAGGGTTGAGGGTTTGGGGTTTGTTTGTGTTTTGGGGGTTTTTTTGAGTAAAAACAGTAAATACATTTTTTACTTTTACTTCCTCCATATTACAATTGCCTAATGGGCATGACCAGAAAAAGCAATTTCAGTCCTACATAGTCTTCATGACTGCACTACTTACTTGACTCTTACTGAAAAAGCACCTGGCTTTAATGTGCTATGCAAAGAAGAAACTAATTTCAGATTTTTAGAATAAAAAGATATACTTTGCATAATGAAAAAGAACAGTTTTAGAGACAGACTGTATTGTATTTTCTTTGTACTTTCTTTATCAATTTGATATTGCCTTGTTCAGGCTTTGAAAAAAGTAAGTAAAGAAATTCTCATTTATACTGTTGACGACTCACAGAGTTATGAACAGCTCTACAGCACCAAAGGAAAAGGATCATGATGTTCCTATCCTCCCAAATCTCCCACATTTTTTATGGTGGGCTCTCCTCATCACTCTTTACTTACGTAAACACAGTGTAATACAGTGTGTCAATGAAATCTTTGTATTGTCAGCCTCAAGTATTCAAATGTCATGAGTCAGGCTTGAAAATATCACAGAACTGGAATAAATACCACGTGACTTGAAATAATAGATCTGTGGTTCTTCGTATTTACTTTCTGTTTTCCAAGCTTTCAGGGGTCACATCTTCAGGGTTTGCTCAACAGCCATGAAACGTACTTAAAAAGCTGGACGTTAAGTTTCACCTATAATAACACATCTCAAGTGCCAAAACATGAAATAATATACACAGAAAGATTTCTAATAATCTTGTGAGTCATCAACACTGACTATATGAGTCTAAGAAAAGAGCAGTTAAAACATGGAAGGTCTTAATTCCTGTTCTGCTCATCAAACATCAGTAATAAAGCTCTCTCACAGCCACCTGGTGGTGAGAGATAAGTGGTAGTATGAGAGGAGGAGGTGGTCACTGGCTAGAATCCATCACTGATGGGGGGGAGGGAAGAGCAAAGACGTGGGAAAAATTATTAACATTGGTGCTGTTTGCTAGAATATATACTCTCTGGCAGACAGTTATGTCTGCTTATAGCTCACTTTTTATTTTTTCCATCTTAAGAATAAGGAATTTGCTACTGACTGGCAATAGAGAGCATTCATCATTCCTGCTGCAGAATGCTGGGGGTGAGGAAGGGATTTCCTTCCCTGCAGTGATGCAAGAACTCACCTCCTGAAATGCTTGGCCACAGGGACTGCAAGCTAGGTCTTACATAGATCATTCCTTACTGTTTTGAACTGCCTGGTGCAACCTCAGCAAGACAGGCCATTCCTGGTTATATTAATTATGTACTTCAAAGGTTTTCTTAACAACCAAGAAGGCTAGAAACTTTTCTTAATGGACACACAGTTTCTGCAGAAAATTATATTCAACACAATTAACACAATTCAATAGGGCAAGTTACTTGCCATCAGCAAGTGTCACTGTCACTTTGCTATGTCAAGGTGAAAGCATTGGAAAAATTGTTTGGCACAGGCTCTCTGGTGAATGAGACTTTTAAATTATATCACAGTGGTTGAAATTTCCTAGGGGGGAAAGGGAGAAGTATCTTCCGAGAGTATTTCAGTTGAATACAACATGCCCAAAAAGTAACATGATAGGCCTGAATAAAAATGCCACTTTGTCTATTTTTTTCATCAGAATTAAACCATTCTTTATTCTAAGGCCTAAAACTATAGCTGCAGCTTGTTTCCTCAGCCTACAGGACTTAAATTTTAAGAGAACTTCTGGAATAAGTTACTGCCTTGGCAGGCAATGCAGTACAGACAGCTGCTTGTTCACTGAAATCCTGACAAAATCCTGAGGGTTTCTGCTCTGAGGCTTGTGCTCTGTCCCAGGCCATGAGAAGTTCTCTTTCTATATTAATAACCCTGCTTTATTGATGAGAAAAGCTGCTTTTATCATAGTTAAGCAACCCATTAAACAGCCATGTTTACTTACATGTTTACCTTTACATTTATAATGGTCCTCTCACTGCATGAGCAGAACTATGGGGCTGTATAGCTTTTTAGCATGGCTTGTCTTAGGATTGGTTGGAAAGACAACTCTTCCAAATTTTGTTAAAGTACTAGTAATATTCACTCAAACACCGCACAGCCTGACTCTGAAAAGGAAACACAAGATGTAGGTTCCACACTGCACGAAAGATGTACAGAAGAATTGCACTGTGATTGAGAAACTTAGTGGGGACTTCCCTCTACAATATTTCCATAATAATTCTTCCTTCCACCCACCTTCTATTTGCTTTGCTTATTGTCAGAAGCCAAGGTGAGACCTAATCTGAGTGGTTCTCACTTGGGAACATGGGAGAGCAAGAAGGTGATGTGCATTCCCAATCCCAACAACTGGCTGTTCTTTAAACTCGAGCCAGAGGTCACATGAGGTCCACTGAGAGAACTTTATGATTCTGGTGGGGTCTCAGGGCCTGCCACATTGTAGACAAGAACTGCTCTTAGAAAGAATTTAGTGGACTACTCTGAAAGCATCCTTTGAGGAAAAAACCCAAACAAATCCCACAGTCAGTTAAAAGAGGTATCATAAAAGAAGGGTAAGATTCTCCAAGTAACTCATTGACTCTACTATTAATCTAGATTGAACTGCAAGTCCTAAAAGAAAAATTATGGCTTGTCTAAAGGAAAGCTGCAAAAAAATCACATGTGAAAAACAGAACACTCTTGACATAGATAAGCTGCAATGATTAATCTGGATATTTTATATAACCTACACATTTATAGCCACTGAATATTTAGAAATGCAAAAAACACATTTTAGGTATAAAAGGAAAATCAGAGGAAATACTGAGTGAACACTTGCAATACCCCTTCCAACAGCAGTAACTTCATTGGCAGCAACTTTTTCCTGCCATATCCTCTGTTACCCACACCATGACAGCAAAACACTTGGTGTAGCACAGCACCAAGCTCTCACAGTCGCTAGTAACAAATGTCCAGCATCTGGTGCCTGCAGCTCATGCATTCCTGTATAAGCACTGAGAACTCTAAGGAAATCACTTCTGGAATATTCATATTATCCTCATCTGCTACCTCTGACTCGCTCACTTCAAAAGCAATATAGACACTGACCAGACAGCATTAATGAAGACATTCAAGAGAGAGAAATGGAATCATGTATATTCCAGTATAGAAACCTTGAAGTGCTAAATTAACTGCGAACTGTGATGTGTTTATAACTATTTAGCCAAAAAATTGTTATTTAAGAGCAGAGCATTACAATATGTCTAGCAATTACCACAGGCCCATACATACAGAAGAGGCTTCTTGGCCATTACTCACTGAAGAATATGCCACTCTGCATAGATGATTCAGCCAACAGGAGAAAGATATTTAAACCAATGAACAAAACTCTGAAAATAAACCATTGCCTAACGCTAAATATAAATCAAAGTTGTTAGTGTAAATGGCCAAGTATTTTTGTAATTTTAGTCCTAGCTTATACAGTTTACCTTCAGCTCTAGGGAAAGAGACACAGACCCACCTCAGGACAGCAAGAGATCAAGTCATCCAGGTGGAATTGGGAAGCTGACTTGCATAGTGAAAAGCAGAAACTACATTCCTCTGCTTCCTTTTTCTCTGACACAACACTAAGCAGAAGCACACTATCTCCAGAATACCACACGTTTCTGGGGACAGACATGTGGGACCAAGTGTGCTCACAACCCTCCTGCCCTCCTCCTTTACAGCTCTGGTTGTATTTTATTTATTTTGCTTCTCAACATGTTGATGACACATGGCCTTTCCATAAATCTAAAGATGACCTCAATGACAATGTCAGGTACTTCTTTTAGGGTAATAACAGACGTGCATATGTGGGGATGATCTCAGTGGTCTGTGAAACAAGTCTGACTACAGCAGATATCTTTAAACAATAGCTTTTCAATAAGTTTACCATGAAATGAAGATACCCTTCTGAACTCTGAGACTCCTTCCATTAACTCTCACCCACCCAGGGTATACTGAACAGTGTCACTCTTCCCCTCTGCTCATGCAGAGCACACAGAACTAGTGGAATTGTTTGATCCACTACTTGCTGACAATAAGGATAGCTCTCGGATGACCTTAACAGTTGAGTATTGAGACAGGTATGGGAAAATATTGTGAAAGAAAATCTTATGTTTGCAATCTGTGATACAGATCCCTCTACATTTCTACCTTTTGCCATCTTCTACCACCTCAGGTAACAGCTGTGATGCAATCTTTCAATAAAGAAATCATGGTATTACTGCTGTTGGGCGTATGCTGTATTAAGACTACATTTGCATGACGTGGATATTCCCAAATATCCATATCATGTTTACTCACATTAATGTCACAGACCCTCCATATCCCCAGCTACTGACCTCCAAGTGGTCAGCTGTCTGTGGTCCTTCTACAAATCAGCCTTGAAGCAGCAAGAATTCCCCTGACCATCTGGTCTGTGGCAGACAGAAGGGCACCTACTCTGCTTGTACTTCAACTTGGCTGATGAAAACAAGATCTGGTGCAGGGAGGCAGCACTGTGCTCTGAGCAGGTATTTCTGTGAACATGCCTCACTGCAATAATGGTGACTGGTGGCCATCTGGCTTACAGAAAATCTGTTCAAAATCTGTATACAAGCCAGTCCATCCAAACACAAGCTCTGTCCATCATTTCTCATTTGACCTTCTTTCCAGGAAAACAGAGGTATGTCTCTACACTGAACACAGGCCACGACAAGGGAAATGCCACCTTTATACTAAGAAAGCTGAAATCTGCTCTCAGCTGGTGTCAGGGCAGTCAGGAGTTTGGGTCAGAGGCTCGGTATGGGCACACCTCTTTCTGCCCTACAGTATTATGCCTCAAAGGTGTCAAGAATATAGTAGGATGGAAAGGCAAAACTATTTGCTAACCTTTATGAACAGTAGTACTACACCAGGTCTGAGGCATACTAAGAGAAGCTGAATGCCACTACCACTGCCATTTTAAGGAGAAAGACAGAGTTTTAATTCCCAAGGGTACCAAAACAGCAGCTGCCAAAGGCACTGAATAAAAAATGTGTGTTAAAAACATGCTGTATAGTGTTGAAGAAAAAAGTGTGAAAACCATTGGTAGGCTGTGTGAACCCTGAAAGGTCCTGGTTTAATTAAAAAAAAGGTTGGAACAGACTCCGGTCATATTTTTAGCAGAAAACACAGCAGTTCAGCACTGTTTCTGTTGTTCACCATGCTCCCAAGGTAAGCATTTGTGAATAGTTTTTCTCAGAAGTATGCATATTCAAAAAAGAAAACTAAACTAAAAGGATACTAAATAAAATGAATTATATAAAAAACACAGTCAGGCTGCTTGTAGCCCTGCAGCTCCTGGGAACAATTATATTTTATTAGATGGCAACTCCATCCTAGCTTGACTCTTTGCCATAAAGAAACCAAAGGTTCAACTGAAATTATTTCCTGTGGATTGATCACTCAGACAGAATAAAGTCAGAGACTTGATAGGGTGAACAAGGGGAGGAGAAACAATACAGGTGAATTGATTTTATGAAGATGAAGGCCTTACTTCTCTGAAATAACCATGGCTTCATCTGCACAGAGGAGGGTGACTATAGCAAGTGCTTTGGTGCTGTCAAGCAACTGGTCTGTAACCCAGTTTAGGGAAGAGGGGAAAATAATAGTAAAATAATACCTTAGGAAAGACTGAAGTCATATACTGAAAAGAAAATTCTAAGCATACTTTCTCTCCCCACCCTATAATGTACTTCTGATATACTAAATGACCAAAGCCAGGCACACAATTTGGAGAGCCTCTAGCTGATTTGGATATGGCTGGGTACCCCCATAAAACCTGCTTTTTAGGGTGTGCTGTGCCTTCACCCCATCTACATGTTAAAGAATATAGGATATGTCCAGAACACAAAGGGCCAAAGCCTAATTTTTCTCCAATGCTTATGGCTTACTGTACATGTGAATGTAAAAGAATATAATTTGCTTAAAGTAACTGATTCTCATAAAAGGATTACAAAATCTCTTTGCTTTGGAAAATATGACTTACAGCCTCAAAATTTTTTCACATTTTACATTCTGATAGAGAAGCCTTGAAATACAAAGTTGATAGGATTGCTTCTAAGGGTAAAGAAGAGGGAAGAAGATGGCAGAGAAGTCCCTAACTACAAGCCTTCCTCATTCCCCTTTCTCCAGACTGCCCACTTGCCTCCTCACTAAGATCAGAGCAGCAGCGCAGAAAACAACACCCCTTTACTAGATTCATCTCATCCTGGTAATCATGAGCAAACCTCTGAAGAGTATCTGCAAATTGTGGTGACCAGGACTGCAAAGCCTACACAGCATCAAAAGCACTCCCTTTCGCTTTAGAAAATAACATCCCACTGATCTGTTTCCTTTCTATTTCACTATCTGCAATAACTATTTGCCTTCTTTCTTTTAACAGTTACTACTCATTTTTCTGTACCCACATTGGGCACTATCTGTATTATCAAGTTCACAAACTCTGCCTTGACAATTAAACTCCAGTCTTCTATTTCGCAAACACCAGCCAGGTCAACAGTGCAGTAACTGCCATAAATCTGTTTTCTTCACCCTTGGAAAACAGTCAAGAGAAATGCATCATACTCTGAATGTGACTGATCTCTTGTAGAAGTAAGCAAAACTTGCAGTTGAATCAGCATTAAATTCACAGAAAAAAAAAGTAACTAATATTTTATGTCAAATTTCTGGTCATAATTAATTCACTGATGTGCCTACACTTCCAGTGAAGGGGCTGATAACTGCAAAACTTTCCAGACTTTATTTCTTGGAAACCCTCCAAAGGTTTAAGCTTTTAATTTCTGCCAATTAATTCAGGAGGAACCTGAACATATGGTGTTATAGCAAAAAATATATAGCATGTACAAAATATAGCAAATAAATTCCATAAAAATAGGCCTACATTTTAAAGGGGAAAAAAGCTGGGAGAGGTGCTTTGCTTTTTTAATGACTACTTCTTTATTTCTCTAGGAGACATTGCTGGGCGTTCTTACCCAACAACAAAATAAGCAGAAAAATAAATGAGCAAAATAAACAGAAAAACAAGTCTTGCATCAAGACATTAAAGTTCAAAAGGCAGGCTCAATGACGTGCCAATTGGCGAATGCTACAAAAACTGTCACTTCCCTGCACATTATCATAAGAACAGCAAATTGTAATATGCCACTGATGATGACCTCATATCCAGTTTGGATACTGTCTTCTTAGCTTCCCCTTCTAGGTGGGCCTGAGCCATCAGAATGGACTGAGAAAAGGGATAGAGGAGAAACAGCTCTCCTCTGCTCCAGCTACCATGGGCCTGGGAGCACCAATAGGCCTTAATGGTCCTGAGCAGTCTCACCTGAGGCCTCCTCCCATGGCCTCTGCCCATTGGCCCATGTGGGATAATTGCTGAGATGACTTAGAAATTAGAACTTATATTCACACTTTTAGGTAAGGCACAGCATTGAAGAAGCTCCCCAGGTGGAATCCAGCTGACATGCAAGGAATCCATTCCATGGAAGTTCCCTAGGCCTGCAACCTTAGATGTTGGTAACGGCAGGGGAACTTGGTGTGCTGACTCTAAGAGGCGCTGCCGGGCGGGTGGAGCGGTGTGGAGATACTGCAGCCAGGCTCTGTAATAATATAGGAACTTGAAGGTATCATGGAACTGATAAACTGCATATTTACTACCCTGGGCCAACAGCCTGCCACGTTTTTGACAAAATGCTGTCCTTTTGGTGAACTTTGCTCATTATAACATCATTATAATACCAAAACACACTTCCATCCCAAAAGCTACTCGCCTCCAAGGTGCGACCACCCCTCACTGAGCTTGCACACTGAATTTTTCTAGCTTATACCTTTAAAAGCAAAGCGAGAAAACTTTACACCAATCCTAAACAAAGGTATGTATGACTAGAGTCACTCAAGCTCCACCCGAAAGGTGAAAAATAGTATAAAATGGCTTAAGAGAGAGAGAATGTTAGGGAAGACACCATTGTATACCATTCTGATGTCTGGGATCAGTCGACAGGCTGAGCCTCTCTTCCCCCCCATCGGGATGCCTTTGGGTAAGAGTCAAACACTTGGTTATTCCAAGTGCCTCCCCGGGAAACTTAGAAATCTCTATACAGTCGCTTTATTATCTTTTAACACATTTATAGCCGGCAGTGCCACTCATATTCTTGGTATTTGCACATGCTTTGCAGACAGTGAATTTATCACCGGTAATCCAAAGAATCTGTGTGTCTGTTGCTCTAATAAACTGCACTCTTCACTGATCTAGCCGTGGTAGTTCTCATTGAACATGACCAGACTCTTTATGTGTGGCCGTGATAGTTCATGCAACACGACTAGACTGGGGGTGTAAGCGCGTTATTAGTGGATCCGTAATCGTGAAGTTCAGTATGCTGGACACGACTGGACTTATAATGCTGTAAATTAATGCTGTCGCCTTAGCGAAAGCCCTGAGAGGGCTTTGGTTCTGATAAGTGGCTATACACACAGTCCTTAGAAAATAAACCGTTGACCAAGTCTGAGACTAAGACTGGACCTAGCCGTACCTAGACTTCTCTCTGAGAAGGAGTTTAGAAAGCAAGGGGGTCCTGTCTGAACCTCGTGACTCAACGGGAGGGTTCCCCCCCCAGCAACTCCTCAGAATCCTATTTGTATGCGACAGTAACTCTTAACGCAACAGCCCAAAAGCTCCATTTAAGTTCTGGCCTGCAGCCCTCCTCAAGCCCTGACCTGAATCATGGGTATGCCTGTCCCAAACCCCACCCTCTGGATGAACTTTGGACCTACCCTGCCAGTAGCTTGTCTCCTGGATGGACCCCCTCATGCACATGCTGGGGTTTGGTTTTGGTCCCTTCTGCTCCTGGATAGACCATACTGCTGCTCTGCTGCTTACCTTGTCTGGGACTGCTGATGGATCTTGTTAACAGCGCCCTGTGCTCCTTGCTACATTCAGATGCTGTTGGACTGACCTGTGCTCAGTGCAAGCTCTACCTGCACTGGGATTACCCTTCGATCCTGACTTGCCTCCCTTAGGGAGCAGTTGGCCCTTGCTGCTCCCTGACACTGGGCTATATCCTCGCAGTCTCAGGATCTCACTCCTGCTGCCTCAAGGACAAGGAGGAAGATGACTATGGATGTAAACTGAGCAGCCCCAGTCAGAGTGGTGGTGCTGGCTGACCCTGCAGAAGCCTGCAACTGAGCAGGTAACTATTACCTCCGGGGTGCTCAGCTTCCCCTTGCTAGGGAGCTGACACCACCTCTGCCCATCCCTGCTAAGCGGTGAATGTCTACAGAGCACAACCTAAACTGCTGTGAGGTGGCACTGCATCTGGCTTTATGCTGGCCTAATGCAGGTACAGTTTTTCCTTGGTCTGTCACACCCAAAGGAGACTGTCCTGCCACAGGCTTCCCAGTTGCCTATAAAAACTGTCCTGGAAGCTATTAAATTACTGCCTCAACCCCTCGTGCTTTACACTCCTTCTGTCTTTGTTGGCAGGAGCTAATACTTGGGAGTCCTGAACTCACTTTGTCCTCTGAGTATAGTAGGCCCTAAAGATGAAAGGCAAAAGATGGCTCTTTCTAGCACAAGAGATACAATCCTATTTTAATGACAAGTTGTATTTGCTGTAATATATGCTGTGACTTTGTACTTTATTTGCTTCTAGTCCTGGATGGATTTATGCCAATGGGTAGAGAGATCACTTTATCTGCCTTATTCATGATTTTGCTATATTTGAGTATGTCCCCATTTTATTAAGTTGTCTTTGGCTATGTACGTGAGGCATGGATGTTAGTTCCTCATTAACCTCCTTACCCAACCAACAAACATCTCTTTATGCCTTCACTTTTTTGCCTCAACTTTTACAGTAAGGATTGTAGTACTGGTATCAAGAAGTACTAAGTACCCTGAAATAAACTGTTAGACTATTTGTAAGATTGCTAAAAATACAAGGAATTCATTGAAATCTTGCAGAGGAGTAGAGGAAAAATAGTGAAGTAGCAACAACTGTTACTTATCTGATTTCTCGAGGACCCATTGTTTTCACGGAAATACTAGTTACCCTTAGAGATAATGAGACAGGGAGGTCTAAAAATATTTTTGTGTTCCTATTAGTATATTGTTTTGTCCTATGTATACAACTTGTTTACCTATACATGAGGTATAACTAACATGTCAGCACAAAAAAGGATTTATACAGAAACAGTAGAATTAAGAGGCTTGCTGTTTAAAATGGAACACACCTTCTTGGTCTTAAATTTATAAAATTCTTTTAGGATGTGGAGCATGTAATTGCTCTAATCAGACGAATTAATCTTCACTGCTTCCAGGACTATGAGGCGTTCTACAGCATGAAAGAAATTATTCAGAAGTGGCTTTCTACAGTCCAGCAGTAAGTCAACTAAAAACATCACAAAAGCAAACCATCACCAGAATTTTTAAGTTAAGCAGTTTTACATAGACTTTTAACCAGATGACTAGTAGAATTCTCTTTGAGAGAATGTGTCTGAATTTCTTCCTGAATATATGAAATTTAAGAGTTATTTTTCTATTCTGGCAAGTGACTCTTTGTTTCCAATCAATTTAAACATTCTTTTAAAAGAACTTCATGTCTACATGAAAAAGGCTCCACTTCTGACCCCTGTTACTTGTATCAATACCTGGTTTTCTTACAGGAAAAATAAGAACTAAAAAAAACGTTTGCAAGCATTGGCAATATAAAAGTTGAAATTAGGAAGGTCAAATGTGAAGCAAAAAATTTTTTGCCACTTTTCTAACAAAAGTCTAAGTGTAACCGTTAAGCTCTATAATAAAAAAGCATTGTGTTCACTTGCAGTTTTGATCCAAAGAAATGAAAGTTGCACAAACACAAAGTATCTTTTTAAAAAATAGTTGTTTTAAAAGACCAAACTGAATGCCTCACCCTTCTGAGGAAAGAGGCAATTAGAAAAACAGTGAAATAATTACACATGCTCATAGTGTAGAAAGATATCCACAATGTAGCAACTACATTGTCACTGAGAGAAGGAAAAAATAGAACATCCTTCTGTCCTGATCTTTTGCTGAAGAGCTTGTGTTTTCCCAGCATGACTGCTCTCTCTCCAAACAATTTCAGGGACTTAGAAGTCTATCCTTCTCCCCATATAGGGGAGAAAACATCAGCTCGCACAGATCCAACAGTGATTCAGTAGTAGAATAGTTCCTGCAAATTTTGTGAAATTAGATTACCCCAAACTAATCCCTTCCATTAAAGCCTTACTCTGAAGTCATAACTTAACTCACAGATCATTTTTCTTTCTTTCCAGAACTGGAAGCATAATACCTTGAAGAGAAGATCAGGACTCAGAAGACATAAGCACCTGCCTAAGCAGCACTTCAATAACCAAGAGTTACTAGGTAAATTATATTATATGTTAACTGAATTATTTGAAAGTTAGTAGCATTTATAGGGGACCTTAAGTACCTGCTGTATTCTAGAAGCTTTTAGTTTTGAGTAACACATTTGTAACTTAAAACATTACAATGAACTTGAGAGACTGGAAAGGAACAGTGACAATAATGTGTGATTAAATGTTCAAAACAGCAGAAGATACTCAACAGATATCACAGTAATTACTAACATGAACTTGACACTGTCCTGAACCCACTGGAGTACATGCTAGGCACCTGCTGCCAAAGAACTTGCAAGCTAACATAGAAGAAACAACAGACAGCTCCAAGCTACTCTTCAAGTTCATCTTCAAAAAGTTAAGGAGGATCTGCAGACCTACAGGCTAAGGCCTTACCTTAGTCCTGGGGAAAATTATGGAGCAAGTCCTCATGGAAGGCATTTTGAGGACAGGAAAATGATTAGGAAAGGCAAAAGGCAAACTGTGGGTCTACCAAACCAGCTGCCTTCTGTGATGAAATGGCTAGTTCTGTGGATGTGGGGACAGTAGTGCACGTTGATTACCTTAACAAAGCTTCTGAGTCTCCTACAGTATCCTTGTAGACAAACTGAAGAGACATAGCTAGATAGGTGGACTACAAAGTGGGTGAAAAACTGGCTGGATTGGCTGGCTGGCAGTGTAATGGTCAGTGGTTCAAAGTTTAGCTGATGAATTGTTACAGGCTGTGTTCCTCAGTGGTTGATGGTGGGACAGAACACACCTTCAGAAGTTTGCAGACAATACCAACTGGAGGTAGTAGTTGATACTTGAATGGTTGGGCTGCCATTCAGAAGGACCTCAGCAAGCTGGAAGAATGAGCTGACAAACCTTTTGAAGTTCAACAAAATAAAACACATGTTCCTGTACCTGGAATGGAACAACTCCGTGTATCAGTACAGAGGCAGAACTAACCGGTTAGATAATAACTTTGCATAAAATGACCTATCATGAGTCAGCAGTGTGCCCTTGCACAGTGAAGGCAAACCACATCATGGGCTGCATTACTAAAAGCATAGCTAAGAGGCTGATAGAAGTGATGGCCCTGTACATGGCCCTTGCAAGGTTGCATCTTGAGTCCTCTAATACTGGGCCCTCAGTGCTACAGAGACACTGACAAACTGAAGAGAGTCCAGAGATTTGGGCTGGAGCATATGATGTATGGAGCAGAGGCTGAGGGAACAAAGCTTCAGGCTTAAGAAAAGAAGGCAAAGGAGGGGTCTAATCTGCATTCTTCCACTACCTGAAGGGGAGGATATAGAGGACACTGACTTTTTCATCAGAGGTGCACAGTAAAATAAAAAATAAGGTGCATAGGACACAAACTGCAGTTTAAAAGTTCCTGTTAGATGAAGATGGAAAAATTCTTTACTGTGGGTAGTGAAACACATACAGGTTGGACATGGTGGAACCTCCACTCTTAGGAGTTTTCAAAGCTTTCCTGGACAAGCCCCTGAGCAAGTTGATCTAATGTCTGCAAGCTGTCTAATTAGTCTGCTTTGAAGAGGCTGGACTAGATGACCTCCAAAGGTCCCTTCTAACCTCATTTTTTCTATGAGTTGGTAGCAACAAACTGCTAAGCAATAAGATGAGACTGGACTGCTGGACAGCAAGTGGCCCCACCAAACTAGCATGCCTACCAGTGTCCATTTCTCAACCTGGAGTGTTTCTGTGATGTAAAAGAGAATAATGAGCTTCCACAGTACAGCACTGAAAGGACCCATTTAAAAAAGAAACCTAGTACATGTTAAAGGAATAGGGTGGTATTATGAATGTTATGAGCTGACTGGAGATAGAAACAGTAATGAGATATGAGAGAAGAGGTGTACTTAAGGGTTTTGACAGCAAAGGCAGGTGGTTTGTTTGATGCAGCAGAGGTGAGAGTAGAAATGTGTGTTAAAAGGTTGTGGCTAAAGGAACGACAGATGATGCAAGAGAAACAGGAGGCTGCAAAAAGGCAGATTCAAAACAAAGGCAATGCATATAGGCGTGCGCATGTACCTACCCTCTTCCTACTTTGATGCTGACATGGAGCTTTAGCTTATCCATTCCCTTTTAGTGTCTCTAGTCCAGCTGTGAGCAATAGCAAAAAATTTTTACTGAAGGTAGTTATACATGGTTTAGCTGTATTTTGTCACAGTAATGTTGCAGAGGAAAGAAAGCAATGTTATGCTCATTATTTTGGTCATTAGCTGTTCACTGTATTGGTTTATGAGTATTTAACATGCTTTGTTAACCTGCACAACAGCAAGCTTAACATTATATTTGTTATTCTTCTCATCTAACCTCCTCTTTAGCTGCATACTGTTTATCCATTTAGAACCTGTTTGTGTCACAGTCTAAAAGTAAATTCTGACTTTGTAATTCCTAACAAATACTTAAAACAGACTACGCATCCATGATTTACCATGTTCGTTTAATAGTCCTATTGATATTAATTATGCATACTACAGGAAAAAAATCCATTCAACTTGTAGGCAAATTGGACATCTAAATTTGAGTAATACTCTGAGTAATAGAGCCAAACTATTTAAATTTTTTTTGCTTGAAACATTTCTGTTTTGGTTCTAAGACTTCATTCCACATGGTGATTATCACTTTAAAATATATGGTTGTATAAAATAATTAATATATTTGGATGTCTATTTTTTTTTAGAAATTTTACTATCAGAGGATGAATATTTAGCACTTACCTTTCATAATTATATTGAGGCCACCAGAGTAGTGTTTGCCATTTCTGATTAAATATTTGCTGGTATGTCTTTAGGAATCAGCTGAAACTATTTTTACTATAAAAGTGGTAAAAGACCATCCACATGAGTATCATATGAACTATCATGTTCTAAGTAAACATCATTAATAAAGACAAAGTAGTATCATGCATGAAATTCAGACTTGGTCAAAATCTTTTGAGATGGGCAGGAGGACAGATACACAAATTTTTTTCCTTCAAAATCCACACTTATTTGTGAAAGTTGAATTTGTATACATTTTAGAAGCTCTGTGACATTCAGGAAGAATGAGCAATATCAGCTGATTCTGTGTTACATGATACGATTTAACTTGACACATCTCAACAATTCGTCACAAATTTGAGAGGCTATGTTTCTACTTGAGGGTAACAACTGCCTGAGGCTACCACATGTAGTTCTGGCAGGACAGTCAGTATCCTGCAAGTACTGCAAAATCTTAAATAACATTTACACTACTCTAGCTAATGCAATTCTGCCGCTCATTTTAACAGTAAAATTTATCTGCTTAATCTACTATGTTGTAACAAGTAAATCCCGGCGGTTCTGTTTATCAAAGCATATATGATAAAACATGCAAATATGCACACACAACTAAATTGTACTTGCTTTAGAAATTTATCTTAAAGAACAACTTTATATAATTAGTGAAAGTTCTTCTCACAAGAGAATCCTAAGGAGGGTTCACCTACTCTGCCCAAAGTAATTTTGTCCAAAATAACTCTGCCCTTTCTGATGACTCAGCTGGGCAACATCACTGTTGACAAAACTTTTACAGCCTTCAATCTTTGGGTGATTTCTGATGAAATACTTAATTTTAAAGTGGAAGTTGTTTGTTCTCGTGTGCATCTTATGATACAAACATTAAGTAGCTATGGACTCTCAAAAGCATCCCAGACTGCTTAATGAAATAATGCTGACCTATGAATTCTCTGATATGAGCAATGAGAGGAGGGAAAGGGGAGATTTTTTGTATGTATCTGAAGTTGAACTACAGATACAATGGTGCTTAGTCAGTTCAGGGTGACAGACTGGATTGGTGACCAGGGAGAAGACTGAGTAGGAGAGCTGGGATATGTGAGTGATTTGCAGATGGGTGAGAGGAGCTGGATGGAACTGATAGAAATCTGAGGGCTAGGAGGGGCCAGAAAAAGGCAAGGAAGACAGTGAATTTTAGGGTGCAATGGAAAAGCTACATAGTCTTTCAGAAGCATCTGGCTGCTGAAGGGAAACTAGCAGGATCATGGATAACTCTGAAGTGGAAAGGGACACCAGGAAAGGTAAATCAAATAGTGAGTTATGGTGAGGAACTTCATGGATAAACTTGAATATTAATAGAATTCCTCTTCCATCATCATCTAAAAAGATCTAAAAACATCTAAAAAGTCCCATGGTGTCTTCAAATCCCATTAACTACAGAACTGCCATCTTGACTTCCCATCTTTTTAGATCCCCCTCTTGCTTTCCCAAGCAAAGACCAGAAGACCAGGGAGAGCAGATGAATTAAGTCTGAAGACTGTGGCTGTTACCATGAGAGGAGACTTGCTAGATTGGGCAGCTGCACTTGTGTCCTGGTTTTGGCTGGCATAGAGTTAATTTTCTTCCTAGTAGCTGGTAGAGCGCCATGGTTTGGATTTAGGATGAGAATAATATTGATAGCACACTGATGTTTTAGTTGTTGCTAAGTAATGCTTACACTAGTCAAGGACTTTTCAGCTTCCCATGCTCTGCTGGGTGCACAAGAAGCTGGGACGGAGCACAGCCAGACATCATGCTCATACAGAAACTGGGGAGAGTTGGCTGGGGGGCAGTGGCTGCTGCTTGGTGACTTGCTGGGCATCGGTCAGTGGGTGGTGAGCAATTGCATTGTGCATCACTTGCTTTGTATATTCTTTTATTATTATTCTCTTCCTCTGCTGTCCTATTAAACTGTCTTTATCTCAACCCATGGGTTTTACTTTTTTTTCTGATTCTCTCCCCCAGCCCACTGGGCAGGGAGGGAGGGTGAGCAAGCAGCTGTGTGGTGCTTAGTTGCTGACTGCAGTTAAACCATGACAACTTGGTCTTAAACAACAGTACTACAGAGAGAAAATTTTAGGCTAAACTGCAGTTCTTGGAAGTACTACAGGTATAAGCAGGATTATATTTAGGCTTACTACTAAGGATAAAGGGGGACAGCTTTTGGGGAATGACTTTGCTAGATTTATTTTTCCAAGTGTTAATTTGTTTTGCTATTTTTACTGGTTTTTTTTAATATTAACTCTGATATTGATGCCATTTTAGAAACATATGTCAAATATCAAGAGCAAATATGATACATTTTCTGAACAGTTTGCTAAGAGCTGTATTTTTTTAAAAAAGTGTTCATATAGCCCCATTTGGAATCTGAACAGTTTGGAATTTTCCCCTACAACATAGGTAGGGGAAAAGCCCAGTGATTCTCATTTACTGTTTATACCACAGAAAACTGAAAGTGATTGTTACAGAGGCTTCAACCAGGCACTGTGAATCCTGAATCCATGGACTGCACGCCATTAGGATGTGCTGTGAAACAGCCTAGCAGAAGTCAGTTACAAGAGCTGGTCTCTCCCTGGCATATCTTTAAAAATCACCTCAGACATGGCAGCAAGCTCTGCCTTGTATGTCCAAATCTCATCTGAGGACCTGGTAGTATCTTTCCTATTAGCAAAGTGCTATGAAAAACTTGCAGTGAAGACATCCTGCAGTTCTCTTATGAAGGAACTTTCCTTGATGAGCAAGACTTGAACAGTAAGGCTGTCCACTAAAACTATTTTCAACAAGTTCATGACAGACTTCCCTTTCTGCTTAAACCATTGACCCTTTCTTGCTACTTTCTCAATATGAATTAAAACTTGCAGTGTTCTGATCCTAAGCGCTGCTTGGATTAGATATGAGCAAAAGGGGATTTGTGTCTGTTTATCTGTAAATATCATCTTAATTATAAATCTGCTGTAGCAATGGAAAAAAAATTCTTCTCCATTTACACATGAAGCTTGGGGGACAGGGGGAACCCACAACTCCAGGATTTTTTTCTTGTACACTTTTAGCCAATCAGCAGAGAAATTAGAATATTTTCACCAGAATATTATTAAAGCTATTACAGCAGATGAGGCAATTTCTTGCTATTTAGCTCTACAGAAGACACAGTGAAAGGACAGAACATTGATGTTTGATTGATCCATGTGATTAAATACATTTTTCCCATAAAATTAAAATTTCTAACTTCTTTTTAAACTTAGACATTTTCAATCAGTGAATATTCATGCTTTTGCACCTGGACAATGTAATGTGACAGGACACAGGAAGAAAAAAAAAAATTAAAATTGTATAAGCACACATTTATGTTTATACATACCAAAATCCCTATTCTTTCACTCTTCCAATTTCTTTTGCAGGTTAATCCTGCCTGTTGTACATTCCAAAGCACTGGTGGAGAATAGAGACTACTGTATAGCAGCATTGCTTCCTAAGGAGAATACATATATATACACACACGTGTGTGTATAATCTCCCTAACCCAGTACTGTCTTTGGGGTAATTTTGTCCACACTTTTTCATGTGTTTAAGAACACAATTCATGCCTGTATTTGAGATAAACATATAAATTAGCATTTATTTCAAAAGTCCTCCAAGGTTTCTTACCAATAATGTAATTTGAAAATGGTTAGAAAGCTTGGGGGAAAAAAAGTATTTTCTTATTAAGAGGAAAAATGAGAGCATTTGGGACACTGAATCAATGATGTATCTAAGGCTGTTTATTAGCTACTTGTTCGGTTTCTGTAAAACACAGCTTTGAAAAATAGTAACTCTAAAAGTCAGAGGAGAGCTTTGAATTAATTGCTTAAAAAATTGTAACCAGCCTTTAAGACAACTCTGAGTCATATATCCCAGTTGTACCCTAATGTAGTTGTTTATAAGTGCTTCAGAGTTCCCTGTTCCATGAAACTGTTTCCTCTAATGTTAAATCTTTGTAAATTCTCTTTTGTTTGGGGTGAACCAACTGGTTCACGGGCCAAGATTTAAAACTAAATACAGTGCACACTACTTGCTTCTCAGATAGATCCTATGTCCCAAATCCAAACTAGCCTCATCTTACTCCCCTAAAAGTCTGCCTGTTCAGATGCCAGTGATGCCAGCCATCAATACAATGAAACAAAATCACACATACTGAAGTCTAAGCAGCAAGTTAAATTAATTGACTGCTCTATGTGCCTTACGTTTATACAGATTCTTTCCAGGAATTATGTTCACTTAAAAGCTCAACTTAAAGGAAGAAAGCTCATTCATTGCCGAGACAGAAGCTATTCCTCTAAAATAGTATATTCCCACACAGCAGGACAGATCTGTCGCTGCTGGAAAGGTGGAAGCTCAAAACCAGAATGAACTACTTCTATTTTGAAACCAGTAGGCATAAGTTTTGGACTGAGTTTTCAAGTCAGTAATGGTCCTTGTGCAGCTATGGCATTTCAGATGTTGGACACCTAAGACTACAAAGGGACTTAGGTGCAACTAAGTGAACATCACAGCACTTAAATACATTTTCAGCAATCATCACCTCACACACACACTGCACTGTTAGACAGCGGGACACCTTGTAAATGAGAGTTAAGTAATTCAAAATGGGATCTACACAAAACAAAATGCTCATCATGAAGTCATTAAGATGGCCAAAGACGGCCAATAGGAAAAACTATGGACAATGGAATCCTTGTATCTCGTCCTCACCCAGGAAACAGAAGCCTTTCAAAAGCTGAACCAAGAACTGAAATCCTGCTTTCCCTTCTCCATAATATAACTGATCAACACTCTCCGCAGTGGCAGAATTTGGGCCAAGTCTGACTTCAGTACATAGAATTATAAATCTATGTCTATTGCCACCTCTCACTAAGAAATGTCATAATTGCTAGGCTACAAGGTACACCGTGTGTGAGGACTACAGAAATTATGGCTTTCTGGAAAGGAGGAACCTAATATTCATCTTCCTGTCCCCAAACTATCCAATGAGTATTAACAGACAAATACATATGCAGCTTTTGGAACAGCAATTGGAATCCCTAAATACTAGCCAAGCAAACTCCTCTTCTGCACAGGGAAGTACCCACAGGATGGTGTTAAAGTATCTCCCACAATTGCCGACAATTTATAGCCTAATACTCTGGAAGGTGAAAAGTAAGTTTAAACCCCCTTTAGCCAAAGAAACCAAATGTCCTGCTATCTTGAGTGAATCTCTAAGGTATCAGAAAACCAAACAAACCCTATTCTGTACAGTTCTGCACAGCAGGCATTCAAAGGAGATGCAGATATGCACTTTGGATAGATCCTGACACAATAAGGTGCTCTGAAAATGCCTAGCCCTTTGAACAGAGAAGTGACAAAGCACCTCTCCTGCATATTCAGAGGAGGATGGTAAGTGACAGGCACAAGGAAACCATCTCCCAGGCTTTGCTCATTTCTGCATAAGGCCAGAGGGAGAAGTATAGGTCAACCACTGGGGATGCTAGCAGAGCCAAGCGAAGATGGTATTCCATGAGAAAGACAAATGGGGCTGCAGCTACAGGCCAAAGACAGATAGAAAACATTAGCAGACCCACTGATACCTTGTTTGTTTCCCAGCTTTGCTGAATGCCTTTGCTGTTGAAGCCATGGCAATATAAGGACAATTTTACCCTCCTTGTTCTTTTGCCTTATTGACTGTAGCCCTCCTAAAGAAACTAAAACTACAATCCAGTTCATTTTGAGCAAAGTAAAATTCAGGAAATAAACCTCTACCAAATTCTCTCATTTCTAGCAGCGACAACCTTCAGCAAACAGAATAAAATTGGCAGGAGCTTCATATATTATCCCCCAACATGTAACAAGTCTGGTGGAGTCCAAACAGGAATAGGGGACCACACTTTCAGCAGAGCAAATGCCTGTTATCCACTGCCTCCACCTCTGCCTGTCAGGGCCAATATGATGGTATTTTTACAGAATTTTTAACATATTCCAATAATCAATGTAACCAGTTTTGCTTAAACAGGCCTGATTATCATGTTCATACCACCAATTAGCAGCTGCTGCTAGCTGCTACACACTTCCAACAATGTATTTCTGCTCTTGCTCAATTACTTTTCCATCTGTCAAGTATCTTAAGTTTTCTATGACAATGATTTATAGGATGGTTCACTGCAGCAAGGTTCATCACCAAGTTTTAGTAATATCATGTCATGTAGCACATCAAAGTTTAAAGAAAGCTGGAAAAATAGGTGTTACATAAAATTACAGTAGCCTGACCTAGTGTCTATCTGCACAGGACATGCTCATGAATGTTCAGTAGGATAAGAATTGTTTCAAATGAGGTTCTGCAGATCCCTTCTACCAAGACTCAAAAAAACCCAGAGGCATCTGCCTCTGTAATCAAATAAGGAAGCTAAGCCATAATAAGCTAATTCAGATGGTTACTCTTTACCCCAGTCCTAACTTCCGCTGAGCAATCACTGATTATCACTGACCTTCACTGAAGTCATCCTGAAGTATTTTTGTTAATGATCTGAAGCATACACATTGATACTTTATGCCATCATCACTGCTATTACCTTCTGTCTGAATAATGAGTTATTTTGATACCAACGTTAACTTGGGTTTAGTTGAATATATAACTGTTGCATAATGTTCAGGATAATACACACAACACAAACACACTAAGATGCCAAGATTACCTTGAAAAACTAAAGCTTTGGAAAGCACTCATTGAGATTAAATAAAAATGAATGCAAAGTAATACCTTTGAAGGGAAAACAGAAATCAGCTGAGGTAACAAGTGACTCAAATACAGAAAATTACTATTTGCCTGAGTAGCTTCTGATGTAACAAACACAAAATGTCAGAATCTTTTATTTCTTCCATGTCCAAGAACTTGGAATTACAGACTGGAGAGATCAAACCCTAAGGTGAGCTGGTGCTTGCTGTGGCCTCTGCACTACTCATCCCCAGATTTTCATGGAGAAGGAAGTGAGAAAGCCAGCTGTGTTCCTCAGCACTGAACTGCCACCTTTGATACAGCAACAATAAGAGGAAGGGGAAGACCCACAAGAGTTCACCTATTGTTTAGATAGATACAAACCTTCATTTTACAAGACTCTGGCATCATTAAAGAAGAAACAAAACTTGAAAACATATTACTGGACTTATTAAAAATGGACTTATTCAAAACCAGCTTTCTAAAGATGTGAGGTGAAGTTATGTAAGATACAAAAGCATCTTGTAAGACCATTATTGTATATACAGTATTATAGGGTGACCTTGGTTTCTGTTACTAACAGCCCTGGAAAATGAACAAAAGACTTGGTGGGATAGTCCTACCCCCAAGAAATTACAACGTAAGCATCAAACACATAATACAGGAGTATATACTTGTATATACTTGCATATCTCAAATTATACTCTAAACAACTATGAAGAAAAAAGATTAATACATTTCCTAAAATTTGGAAGAGAATCACCAAAATCCATCTTCCAATAATGTAGTTCCTACCATACTCTGAGGTGAAGACTAGGATTTCTGCTTTCTCTTCCCAATAGATTTTAATTTTACCTTCAAGTAAGTTATTAGAAGGAAAATATTGGCCCGCTGTTAAACAGGAGAGGTGAATTAGTCTACAACAATGCTGAAAAGGCAGAGGTACTCAACGCTGTCTTCACCTCTGTCTTTACCAGCACTGCTGGGCCTCAGGCCTTGGGAACAAAAATCCAGGCTGATGCAAACACAGACCCACTGTCAGTGAAGGAAGAGTTGGTATGTGAACTATTACAGGAGCTTGACCCCTACAAATTGATGGGCCCTGACATTATCCACCTGACGGTGTTCAGAGAGCTGGCTGACATTGTTGCGATGCCACTCTCCATAATCTTTGAGAAGTCATGGAGATCGGGGAACGTCCCAGAAGACTGGAAGAAGGCTAATGTTACCCCCATCTACAAGAAGGGCTTAAAGGAGGATCCAGGAAATTATAGTCTTACTTCAGTCCCTGGGAAAGTAATGGAACGAATCCTCCTGGGGTCTATCACAAGTCAAATGAAGCATGTGATTGGGAAAGGCCAGCATGGATTCACCAAGGGCAAATCATCCTTGACAAACCTGATCGCCTTCTACAACAAAGTAAAGTAACCTGCTTGGTTGATGTAGGGTGAGCAGCGGACTTTGTCTACCTGGATTTCTCCAAGGCTTTCGATACGGTTTCCCACAGCCTCCTCCTAGAGAAACTGATGCGTTACAGTCCAGACAAGTGGTCTGTGCAGTGTGTGGGGAACTGTCTGACAGGCCACACCCAGAGGGTGATGGTAAATAGCTCCTTTTCAAACTGGCAACCTGTCACATATCAGGTCCCCCAGGGATCGATACTGGGCCTAATGCTGTTTAATATCTTCATAAGTGATCTTGATGATGGGATCAAGTCTACCCTGATCAAGTTTGCTGATGATACCAAACTGAGTGAGGAAGTAGACACTTCGGAAGGGAGAGCCACCCTGCAGGAAGACCTGGATAGGCTGGAAGAGTGGGCTAAGAAGAACGTTATGAAGTTCAACAAGGACGAGTGTAAGGTCTTGCACCTGGGAAAATATAATCCAGGAGTGCAGCACAGGCTGGGATCTACCCAGCCGGGGATCAGCTCTGTGGAAAGGGAGCTGAGGGTCCTGGTGGACCACAAGCTCAATATGAGCAAACAGGGTGCTGCTGCGGCAAAGAAAGCCAACAGGATGCTGGGTTGCATCAACAAGGGCATCACCAGCAGCAATGAAGAAGTCATTATCACAGTCTACTCAGCGCTTGTCAGGTCACACCTGGAATACTGTGTTCAGTTTTGGTCCCTGCTATGCAAAAACGATGTGAACAGGCTGGAGAGGGTCCAGAGAAGGGCCACAAAGATGACCAAAGGGCTGGGAAGCCTGCCATATGAGGAAAGGCTGAGAGAACTGGGTTTGCTCAGCCTTGAGAAAAGAAGGCTTAGGGGACACCTTATCACCATGTTCCAGTATTTAATGGGTGGCTACAAAGAAGATGGAGACTCCCTTTTTACAAGGAGTCACATGGAAAAGACGAGGGGTAATGGGTACCAGTTACTCCTGGGGAGATTCCAATTGGACACAAGAGGAAAATTTTACACAATTAGAACAATCAGCCATTGGAATAATCTCCCCAGGGAAGTGGTGGATTCTCCAACATTGGACACTTTTAAATTCAGCTGGACAGGGTGCTGGGCCATCTTGTCTAGACCGTGCTTTTGCCAAGAAAGGTTGAACCAGATGAGTCTTGGGGTTCCTTCCAACCTGGTATTCTATGATTCTGTGATTCTATGATTACTGGAGTCATTTCAGAGTTCTCCATGGACTCACTGAATATCAGCAACACTGGACAAGAACTGCTCTTTGACTCTAAACAGCAGATTATTCTGTGTTCAACTGAGAGTCACAGATGCAAAACTAAGACTATGAACTGGCCTTGTTAATTCTGATCACTCTAAAACTAATAATTTAAAGAATTTTGGTGAGGGAGGTGACTTTAATTGTAAAGACTGACTTTATGACACAATATGTTCTTTTTCAAAGGTTTCAATACAAATCATACACTCTTAAAAAGAATAAAAGCATTGCAGAGTTCAACATGCAGGTCTTTAAATCTTTCTCACATGAAGGTGCATTTGGAAAGTGCTAGCATGATAAAATGCAACAACTGTCCTCCCGAACAGGCCTAAGCCAGACCCCAGCTTTGTTAGCTGGTTCAGCTTTATGCAACTCTGTTTAATTTACACGCCTGAAGAATTTGTCCAAGAGGCTTAGATTTTTCTTCATATCTTGCAAGAAAGGACTTATTTTATGAGACATGAAGTGTCTTGCAAGAGTGGTTGTGTTTTAAGACTTCACTTACCTATCAGAAACTATTTTATTAGTAACCAGATGGAAAACAACCCAAACACCAGTACCTCCCTTTGGTACAATTAATTTGATGAAATCTACTGAACATTTATTCAGTGCATGGCAGAAAAGGCTCCTGAACTTAAGAGTGTTTCCTGTAAACAAGTGTCATAGAACATATACTAGCAGCAGAGAGTAACACCATCTTTGAAAGCTATCTGCTATAGGACACTTCATTCTTTAAAACTACGTATAGCAGCATGATACAGTTCTGATGAAAGCAACAGCAAGTAATGTGATATAAAACATGCATGAGTCTGAACGTGTACTGCCAGACATATGCTCTGTACAGTATGTTTTATGCTTGACAGCATGGTATGGTACAAGTAGAAAGAACAACAGATGAGACAGAGATACAGCTTAAACTCAAGATTATTTTGTTACTTTTTCTCTTTCATTAAGAGCAGAAATAAAGCACTAAAAATGTGCAAAAACCCCAACCAACCAAATGAATAAAAGAGGACAAAGAAAAATAAATTAAGGACAAGCACAGTTTAAAATTTCAAACCTCCCTTCCAACATTTCTGTACTACTAGCTATTATGGTAAAACTAACTACATTAGCTTAGCCACTCAATTTTGTAAAGATGCTGTCACTTGACATTATAAACTCAGTATTTCCTGCCATACCAATATGAATGACCTCCAACATTTATAAACATTGAAGACCCTTTTTTTGCATAATTACCTTGTGAAGTCAGTCATCTCCATCATGATCACACACATCCTCTTGGCCAAAACAATGATGTCATTGCTGGTATCATCCCATATTTCAATCTCTGCATCAAGCTTACTCTTGACTTTTTTGAAGTCAGCCACTTGCTCAGCTATCTTTTCTTTTTCAGCCTCTGGCAGCTGAGTCATCTTGGCCTGAAACATAAAATAATTTTATTTGCAAAATGTCTATGTCAGAGTGTTTTTCTTTTTTTTTTTTAAACAAAATTAATGATATTATTAAATATAAAGTTTAAACACACTGTGGCCTGAGCCACCTGTTCCAGCCTGAGCACTTCTGAATTTCAAAATCTGTATTCTATCATTGGGTTGGGCCAAATAAATTACCTCAGTGTAATGGGGACAGTGGTGTCCATGAAACCATTAATATTAACGTAGTGAGAGAAAGAAGACTAAATTCTTCCAAAGAGCCTTTATGAAATATGACTGATAGATTTTCCTTTTTCTTAGGGATGAAGGAGACTAACTGTTTTTAAGTATGCAAGTTACAAAATGCAATATTCTTTCAGGTAGGAAAGAATGAAGGAAAAGGTTTAATTGTCCCAAAACTTTCAGGTATGCTTGCCCTCTCTCCTGAGAAGGTTCTACAATATCATTTTAAGAACTGAGAAAGATGTAATTGTTCAAATATGTATCTTCTGTCTTTGAAGAAATAAATAAATAGGTGAACATGTCAGAAATCAGTATGTGAATAAGGTTACCAAAAAAGTATCTTGAATGCCAATAGGAAAACATCCAATATTCAAATCAAGCCACAGCCAAACTGGGCTCAGGCAGGACACAGCCCTATACCTGGCTGCAGCTCCAGATTGGCCTATTTGCAAACATCTCCACTGTTTCAAATAAAGGTTTAGCATAGCTAGAAAAGTGGTGTGCTTTGTGCAAGTTCAGACTATGGAATCAGAACATTCAATCTATACTGAATGCATGTATTCTTCCTCCATTTAAACATTAGTGAAATATTTAATATATAAAGAGTGAAACAACTTCTGAAAATGCAGCATGGTTAGAGAAATATTTTATGTAATATTCTTCTTCATGAGCAAGATTATCAGTCTGCTCCAGGCAAGGGTCAGATGCACTTCTTGTGTCAGAAACAGGCTAGGTAGCAGACAGGGGCTAAGATATTATGTGGTCATACAGCAGTCCTGGCCCTTTGTAATACCTTCTACCACAGGAAGCGAGGAAGGCCAAACCTTTTGGCCTGTTGGTCTTGATGGCTCTACTGCCATAGTGGTTTTTATCTATCACCTTCTCTGTGAAGTGGTCCAGCTCTTATACCGCAGGCCATCAGGAACTCACAGTTACATACAGCAACTGTTAACACACTATAATTATGCTGCAATTAAACAATAAACATTTTGTGGCTTATTCTTGTTTATAAAACATCTACCATCCATAAAAGGGAAAGTTAAGGCAGTGGCTGAATTACATATAATTACTATAACAGGTAATCAGTTTAATATGTAATGAGTATGTTTTTCAAGCCATTCCATTTCAGAGATTGTGTTTATGCTTGAATCACTCTGTCACAAGGTTAATTTTCCCATTTATATGAATTACTGGAAATTACAGGTCTCCCAAAGTATAACTATGTTGTAACTGCAGCCACAGAATTAGAAAGTGTAACTATTTTAAGGAATACTTTTCCTGTTTTGTTAAAAAACAAACAAACAAACAAACAAACAAAACTAAAACAGACCAGAGAAGACCAAGACACATGTTCCTCATGGCTGTAGGACAAGCTTGCTGGGAAAGGTATGAAACACACAAAAATAAGAGTTGGGCTACAGAGTCAAGAGAATTGAAGTATCCCTTTTTATAATCTAATACATATTTGCTGATTGGTGGACACTTATGGTATTTCCTAGCCCCCAGCTTCAATACTGTTTTGAGCTCAAGAACACAGGCCTAGATCTGGAAACCACAAGAAAGATGACATTTTAATGAGGGAACTATGACATACAGTATCCTGCTATGTGCCAACAATAATGAGTTTCAGGTGGAATGAGACACATTATCCACTGGAACAAAGGGGCAAAGGAAAGTACAGTTCTGACCTTGATTTTTCTTTCATTTCCCTCATACTGCTTTAAAACCATGTACAGCAACAAAATAAAACAATCGTATACACAGCCTTTTAAGCACAGATGTGATTTTGTATCAAAATAGACAACATAATGGTAAATGTGAAATAAAAATCTAAATTGAATGACTGCTATTACATGAGTGCAGGTTTATTTTGTCCACCAGGAGAAAATGATTTTTTCATTACTTCTAAGACAAAATGTTTTTTATTGCAGTAGCAGATAACAGAGTTAAAACGAGGTGAGAGAAGAAGTTATATTTTTTATATTTTTCTTTCTTCTATTAACCCCAGTGTATATTTTTTTCTTTAATTTCCTTGAATTAACTCTTCAGAAGGCTATTTATCTCTGGTAGCTGGGAGTCTCCAACACTGGGATTATTTGCAATGTCCTATTTGCAACTTGACTTACCATGTAAGACTGGCGTTTCTTTTCATTTCAGCCCCTTCCAAGTTTCAGTCAATTCGCTATCACAGATACCGAAATTTTAAGGTCAGAAAATATTGTCCACACACTGATAAAAATAGAGGACACATGGGGAGCAAATACTTGGTGAAGATTTTGACTCTTCTCCCACTGGTGTATTACTCACCAATGAGATCCCAACCCAGAGAACTGGCCTTTTGGCTACCTTTGACCCTGGCTACACTCTAAGGAATTGACTTTCATATAAACTTATGATTATTCCCTCCAAGTCTTAGACTGACACACATTTTTTCTTTCCTGATCCCCTAAAACAAATGACTGGCCAGATCCACACCACCAAAATTCTTACCACTTAGAGGGAGGAAGGAAGGAAAGAAAAGCCACAAGAAGCACAATACGTTCAAGCAATTGTTTGTGTTATCGAAAACTCCTTCTGTCTGAGACAGAGGTGAGCCAGGTATCCTTTTCAAAGGGAAGAACTTCCCTTTGAAAATTACTTAACACTTCCTGCTTTGTAGGTTGCAGTGTGTCATGTAACTATAGAGAAGAAAGAGAGGAAAACTCTGTTTTTCTACAATTTTGTAGGTTACAAAGAAAACAAACCCCACTCTCCTGATGGAGCACATTAAAAACTTCTCAGAGCTTTTGCAAACAAGAATAAAAAAATAACATGCTCTTCACATATTGTAGTTATAAGACAATGGCATAGATTCAAAAAGACCTGATTCATGTCCCTGCTTTGCCTTAGTTGAGAGCTAAGCTCTTCATTCCACCACAGACTCAGCAGCGACAAGAAGCCATCTCACCTATGTTCTTGTTCCCCTGCTGCAGAGTCAGCTGAACAGTTGGTGGAAGTGAAAAAGATCTCGCCAAATCACTCAAAGGACAGGAATATATTTCAATCACGCTGTTTTAAAACAGTTACAATTGTGACGTTTAATTGTTTTTTCTTGAACAAACTTTATAGATCACCATCATAAGATATGTGCACATCAGCTGAGCGTATTTTATCATTAAGGTGAGCATAAGATAGGCACTTATAAAGACTATTGTACAGATGTGTTTTGAATGCCAATACAGAAGTACTTTTCTTGAATATGGCACAGAGAGAAGACTGATTCTGTTAAAATGAGTAAAATGTGTCCACTACCTTTTACAAAACGTCCTACTTTTTCTATTGAGTAATTGTTGAAGTTTGGATAAAGAAGCGAAAGAAATGGTGGATATTCAGCAATTCATGGCAAAGTGAATACACAGCATGTTCCCTAGAGATGAACTGTGTGGGTTGTGATACTGACAGTTGGGAGAAGCTGAATTTCTTTTGTCAAGTTTACTATCTGCTGTCACCAGTTGTCTTCTTCCAATTTTAAGAATTGTAGCATGCCTGCTGAAGTCCAGCATCCTTTGAACAAGTTCAGAGAGTGCCTTATTTGTGCTGCCACGTCAGTTCCTGCATATTTTTAGATACAATATAATTGGATAAAGAGGTAAAGCTATCAGAAGGTAATAACAAAAGAACAAACTGTTTAATGCCATTTTTTTATCAGCCTTCACTAAAAAGGTTGACTTAGATGAGGCAATTGTGTCATATTAAATCTAATTTCTCTTTGTCCCAGGGTAACAGGCCTATAGAAGTAGAAGCAACATGTCATGAATCTGGGCTTCGCTAAGGTTTTGTCACTGGTTCTCATGTCATCCTCATACGAAGTCTAGGGAAATATGATCTAGATGTAATTGCCATTGGGTGGATGTGATACTGGTTAGAAAACTGCTCGCAGAATACTTATCAAGAACGCATGCCAAACCAGAGGGAACTATCAGGTGAAATTCTGAAAGGACCTGCCCTGACTCTGGCATTATTCACTATTTTCACTAGTGGTGTGGATGACAGAACCAAGAGTACACATCACACATTTGCAGTTAAAAGGCCTGGTTTGACATGCAAGAGTCCTGGTTTACAATTCAAAGCGATCTTGAGAAACTTGAGAACTGACCTGAAAAAATAACAGGATATATTTCAGCTGAGACACGTACAAGGTTTTACATCTAAGAAAAATCACCAGTACGCACACAGAACTGAGACACAACCGGTTATCAGTGGTTCTGTGGGTGAGGATTTGTAGTTGATCAAAATGTTGTACTCTTGGCAAAAGGGCAGACCTCATACAAAACTCATTCTAAAGTATGCATACAGAAGAAAATAGTGTAAACCTCACACTAGTGCTTGTTGTTGAGAGCATAGCTGGCATAATGCATTTAACAAAATGAATAGTCTGGACACAAAATTCAAGAAGTCATTAACCAGCTGAAGACCATCCAGAGGAAAGAAAAACAGAGCAAAAGACATACAGAAAGCACTATTTTAAAGGATAAATAAAGGGTATAGGAGTATTTAATCTGGAGTTTAGACAACAGAGGACAGGGAATAAAGATCTATAAGTAAAAAAAAAATTATATATACAGAAAGGAAAGCTTTGGGTCCACTGCAGATAAGACTAACATGCTTAATTGCAACATGTGAGGTATAAAGAAAAAACTTTCCAATAAACAATCAATTCCAGTAATGAGCTAAACAGAGACAGCAATGCACTTGCTCTCACATATGTACATGTCAGGAAGAAGAATATTTATTCTACCTTGGGACAAATGGCTGGATTAGCCTACTTCTTGGGGTTCTTTCCAGTCCTACTTTGTAATAATATATAATATTATACTGCTACAACCTTGAGTCCTCTTCATCTCTTCCCCTTACTGAAACTGGGGTAACTTAAGAATTAGCAAGGAAATTAAATACTTTTTATGTATCATGACTCCTGACAGGGAATCTGTTGCCATGTATTAAGTGTCAAAATTATTAGTAGAACCTACTCAAAATTACAGTAGTTATCTGCATTATGCTTGAATTCCGATCATCAGGATTTCAAGCTTCTGTGTGGCTTTGATAAAAATTAAATTTACAAAATATTTTAAACTTGGCTTTTCATTAACAAAATAGCACATACTTCCTGTTAATGTATGCCAGCATTTATATTAACATAGGAACTTAGACGTAAAGTTCTTGTTACTTGAGTAAGAATAGCTGATTCATTTGACGCAAATTGACTTCCCTTCTAAGTATTGTTTTATGCAAGTATCAATAGGTGTTCTTGGTGTTTGCTTTTATATCTATTCTCTCTATTCTTAGACAGTTTGGTAAGACAGTATGGCTGTCTTTTCAAGACTAAATATATTTTTAGACATATATTAATGATTGCTGTATTTAAGATGCAATACAAATAAAACAATACAGTAATTCAGCCTGGATTTTCTCATTCACAATATAATACACACCAAGTCAACTCTTCATCAGCCTTGAATTGTTGCACAAACATAGTACGCAACGAATCTGTATAAAAGAAGATCTTATTCTCAGATGGTTTTGTGTATGTATTCACAAAACAGTCTGCAGAACTCTGAGAAAAAATGTGGGTGGGTGGTTGCCTAAAAGCATTTCTGCTCTTGTCATCTATAAATGGATTGTGTATGAGCTAAAACATTTCGCCTCTTCTTCAATATGAACACCTAACCTGTAGCATAACTTTAAAATTAAGCTAAGCTGTTCTCTTCACTAATTTAGTAACTTTAAACACTTAAATTTTCTCCTATCATCAGAATATACATTGTCTTCGAAGTCTGAAAATTAACTGGGTAAATACTTACTTGACCTTATCTTCAATGAAAAATCATATGATAATAAGCCACTAACCACCTCAGTGGAATTACATTGATCATGATGGCATAAATTTCCTCAAGCAAAATTAGCATGTGATAAGCTTGCAGAGTAACTACACAAATTAGACACAACAACCAGAGGAAGATCTAACTTTCAGCTGAGAAAAACTGTGTTAGTCCTTGGATCCACAAGCAGTACCTGTTTGTACAGTAGCTAAAGATTTGGTCCTAAGGATCTTCTTCAGGAATATAAAACCACCCTACGAATAATCAGTGTTGCTATCCAGTTTAATTACTGAGAGATCTCACAGCACATTGCCCAAGTTAACCTGCATCCCACGGTGTGGGACAGTCCCATAAGCACTATTATATTAATCTTAAAGATATTGAATTATCTGAGGGAAGGATCAATGAAGTAACATTTCCAAGATGGCCTATATACTTGCAGAGTCAGGAACATAAACATGAGGTCAAATCTCATCCTCTCATCTCACCGCTAACCTATATTCTCTATATAGAAAGAGACAGATTCTGAAGAAGTTATAATTAGTAATATATTAATTTTTCCTACATAAGGAAAATGAAATTTGCTAGTTAGAATGTAGCCTTTGTTACAAGTGGCATATGAACACCGCATCTAGTTTTACATGCTGTGATATGTTTTTTATGTTGTGATAAAAAGAGAAAGAAAAAAGTTGCTTTCATAGGCATTAATTCCCTGTTGGAGCAGTGAGAGATGTGACATAGGAGAAAATATGACACTCTTGACAAAGCAGCAGGAACCAAGGGTGCTATTATGCAGAATTAGTATCAAGACAGGTATGTATATGTCATGGTTTAGCCCCAGCCAGCAACTAAGCCCCACACAGCCGCTCATTCACTCCCCCCTGGTGGGATGGAGGAGAGAATCAGAAGGGTAAAAGTGAGAAAACTCATGGGTTGAGATAAAGACAGTTTAATAGGGAAAGCAAAAGCCGTGCACGCAGGCAAAGCAAAACAAGGAATTCATTCACTACTTCCCATGGGCAGGCAGGTGTTCAGCCATCTGCAGGAAAGCAGGGCTCCATCACACGTGGCTGTTACTTGGGAAGACAAACACCATAACTCTGAACGTCCCCCCCCCCTTCCTTCCTCTTCCCCAGCTTTATACACTGAGCATGATGTCATATGGTATGGAATAGCACTTTGGTCAGTTGGGATCAACTATCCTGGCTGTGCCCCCTCCCAATTTCTTGTGCACCTAGCAGAGCGTGGGAAGCTGAAAAGTCCTTGACCAGTGTAAACACCACTTAGCAACAACCAAAACATCAGCGTGTTATCAATATTATTCTCATACTAAAATCCAAAACACATCACTGTACCAGCTACTAGGAAGAAAGTTAACTCTATCCCAGCCAAAACCAGCACAGTATAAATAGAATTGAATTACTGTAGTGGAAATGCCCAAGAGAAAGAACTCAAGGAGGAAAAAAAGTTACTCTGCAGTCTTGCCATACCACGTCTGGAACACAGTCATTCTTGGTGTTACCACTGCATGCAAAAGCCTCATAATAGCACAGGAAATCTGCTGCAGAGGACAAAACAAAAGACAATCCCTGTCTAAACCTTAAAATCTATCTTCCCTATACAGATTCTTCATATTGCTAAACAGGTTCTAGGTATAAATCCTCAAATATCAATATCAAATAGCAGTCCAAACAAAGAGGCCTTAAACCATTGTTCACGTTTGCTGCAGCAGCAAATGGATTTGTTCAAATATTTGTTTAAAAAAAAATGTACGTGAAGGTTTCTGTCAACATGTTGATTTAGGGTAAGAGAGTATGTATCTAATTTAGTCAAAGCTATAATTTTCTATTAATTTTTTGGGTAACATGCCATTTATGGCCCTGATATCATAATCTGAAAACTAGGAAAACTATTCCCAAGTGAAGATACAGAATCAGGCTTTTAGTAATGACTGCTATCTAGATCCCCCCAAAAGAAACATTTACAGTAATTGTGTTATTTTGGGGAGAAACGGAAGAAAAAATAGAAATGTACATCCTATACTGTTAAAATACTGGGTTTTTTCAGATGTATTAACCATAGTTTATCTATAAATAACTGTCCCTTCCACCTCTCCACCAAATTCACTGACAGTGTAGATTATATATTGTGTGTGTAGTACAAGGAAAAGCCTATCCCAGAGATATCTCTACACAGAAATAACCTATGCCTCTGATTCTTGATAGCCAGCTCACTACCTGCAACAGTCCTCAGCATTTACTTCTTGCTTGTGTAGACATCTGGAAGTATGTGTTATTTATGGTTTTCTTTTCAAAGAACATTCCTTTTAAAGAAGTATTCTGGTTTATCTGAGAAGTTGAAGAGCATGGGTGAAAATGTGATCTTTTAAAGCTCTAGTGGATCTTTTGTTACTACATTAAGATAGTAAACATCTACAAACTACTACTACTGTTTTCCCAGTGAGAGAAAACTTTCAAGTGCATTCATTATGGGATACTTATGAAAATATGCAAGCACACCATCTGTACCTGTTCTAAACAAATTCATAGCATCTTACATGGATAACATTTTGAAGGAAAACCTTGCCTTTCTTAACTACAATAGATATTTTAGCCTGTAATGTGGGGAATATGTGCTAACGTTTACAAAGACTAATTTTAATTGAAAAGGGCAGCTAGTATATTTTAATTGCCAATTATGTTTATTGAGTAATAAGATTGTATGAGGTGATCTTTCACATAGTTGTTACATTTCTCACAATGTTTTAAGAATCAACTGACAACTAACATGTAATTGATATGCACATATACAACACAACTGAACAGCATTCATTTGGGTTAGTAGTTTTTCATTAGTATTTAGGCTCTTAAAGAAAATATTTGTGTTTGGTAAATAAAAAAAAAGTGCTTGCTGAAAAACAGATGTGAATTAAAATGCCATTTTCTTGACATAATTCTTTTTATATTGAAAAGTTGTGCTTTTTCCCAACTAGTTCTATCATTTATAATTTCCATTATGGGAATAATAGTAGAATCAATCAAGTATGAGAGATCTGATATTGCTCTAGGTATTGAGCAAATGAGTAATGAAACAGACATTTCTGGCCCCATGGATCTTTGCACTTCAGAAAGTTGTGAGTAGAGTACAGTTTTGCTGAAACATTATTTAAAATGGAAACATAAAGAAGATTAATGTTTGTTAAATACATCAATTTTGTACAAAGAAACCTTTTGCTATCTCAAAAATGTTTTCAGGCTCTTAAAAATGTTTGAATGTAAACAATAAACAATAACCAGTAATGTAGTGAAGTCCTCAGGTTAAATGATGATACAACAGGAAAACCAGATTCAGAACTTCCAGAAATACAGAAATTGTCAAATACTGCATTAAGTTTTTCATACTTCCTCATGAATTCAGTAGTTAAGCAATAAACTGTAGAATAGGTTCACACATGAACACAGCAGGAAAAGTCTGTAACTCATGCACTGCAGTGCCTAAGATTCCAGGTATACCCCTTTCTCTTCTGTGCATGTGAACTTTCTCGTATGTAGAGGTTATTTTTGGTTAATACACATTGCAGGCTTCAGTAAGACCCAGATATAAAAATTCCTTATTAACCTAGCTTCTATTAGACCAAGCCACATTTACGATACTGTAATCTGTTAGAATTTCATTCAGTAAGTATAAGAATTTTTCTGTCTAATTTACATTGCTCACTAGAACCAGCTCCCCAGGGCAGTAGTCACGGCACCAAGCCTGTCAGAGTTCAAGGAGCATCTGGACAATGCTCTTAGTCATATGGCTTCATTTTAGGTAGTATTGTGAGGAGCAGGGAGTTGGACTTGATGATCCTTATGGGTCCTTTCCAACATGAGATATTCTATGATTCTATGATTCTACATCTTCACCAAGTATTTACAACTTAATTACATCTTTTTCTCTCTCAGGTCATACACATCATTTTATGCCCTCTGCACTTTTTCAGAAATCTATTAAGAGTTGAACAAGATTTTAATGATTCACTGCATGACTTTAAGTGGCTTCATAGGAACAGTAATACAGTAGCATTTTTCTCCTCATCAAATTGTTTTTTAAATAAACCGGTGTAATACATACCCTGTCAGTTTTCCCTTCAGTCTGAATACTTGTACGACTACGTGCATCATGGTCTTCTTCAAGGTCAGATATATCTTCTAGCTCCTCGGGTGTCTGGGAAAAAAAATTTAGAAGTGGGTTATTCTCTTTTATGGTTAGTAACTTTGGTATTAATGTCAAACATATATTATAATTTGGTCCAAGATAATGTTTGACAAACAAAGAACACTCCTGTTCTAGCAGTGCACTGGTTAGTAAATGCTAACTAAAATCAAATTGTGTCAGACAGCTTTGAACTAGTTCAGAATAGCCAGGCTTTAATTAAAGCACTGACTTTTAAAGCTAGTACTCAGGGAAGTTATTTTGTATTTAAATATGGTGTTATTGCTGCTAGAAAAGTTGTCTTACAAGAAACCTCTACATGACCAGAATGGATGCCTGCATTTTTAGAACCAAAAGATTTTTATATTTTTTTACAAGTTTTTCTACTTCTTTTCTTAACTGTCCAGAAATACTCATATGCCCACTCTCCCATCTCCATGTTAGACACAGTAGATCTAGTAGGCCCTCAAAAGGGTCTAATATTTTGTCAGTGGGAGTAAGAGGCTTTGGAATCCTGCTGATTTTTGTTGCTACACTGACATCAAGGAGTGTTCCAAGTCAGCTATGCGCTCTGGGAGGGAAAGAACACCTCTTCCCCAGTTTTGAATGTGTCACTTCTCAATTCTACCAAGAAGCACAAGTTCCTGCACTACAGGAATAAATAAGTGACCCTAATTTACTACTTGTATACATGGCATTATTTCATATGCCACTGTCTGTTCCTTCTAGTCACCTCAACTGCCATTTATGCAACACCAGTTTATTACATGAAAATACACATTTGCATTATGATAATTCGCTATCCTTTTCTGCTGTTGTAATGTTTTCCTAGGGCTGTCTGGTTTTTGCCTGTAGGTGGATAGGAAGAAGTAGTTCTTACAGATATCAACTAATGATATCAAGCCATCATCTCAACAAAGGAAAGTTAATCCCAACAGCATTAGGTAAATACATTTTCACTTTATTCAGCATATAAGCCTTTTACAACCATTAAACTATTATCCTTCAAACAGTTATTATGTATGTTGGGAAAAAATGTAAATTCTATTTTTAGCTTCCTCTCTTAATATGCTGTCCGAATTCTCCTCTTCTCTCTTCCTCTCCATTGATTTTCTTTTTTTTTCCATAAACTCCAAAACATGAGTTATTTGGGCCAGTGTATGACTTTTACTGTGTATACTGTATGTACTCTAATGTACCCACAGCTAAAAGAATCTGTTTTGGTAACATAGGTTTTGGGTACTAATTTCTTCAACAGTACATGAGCAACTCCATCAAAAAACATTGTTTAATTTACAACAAGAGCAATTTTCTATACGATCCAGGTCTTCACATTTATTTCCTCCTTCCCACTTAACAACATATTATAAAAAGAAAAATAGTCTTCATGCAGGAGTTCTGAATTTTATCATAAATAACTTAGTAAAAAAAGTATAATGAACATGGCTATATAAAGGACACTAAATAAAACATTAAAAGCAAGTTTACTCATGTTAACAAAACACTGCACAATGAAGCACCCAAAACTTTCAGGATTACGAACTATCAAAAAAATAATATTGGTTCTGCCGATGCAATAGGGCACTCAAAAAATTTTCCTTTATCAAGTAGATCAACATTTTAAAGAACCAAAAAATATATACAACCAGACTCAATACATAACTGGCAACAGATCTACTACTGAATGATCTACTACCAGCTTGACACCTAGAGTTTCAATTAGAGGGAAATCCTGACGTTCTTAGTATCTGAAAAGCCTGACATGCCAAGAGAAACATGACAAGAGGACTATCAGATAACCCTACAAAAAGACAGACAGAAAAAAACCTAGCCATTACTTTTACCCAATTTTCAATCATGTCAAATGTAGTTTTTTTAAATCCAGAATTGCTATATGTTCTCACCTTCTTATTTTTCTGTCAAGTTATATATAAACAAGATCTGCTGTTAGGGACACTGTAGGGTTCTGTTATTTTATTTCTGGCTCCATAGCATGGTAATGGCACTACATTAAACTGAATAAATTCACCTGCATACATTCGTATCATTTGGGAAAGCGCCTCTGTGGCCAGAGAGTGGTATATAAACCACTAGATTTCAATGTCAGCCTTGAAACAATGTTTAAATAGCACTCCATTACTTCAAGAGCACACAAGTAAATTTCACTCACTAAACAAAATAACAATAATTTCTATGACATAACATTCTAAGGAATAAAGAACTCAAAGATGGTGCACAAGCTGGCAGAAATGTAATGCTGGTGGTGAAAAATACACCTAGACTTCCTCAAGAAAACAGACAGGCAATCAATTTTTGGGGCAAAGATGAGCATAATGCTAGAGTGGTAAAGCAAGGAAAAGGAACATTTTATTTTCAGGCAAAGACTAACAGTGTGATGAAATCTCTTAGCTTTAGTCCTGGAATTAGATGTAGCAGGAATTCCACAGTAGCTAAAAGCTGTTACCATGCAAAAGTTGTTTGAAAACCTGCAGCGTGGAAGGAAAATCAGATTTTGTTGTGGGTGGATATCCACGAAATAAAAAAAAACCTATCACAAAATCACTTTAACGGAAACACTTACAGACACTCTTATTAGAGGACCAATAACAGAAAGGGTATTAGAACAGAGTAACTTTAGCTTCTCAGGATTACACTGACCAGGGCCCTCAGGCAGGTAATAGCTGTGATTCAGTGAGAGGTTTATAGAAAGAAGAAATCACTTTCTTTTTAAAGCTACATGATACTTGGTTACTACATACAGAAATATATTGCAATTCTTGGGTTTTTTTAAATATTAGTTATGATTTTTTTCCCCCAGTGATCATACAGTTGGATTCACAGTAGCAGGGCACCATTCCTTCCTGGGTGAACACATGCTTGGGAATGTTTGACAATCCCACATTTCCAACATAGTTTTTTTTTCTTCTATAAAACATGGGATACAAGATGTTGTGACAGGGCAGAAAAGTTAATAATTTTGAGACAGTCATATTTTTCGTAAATGAATTTTAGGCCATGTCAGTAAGAGCTTTATACCATCACCACCCCACAACAAATTGCGTATATTTACAAAAAGATTACTTTAGGAGGCATTGAGAGAATTTTATAGAATTGTATTGATACTATTTTTCTGTAAAGTTGAACTATATAAATATTACCAGCCTAAATGTAGAAACCTTAAAGAGCAAAGAGGACAGGAAAATGACACTAGTGTAAGACATCTCTAAATTATAGTCTCAGGTAAGCTTTCCATAGACGAAAACATCAATCTATTAATCTGATATGGAACTTTCAAAACCACAAGTTGTAGAAGAGAGACCTCTTTCCAGCTGCACTGGCACAGGGATTCATTCTCCAATTCTTTATTCATATGCAGAACATTGGGTGAGAGTCTAAGTAAGTGCCAGCAGGCTTGTCTCTGAGCCCCTCTTGGCCCAAATATTGTCAGAAATATTGTCAGAAAACTTTTTTTTTTTTTTAATAATGCATAAGCCCTTTTCAGGTTAGTAAAATTTATTTGTGGCTGGGATGAGAAGTTTCTTGTAGAAAGGCCATTTTCCTAGCCAGAAGAGTGCACTCCTATTGAGTTCTTCCTAAGTAATTTTCTCCAAAGCCCAGATCTGCCAGGTTTTGAACTATTGGTACTACAGAATTCACAAAAAAACCCTATCCAGTTCTTAAAGACTATGGACAAAGTTTCAAGCAGAAAGAAGCTCTTGATTTATCAAACCTTAAATCACGAACCATAAACCATAGTCATTTTCAGACACAAAGCATCAAAAATTAAAAAAAAACCCAAACCACCATAATAATGAGAACAATAGAACTAGTTAATCAATTGTTTTCTCTCCTTGGAAGCTGTTTTATGTAATTCAATGCAAGATTCGTGATTTTTCATATTGCTTTCATGATCCACTGTTAAATATCTGAGACACAGATGTATCTGCTTATATGAATATTCCATGTGTGAACACATGGATATTCCATATTGGGAAAACTGAAAATAATGCAGCTCTCTGCTGGTTTTGAATTCTACACTCACTTTGAATGCTACAGTAAGAAAATGTTACTGCATGTTTGAACTGGTATGGACTATCAGGGCTTGTAACACAAAATAGGGTGCTATCATCCATAACCAGAAATTTTGCACAGGAAGAACAGCAGAGCTTGAGGACTGCAATAAGAAGAATGGAAGGAATTTGAAAGTATTGTTTAAGGTTGTTTAGGGCTCTGACATAAACCGTACATAACCTCCGACATAAACTGGTGTCTCAGCAACTGCAAGTGACAGAAGAGGAAGAGGGTTGGGTATACGTAGTCAGTGACAGGATGGATAATGGCAAATGCACTATTAAGACATACAAAGTATGGAATTTCCAGTAAACATAAGGAAGAATGTTGAGGTAAAATACAGTCCTGTGCAAGACTCCGGCCAGCAACAACCTACAAGCTCATGCACGAAGCACAGTGGTAAAAAGAGTTTGGAAATAAATTTAAACAGAAAAATTTATAAAAAGGCTTCCAGCAGTCACAGAAGCAGAGCTCTTGAATAGTCTCCCCTAGGGGTGCTGGAGGAGGGGAGGAGAAATCAATTATAAGATGAAGCCTGAGCAGCCTCCAAACAAGGTTATGTAACAGCTGGCTGAAGGAGCAGAGGCGTGAGACGGGACGGGACGCCTGCCCCAGCCTCCTGGCCCATGATTCTAGAGAGATTTCAGCCATTTGTGAAAAGCCTTCGTTGACCCCAACAAAAATGCACTGAAGTATGTCCCTACACATTTAAGACTATAATTACATTGCTACTGCTGACACGTTACACAAGCAGTATGTATTCCTTTCCACATTTCAATGCTTGTAATAAATCTCCATTCTCCATGGTTTTGCTACTGAAGACTCAGCCTGAGGACTTGGAATCATATTTATAGCCAAGTCTAGTACTGATGAATTTTACACCTTCCTGGTATTCAACTTCAAGCTGCAATAGCAAGTCACTACTATTGCACGTGGGTGATTTCAGGCTATGAATTACCTTTTCATCTATGAAATGAAAACCACTCTCTGATGATAAACCTTTTAATTTGCTTTTCTACTAGGATTTTAAAGAGAATAATTAATAAAACCAAGGCCTGGCCTTAGTCTTTAGATCTCTGCCAGTCTTTCCAAACTGGGTGCAAATGTGTTCTTTGGCCTATTTGCTTTTTAATCCAAGCTTTGTAGAACACTGTGTTTGACTAGGTTTCACAGCATATTCTCCAACACAAAGGTTTTTATGCAAACTCTCCTCAAAAGTGATTATCCAAACAACTTCTATCTAAATAATTCATTTTTAAAGGTCACATACACCCATGAAACCATCAATCCTGCAAAAAAGGGTCTTAGCTGTTAAAAAATAATGCAGAGCCAAGTCTAAAATCTCAAGATATACAATGTAAATGGACAAAGAAGCATCATGATGTGAAAGAAGGAAGCTATCTCCTCTTATCTAACATTCAATTAAATGCTCACCTTTAAACTGTCATTATATGCTCTTATGCTTTATCTTATCTTGGTTGCAACACCCCCTATCAGTCATTCTTTTTCCCAAATGAATACTAAAATGCAGTGCAGACTAACACCTTAACAGGAGCTAAGTTGATGAGTGATGTCTTTATTATACCACTGCAAATACAGAGTTATTTGTGGTATGTAAATACCACAGCAACAACAGAAATGCTTGCATGCACTCTAGGAGGACCAGAATTTGTCTATTATGTTCTTCACTGGGAATGGAATGGGTTTAAAGAGATTATCTATGCTACTCTGGACATTTGACTAATGCCCGTATTTCAAAAATTTCATCATGTCAAGCAGCATGTAATTCAGTGTAACAAACTATGGTAAATGTGTCACAAATGGCCCTCAAATAATTGCCCTCTGCAATTATTTAGCTAGTGTCTGATATTTCTGTGTATTAGTCACAATACCACCGTTATCCCACACTTAATTCTGCCAGATGACAGGCTGCCAGAGAAAGAGTTTTGATGCACTAGAGGGAGAACAAGAAATTGCAAGCATTATTTATTTTTCCTGACTAATTTAGTAAGAACCTCTTACTAAAGCAATAATTGCTTTTAGCAATAATTGTTGCTAACTATTCACTAAAAGCACTTTTCAGGTTTTTGCTAAAAGTAATTATTTTGAGTGTTATGTTGAAAACAATAAAAACCCACATTATAAAGGGCAAATTAAAATCCTATGTTCTTAATCTGTTGGTATCGTGACATCTCAATGCTATGGCAAATACCATCCCCCCTATTTATCATTAAAAATGATAATACGTCTATTCTTGAAATCTGTTTTTGGCACTTGCCTTAAAATGACATCTTTTGCATACCACATTATTTGGGATATTATGAATATAAAGCTAACAAATGATTAATTAAACCAGAGATCAGAATTCCATCTTTGATAGCAGTATTGTCACCAACGGCTGGCAAGGAATTTGTCATCAGATAATAGTAAAACCATTACCCTGCCATAGCCTGTACACATTACAGATAGTTAATTTTCAAATGTAGGTGATAAACAGTTCTTAACAGAGAAAATTGTGAAAAAAAAATTTTATATACCTAAGCTGTAATTTCAAGTAAGATTAGTGGTGAGAACATAAACTTTGGTGAAGACCAAACAGTTTAATTAATGATGAGAATAAATGATGACTTTCAACACTCAAAGATGAAAGTATTTTCAACTAAAAAAGATTATGTTATATGGTAAAGAGTTGAGGTTTTAAAAATAATAAATGCCGTGAATTCATAGTATGGGGCAAAAGTCACCTTATTACTACTGGATGCTAGGAGGTTTTGTTTGTTCGTTTAACAATGAGCCAATTTATAACATTCTGCTCCAGGAGATTAAGACAAAAAAGTTAAGATTAATCGCCATTAGAAACAGCTAGACAGATCAATAGCCTGACTCCATGTGACAATTCCTGTGTTTTCAGTTCTCACTCAGCATACATTAGGATAACAGTCTTCTCAATAAAAAGGCTGGGAGATAGGAAGGATGTGAGCAGAGGAGTGTAACTGAAAAGTTTAAAGTGAAATTTTTGAGAATGGCCTTCTGAAAATCCTGTTAAAGTAAAAACTGCGAAGTTGTCACAGCTGAGTAAGTTGGCACAGAGAGATTTAGCACCTATTTTCTATCCTAAGTTACACCTCTTTTGTTGGAAACCTGTGTTTCAGCCCTGTTTTCATTCCTTCCTTTCTTGAAGTTTGGTGGTACCTCTTGAAGCACTGATAGTACTTCGTAGGTATGCCACTCTTGCATAATGTCTCGAACAATTCGAAGAGAGTTTTACTTCTGAAAATACTGACCTAGTTATGCTGTTGTAAAAGCACTGAACACATATTTAAATCTAAAAAGTTGGGGGAAACTTCAAAGTTGCCTGAAAATCACAACTAGTAATGGTATTGTAACCATAAGGGTCAAAAGATACAATGACGATAAGATTTATAGACGAGGTAGCAGTTTTTATAAAATGAAAGAGCGTGATCAGAGAAGAAGCTAAGATTTCAGGAGTCCAAATTCTTCATCAGGTACCTGCGGACTCACTTGGAAACCTGAAAGCTTGTTTACTTTCTTCCAGTTATTTCATTTCAAGGAAGCACTTTTTTGGTATGACATTTTTTAAAAGAATTTAAAATCCCAAATAACAACAGCAGAAAACATGATCAAACATAGCTATTACAATCATACACCTCTGCTGTAATCGAAGTCCCTATCTTCACTCCATGAAAACCATGACAACTGATACACAGCTCCCTGCAAAATATATCCTCTGCTTATGCTTATTAAGTAAGAAACTGCACCACGTCTTAGAAACTTCCATTTTAAACTCAGAAAATTCATAAATAACAAGAACAGAATAGTAGTTTTTAATACAAGTGGTTTGTTGTTCTGCTGATCTAAAATGTATTCCCTGTTTCCTCTGCTGGGTTGACATACACTTGCTTCATCTAGTGGGAAGCTAATTAAGACATTTCATTTATAATGGAAATATTTAAGTTGTTTGAAAACAGATAGTGAAAAGCCAGTTGAGCCGTTGTTCTCACTTTTGCCAGTAATCTTTATAAAGTAAATTATATATGGCCTACCAATTTTATAGTTGTGTTTGAAATAGAAGACTTTATTTCTAACCATTACTCCATTTGAAAATGAAAAAAGAATAGAACTTGTTTTCTCTATCACATCTATATGTACTAAAAGTCTAAAATGTCATTATTGTAGGACTGGCTAACTCCAAAGGCAACCAAACAGATGCTCTGCATTTTGACTCTTCAAAAATTCATAATGGTTCCCATTTTCAAAAAAGAACAAAAGAACAAACTGGGAAAGTACAGGTTGCTCAGGCTCTATTCAGTCCCTGGGAAAATCATGGACTGACTCCTCTTGGAACATGCTTCCAGGTACATGAAGGACACAGTGGCGATTACGAATAGTCAGCATGGATCTCCCAAGGGTAAATCATACCTCATCAACCTGACTACCTTCTCCCATATTTCTGGATGAGGGAAGAACAGTGGCTATCATTTAGAAAGGCTCTTCACACCATCTCCCAGTTTCTGTAACCAAGTTGGGACATTAGACTTTGGATGGCTGAACAACTAGATGGATAAAAACTGGTCGGATGATTCGGCTCTGGGAACAAGAAGAGTACCACAGAAGTCTATCCTAAGACCGGTTCTGTATGACATCTTTACCAAGGGTCTGGAGGAGGTGATGGAACGCACACTCAGCAAGTTTACGGATGACACCAGATCGGGGGACCGCTCAATATGCTTAAGGGCAGGGCTGCCATTCAGAGGGATTTATGCACACAGTAGGAATGGGCTGATGGGAATCTTATAAAATTCACCAAGGATAAATGCAAAGGCTGGCAGCTGGGAAGGGAGAACCCCTTGCTAAAAACAAAACAAGCTGGGGCTGCCTGGCTGGGGAGCATATCAGCTGAAAAGGACCTGGGGGTCTCGGCACACAGCAAGCTGGGCATGAGCTAGCAGTATGCCCTGGCAGCGAGGAACGCCAACAGCATCCTGGGCTGTATGAACCACAGCAGAACGAGCAAATTGAGGGAAGTGACCATCTGCCTTCATTTGACTCTTACTTGCATCCAGTTTTCACCCCTACCCAATACACAGAAGACACTTTATTAAATGCAGCAAGGTCAGCAGAGGACCATCAAGACAGTTGGTGGCTAAAACAGCTGTCTTACAAGGACGGGTGAGGGAACTGGGCTTGTTCTGCCTAGAGAGGAGGTGGCTTCAGGGCATCTAACAGCAGCCCGCCAAAACCTATGAGGAGATCATCAAGAAGATGGAGCTTAGACTCCACACAGCGGTGCATCATGGGAGGATGAAAGGTAATAGGCATAAGTTGGAACACGAGAGGTTCAGCCTAGCCATAAGGAAAACCTTTTTCCCCATGAAGATAGCCCAGCAGTGAAGCAGGCTGCCCAGAGAGGTTGCATAGTCTCCACCCTGAGAGGTTTCCAAGACACAGCTGGTTAACACCCTGTGCATAGGACTGAGGAGTCCCACGGAAGGCAGGAAAACCCCTAAAGCAGAGGGGATGATTACAATGAAGATCCACTTAGCTAGATCCAGTCACAGGTTCCAGGTACTTTCAACAAAAGCTTTTGTTTCCTTCCTCATCTTTCATGCTTGTTTGCTTTTTTTGTGGGTTTTTTTTAACGTTTAGTTTGTATTTTAATCTCACCTAACAGTGAACTTTCCACAATGCTTCTTCCTTGTGATAGGGAGTAGTGAGGTGTGGTAACATAAATCCACTTCTGTGAACAAGAGATTTGAAATTATGCTTTGAAAACATGTGACGCAGCCTGCCTTCCTGCAGAAACTCCCTTTCCTCCCTAGAAGACTCCATTTTTTGTGGAGAAGGAGAGTATATCCCAAAGCCTCATTCTCAAAGCCAAAACAAAAAAATTCTTTCAAGGCAGACTGTCCTATGAAATGCAGGTAAGAAAACTGAAACTGCTTTTGGAAAACATCAATATGTTAAAGGTAAAACAGGTGCAGTGAATACCTCAAAGTTTGACTGTCTTAAAAAGACATTTCAGTGCTCAGAAAAGACAAGAAACAAGAGACAAAACAGAGAGTTCAGAATTCGTAAGAAATGTAGGTTTATCAGATGAATAAAGCCTGAGCAACAGCAGCACCTGCATCAAAGATTTTTCTCTAACATGCCAAATCCATCTGTTTCCGTTAAATGAATTATGCTAAATAATCATACTAAAAAAAACCCCATTCCCTTGGATAGATGATATATCCCTTAGCAAAAGACTGCCAATGATAAGTACATTTCTCAGCCTGGAGTAGATGAAATGATTATCTACAACCTCAAGATTTGCTCAAGTCTCTTCAGTCTCAACCGACCCTCTCTACCATCTGACCTGCAAGTAAAATACATCATCTTAAAAGAAGGTACACAGAATAAGCCTGTCAATCAAAAAGTTGTGCGTAATTGTAAAAATACAGAATCTAATGCATAGCCCACTTCTGAATGCACAGGTACCACTACTATCATCCTTCCCACACATTCCCACCTATGACTTATTGTTGAAATGTAAACCTCATTTTTAGCAGATCTCCTCCCAGACACTAAGACAGTGAAAATAAAACCACCCTAGCTGTGAATCCTATATCCATTACTTTCACTCCTGCTTTTAATTATCAAGAGGCTTCTGATGCCCCAGAACATGCATCCACCCACATTTAGTCATTCAGCAACCAATAACTGTTCAACTGAGTGATCAGTGCCAGTTGATGTGGAACTAAATTACCCATTAAGCACATCATTGTGCAAACTACCCTTCATGTCACAAATCAGTAATTTGATTCTGCTTTAAGAGGCTGATAGCCTTTATTACTAAGTAGGTTCCCCAAGTGAAGTAGACTTAAACATGCACATGCACCCCATGCAACCACCCCTCAAAAAAACCTATTATTTCAGGTCTTGTTTCTGAACACATTATTTGTTATGTGATTTTGTTACAATTTTTATAGATGCTAAAGAGAATCATACAACAAGTTTTTTAGTTATATGTACACTGTCTGTTATTACTAATGCATTTAACAGTCCATGGAAAATTCTTGGGTTTGTATGCAAAATGATTTCTTTAATTTGGGAAGGTTTCATGACAAAGTTATGTGAAACAAGGCAGCAAGGAATATTCCCCTCTAACACATCAAATCAGAAATTTATTCAGATCAGTATTTTCCTTTTGCATATTTTTTCACAATATGCATCTTTGACAGCCTCTGCTGGCCGATGAAATGGAAGGGGAGATACTCAACGTAACTGTCATTTACAAACACAGATAAAAATGCCATAGATAAAAATGACACAAAGGCAGACACAAGATCCTTAATATCTATGAAAATTTAACAAAATCTTACTTAATGAAATTTAGTTTTCCTAATGTCTAAACAGAATCTTCCCCCATGTAGTCAGAGCTTATTCTCTTTTTATCAATTATGAACATGTAACACAGATTTTCTCCTTTCTTGTGCAACAACATTTTATATAATTGAAAATGGCTACCATATCTGCCCCTTCTCTGTCCCCTTCTGTCGCTCTATTCACTAGGTTAACTAAGACTAACCCATTCAGCATTTTTCTCATAGGTCACATTTTCTAATACTCTGATTATTCTAGCTGCAATAAATCAGAGTGCTTAAACAACTAGGGAATTTTGGTGGTGCTCACTGCTCATCTTGGGACCATAAAACCCCACTTCCCTTATTTTTAACTAAGATACATAAAAAGCAGAATAACTGCAGCCAATTGTAACTCAATAAAATCTTGCTTGGTTGCATGGGGTGAAAATGGTCTTTCAGAGATCACCAGTATTATCTGACTTGAACAGTAAGTGAACAGTAAGAACTAATGAATCTAAATATGAATTAACCATAACCAGCCTTAATTTAATCAGTAACTGGAGCTGATCAGCATGGCAATTTATCCCATGTCAATGGATTTAAATAAGAAAAAAAAAAGTTTTTCTTACTAGAACAGAATAGAATACAAAGACTTTTTTTCATGAAAAGAAAAAAACGCCTTTGATAAATACTTGTTAGAAAAGTCTTAATGAAATTCATTTGGTTTGTCATTGGTGCTGCCTACCCATAATTTTAGGTTTTTGTGGAAACTGCTCAGGCACATGAATAATTTCAGTAAAACCCTTTCACAGTCAGTTAGGTATTAGAACTAGGTCTGGTTTCAAATCTCATAAAGGAGTTTAATTTTCGCAATGAGAATAAACTTTCCTGATAAACTAATGCAGCTTTGGGCATTATAGAATGTAGTTGATGTGATGGCCACGGTACCTCAACAGAGGAAGGGTTTGTAAGGCACACAAATTCCAACTTGTACACATGTGCATAATTGCACCAACTTCACTGAGGTCTTTCATTCTAAATTACTGGTCTGCAAAAGCTGTAGTGAGAATAGGGTCCTGGTGAGGTTGTTCTCTTGTCTCCACAAACCAGAGCTGTGAGACAGCAAGGATGAAGCTATACTCCTTTCATGAATGAACTAAGCACTTCAAAGTCTAACTCTTCAACATGAATAGTAGTTTGTTCATTTATATTAATCTGCAACTCACAAAATGTAAGGCAGCAGAACAACAGAGGTCTGCCCTGTGAACTGGATGAACCCATATTTTAAATTAGACAATACACAATATGAAGCAGAGCTTATGCTTCTATGAAATGGCAAAAGCCATACAGAGCAGCCTCTTCATCAGTGCTCATCTTTATACAGAGAGAACAGTGCTCATCTTTATACGGAAGAATACACAATGTGCTTTAATGACACTTGCTGCTAAAAGAAAGGAAAACTTGAAAGGAAACAAGTTGAGTAACAGCAAAAATGGATTTACCAATAAACCATGGCAAAACAATCAATCTTACTTCTTTGATGGGATAATGCCCCTTTGTGGATAGAGAAGCAGAAGTTTTGTAAGCTTTCACATGATGTCCTTTTAAGAAAGCTAGAGAAATAGGTTCTAGATGAACCTATGATAGTGTTTGTACATAACTGGTTAAAAAAATATGCTCAAAAATAGTTACCAAATTTTGTCTGTTCAAAGACAGGATTTATCAAGTAGAATTCAACAGGAATCTGCACTAAGGCCAATATTTTAATAAAAACTTGGTACAATGGAATAGATTGGGCTTACTAAATCTGTAGGTGATACCGAATTCTTGAGAGAGACTGTGATTATAAAGCCAATGTTAAAAATGTAACATAATAGTCACAAATGGACTGAGAGAAAGAATGGAACAAAGGCACAATAGGAACTGATGCAAAGTACTGAATTTAGGCAGGAAAAATCAACTGTACAAATAGGAGATGGGAACTAAGTGGCCAAGCAGGAGCTCTACAGAAAACCATTAAGAATTACAGTGGATCACAGGCTAAACAGAAGCAGCAATGTCACATTCTTGAAAATGAAGGCAACTAGATTGTTGTAAGTATCTGTAGGAGCAGTCAGCAAGCCATATGAAATAAGCCTTCTACTCAACTCAGAGTTGACGCCTCCACTGGAAGTACTCTATCTAGTGTTGGGCACTGCACTTCCAAAAGGAGGTAAACCAGCTGAACAAAAGGATCGCAACAAGCATGAGCATGATATCAAAAGAAACACTCTTAAAGTATACAAGAAACAAGAAGGAGGAGATAGCCTGTTCTCCACATCCTTGATGGACCAGACAAGAAGTCCTTTAAGCTGCCATAAGGAGACATGTGGGGTGGATTTTAGAGGAACTTTCTAAAAGTAATGAAGGAGTGGAATAGACTGCTTGAAGACACCAGGGAGTTTCCAGCTGTGGATGTTTCTAACAGCAGGTCAGACAAATGAACATTGGGAATTATTTGAAGTTAATCCTGGTCTGCACAGGAAACAGTACTGATAGAGTACCACTATGCTTGAACTACTGAACTGTAACTGGACATGAAGGAAATAGAAGCAAATATTACACAAGATTTAAGTTTGTGAACACTGCTACCAAGCAATTTTTTCAAAAGCAAAGATACCTTGTTATGCACAGATTACACTATGGAATACCTGCTGCTAGAGTACAAGTAAGGTCTTTACAAGAATGATAAATTTAAATACAAATTGATATATACAGGAATGACACTTTAATTCTAATTAGTGTAAACCCTGAGAAATAGATGAAAAAACATCCAATAGTCATTGCGCATATTTCTTCATTAATTCAGCACACTACTGTTAATTTGTGTAGGAGTTATTACCGCTTAACGTAATGTAAAAAACAGACTTACACAACTGAATAGATTTTGCACATAATTGGTCATAGATCCTTGACTCATACAGAAAAATCACTTTTGAAAACAGTGATCACATAAATGATACTCTAATTCATTTATATAAATTTATTTGCCTCAATTTATATGTTGATCAGACACCCAGTAAACTATTCAGAACCATTTCAATCATCCAAACTCTAATTTTCTCTTACCCTAAATAAAAACCACAATCTACTTATTGATTTGGTTTAAACTTTTGTTTTCTTTTATGCAAATACTAACGTATTAGTATGCATACATATGCAGGCAGTGTGGATATTAAGGTGTACTTATTTAATGCAGTGCAAGAAGATTTACTGTTGTTAATTACTGAGATACCATGAACACCCCTCTCCCCCCCCGCTTGCTAAATATACACTAGGGATCATATAATGACACATTATTCAGATATAGTGCATTAAGTTTGCAGAGAACCTCAACAGTGCTATTTACTAACTCTTCAGTGCTTGTTTCTAAAACATTCAGGTTTTTAGTGTAGTATTTTAATATAGATACAGGCTACATAAGAAACAGAGAAGGGAATGAAATCAGGTGCAAACATCCAGATGAGTCTGAGGGACTTTAAAATTTACGATTTAAAAGAGAAGAGGCAGGAAGCTTACTTTTACAAATAAGAAATCCAATTCCAAATTGGGGGGGGGGGGGGGGGGAGGGAAGGGTAAAAGATGACTTCAAAAAGTTAAAAGGCAGGAAATAATTAGTTATGAACGCTCAATGAACTGTGCCATACCACAGGACCACTTGAAGACTGGAAACAGGCTGAGTGAGATGGGTAAATGAGGTCTGCTGTTCACAATGGTGGAATGGCCTTTATTTCCCCTTTTTAATATTTTATAGACAAACTCCTGTTTCTCTGTCATACAAAGCAATAAGAGTTAGACCTTCAAGCAGAGTAATTGCCACTGTTTACTTATTTTAACATAGCTGCTAAATTTCTATAAGCAAGAAGATGTGGCCCATAACATCTACATATATCAGTTCACAATGGCCACTGTTTAGTGGTGTGCTCCGCCAGAGGTTAAAAATACATTAAATTCCCTTGAGATTTCAATTTGCTTTCATGAATTTTTGGTAAAATACATTTTTTCCAACTAATTAGTTGGTAATTGTTCTATGTAATAGTACAGTAAAAAAAATACCACCCAATGGCTTGCTTGGTATATATTTTGCTCCGATTTTTTGGAGCATATGTAACAGAATAGAATAGACAGAATATTTTCAGTTGGAATGGACATACAACAATCATCTAGTCCAACTGCCTGACCACTTCAGGGCTGACCGAAAGTTAAAGCCTGTTATTAAGGGCATTGTCCAAATGCCTCTTAAACACTGACAGGTTTGGGGCACCACCTCTCTAGGAAGGCTCTTCCAGTGTTTGACCATGCTTTTCATAAAGAAATGCTTCCTGAGGTCAAGTCTAAACCTCCCCTGGTGCAGCTTTGAACCATTCCCACGTGTCCTGTTGCTGGATCCCAGGGAGAAGAGTTCAGCACCTCCCTCTCCACTTCCCCTCCTCAGGAAGCTGCAGAGAGCAATGAGGTTGCCCCTCAGACTCCTTTTCTCCAAACTAGACAAGCCCAAAATCTTTAGCTGCTCCTCAGGACATTCCTTCCAGCCCTCTCACCAGCTTTGTTGCCCTCCTCTGGATGCATTCAAGTACCTTAACACCCTTCTGGGGCCCAGAACTGCACACAGTACTCAAGATGAGGCTGCGCCAATGCTGAATACAGCAGGATGATCACCTCTTTCGACCGGCTGGTCATGCTGTGTTTGATGCACCCCAGGATGCAGTTTGCCCTCTTGGCTGCCAGGGCACGCTGCTGACTCATACCGAGCCTGCTGTCGACCAGCACCCCCAGATCCCTTTCTGCAGGGCTGCTCTCCAGCCACTCCTCTCCCAGTTTATGCTTGTGCCCGGCATTACTATATCCCAGGTGCAGAATCCGGCATTTCAACTTGTTACATTTCATCACATTAATCATAGCCCAATGCTCCAATCTATGTAGATCCCTCTGCAAGGCCTCTTGTCCCACAAGAGAGTCAACAGCACCTCCCAGTTTGGTATCATCAGCAAACTTGCTAATGGTGCATTCAACTCCTGCATCCAGATCGTTGATAAATGTATTGAACAGAACTGGCCCTAGAATTGAGCCCTGAGGAACACCGCTGGTGACCAGTCGCCAGCCAGATGTAGCCCCATTCACTGCAACCCTTTGATCCCTGCCGTTCAGCCTTTTCTTCACCCAGCGCACTGTGAACCCGCTCATCCCAGAGTTGGACAACTTGTCCAGAAGGATGCTGTGAGGGACAGTATCTTTACTAAAATCCAGAAAAACTACATCCACCGCCTCTCCTTCATCCACTAGGTGGGTGACCTTATCATAGACCAGGACTTTCCCTTTGTGAACCCATGTTGACTGTGCCTGATGATTGCATTGTTCTTTAAATGCCTTTCAATAGTATGCAGTATAATCTTCTCCATAATTTTTCCAGGAACTGAGGTTAGACTAACAGGTCTGTAGTTCCCTGGGTCTTCCCTCACGCCCTTTTTGTAGATAGGAATAACATTGGCTAGCTTTCAGTCAGCAGGGATCTCCTCAGACTCCCAACACCTTTGGTAGATGATCGAGAGGGGTCCTGCCATAACATCTGCTAGCTCATTCAGTACTCTGGAATGAATCCCATCAGGCCTCATGGACTTGTGAACATTCAGCTGATACAGCTGGTCCCTTACAATTTCAGCGTTCACAAATGGGAAGTCACTGTTTCCACACTTGTGGTTCTCCAACTCAGGGGACCAGGCAGCCCAAAGTCTATCAGTATTGTTAAAAGTTTAACATGCTTTTAAAGTAAGCTTGCTTTGACCCTTCATGACTTCATGATAAGCACAGGAGGTGTAGGCTCAGAAAAAGGTGAGACAATTTTCCCCCACAGAGAAAGGCGAATCCCGCCAGGCCCCAGCAGGTTTGGTGTCGCACAGATCCTATGATCAACACTGTCTGTCAGGGAAATAAATTGAGAAACCCCACAACCATGGGTGCTCCAGGTATCTTATTATGATGAAATGGTGATTTCTTTTCTATCCACCATTTTATTTGCAGTGAGTTTGTTGGTTTTGGCTGGGTTTGTGGTTTTGGTTTGGTGGCGGTTTTTTGTTGGTTGGTTTCTAGAAAAAGCAATCATGGTTCAGTTTTTGAAAGACAAGGCTGAATGTTCCTTTTACGTAAGAAAGTCCCAGGCTACAGAACTGCCTTTAATCTTTGAAGCCTTTAGCAAGGTCACATGGCCCAGGAGAGAATGGAAACTAATACTCACAAGGATGACAGTATTTTCACTAAAATGCCAACTGTTTTAAATTGCATTCCCAGCCAGTACTATGGTGGTTGTGGATCCTGCCCTGGTTTGTCCAGCACTTCTCTTATCTTGTATGGGAAGGCATGGCAGAGTGGTGAATTTAACTCTGGAGACGAGACTGAGGTGGACTAAAGTAATGGTGCCACTTGTTTTATTTTTGTCTAGCTCAAATGACTTCCCTAGTGTGTAGAAACTACTAAGTACATAGACTGAGGTAGACTTCAGGGCATGTGAACATGGGTCCCTGGGCCTTAAACTTTGTATTTAAACATCCATCTTCTAATCTACATCCATATGCCAAGGTAGCTTTTAGAGTGTATGTCCCTGCTTCTAACAAGACTTTTTGAATTGGATTACTGTATTATACAATTTCTATACATAGTTTAGTATCTTTACATTTCATACTTTATTACAGTATTTATATTTAGCCAAGATAAAAATCAGAATTCATGCACTAGTTACCCAAAGAGACATGCACTAGTTACCAAAGAGATTAGCACACTGTGTGAATTCCAGCTTTCATGCTTTACAAAAGACAATTCTAATACTACCTTAGTATCAGGCATGAGAAGTAGATCTGCATATAAAGGACATGAGACAAACTGTAAGGTAACAGGAGAAAAAAATGGAAAAGGAATGAAAAAAAAGGAGGGGAAGGCAAAGAAATGAAGAGGATACAACCAAACAATACTATGTGAGGTGGGACAATGCATAGCCTGTAATGCAGCCCATGATTCTTCAAAGAATACTATCTTATGTCTTCATGGTAAGCTATTCATGTCGGTTGTTGAATGGTCCCTGACATGAATTTCAATTGTTCTTTTACTTTCTCTTTGTGGAGGATGGTATTTTTTGGCAATTAATAATGCTCTCAACTTTTTTTTGTCTAGGCAGTAGATAAATCTCTGAGCTCATCAACATACCCAAGAATAAACAAAAAAGGAGCAGAGATGAATCACAGCCTAAAACCCAATTATGCCACGTAAAAGCTTCCTGCCAAACCTCTGAGCTATCTGGCAATCCTACAGACTGTGTAAGAGTGAATCATTCCATCTCTAAATATCCAGGCTGCGGGTAATACTTGCTATTGAGTTTTCTGGAATAGCAAATATCAAGAGAAAATGAATTTATTGATGAACTAAGCACAGCCTAAAATTTCATCTGGATTTAACTCTACCAGCCAAGAAATGTCATAATTTTATAGGAAGAAAACAGTTCTATGAATTATAAAGCTAGTATATTCTACAAATGCATGGTGCAATTTCATATACCAAAAAAATGCAAACACCCAAACAAAACCAACAATACAGCAGCAATACTATCAATAGGATGATCTTTTCATTCAGGAAAAAATAACTCCCTTCATGCAGATCCTTTCTGCAGTTAAAAGGCAACTAGGGTGAGTCATCTGCTTTCTGATCTCTGAGTTTCCTATAAACAGCAAGAGCAAATCAAGCAGTCAAGCCTGAGATGGTGGAAGCTGTAAGATGGAAGGCTTAAGGCTATATTAATGGAATGGAATGGAATGGAAAGCCGAAGTTTAGGCAGACACAATTTTAGGTTTCATCTCTGCTGGGGACTGGCGCCATTTCAGAAATAAGTGATTAGACCACAAACCCCAACACTGGCAAATGAAGCCACAATTTGCGCTGGTGCTGCTCTGCTTAAAATCTGGGTAAGTTCTACTTCTGGCTTCGCTTACCGAGGTGACAAACTTGTTTTATTTGTTGGCCACTGACCAGTCAGACTGAGCTTCGTACTCTACACAGATCCAGGGCACTGGTGAGATCTCACATCACTTCAAGCATGTAACTGTGTGTGACAAGGGGTTTACCTTTGCTTGTTGTGGTTAGCTCTTCCTCACTGAAACAGCAAACAATTATTCAGCTCTGTTCTACATTTGCTGAATATTAATTAAGCCTCATACTTGTTTTTTTACACATTTGGAATCCAGCTTTCACAAATCCACAAACATTTTCAGAGCATATTTGTCAGAACAACCCTGTGGGGTCAGCAAAACTAACAGACATAGCATGGCATGCCATGTTCAGGTGGGATGCCAGACTGGTTTCTTACTAAGGCAATGGGGACCGATTCCCATTCTCATAGCACATCAGCAAGAAATACAAAGAATGTAGAGTTGTCCGACATCTGCTTATCTGATTTCCTCAATAAGCAAATTACACACTGATTACAAAGAAGGTAAAAGGCAGGCAGTGGTATGATTAATACAATAAATATAGGTGGAAGAACAATGGATGTCAGTTATCCAGCTGGCTCTGACACCAATTACTGTGGTCAAGCAAGTGGCCCTCACTGCAAGACTACACAGTCAGCCAGTGAATTCCAGTGCCCCTGAAAGATTGATGATATTCCCCTACCTGTGCTGGCCATGATCCCAGTAGAGGAAACCTGATTACACTGTAGTAAGGGGATGAGCCGTTGCTGGAATGGGCACCATGCAGCTGGTCTGGGTGCAAGGGGGCTAACTGAGGCAGCCATCTGTTGACAAAGTCATTTTCAGGGACACGTAACTTACCTGTGTGCATCCCCAAGCTGCCACTGCCTCACTCTACATAGTTACTGGCAGCTCTTTATTCTCAGTACTTCACATGGATATGCTTTGCTGTATGATAACACAAAAGTTGTTACTATTTTTGTAGATGAACTTAACGCTGTAACAAATTTCAGGATATTTCAAAGGATAATCAAATTTGCACATATCATTTCTCAGGCACTATTTCATGCTGGACCACTTCTACGAAAAAGGCAGGCTTCTATTTTTGGAAAGAATTCTGTCCAACTTGCTGAATAATTGGGTTTTCTTATATTTTCTAGAATCATTTTATGCAGACTACTTCATGGAGACCAGGATAACAAGGCACTTGGAGTAACAAACTAACTTTATGTTAATGTTACTGCTCTAATTTCCTAATAACTAAAGTACTTGCTATAGTGAACAACAAGAGGGCCTCAAAAGCTAATAGCTAAGTTACATTGAAGCAATGGTGCTCTAAAACTGCAATTTCAACACAATCCATGCACTAGATGATGCACAGTACTCCCTTGCTGCAACACACTTCACTTTGGTATCAATATTCACTGACTTTGTTGATACCGAATATAATGAAGGTGCTCTTTGCTCTCTTTTTAAGAACAGGCTGTAAGTCCCAGAGGTTCTCAGGTAATTAGGTAGTATCTGGTTTGTCAACCTCTACAGAATCTTTTCAGGTAAGCAGTACTTAAAAATATCATCTTCCATTTATCTAGCTCAGTAGCTCAGTGAAGGATTTTTTTTAAATTCTCCAAATAATTTTCTTTCAAGGTTTCTGGTTTTTTCTGAGTCAGTTTCCCTGTTATTACTATGCCTCCTTACTTGGTATGCCCACCTGCCTTCATCAACTCTGCATTCCAACTTTGTGAGTACACTTCCAAGAAAATAATCTGCTGTGATACAAGTTTGCAAGCAACGTTTGGGGGAAAAAAAAAAAAAAAAAAACCAAGGCAGGAAGGTATCATTAGCAGCAAAACCTGAATTCAAATATACCTATAGAATACTAAGGAATTATAAAAAAAGTAAACCAAAATAACTATTCAGGGTTAGATAAATAAATAAATTCCTCCCAAACCTTTCTGCCTGTCACACTGCTGCATCAGCAAGGACATGCATGACAACAGGACCAGATCTTATACTGTTACACCAATGTCAAAGCACAGAATGACACAGACCACAGCACTCCTACTCCATTCTTGTGCCAGCAAAACTGAGATCACAATCTCGCACACAGATAATTACTACCACGTTTTTGAAGTCCATATTGAATACATTTGTAATGTACCTCATTGCTTTTCTGCATCATGCTAAAAAGACTCCATCCTACCAGTTAAATGATTCCACAGTGAAAATAATAGCAATTGAGAAATTTCAACTAGGCCATGGACTGTACAGATGATTATGATCAGTAAAAGGGATCTATGGCCAGATTTACACTGAGCAATGAAGATCTCTGAGCCAGAACTGGCACTAGCATTGGCAGGGCTGATTCCAGAATCAGAACCACATGAGCTATTAACACTATTGAGAGACTGCAGTCTCCATTTCCAAGCTTGCATTTCTCATACTCCAGTGAACCATGTGGCAGGATGCATATTTTAATAGAGTACCTGTGATTTGTAACACTTTTGCTGTGCCTCCCACTTTTAGTTCCAGAAATGCAGTCCTTCCCTTTTAACAGAATAACATTCATTCCATTTCTCTGGGAATATTATTTATATTAGACAGTAAGCACCAAATGGCAAGGAAGAAACACACATCGCTTTTCCTTGCTATAAGAAAAAAACCCTCAGCAAAGATTTTAATGTTCCAGGAAAAATACTGCCTTGTGCTTAAGTTTCCAATGAGCCACTAAACTAGAGCTACCACATTATTCTGGAAAGTTCTGTTATCCTGAAAGAGAGGGATAATTTTGTGAACAATTAAAAACATAAACATATATGACATAGTTGCAATATAATTTAATCCCTAAACTGGAAAGAACTGAAATTTAAAGTAGTATGTAAGTCAAAACTCTTCATGCCATCCATTTCTGTACAAAGCATATTGGCTTCTCTGTCTGAACCAGTAACCCCAGCACTAAGAGACTTTGATGGTAAGCCATGTAGCAATTTGCTGCTGAGAAGTTCTTAATTCACAGCTTTGCATGATGCCTAAGGCTGTATAGCTTGGGCAGAAGAGAATGCAGATTTGCCAGGATGGATAATTGCACATTTCTATTGTAAAGGATACAGTATGCAGCTGACTTTTTCACCACTGGTCCCTGTATCGGCATTTCTGAAATCATTCACTATTTTTGTGTATATATACCCTAAAAGCCTTTTTTTTTGCCTTTCTTTTTAAAAAAACAAAACAACACAACATCTTGCCGATTAGCTGACACTTTACAAACTGGAAACCTAAGGCAGATTTAAGAAAATTATGTTTTTAAATAGAAGAAGAATAAAAAAAAGAAGATGGGTCATACAGTCATATGGTGAATGTAAACAAGCAGGCGTAAACACAGCAAACAATGGTAGAAGTATTATAGTCTAGTAGTTGCATGCAATGTAGCAAGCAGCTTGCTTTTATAAATAAGATTTAGCACACAGTATTGCTTTGTTTGTCCCATCAATTCTCCATTACTGTCGTAACACTAATATATAAAAGAAAAAAACAGACAGTAAAATCAGACTTGGCTTGACAGGGCCTTGGATAACACTCTGCTTTCAACAGGAGGTTGGACCAGATGATCTCCCGAGGTCCCTTCCTTCCATGATCCTCTGTGTATGTTTCTCTTCTCTCTTTCCCCTCACTGACAAAGAGTGTGAGACAAGTAAAATGTGTGACAGTGAAAAGTAAGGTTTGGTTCAAAAGATACTGCAGTATTCTTGGTTTAGAAAGAAGGCTCAGTTAACCATAATATTTTGTACAAAAAGAGTAATACTGAATAGTATTAAAAGAATGTCAAATAATGAAAAAAGGTAATAAATGTTAACATAGAGTAACTACAGCCTTGAATGTGGTACTATCCAAGTGGTGAGTTCCTGGCACTCCTTTTAAGTACTTACTTCCATTTAGTCATATCTAGGATGGCACATGTGAGCTGCTGCTTTGGAGGGGAAGGAAAATCTTCACCGTCAGACCTGTACAGAAGATGTAGCCTGACAACATCAAGTGCTTTCTCATATGCTTACACATGCAGTTAGAGAGGAAGTCTACTCCTCCAACATATATATAAAACAATATGAAAATTCTACATATTCTTGCTTGGAAGGGGGCATCTGCTTTTGACCCTCCTATACTGCATGATGATTTCTCTGTATAGAAATAATATAGTACATGGATATAAAAGGACAATTTTGGAATTGCTCAAATGGCGATGAAGGAGGCACTTATTTTCCTACCCACTACTCATTTTATATGTAAAAACTACCCAGAATCTAAAATCAGAAATCTCCCTGTAAAAACTGAGCGAATGGCTGGAGCATGGGAGCAGGGGCAGCAGCCAGAAGGATGCACAATGAACTGAAAAGTTAAAACTTGTTAGTCTGAAAGTGCAGCAATATAGAAGCACAAAACCCAGGCAGTTTCTCTTATCTTTTGTTAAAAAAAAAAAAAAAGAAATCTATCATTCCCCAACTACCCTGCTGACTCTAATTCAATGGTTTAAGCAAAGGGGACCTGAAGATGTGGGAGGAGAAGGGCCATCCCTCCTTGGGTGAAATAATAATGTATCTGTGCTTTGGCTTCCACTTCCATGTCTGAGATTAAGAGGGTGAGCATCCACTTTTTCCTCTTCTGTCTCCCTCCTTCTACCTGAGATGGGAACACACCAGCTGCTTTTAAAATCAGTAAATTAATCTGGTTTTCTACTAACAAAGTTGTAAAATTTTTTGTGGAAACACCTCAACTCTTAAGAACAGATACTTGTTATGGCAATTGTAGCAACTCCAAACTCTAAAGATATTTCTTAGGGTAACAACCTGCCCACATGTTCAAGAACACAGGATGCAACTTTCAAGGAAAACGAGAGGGTGGGTTTTATTTACAGATACGCTGCTGAGCAGCTTTTTGCTCTCTAAAGCAACAAAACCAGCAACACTATTTCAGAGAGAACCAGAACGGTCACCTGATTTGTGGAAGATACTAAAGGCCTTAAACTAATGAAATTGGCAGAAAATCAGACCTTTGAGAGTTTGTTATATGGTACATAAACATGAAATACAAGCAAAATGATATGTGTAGTTGTTTGCCAGAAAACAGAAATTGGCTTTATTTGGGAACACAAATTGACCTAGTACTAAATGGAGATGAGCATTTAAAAAAATGTCAGCGTGTTAAATTGAAATGTATGCAGACTGTGTCCCAAAACTGTTGCAGTACAGAGCATTTTGATAAGACAGCTGCAAGGTAGAGTCATAATAATAATGACTGAGTTTATGATGCTAATACAGATGTAAATATAAGCAAGTAAGTATTTCTACAATATGCAATTACTTCCCAGGTATACTGTGGGTTAAAGAACATGGACATTTTTGGGAAATATGTATGTAGATGAATTAAGATATGAAATGTAACCTAGCTGGGATAGTGCTTTGAGTTAAGTTTTCGCCATAATGGTACCTCAAGGTTGGTGATCCTGACTCAAGATGTTAAAAAGCCAAGTAATATGGCAGGGACAAACATCTGCCAGAAGCTTTTACTTGCAAGTATATTTGATCATGGCACTAAACAGTTTCAATTCTCTGCATATTTGGTTTCTGCAGCACAAACATAACATTCCCCATTAACACTTTTTATGTGACTCAGGATAAAAACCTGAAAATGGAATAGGTGTCCAACTATCCTTAATAGATGACAGGTGCTTCTTCTAGGCTCTTTTTTAAATTACATCAAATATTACATCCTTTTTCAGCCACACTGCATCTAGCTGTATCAATCTTTGGATGATAGGACTGATAGAATCAGCAATGAAAGCATCATTTGAAGAAGGCAGGGCATGTAAACCTCCCTTTTGGGTAACAACCAGTATAGAGCATATTTTTTCCTAAATAACAAGAAAAGAAAATCCTCTCCTGGTTAAAAAAAGATGACAATATAACAAGTACTAACCATGTAATACCAGAAGCCTAGTGCATAAGGGAGCCAAGTGAAAACACACAAGAAAGCTCCTGCTTTCTGCCAGGGAAGTTGACAAGGAGCTGAGGGAAGGAAAGGTCAGCTCTGACCTTTTAGGTCAGAAATGGCAAGAAAGTGATGAGAGGTGCAGGTCCAACTGGCTTGCTAACTACTGCTGCAGAAGTTCTTCCTCTTGTGCAACTGGTATAGGATAGAAAAATGAAGAAAAAGGTATTTAACAAATTTCCCAATATATATTTGTAATGAGTTAGCATCACTCATCAATTTCAGACCAACAACAACGAAGTTTACCAAGACTATATGAATTGTTCTTTGCCCTTTCTCCTCATGAGGTCTCAGGGCTCTCTTGGAAAAACAAACAATTATAAGACTGCAGTAAATGTCTTTTTTCTCAAACGCTTCCCTGCTTTGCTTTGTTTTCTCTAGCTTTTAAATAGAGGTTCAATTCATGTGTGCTATTGCTCGCATCTGACAGGATCTAAATCATTCCTACTACAGAAGTAAAAACACGTAGAAAACCCTGCATGTGTAGGATAATTCTATCATTATTAAAAGCAAAGGCAGAATTTAAACTAGATGTTTATTAACTGGCTGAAAGAGAAACAGGACAATAGGAAAGTTTTCACCACTTGCTATTTTCCTTTCTGAGAACTCCATGTTCTGAAAATTCCTGTAACTCTGCTGGATACAAGAGATCAAAGTCTGCTGTGATGTCTCTTATTGAGAGAAATTAAGTGTATTGAAGAGCTCACAAGCGCTGTTATGGATGAACTCTTAAATTTCTTTATAACAGAATGAAAAAATACCCAGAATTTGCAACCAACAAAAGAAGAAAAAGGGAACCCATTCCAAGGGTATTCTGAGGTAGCCAAAACATTTTAAAAAGGATCATGCTGTAGACACCTGAAGGTGTAGCTAAACTGAGTTTGCTTTTGCAAAGGAAATTAAAACCCACAGTAAAAGACTATTAGCTAAAGAAATAGGAAGATAAGGAATGGAATGGGGATGCATTGAGGATCTAGCTGAAATAAAAGTATCCAGGTATGACAGAAAACCAAAATGAATGCTTTGCCTTAGTTTTCTGGGGGGACCAGGGGTGGAGATCATGTACAACGTGGTGCAGAGAATGGCTGCTCAACAGTAATAGAGGCACAATCTGCAAAAGAAACACTCAAAAAGCCTAACACCATAAACTCTGAGGGAACCTATAGTTTCCATGCCAGAATTCTGAAAGAAACAGCACACAGAATATACATTCAGCAGAAAGGATTTTTAAGAAATGCATCAAAATGATGCATTGTATCAGATAAGAACTACAATCTCAATATACATTTTCCACCTCTCATAAAATTAGGAAACACAGGTTCCTCATTCACTGCTTCCATGAACATAAGAGTAGTAAAACCATTTTAAATAGAGTAGATGAACATTTTGCCCTCTTCTCCCTCTCTGGAAAACTCATAGCAGTTCACTTGTCTATCCTCCAATAAAAACAAAGAATTCCATGAAAGTCTGACTTGGTGAATTCTTTTCCACTGTTCTTGGTGTATTTCTGTTAGGACGACTTTATTACTGCTTCAGCTATCAGTAGTTATTATTCATTTGAAGTCATTACCACTTTCCACTGTGTTTAATATCCTAATGGGGTATTATTAGCTGTTACTTCAATCCAGCTGTCTCATATTCTTCAACAACCTACACTTTCATATAGAAACGTTTTTTTTTAAAGAAGTTCTAGCATCAGTCTTAACATTATGCAACATTCAATACATATTGTTTCAAAAACTGTCAACCTGTTTCCTCTGACTTTTCCATATATTTCACTTGGCAGAATTCTTGTATTTAATTCTACTATCTAGCCTAATCTACTTCCATAACAACAATATTCTGATTAAAACACTATCCAGATAATGCCCAAATGTTCCTGTGCAAAATCAAGCTCCCAAAGCCTCTACAATTTAACAAAAATCAGATGCTTCAAGAGTCAAAAAAGGACTGAGGAATGTGGACACTAATAAGCACATGCAGCTATACGCGCTGGATCATATATCTGATGATTTCAAATCAACAGGTACCACTGGATTAATTAATCCTTGAGAGTAAAACAATAAAAAGCATCTTAAGGGAAGCACCCTGCAGTTCCAGATGCATTGCTATTACAGCTCATCAGTGCAGCACACCTTCCACTATTTAGGTACTCTCAAGTGTTATTCACATTGTACCTGCAGGACTGGAATGAATATTTTATGTATCTATGGTTAAGCTTGGATGTTGAAAAGCATATCTGATAATTTGCATTAACAATAGTATTTGGCAGCATTTTACAGTTAGGAACTCTATTTTTAAAAACATTCCTCTGTGTAATTACATGCCTGAAATGCTTCCTGAGGAACTGATCTGGAGAGTTTCTGCTTTTATTTTGATGTTGAAAAATTGCCCCCTGTGACTCAGTGTCCTTGCTCATTTACACTTCTCAGTTATATTTTGATCAACAATTTCTTTCCCTGATTCAGTCCTGCAATCCCCTGTAATCAGCAACGCATTGTTCTTTGGCACTGTATCAGTAAGCCCCGTAAGTTGGCCACAGAACACTTTTATTTCCTCACCTTGGCTTTTGTGGTAACAGCATACATCTGAATAACCACCAAATTTACTAAAGCTTCTTACAGGCAGACTGAAATGAAACTGGCATTGTTTGGAATGTATCTAATTAGGAATGCAAATACATCCTTACTCAAAAAATGAATGCCAGGGTTTCCTCAGCACTCTCTCTGTGCTGGCAGTCAGTATCTCTAAGGGATGGTGGAGCAGCTGACTATCATTTCACCAAACCTCCAAAAAACCCTCTCATGACAGTGTCTGAATAATGGTATTCATTAAGTAGAAAGCTGCACATGTCCTTTTTAATGATTTTTTTTTTTTTTTAATCTCCTGAGCATTTATCAGGACTCTGCAATTGCTGGGCTGTTGAATACCTTCAAATACAGTTGAATATACTTCAAGCCACATTGATTTCCAAGGCAAACACATACGTTGTTTAGGCTAATGGGAGGTTCAGTACAGGTGGAGGCAGGCTCTTATCCCACTGGTCATAACTTCTTCAATTCCAAGGAGGAGGAGGAGGAGGAGCATCTGCTCTTTGCTGCCCACAGTTTCAGGTACAGCCAACAAGGTAATTTCTGATACTTTGTTTTTTCTTGCCTTGTCAAATTGCACTTGCAAAGCAGAAGTGGAAGATGGTACTGATAGAAATCTTCATATTAATACCATCTATTTGGGTGTTGTGCAATGACTTTAAATTTTATACAGGCACTATGCACTTATATAGTACACATACACTGTGCACTTACTATGCGTTACACATATGTATAGTCTCTTCAGATGAAAGTGTTTTCCCCTCATGCTTCAGAAAGAAGTACAGGGAATATAATAGCCTTTTATTTTTTGAGTGACTGTCCACATACATACACACATCACAGACGAGTGTGAGAATATACACTCGGAGTTTCCTGCAGAGAAGTGTCCGTGTCTTCTTAGAAACTGACCGAAGCTTTGTTACACTCCTCAGTGCATTTCCCACAAAGGAAAAACTCCATAAAGGAATAGTCAGTCATGATCATCTGGACTTCAAGCCCAAGAAGACTGGACATATAGAAGACTCAGATCTTACTGAGGAACAGATAGAAACAACTTTGTATTCTTAAAAAAAGGAGTCCCTGGGTCACTAAGGGAAGGCGGGATGAGCAATGAAGGCATTAAAAGAAACTTAACTGATCTAGAAAAAAAAAATTAGATGTCCTAACCAAAACTCTTAGCCTATGTTCACTGAAACAGGAACCGATCAGAAGACCTAAGAGAGGATCGGGCTCAATCGGGTTTGTTTTGCCAGATAAATCCAACTCACATAGAATCCTCCTGCTATGGGCAATGATGTTGTATGTTTCAGGATCTTTCTTCGGTATATAACCAATTTCACAATTGACAACTGCAATAAGGATGAGACATTTTAAAGATTTTGCACATTTGAATTCCTACTGAAACTGTTTAAATTATACACTACAATATGTTAAGACTCGCTAATATTTTCCGTATTAGAATCATAGAATCATAGAGTAGTTTGGGCTGGAAGGGACCTTTAAAGGTCATCTAGTCCAACCCCCCTGCAATGACCAGGGACATCTTCAACTAGATCAGGTTGCTCAGAGCCCCATCCAGCCTGACCTTGAATGTATACAGGAATGGGGCACCTACCACCTCTCTGGGCAACCTGCTCCAGTGCCTCACCACCCTCATCATGAAAAATTTCTTCCTGATACCTAGTCTGAATCTACCCTCTTTCCATTTAAAACCATTACCCCTTGTCCTATCGCAACAGGCCCTGCTAAAAAGTCTGTCCCCATCTTTCTTATAAGCTCCCTTTAAGTATTGAAAGGCTGTAATAAGGTCTCCCCAGAGCCTTCTCTTCTCCAGGCTGAACAACCCCAACTCTCTCAGCCTGTCTTCACAGGAGAGGTGTTCCATCCCTCTGATCATTTTTGTGGCCCTCCTCTGGACCTGCTCCAACAGGTCCATGTCTTTCCTGTGCTGAGGGCTCCAGAGCTGAACACAGTACTCCAAGTGGGGTCTTACCAGAGCAGAGTAGAGGGGCAGAATCACCTCCCTTGACCTGCTGGCCACACTAGCCTGTAATATGTTTTTATATTTAAAAGAAAAGAGGAATCTGTTTCTTACTTTCTTCTCAACTGAAAAGACAATGCAGAAGACAAACTTCCTTTGAAAAACTTATCTACATTTTTATTAATGTTTAATTTTATTTAAAAAAAAAACTGCTGAACATACAGATATTGCAGCTCAGTTGTATCATTTGAAATGGGATTTGTGGACTGAAGATATTTGGGGGAAATTCTGCATCTGACAAAATTCTGTTTCAAACTTTAAAAATAAGCTGTTCTGAAGCATTTTCTTGAACTTCAGGAAAAACACTATGATAAGTGCATTGATCGTGATTGTGTAAGATTGACAGAAATCAGGCTGTTAAGTCTTCTGGTGTGAAGCTGACAAAACTTCAACAAGAGATTATCAGGATCACCTGAATATACTATCTGTTCCTACATTCCACTAAATAAGGTTAAGGTTGAAGAGCTACAAGCAGACTTGGGTTTGTAGCCACAAGTCAATAATTATTTAAGTGAATGAAAATCTTTATCAACCAACATAAATAAATACTTTTAAAGAACAAAACACATTTTTGTGCAACATTCTGATCTGGTAATCAATGCAGTTCTAGTATTCTTAAGTTATAATCATGTGTGTTTCATTGTAATCCAAATTTCCCAGATCAGTTCAATCTGGATATGAGCTTAGGGGCATTGTTCACATACACAGCTCTAAATTCTCCTGAAAATGCCCTAATGTCCTGAACTATCTTAGAAATGAATCTTAAATGAACAAATAAAAAACTTACCCGAATCATCATGACTGAGCATCTGATGTTATGAATTGTATCATACACCTTCTTAGAAACGTCCACAAACTGGTTATCATCAAAAGGATGCACTGTGTTCTTGCTTAAGCTCTCCAACGCAATATTTACTTGACTAATAAACTCTGGAATCACTATTTAAAAAAGAAAACACAAACAAAATTCAGTGGGCATAAAAAGGATAAATCATGTAATTTTTCTTTCTGGCAAATTGCCCCACATTGATTAAAACTTTATTTAAAAAAAAAAGCATTATAGTAATAACATGGTTAGTTTTAAGTGGGAACACATTTGTAATTTTTATCACAGTGATAAAAATTGGTGGGCTCATAAGCTGTGGATGGTTATACAGTAGAAAGTTTTAAAAGGGGAGTCAGGGAAGCAGTTGTAAAAACTTGCCAGTGATTTCTATAGTAATGTCACCCAAAGAATCAGGATGAATCACCTGGCTTAAACTTGGAACTGCTATTCAACAGACTCCTACTATTTCAGAATCTGCTTTCAGTCTGAATGGAGACAAAACTACCAAAAGATTGATGCTTATTCTCCAAATTAAAAAGTCCCACAATTGTAACCTGGACCTACCAAGGCAGTTTACTTTGTTTGATTGAATCAAACAAATTGTAAATTTTGAGTCAGTTTGATATTAACCTGTGCTTTACCCAGAATGTCCTGGGAATTTTCTTGTGGTGCTCCATGGCCTTATTTTGCATGGTGACCTGCTACCACTATGTCTCCCTTGATCCTTCACATCAGTTCGAAGCAAAGGAAACCCAACACAGAGAATATAGAGTGAAGAGAGAATGCAGACAGAAAATCCATCACACACAGAAGGACCTCAAACAAGTACAGATCAAACTCATTTGCAAGAAGTCATTTCCTATCACTTGGAGACTGAAGCCACAGAAAAACTGGAAAGTAAATGGATAGAACTCAACTTCTATAACATTCAATATGAATAACATATACCTTGTGGAAAAGAAGCTTTTTTCAGGCAATGTGTTGGTTTCAAATACAAGTATAACATGCATTCCATCCCTTCCTCCACAATTACACACTGTGTAATTCATTAATCCATACCACACGAAAGCAACACTACCAATACCTTAAATATGAATCATTTCAGGCAAATTTTGAAATATGTAATAAATTTTTACGCAGACAAAGCTTCAGCTGAATTCAACAGGACTTCTGAATTAGAAAACCTGGCAACATATACTTTAAATATTAGGAACCCCTAACTTTACAGGCAGAAATCCATATAACCCTTGGAGACATTTAAATTCACTCTTAAATTACAGTAACTTCACGTCTTCGAGCTCAGCTGTTTCTCTCTAGAGTGCTAGAGTGCAGAACAGTTACTTCATGAGTCAGTTCTCAGAAATAACAAACTTCAGTTCACTCAGTGGTAGTAGGAAGGTTCATTTTCTTCTGTAAAATAGGTCTCCGTAAGTGTGAGACAAGTAGATGCCATTTAAGTTGAAAAATAGGATATATAAAATCCTTTCTTCCCTCTTCAGATTATCACTTGAATTACCTTGCCTTCTGAAAAGGTCAGTGGGAAGAACAGATTTCTTAAATGGTATGGAAAAAAGACAAGGTACATTTTTCATTAGCAACCAAGTGGAATAATTAGGGAGAGCAAATGCCTATTTATTTAGTGCTTTTTGAATTTTTTTTTAAAAAGAAACACAAATATACAATTCCAGAACATGAAATATTTTTTTTCTGTTAAACAAAGATCTTGGCCCCTAGACTATCAAAATAATTGCAAGTGTGGAAATTTTGAACTAGTCACCTCATAGGTTTACATAAAATTAAACATTCGGCTCTTCACATTCATTGTAAAAATGCTACAAAGGAGAATATAAGAAGTTTCCAGGAATTCAAGATTTCCATTGGTATCATCAAAACCATGAGGTGTTTTCCAGAGCCTCCTACATCCTCACTTCTCAGTTCATTGTACTTCATATACTTTCACTTGCAGTATTGTAATGCACAGACTCCCTGCTTACCAGCAGCATTTTCAGTGCACGCTAACTGCCGGCAGCCCTCTTCTTCTACAGGACAGGCTATTTCTTCTCAGTTATCTATTCAGGCTCCATCCTGCACTCCATCCTTAGTCCATATGCTTATTAATGGCCTTTTTACAGCTCCGTCTGAGGCCAAACTTATTATCACCATGTATTTGTCTGAATGAATACATCACTTATGAAAAAGGATTTTATGCAAATATGTACTCTATAGCTCATATGCTACTGGTGGAGTGAGTGCTAAACAACAGGCTGCACTTGATTATATGAATATGATCTCAGTGGCTTCCCTTTGATAACATTTTTAATATGGCTGCTTTGCATCAATATCATTTTTACACAGAGACAAAACACAAAACTAAACTGTAATTCTAAAATATGTACATAACAATCTGCTAATGAAGTATAAAAATACACCTGGGCTATTATAAGGTTATCAAATAGTCCTTATGATTTGGTCATTTACCCTGTTTCTGATTGGATACTTCCCTCAAATCCAAGAGTCCTTTCTTGACTGCATGTGATGTATTTAATTTTTGAGTTTTCAATCAAACGACTACTTAAAAAGAAGTTTTGGTGTATATATGAGTTCTTATCCATGGATGACTGGCATCAAAAATACTTTATTTCACAGACCCTCAAATGGTTCAGGCATCGCTCTGAAACAGTGCCTTAAGTGGACTAGAATTACATTAATAATGTGCATCTCTGCTGTACTCTGCTTTACTTTTCTAGGCAGCCTAAATATAGACAAGAAGGGGATGCAGGTTACAATAGGTTGGACAAGACTGATTTTTTCAATCTTTCAAAAGCAAAGAAAAATTAAATAAGTTGTAAGTAAAATGAAAAATTTCAAGTGTTATACAACTGAGAAATACTATTAGATTTTTGTGATTTTAATATTAAAACATTTTTGAAGAAAACTTACAATTTTTATTTGAATTTTTGCCCTTTTTATTTCCTCAATGAAAATTATGAGCAAATTTCAACACGAACATCTGTAATCCTGCCTTTCCTGAGGGAGAAGGTGTGGAAAGGAGGAGGATGTTTTGGAAAATACCACTACTACTCATAATCATAATGTTGAAAGTCCCCAAACTAATTTACAGATTTCACACCACCAAAAATATGTTCTGCACTCTTCTTGAAATTAAGCTTATTTATTTTAAAATTCATCATATCTTCCCTAATTCTTCTCTTATTTTAAATAAACAATACTATTTGTCTTTCCTTGTAGGCCATGTCTTCTTAGACAGCTAATAATTTTTGCTTGATTTTGTCATCTTCAACCAACACCAACTAATGACTCCTGTTTGTAGTTTAATAGCTGTCATGGCCTAGCTCTTAATTCAGAGACTACCACATCTATATGTCACAATCACATTAGGTAACAAAGAAAAGTAAACTTCACTAATCGCTTTATTCCAATTAGCAACTCTGTGCCTGTTATTTTTATCAACAAAATCATCAGGACAACAGGTTTTCAACTTTGCAGGAGATCAGTGACAACAAGTAAAAACATGAGCCATTCTACCTGCACCTTTTAATGAAGTTGTGTTAAGTGATTAACATCATCAGCAATCAAGATAACTTGATATTGAAAAAGCAACAGTCTCCACAGCTAAAATGTCCACACGTATGCAACACTCGCCTAAAGAATGCCGTAACAAATATAACAGACGTGGACAGACATGACCTCCTAGAACTGATCAAAAAATCATAACTTCTTTTTTTTTTTTTCTCCAATTCAAAACGATTATGGTTTTAATTGGGGGAAAAAAAAAAAAAGGAAAAAACCCAACAAACCCCCTGATTCATTTATTTGACAAAGGGGAAAAAAAATCCAAAAAGCATCTTCATAAAAAATTAAACATGGATTACTTATTTTTTATCATTCTTATACTCAAGTACTGAAAATAAGACCGTTTGGTACTCTGCCATCTCTGCAGGACAATCCCCAGGTCCCATCCCTTGTGCTTATGTTGGAGTGATATAGGCAGGATATGGTTCTCCCTCTCAGTTCCTCTCAACTTAGAATGCCACAGTTTCTCAAAGGATATCAAGGGACAGCAAATATGGTGGATTACTGAATGCACATATACACAATTTATGTCAAGAAAAAGAATTTCTGGTAAATAACCAAACTTTCACCTTCAATGTTTATCTATATGTATAAACACTGTGAGCAACTTACTGTATGGTGTAAATAGACTGGAAAGAGGTTCAAGAGCTCCCACTAGAATGAAGACTGAAAAACTACTCTTTCAAAGGCAGCTTTGAAATGGAAATGAAAAACACCGTGCCCAGATGAATGAATGAAGCTGTCTGTGCCAGACCTACAGATCCCAGCTACAGGTATACAGGTAGACTCTGCAAGACCGCCACAGCCATTGCTTAAACTTAAGTTAAATGACCTTTCAACAAAGGAGAAGACTCTTTGTTGGGCAGTCAGCCATCCAGTGAGACATCTTCTATACTCAAATAAAAGAGCCACAGCACTGTTTGGTAGGAGATATGAAAACATGAGCAGCCTTCTTAAAATGTCTGTCTTATCAATATACAAAAATACAGAATACCCAGAGTGAATGAAAAGTTTCAACTAATGAAGCACTCAGAATAAAAATCACATGAAGGTTAGTATCTAAACTGAACCTCTAATAGCAAAGTGAGTAAAGACTGCAGGAGAACTTAACAAGAATAGCATAAGGAGGATTTGTTCTAAGAATGGGAATCTCCATCTTCCAAAGCTAGCTGAAGTAATGACCTATGAAAAAGACCATTTTCATATGAGCTATGAAAAAGACCATTTAAAAAAAAAATGTGGGCAACACTGAGTGAAAAAATGGGTTTCCTCCTGAAGATAATAAAATCAGGGTCAGTGTCCTGGTTTTGGCTGGGACAGAGTTAATTTTCTTCCTAATAGCTAATATAGTGCTGTGCTTTGGACTTAAGATGAGAATAATGTTGATAACACACTGGTGTTTTAGTTGTTGCTAAGTAATGTTTACACTAGTCAGGGACTTTTCAGCTTCCCATGCTCTGCCAGGTGCACAAGAAGCTGGGAGGGGGCACAACCAAGAAAGTTGATCCAAACTGGCCAAAGGAATATTCCATACCATATGACATCATGCTCAGTATAGAAACTGGGGGGGAGTTAGCTGGGGGGCAGTGATTGCTGCTCAGGGACTGGCTGGGATTGGTCAGTGGGTGGTGAGCAGTTGCATCACTTGGTTTATTTGGGTTTTTTCCTGGGTTTTGTTCCTCTCTCGCTCTCTTTTTGTTTTCCTTTTCATTACATTTTTTTTTTCCAATTATTAAACTGTTCTTATCTCAACCCACAAGTTTTCTTACTTTTGCTCTTCCGATTCTCTCCCCCATCCCACCAGTGCAGGGGAGGGTGAATGACCGGATGTGTGGCGCTCAGCTGCCGACTGAAGCTGAACCATGACAGCCAGTTAGTATTGATGAATTAGAATTCTAACAGGAGGAAAAAGCCCAATGAGAACTTCCAAAAGCCCACCAGAAGACAGATTCTAAAAAAGTAAGCAAAAGCCAAAAGCATGGTCATGTAAGGCCTAAAAAGATGTTGAATTAACCTAGTATGAAACTAGTATGATCACAGATCACAGAAATAAATCAGACTTGCAGGCAGGCAAGTTAAGAGAGATGAGTGCAACTGAACCCTATGCCAAGCCACATGTTTCAACCACTAAGCTTAATACCTTTCAGCGCACTATGTCTTTCTCTTAATTAGTCTCCAAGCAGGAAAGAACAGCCACACTAAAATCTTGAAAACCATCCACCATTTAGGCAGTAAGATGGCAAAAAACAGAGGCTCAGGTCTTGATAATGACCTCAGTTTGATGCAAGAAGATCTGAAATCACAGGAAGAGCCGCCGGTCTCCAAACCAAGAGACACAGCAAGTCCAGAGACCAAAACTGTCTGGGGAATGCTGTAGCTCAGGGCACCAAAAATGCACTGTCTTCTGTCATCCAGAAGACAACTCTTGACAAAGAAAAACTTGAATTAATACATTACCATTCCTAACCACAGGGCTAAGAGTGCACCTGACAACAGTCCTTGGAAGATACTTCTTTCAGAGAAAAAAAGCTGTCATTTGTTGATACTCAAGGTTAAGAAATTGATCTCAGGGCACCCACAAATCCTGCAAAATAGTCTTCAGAGCATCCTTGTGTATCTCCCCATTTCTGTACATCAGCCTGAAGGAACTTAAGTTGCCTACAAGACCAGGAGAGCTCCTCAGAGCTAACCCACTAATATGTGAATCCAAAGCTCTCAATCCAGAGAGAGAAAATGCTAGTCTGAAGCATAAGCAATCATTAGGAGCAGTATTTTTATGAAAAACTTCAGTGCTGCAGAGAAAACAAATCCCAGAATCCTACACTGTTAGTGCTTCTGGGGCAATTTTAAACCAAAGAAACTTCCACAGTTACTCTAGAATAACATTTAAAGGTAAATTTAGCTGCCAAAGCTCTAAGAGGGAGCTGTAATCATAAGCAACATGAAAGGCAATAAGGCTTTCACTGCTGGCAAGACCAAACCACCTGAACAAGATGACTCTAAGCCTTCTAAAATGAAGAGTAGATAGATGAAGGACTTATTTAATCATAAAATTAGATGGCCATTGAGTGGCTTGTAACATGAGAAGTCTGTGACATAGCAGAATTAAAGAGCACTAAAGGCTGTCTGCCTTAACAGCTTTCAGGGCAATCAAAAGATGGTGAAGCCATGACAACAGGTTAATATCTCATAGCTAGGGTTTTCCTAAGAACAGAAGTATAGCTATAGTATATGAAGCCCAACTCACCTTACAAGATCTTGTAAGTCCATTGTTGACATTGAAGTATATGGATAGATTTCTACCTTCTTGTTCTACAAAGGCAGTAGTCTAGACTTACAGAAGGATCCCAAATACATGTTTTATACCATTCCAGATGCACTTGCCCTATCTCTACAAGCAGGCTATGACTGTGTCAGGAGAAAAGAAGGCTGAGGGGAGACCTTATCACGCTCTACAACTGCCTGAAAGGAGGTTGTAACAAGGTGGGTGTCGGTCTCTTCTCCCAAGTAGCAAGTGATAGGACAAGAAGAAGCAGCCTCCAGTTGCACCAGGGAACGTTTAGATTGGATATTAGGAAAAATTTCTTCACTGAAAGTGTTATCAAGCACGGGAAAAGGCTGCCCAGGGAAGTGGTGGAGTCACCATCCCTGGAGGTATTCAAAAGATGTTTGGATGAGGTGCTTACGGACATGGTTTAGTGGTAGACTTGGCAGTGTTAGGTTTACAGTTGGACTTGATGATCTTAAGGGTCTTTTCCAACCTAAATGATTCTATGATTCTATATGTGATCCCTCACATTTTACCTTGAAAAAGAAGTAAAAAATTGAATAGACAACAGTGGAAGCAGTCCACAGAAATCTCCAAGTCTCCTACATCAAAAATGAGCTCAAAATTATTCTAGGCACCAAGAGCTCATGAGAACTCACAAAAGTCAGAACCAGTGATCTTGTATCTTACATTACCAAGGAAACTACCCCTTGCAGATGTAGTTAATCACAAGGTATGGATATGAAGAATGCTGCTTGAAGTGATTTTCTCTTCTCTTCTGAGTGTCAAGGACCTAGAAGATCCAACCAACTCTGGAAAGCCTTTTCAGGTGGCAAGTTAAAAAATTACCTCATTTTCAGTAAGCATTCACATTATGTCTATTAAAACTGACTGACATTTAAAGGAGAAAAATAATTCTGTTGACATTTTTAGTAGGCTTTAAATCCCCTGACCAGCATTACTTTCTGTGTTACTGCACAATTAAATTTGCACCACTGTGTAACGCATGTATTTTAGTACAAGACAGGTAACACAAAAAGGACGTGACACATACTAATACTAGATCACATTCAGAACACTGCACTCACACACTGCACACATACAAAATGAATCAGAACCCAAAGAATCACAGGAATTAGTGCCATTTGCTTTCTCCTATTAATAATCATGCATGGACATTTTTTTGTAAATGTCTTTGTCACATTCACCTCCAAAAATAGAGTGTTTATGTACTCTGTCCACTACTGTTTAAATATTAAAGAATATTTAAATGTACATCTTATGTGTTATGCTTATTGTACATATAAAACCACCTCTTTAGGGTGGAGGCCATTATTGACACATCAAGGTGCCACAGTTAAACAGTATGAAAGCACAGTGTGTGTAAGTCAAAGAGCACTTGTGAAACAAAAATAAAACCACAAAAATATGAAAAAGCTTTTGGTAAAAAAATGGTGTTGACAAAAAAAACAATAAAAATAATAACTAATATTAAAAACTGTTCAAAAATACAATCCCACATTCATATTTAAAACTATTGCACCATGTTCTTTATTTTGTTATTTTCTGTTTAAATTCTCTTCAACTGAACAATTTATATTTCTATCCAAAACGTTATCTGAACTAAAACAAGTTTTTCTGAAAAGAGCACTGAATTTTACTCAACTGCTAGACCACATTAGAATATTTTTTCATAGCCCATACAATAAATCCACTGATCATTGACGCTGATCCCATTTTTAAAATATACCTTCTATATTATAGTTTCTAAACACCACACCCTAATGATATGAAATACACTGGTTTTATATTAAATCAGTTATCTCAGAGCCAAAACCTAGTATCCTCCTAACATTTAGTCATGTTCTTGGCTCATCAACTCCTTTCACAGTATAGGCATTTTTATCCTTATGAGGAAAACTCAAGGCATTTTGAACAATGGATGAAAGACAGAACTTCAAAAAAATTGTTTTAACACTTTATAAAATACCTTGAAAAAATGCACTACTCTATCTTACAAAGCACCTACTGAACTTTGAGAACCTGATCTAAAATCTACCCGTAAAATCTTCCCATTGACCTCAGCAGGTCTGGGATCACACTGGAATGGATACTGGCCTTTGATTAGACCAGTATGTTGCAATATGTTAACGCACACTCTTTCCTAAATACAGGAACTATATTGTCCGTCAAATCTGAAATTCCCCTACTTTTCTAAGTAAAAACCTGACATTTCCATTCCAGAGAAATATAACATTGATGCTTTTAAGTTCTGTAGGTAAAAATTATCAGGAGTTGTTGATTAGGAAAAAGAAATCTATCCTTGTAACAGACAGCTAATAGGTGAAAATTTTTAACACTCTCCTGACTTCCCTGTTTAAAGAAAGAAGCTTATAAAATCCTTACAAAGAAAAGAGTTGCCATGTACACTTAAGTCCTGACACCAGGTAAATGCTACAGGCAAGCAGCAAGGGTATGGGCGTAATCCCTCAGGTTAACATTCCAAAAAAGCAACAACGGTAAAGCAAAAAAAAACCAAGACAAAAGTGGAAAAAAAAGTAGAAACAAAAGTAAAATAAAAATGAAGAAGAAAAAAAAGTAGTAAAGCAGCAAAGCAACAGATACTCTTCTGTCAGGAACAAATAAATCATTTTTTCTTGTCATGTGAGGTAATTCACTATTTCTTCTCTGTAATGCCTTTTCTTTTTCCTCCATGCTCGTCAGCATAGCTTGAGTTTAATTTTTATTGCGTTCGCATAATTTTGTTTAGCACTGAGAAAGCCACATAGTAAAAGGAATAAATGCTTGAACTCTACCCTCCTGAGGATGCTTTCTGATACTATATCCTGGCATTGTACACTATGTTAGATTGAACTAAGGGAATTAAAGATTTGCTTTAAGGATGTCCTTCATCTTTCAGCAAGAAGTTCAGATGAGTCCTCCTGTGGCAGCATAAGCAGAGTGTTGTGGCAAGCGGTGTGTATCTCAAGTATTTTATTATCCCCCATAATCTGATCACCTAGCATGAAAGTCAGTGTGATGGGTATAGACAGTTGGCTTTCAGAGGATTAAAATAGTTTGCCAGTTGCAGGAATTCAACTAAAAAGTGAAGCATAAGAAAAGTATGGTTGAAAAGATTAAAAACACAGTTACCACTTAAATGCAGGGTAATACTAGAGTAAATAAGAAATCTAGTTAATAACTGTGCAGTCTTTAATCAGTACTACTTTATTTCATTTCACTCTTTGAGACCTAAGAATTGTACTTCTTGTGCTTTAAAAATAAGCTTTTACAAATTTCTTCTGGTATCTAAGAATTTCAGGTAGGAAGAACATTGTATATTCCAGTAACCCAATTTTACTGCTAAGTATTATGTCTATGCTTAATGTCATTTCAATCCAAAATGGTATACAAAGAACTAATAAATACATCAAATAAAAACCACCTAAGCTAAGGCAACTGCACTGGCCAATGCATACCATCTGAAATACGAGGGCTGCTCTGGCAGAAGCTTGAGTTACACCACCCAAGGCATGCTATTTAGAACGGAATAAACTGTTTAATGACTGATGGAGACATCTTCATTAGATGTGTTCAAAAATATATATAAATAATAATGGAATTACTGCAAAGAAAGATGATTCTGCACTCACTGCAAAAGGTTGAACTGAATAATATAAACAGTTTTTTGAAACTCCAATCATTTATGACTCTGTTACAAATCCACATAATACAATGCTAATATGAAGATCAAGCTGTTTCTAAATTTGTTTTCACTATGGTACAGACACTTAACTTCAAGCCTGTATTTCTGTGATACAATGTTAAACTGGTGACATTTAATTATAACACTGTATCAGATGACTTGCCAAGACATACATACAAATACATACATACATATATGAAAGGAGTAGAAAAGCTTTGCGACTGTGTGCGTTTGATATATCCCTTCTATTTCTTCAAATATTACCATTCATATTTAATCACCTTTTTTTGGTAACAAGCTTATAGGTTATATGCAGGAAAATGCAGTTTTATGGTTGGACTCCATGATCTTTAAGGTCTTTTCCAACCTATACGATTCTGTGATTCTGTGAAAAGGGATTAACATTTTTGGAACTTCTAACACATGAAACACTTAGCTCATGTTCCTCTGCCACTCTCAATCCCAGGCCAATATATGACAGAAAAGATCTCTGAATCACCCATTGTGCCCACCCCCCCACCCCCCTTGACTATTTAGAGCATAAAGAGCTATAAATGATCTTTGTGCTAAAGTTTTTGCAGACTGAAAGTGTAATACAACATGAAGTAGCCAAGGCAGAGGCCTGTTGCATGTAAAAAGAAGTTGCGTACTAAAAGCAAGATACAATCAGTATTTGCTTCTCTTTAACCCAGACTACTAGAATAGTGAAACCAGAAACTGTGGATAAGCATTTTGCAACACTGTATGTGCTTGCAAGGTTGTAAGACTACTGGCATAACCAACAAGCATATATATAAATATATATGCTTGTTGGTTATGCATATATATAAATATATATAAAATAAATATTTAGAAAATTATATATTTCTATATAAATGCATAGAATAAATATTTATTTATGATATATGCATATTTTACATATATGTTTATATGTAAGCTATGCTGAATGTATGACAGCAGTTTTGTGGTATAACATCTTTACAGTTAATAAGAGAGAGATTTTTAAGAGTTAACTGTCCTAAATATGAGAAATAATTGGTAATGAGTGAGAACTAATTATTGGCAGTGTGTATTATTAATTAATGGCAATCCAGTAAATTGCTGCTTTTAAGTTTGAAAAGGCCCTAATTTATCCCTCTTTTAAAAATACCCATGACAGTGATTTAATATCCTACCTGGAAAACATATAATTATTCTCATTTGCACCAAGACAATTTACAGAATCACAGAATCACAGAATCATATAGGTTGGAAAAGACCTTTAAGATCATCGAGTCCAACCATAAACCTAACACTGCCAAAAACCACCACTACACCATGTCTCTAAGTACCTCATCCAAACGTCCTTTAAATACCTCCAGGGATGGCGACTCAACCACTTCCCTGGGCAGTCTGTTCCAATGCTTGACAACCCTTTCAGTGAAGAAAAATTTCCTAATATCCAGTCTAAACCTCCCCTGGCGCAACTTGAGGCCATTTCCTCTTGTCCTATCACTTGTTACCTGGGAGAAGAGACCGACCCCCACCTCTCTACAACCTCCTTTCAGGTAGTTGTAGAGAGCGATGAGGTCTCCCCTCAGCCTCCTTTTCTCCAGGCTAAACAGTCCCAGCTCCCTCAGCCGCTCCTCATAAGACTTCTGCTCCAGACCCTTCACCAGCTTCGTTGCCCTTCTCTGTACGCTCTCCAGTACCTCAATATCCCTCTTGTAGTGGGGGGCCCAAAACTGAACACAGTATTCGAGGTGCGGCCTCACCAGTGCCGAGTACAGGGGCACAATCACTTCCCTAGTCCTGCTGGCCACGCTATTTTTGATACAGGCCAGGATGCCATTGGCCTTCTTGGCCGCCTGGGCACACTGCTGGCTCATATTCAGGCGGCTGTCAACCAACACCCCCAGGTCCTTCTCTGCCAGGCAGCTTTCCAGCCACTCTTCCCCAAGCCTGTAGCATTGCATGGGGTTGCTGTGGCCCAAGTGCAGGACCTTGCACTTGGCCTTGTTAAACCTCATACAATTCACCCCAGCCCATCGATCCAGCCTGTCCAGGTCCCTCTGCAGAGCCTGCCTACCCTCCAGCAGATCAACACTCCCACACAACTTGGTGTCATCTGCAAACTTACTGAGAGTGCACTCGATCCCTTCGTCCAGATCATTGATAAAGATGTTAAACAGAACTGGCCCCAACACCGAGCCCTGGGGAACACCGCTTGTGACCGGCCGCCAACCGGAGTAAACTCCATTCACCACCACTCTCTGGGCCCGGCTGTCCAGCCAGTTCTTTACCCAGCGAAGAGTACACCCGTCCAAGCCATGAGCAGCCAGTTTCTCCAGGAGAATGCCGTGGGAAACCGTGTCAAAGGCTTTACTGAAGTCTAGATAGACAACATCCACAGACTTCCCCTCGTCCACTAGGCGGGTCACCTTATCATAGAAGGAGATCAGGTTGGTCAAGCAGGACCTGCCTTTCCTGAACCCATGCTGGCTGGGCCTGATCCCCTGGTTATTCTCTACATGCCGTGTGATAGCACTCAGGATGATCTGCTCCATCAGCTTCCCCGGCACCGAGGTCAGGCTGACAGGCCTGTAGTTCCCCGGGTCCTCCTTCCGGCCCTTCTTGAAGATGGGTGTCACATTCGCTAATCTCCAGTCAGCAGGGACTTCCCCAGTTAGCCAGGACTGCTGGTAAATGATGGAAAGGGGCTTGGTGAGCACATCTGCCAGCTCCTTCAACACTCTCGGGTGGATCTCATCAGGCCCCATAGACTTGTGAGTGTCTAAGTGGTGCAGCAGGTCACTCACCATTTCCCCCTGGATTATGGGGGCTCCAGTCTGGTCCCCATCCCTATCTTCCAACTCCAGGGGCTGGGTACCCAGAGAACAGTCGGCCCTGCTAATAAAGACTGAGGCAAAGAAGGCATTAAGTACCTCAGACTTTTCCTCATCCTTGGTCACTGTGTTTCCTCCCACATCTACTAATTTAGATATATACAAAGTCACGGTTATTCTGTAAAACAGCAGACTGGACAGGTACAGATATGAGTATGGGTAATTGCTTGTGACTTTGGAATCTGTGAGCCTCTGGACTTTCCCCTACTCAAGCTCTCTCTCCACAGACCTTGCACAGCCTGGCAAACACATGTAAAACTGCAGCTCGGAATTAAAGCAGTGCCTGCAATTAAATGTCATGGTTCAAGACTTCAGTGGTGACTTAAAGGGATCTTTTTCCCCTCACTGCCCGAATGTCCAGAAAAAACACAGAGAGAGGTGGTTTTGGTTTTGAGGGACTACATGGATTTCCCTGTATGAGGTATCAGAAGCAGGTCACAGCATCCGAAAGATAAGAAAGGTACTTTGAGATCATATAAATAATCTACCTTTTTTAATGCTCTCTACCTACTGCATTTTGCTGCCATGCTCAAGGACAGACTGACCATGAGATCTCAGATGAGAAAGATGTTTTCCCCTAGGTCATACTGGCAAAGAATTTCAGAATTTTTTTTTTTTTTTTTTCATTTCTTAGCAGACAGTGTGGACCATGTGGGCCTGTCTTATCTCATCAGTCCCCTGCTACTGCAGGGCCTTTATGTGCTGTGGAAATATCCACTCTTCCTGAATTCGGTTCACAGTTCAGAACAGCATGACCTTCTTTAGTCTAACTGAAGTCACTGGGCTTAATTTAGAGGCATCTGCACTAAACAGAATGTCTTGTGATACACATAAGCTAGGACTAGTAAATACCCTAAGTCTGTATCTAAAAAAAAAAAAAAAGCACAATTACTTTTCATAAGTGAATTTCATGGGGCACACAGAGGCTTCAGTTTACCTTCAGTCCAACTGCGGACTACCATCAAACCTCCACATATATGTCCTCACTTCAAAACTGGTGATCATACAACAGCATGATGATGAAGTTCAATGAACTGAAGCAGTTGAAGACTTCGGGTTTTGGCTGCCAAGCTAGTTTTGAGGTGGTTCAGTATTCTAGTCCAACTTGCCACCAGGCCAGATAGTTGACATGCTTGTACTGGTACAAGGAAGGCAGTATGAAAAGGCAGATGAGGCAGGCGGGCACCACTGCTGTCAATAAAAGCTGCATTTAGAGCTGTTTAAAATGACTGTGAATTGCAGCCTGCATTTCTATGACTAGAATGTGTTATGAAGCTTTTCTTCACTGGTTTTGTTATATCCAAGGCGAAAGCTCTGCCAGCAAGAGCAGGGAGCCGACTAACACATCAGGCAATTTCTAAAGGCTGCTGACCAAATACTCCCAAACTGGGATTGTTCAAATGTACTGAATAGGACAGAGGAAATGCCATACAAACCATTAAGAGGAAATGCAGGTCTTCCTACAGCAGAGTCCCTACATTATATGTAAGCGAGACTATCTGAACAGAGAACAGCTTTTCAGTAATTTAGGTGGGGAAGAGAAATCCTGAGAGTTGAATTAAAAAAAGATAAAAAAATAAAAAAAATCTCTGTGAAAGTTGGTTGTTTCTAGTGAATAAGCATTACGCTATATGTTGCTTAAGCTAGAGAATAGTGTTAATTAGCAAAAAACCTAAACCAGCAGACTTCTATGAGTATTATTACATGCTGTTTTCTGTTAATTTTATGTTTAGTATGATAATTCCAATGAAATTTGAAGTAATAACAATATGCTTAACAAAATATATAAAGGGATATTTGGGGGTAAGTAAGACTATTTTAGTCTTTAAAAAGACTGACCTTTGAAAAGGTCATTTAGAAAATATTTAAAGTCATTTAAGAGCACTCAAAAAGAATTACCTCTTTTGAACTAAAAGAGAAATCTTATTAAGGCTGATCTGGAGAGAAGTACTGAAAAGAAGACAGAATTCACTTCATGCACGAAATTCACCATTGTATTAGAGTCTACCTATTTGGGAAACAGACACCCTGGAACATGGAATATATTCTTACTCTGTATGCAATACAATCCCAGTTTTGGCTAAGGTTTTATACATTAACATTGCCATGACTAAAGTGTGGGTTTCCTCACATACTCACTTATGAATGCTGAGACTACCTGAAGACTGACAGTCTGCTTATTCCACGTTTACTGTTACAACCCAGAAATTACTGGTTAGCATTAACTTGGCCTATGTCCTGAGCTTGTAACTCTTTGTGCACCTTCTCCTTTCCTTGAAGGCAATCCAAGCATCTTCAGAAGATCCCCAAAGCATTCAGGCTTCATTCCAATAAGAAACAGTCTGTTGCTGGGTAAGGTGGATTTGTTTGTAAACATACCTGTTGTAACATACCAGACACATTCCATATAGGCATTGTGTCTGTAAACACAATGATTTTTTAAAAAAGAAAAAAATACTGCAAAATTATTTTTTTGCCTTTTGCCTGATAGATTACAATCTCTGAGTCTTAGAAGACTGGCTTAATGTATTTTCTTAAGTATGACCGTAACACTTTCTCTACCATTTTAAACTCAGTCTCTCTAACTTTCTATTCAATGGCATAAACACTGTGTGTACACACATACACACTCTCATATCTACTGGACCAAAAAAAAAAAAAAAAAGATTTAAGAGATACTAAAACTCTTTGTCTTATCGCTTGCAACTGGAAAAAAGAAAAATGAAACCTGTTCTAAATCAGTGGGAAGAGAATTAGCAGTCCACAAGAATGGAGGATAATCTGGAGGGATGTTAAGAACTCTAACTAACCTGTTTCTAGCACTTGATTCTGTTATCAAACAATATCAGTGCGATAGCAGGCTACTCTCACTGATTTTTTGCTAATTTTATGTCAGGATAGACAAAGCACTCTGATTTTTAATACCTAGTATCTGATTTCATTTCCAATTAAAAACTGTTATAGTGGGCAGGACGTGGCAAGTTACTGTTTTCATTTGGAGGATAAGGAAGATGGTTAATTTAATTTAAGCATGCAGAAGTACTGAGGAAAGCTAGCTAGAACAATAAAATCAATGGACAAACACTAAGTATTTGTCACTAAATATCTCTAAGTATCTCTGAGCTCTGCTTAGCAAAAAGTCACAGAAAACCAACTGTATTTTTAAGTGCAAAGTTATAGTCTCATCCTATAATCTTCCCCAAAACACAGTTTATGCTGCATTAACATACTGATTTATCTGGAAAAATCCAGACACATTTTATTAAAATTAATTGATAATTGTTTTTTACAAACACAGTTTTGAAAAATACAGAAAGGGTTAAGCAGGGAAAACCAATTAAGATGGGTCTTCCGGTAATGCAAATCTCAGACATTATGTCTATGAGACAGTGTTACATTCACTGAAGTGAATGGATATATGGCAATTCATTCTGGGAAAGGGACTTTGTAAAAGAAACAAAATTGCTGTAAGATCATTTCTGAATGTCAGATAGATGTATTACGCTTTTGTGTTTATACAGCAAAGTAGTGTTCATTGTAGATATGAGCATATGTTCACCTATGAAGTCTTTCTGTATGCTCTTCTTAAAACTGCACAGATCACTTTGTGCTAAAAGGCTCTGCCTTTTCCCTAAACTACAGTGCAAACAGCTAAATGCAACTACTACTCTTGAAAATTAGACCACTAACATTGACTCTAAAAATGAAATTAAAATGTACAAAGAGCCAAGAGAAGCACATACTGGCATTTTTACATTGTCTGGTTGCCCCCTACCCCCTGCCCCAAAGGGGAGGTGGGGGGAAAGCATGCACAGAGAAAGACTCACTGAGCACACACTGGTAACATTTGGACAGATCTAACACTACCAAATGCCTTAGCCTGTGAAAAGTGGGTGTCTCTAATCTGCTGCAGTGCTCTGAAAATGGTAATATAAGGGGAATGGCTGGTACATAAAACTAGAGAGAAGGAAGAAAAAAAGCCACAGGGCAAGGGGCAAAGGCTTGCCATGGACTAAAAGCTGAAAGTGATAGGAAAGAAATTTAAAGTGAAAGGCATCTCCCCCGAGCAGCGAGGAGTTAAGCATATGGTGCTTCAACAGCTCAGCAATGAAGACTATTATTCATAGACACTTTCACATTCATATACCTTTAAGAGTTATCTAGGCATAATAAGTAGTTGGTATACTTCATTCCCTTAATGCCTTCAGCACAGATCAATGGACAAAAATACATCCCTCTGCTAACAGATACAGTAAGAGTCATGGAGTTTAAAATTAATACTGTAGCTAACATGGACATTTTTAAAGGGACAAAGTTAGACTCCTTCCTGTCATATTGAGTAATTAAATGTCTTCAAGACTGCAATAGTCTCCAGACATACTTAAACACCTAGGGAAAACCAGGCAGCACAAGGTTTTATTCCAGTTAAGTTTAATTAAGTTCAGGTAACACATAGTAACAAATATGGCTGCCTCCCAAATGGGAAAATGGGAAAGGAAACAGACCCTTACATTGGACTCAACAAGAAGAATGGTGTAGGGCTAGCTGTTTTCTCTGTGTTGCCCTTGCTCTCGACACTCTCCCAATGTCTCCAGAAACATTCTAAATTTCTATAGCTGCATAAAGACAGAGCAGAAACCAGAATGGGATTTAGCATTTGCTACCTTACATAAATGTCATAATCACTGATAGTACATCTTCTGAAATAGTTACCTTTATTTTTACCTTTTACAGAAAACAGATAATAGGGCACAGCTTGAAAACGGTCCAGAAAAGGCTCTTAATGACTGCAAGAAACACAATGACTTGAACAGGACCAAGCGCATGCAAAGCAGAGGAGCATCTACTCTAAGGCAGCTGGTGTGAGAATTTCCTTTTTGTATTGAGCAGTGCTTATTGCATAGGAGTCCTAGTAATAGAAATGAGTCATCGTCTTCACAATCGGGAAGCTTTTGTCACTTACAATGGCAAAGAATGCTTGTTTCTGCATTTTGCCATAAATCTGTAGACACAGCATAAAAATAAATTGCATCATTTTGGAAAGACACAAGTCTGTGATGCTTGCATTAGACTTCTCTAGGCTTTGCTTACTGATCGCCATAGAACTTCTAATGAACTCAATAGCACAATGGTTTTGTTCTAGACCCCTTTATCTCAGGTTGGCATGTGTCAGTTGCTGCACTGAAGGAGCACGCTACTTTCATAAGCTGCAAGGTTGATGACTTCTGCATTCTGGTCCCAACTACTGCACAACACCCTACTCACCAGAACACCAAGTGAATGCTTGAATCAAAGCATATTTGTTTTGCTATACAGGAGTGGTTTTGAAAAGGTATTCTTAAGGATTTCTTGAATCAGCATTTCAATTATAAAATTATCTAAAAAATTTAAAGATAATTCAACTAACCAAGGTCAGAAACTCTGACTGAGACATTTCTTCCCCTTTACAAAAGTAATGTTTCCACTAAATAGACTTTGAGGGACAAAGAATGATCCAATTCAAAGACAAACTGAGAAATCAAGTTTCTCCAAAAAATTTTTTTGGATAAATTTGTTTAAATGGAGAAATTTGTTTCAGTTAAAATATTTAAATTCTATTCCAGACAAACAAGCAATATTGACTGACACAATGTTATCTCATTTTCTCCATCCTATTGTATTCTATTTGGGATGTAACTATAGACACTTTTCAGACCCTACTTTTATAGCAGGGCAAGGGACACCTCAATTTAGAAAAAACTCACCAAACACAGAAATAGGAATAAACAAAATAGGAAGAAATTATCTAGTCCTGCCTCACTACTCCAAGAGGGATCTTCTCTGTCTAAAATGAGTAAGATGTTAGTTAAGTTTGTAATACACATAGACTGGCATGCATGTTTTCAGTAAAAAACTAGAACTAAATATACAGTAGTTTGACTAGTGGTTCACGTCATTACCTGTCACATCTTATTTCAGTTTGACTTGCAATGTCAAACTGCCAATGCAATCCTTCAGTACTATGTGCTTCCTATAGATAAAAAGGCAAAAACCCCATTTATTTTAAGAACAATATCTAGGCCACAAATCCACAAAGGAACCCTTTGTACCCTAACATATGCTCAGTTTGTATGATCCTTCTTAATATTTCTCATTATATAGCAACTTTTCTTTGCAGTTTTTACAACAGTTCGGGATCTTTTTGGTTCTTATTCTACATCTAAAGGACAAAAATTAAACATGGGGTTTTTTTCCTTTGCATGCCCCACTACACGTCATGCAATTCATAGAAGACGAAATACAGGAATGTAAAAGCAAGACCCTTTACAAAAAAAAAGCTATTTTTATTTCTAATTTTATTTTTGACAATTCATTTTGAGACACTGCACAGAACGCCTCTTTTGCAATGGCAAAAATAGTAAAATGTCAGAGTTTCATAAATAATGTTTCAGAGTAGAGACTGTGTTTTACCAAACATGGCAAGAATGAATTAGTCTACACAGATGCATTAAGCAGTGGGTGTATACTGTCTTGAGTACCAAACATAATGGGCTCTTGAGCCAAATATATACCTATAACAGAAGACCAGACTACATCCAACACTCTCAGTTACTGAAAAAAGGACCAGACCAGGCAGAACATGTGAGCAATAACTACAGTCTTTCTGCCCATCTCTTGCTAGAAGGTTAAAATTTAGAAAGGCACAGGGGCAGGTGTGTGTGAACAGGAATGAGAACACTGCAGACACCTCTGCTCAACACTGCTAGAAACGAGAAAACAAGACTGTTACATTTGTTGCCTTTGGCAGTAAAATATATCCCTATAAAATCAGCTGCATCTGTGACATGTGAATGATTTATTTCCCAACTGCAGCTTAGATTATTTCATACCTATAAGATAAACTTAAAGAATCAAAACAAATCTGAATGTTACCATTGTTAGAGTTGGCCGCAAGGCATAGCTATTTAAACTGGTATTAAATGAAGCAATCATTCTATAGGAACAGAAAGAATTGGTTTCCAAGAGGTGAGAAAGGGTTTCCCATTTAAAAAAAGGGGAATGCTCACAAGCAAAGGTGGACTGAATCTGCAGGTATAGAGAAAGAATTGCAGCAACAACATTCTTCAAATTTCTCCCTCTATTTACTACTCTAACTAGAGAAAACAAATGGTGCACCAGAAATGAAAACTAATGGCTATGACTATAGTGTTCTGAAAGAAAGCCTTCAAAGAAGTCACAAGATATGCTCTGTCTCCTCTTTGCATCTTGCTTGCTTGCAGACAACCTGCAGGGTATTAAATTACTATACCTAAGTTTTGGGGCTAGAACATGCTCCAGTAGCACTTGAGAACATGCTTCTAAGGATGTGGGGTCCAAGAGCAGTGAGTTGTATCTTGAGAAATGGCTGTTTCACTATATAATTAAAAAGCATTTTACGGTGCACATGCAAACACTCTGTTCGTACAGCTGAGGAACCTTGGTCTCATTAAAAGCTCCAAATTACACACAAAGATCAATTTGCAAAGCTCGTATTTTGTTTTTAAAAAAGATTCCAGACCTGAAACATCTTGAGGAAATAGTTCCATTCAGATACCTCCAGAGATCTGTGCACACTTTACAGATCTGCTGCTTATGAAGTACTTATTCCTGCTGCGCTAATAATGACCTAGAGTTCATTATTTAAGTGCTGTTCCTAATACTAAGACAAAAGAACATTAGTCCAGAATATTTTAAGCATGATACTGAAAGGTTAGATACAATTCAGTTCTCTTGCCTAATTAATTGGTTACCTTAATACAAATCTCATCCAAAACAGATCACACATTAGAAAACAACCAACAAGAAAAAAAGAAACCTACCCAAAACCTCGAGGACAAGAATTACAGAGCTACAGGGAGAACTTCCATAATGTCTTAATTATTCCATAATGTCTAATGTCTTCCATAATTCAATAATTAAATTCCAAGTGACATAAAACTTCAAAGTCCTATCAACAAAACTTAGGATACAAAAAAACCCAAGAATAAAACTTCCAGAATAAAACAACCCTGAGCCCAGCAGTTACTAACACACAAACCTCTGTATTATCCCCAGTGAGTCCTTCAGTGATGGGTGAAGGCAGAATACTGGTGTTGAAGTGATTATTACATGATTGGTACAGGGAGGTTTTCATGTACTATGGTGATGTTATGTTAGGAGGCACCAGTGTAGTTTCAGAAGCTCAGAACATGTAACTGGGCCAAATTTTCCCGATATTATAACCATGCTGATGATAAGTTGGTCTTCAAAACATTACCAGTACACAAGAATCTAAACATTTCCTTTTGAAATGCAGCCATTTACTTTGGTAGATTACTAGAAATATTGCCTTTTTAGAAGTCTGGTTCCCAGTGGGTGTAGTATCAACTTAAAAAACCTGAAAGTAATTGAATTAGCCAGAAGGGATACTCCTGCACAAGATTCCCAGCTTTCTTCGCCCAAAGAAAAAGAAAATTGCATATCCCACTGGGAAACATCAGAAATGAGCACTGGGTTTTTTTAGGCAGAATCAGGTACTTTATTTTTGACATATATGTTAGCAAATGACAAAAACATGAAAGACAACATTGCCTTTGGCAAAATGTATTTGGGAAAAGGGTCACACTACTTTCTAGTACTATGCCTATTACAATAGTAACTTGGACTTAAATAATTTAATCAAGAAGAATTATATTTCATGGAATATTGCTGACATTTAAAAAGCAAGTACAAGAAAAATACAGCTTGGTACCCAAAATCCTTAAGTTCTTAATTACAGTCAAATACCAATAAACCTCAGAAAAGATATTTTTCCGAATGGTGCCAGAAAAATACTGACTCTAAATTTAGTATTAATACCTAGCCTCAAAATTATTCAGAAAACACTGCATCGTGACAAAGGCAAACTTTGTGCGTCTACTTCCTGCCTTTGCTGTAACACTTTAGCGTACTGTGCACTGGTACCCTACCTGTTCTTTACTGTTCAATACGATAATGAACAATGGTAAAACTCAGTAGATAAGAACTGGAACATATGGGGTTTGAGACATAATCAGCAGTTAGTGGCAATGCAAATATTTTACAACTGTTTTTGTATATTGTGCTGGTTTTGGCTGGGATAAAGTTATTTTTCTTCATAGTAGCTAGTATGGGGCTATGTTTTGGATTTGTGCTGGAAACAGTGTTGATAACACAGGGATGTTTTCGTTATTGCTCAGCAGTGCTTACACAGAGTCAAGGCCTTTTCTGCCTCTCACCCCACCCCACCAGCGAGTAGGCTGGGGGTGCACAAGAAGCTGGGAGGGGACACAGCTGGGACAGCTGACCCCAACTGACCAAAGGGATATCCCACACCATATGACGTCATGCTCAGCATATAAAGCTGGGGGAAAAATAAGGAAAGGGGGGACATGCGGAGTGATGGCATTTGTCTTCCCAAGTAACCTTTAGGTGTGATGGAACCCTGCTTTCCTGGAGACAGCTGAACACCTGCCTGCCCATGGGAAGTAGTGAATGAATTCCTTGTTTTGCTTTGCTTGCATGCACAGCTTTTGCTTTACCTATTAAACTGTCTTTACCTCAACCCACGAGTTTTCTTGCTTTTACTCTTCTGATTCTCTCCCCCATCCCGCTGTGGGGGAGTGAGTGAGCAGCTGGGTGGTGCTTATTTCCCAGCTAGGGTTAAACCACGGGTTAAACCATATAACTAATTAAAAACTAAAACTGAATGGGAAAGTGATTCTGAAAATTGTTTCAAGTGGAATTTGACGATAACTGGAAGCTCAAAAGATCAAGCACAGACACAACAGAGTGAGCAGATGATCAGATACACAACAGCCCCCAAATCAGACAGGATGGACATGAAGAATGAAACTATCCACACAACAAAATTGCTTGTATCTTTCTTACTTTTATACTAAAAGATGAAGAGACAGAGAATACGATGCTCTCATGTACCAGTTCTCTGTTGAAAACAGCAGGATGGACTACCATACAGAAAAGGAAAAAAAAGAATGGTAGAATATTGAAATAATTCCAGTCATCCTATTAAACTTGCTCCTTCCCTTCTTACCCCAGATGTAAAAAAGCATTCAAAGCAACAAACTGAATGGGCTGTTCACACTCATTATACTGACAATAATTGCATCTTGCGGTACATATTTTGCCCCATAACAGAAACCTTGCCTTAACCAACCAGCTACTAATAACATTAAAAAGAACATTCTTCAGTATTTACCTGAAACTTCTTAATCAACTAGTGACTAATTAAATTAGCAGCATTTACGGATATTAGTGCTAATGCTAGTATTATCAGAAGGAAGAATTTCTTTAGGTCAAGAAAGTTCTGTACAAGAATCTAGAGAAACAGTGAGAATGATTAATTATAATGGGTACTGACTGTTCTGCACATACAGTCAGGGTGAACTCCAACTGCAACAGACTGCTGACAGACAAGAAAGCGATTGTCAATTAGATTTCCTGCTACTTTCAATTCTATGTAGAGAGTATGGAAAGGCTGAAAAAGTTCCAGAAGATTTTTTTGTTCTTTAGTTGCAGTTTAGAGTTTACAAAGGCTGACTACAAGAATACTTCCTCCTAACCTGCAAAGCAGAAAAGAATCACTTTTCTCCAAGACTCAGAATAGCAGGCTTTAATAAAGATTCAAGAACGTCAGTTATCAACTCTAAGTATGTCAACTCATGAACAATGGTTAGAAACTGAACAAAACTATATGAATAAAACTAACATTGCTTCTAACACTATTAAGAGGTGATTTCTGAAGGTGTTCTTATGTACAGGTACTTATTTGCCTTATTTGTCTCACAGAATAATATATAAGCAAGACAAGCAAAGAAATTGAGTAAATAGAAGATGACTATGTTATTTAGAAGAAATCTGGAGCACTGCTGAAAATCTTCCTATTAGCTCTCGGGGGGGGTGGGGTGTGAAATCAACATAGTTTTAAAAGAGCATACTACAGAGCAAACAAACACTTTGAAAAATAGAGTACCAATAGTCTTTAAATGTTTATCTGCCTATCTGGAAATGTATCAGATCAAATCATGTAGATTGATTGCATCCATTTGCTATGCTTCACCTCCATTTAATATGTGATACTTCATATAAGAAACCTGCATTAGCATTCTGGAGAAATTCATAGATTCAGAATGAGGTATCTGCAACCCTTTTACACTAAAAATCCATCTCAAATACTGACACTACATATTTTTAACAGCAAGCAAGCCACTAAGGAAGAGAAGGAACTCTTCTCTGGGAATTTGAGATTGCTACTGCAGAGTATGAATGCACACGTTAAAACATTTAATTGCCCAGAAAAGATGACTCTTATATGAATGCAGCTGGTGTCTAACATGAGGGAAAAAAATCATAAACACATTGTTTGAAAAGAACTTCCGTATATCATTTGGATCAGTCTCCTCCTTAAAAACAAGAACCAACACTATGTCAGGTCAGTCATAGTTTTGTCTAGCTAAGTCTTGAAAACCTCCAAGGACAGAAATTTCATAGCATCTCTGTTATAGTGTTGCACTAAACTTTTAATAAATCCCCCCCCCGCCCCTATGTCCTACCTGAACTTCTCATGCTGCAACTTGTGGCTATTGCCCTTTGTTGTGCTTTCTGTCTCTCCTGAGATAAGTCTGACACCATTGCCTCTGTAACCATCTCTCAAGAAGCTGCAGGCTTCTATTCAATTGCCCCTTGGCCACCACCTCCCCAGGTTAAACAAGCCCTCAGTCTCTCCCTCTCTTCACAGGTCACCTGCTCTAGGCTCCTGGCCATCCTGAGAGCCCTCCATCTTCCAGAAATCTTTTCCCCAGCATTTCTGAATTTAGCAAGGCCTATTTTGGAAAGTGTACAGTGAGTACCTTCCTCTTTCCAAAAGATACATTCTCAGATTTTTCCCCACCTTCTTTTTGGCATTCTTGTTATAATCAATACATCATCTTTCTTTAATGTTTGGCATACTACCATTGAATATTATTTATTTTACCATGAATGGTTCCTCAGACATCTGCTTCACAGTATTTCCTGGAATCTAGCCTCCCCTTCCTTAAAAACAAGCATATCCAAAAAAAAGGGCTCCAGGAAATCTAAGAACAATAAAAATAGGTCTATTACTTGTAGACATCTTCTAGAATAGATCACTAAACACTTCTACTTCAAACCTAGGAATCAGTTTCAGGAAACTATTTTAAGCCTCCCTCAACACCAAGGATGAAGTTACTGGGAAAACACTAATATTCTGATACAAGAAATGCTAACTTGCAGCTTCAGTTCAGGATGTAAGTTATGAGATTGCTTCAGATAAAAACAAAACAAACAAACAAACAAACAAAAACAAAAAAACCCAAGCTGTTGAAACATCTATGGCTTCTCCCAAATGTTTCTGTTGATTAGGAGGGCATCAAACACTTTACTACCTAACCTAGCTGTCAAGCTCTGAGTATTCCATGAGAGAAGCATGGCTGCTGCTTTGTATTGCTTTAGAAGGGTGAAGGTTCCTGTAATGAATTTTTTGTACAATGCCCAAGGCACACACCTTCTAATCTGCTGACTGAAGCTGTCTATCTTTTAATTTTTAACTCTTGACAGCAATCATAAAGGAGCATGAGTGACAGACAGTTGCATATTCCTGCATGAAACTCCATGACAAATGCTCTAAAATTGATGGATGTATTACTTACACTTTGTCTGCTATCTACTGAATTATTACAAAACTACTCTAGCTGCAATTGTTTAATAGCACTGGGTAAACTGATGAGATGGTCTGGTGTTCTCATCAACTTCAAGTCAAAGCAAAGCCCGCAACAGAAAAAACTGCCTTCAGAGATGACCTTGTACAGTGCTGGCAGTGGTGGGATTCTGGTAGAAAACAGAATCTGGTCCCCAGAAAGTAAGGAGAAGCCCTATTTACAGAAATATTTATTTGGCATGTAATGCATTCAATGCCACTTCTCCAAATATGGCCATGAATGGCAATGCTGAGAGACTTACTGAGATCTGAGGTGAACAAAATGACCACAAGCGTATCACTTATGATTTCAGCAAGACTCAATGTTACTATGTTAACAGATTTATAATCCATATGTATACACATGCATACCTAAGTCCTACTGAATTATGCATACACTCCCCCCATCAAGATCTGTTGCATCATTTCCAAATCTAATGCTGCATAGCTACTAAGGAGGGAACCAAGAAGAGCCAAGGGCATGTTTGCCAGAAAGGAATCTGGGTCAGACACTATGAAAATCTTAAGCAGAGTAGACTTTGGAATGGTTAGCTGTATATAGTTGGAAATATTATTGGGGGAGGAGGGTAGACCATATAATTTTATGATTATGATATAGCATGTTATGACAATTATAAATTTTGTTATAAAACATTAAAAAAAGTATTCCATGCAAAAATGAAAACTGTGGAAGATGCTTTTTGTAAATTCAGGTTAGAAAACAAGAACAAATGATAGCTATGAAGAACTGAGAGTGATCTAAAACTGAAGAACAAGAAGTTACTGCAATTTTTCAGGTCTACAGAAATCCTTAATGAGACTGGATTCATGCTGAAGTCTTAAAACAAAAAAGACTCATAGACTATGGAATACAGAATTAACTCTTAAGCACTAATGATTTGTGAAATAAAGTTACTCAGTCCACAGTTCTGTTTAGAGTAGTAAATCCCAAAGAATTCAAAACATTTTGGTCTGTAGGAAGAAAAACAATAGGTATGTCTGACCAACTGGCTCCAGGAAGCACCAGAAAAAGCCAAAGCTGCTAGGTTAAGAACTAAAATGTACCTATTACAAAGAATCTATAAAATAGAAAAAACTTAGACTGCTGTAAGGCAGATGTCATCTCCAATGTACTATGCTATTCTACAAGACAACGGGACAAAAGGATTCTTTGAACGTTGAATGGCGAAAGAAATAATTGTTAAAGTGGTGTCTGAGCCATAGGAAGTTAATCATGGACAAATGCAACTGACACAGCATGCTTATCATAATTCCCAAAAGAATGCAGAAGAACAATAGTACCAGGGTTTGTAGATGGCAAGACCATGAGAAAAACATTATGACAACAGTAATGGAAAAAACATTGCCACAGAGGCTCTGGAAAATACATTCAAAATAACCACCCAAAAGGTTACGGAGCTGGAAGTGAAACACAGACTACAGAATTGCAAATGAAAGGTCCTTAACATTACAGAGGTTAAGGCATTTAAGACCCTGTGCAAGAAAGTCACAGCTGAAATGAAGGTAATGGTTTTGATATGGGCACACAGATAAAAACTGTCCAAGTTAGAGTCTACTTCAGCTAAAAATACCTAGGTACAAAGAGCAGTAGTAGTTCCCTGATCTTGTTATCAGCTTAAGGAAGGTCTGTCATTATGAATGGACTCTACTGAACGGGACCAGGACAGTGACTCTTAAGATCTAAAAGAGAAAATATATTAAAAGGGATAGATACAGGTTATATACACACTGGAAAGTCATGAGTCATTTCTTAAAGTAGCCTCAAGTGAAGAGAAGCAGTGAAGAGTTATCATGAACTGTCACATATGATGAACACAGAAGGGCAATTCAACTGGGAAAAAAACCAAAACAAAACAAAAAACCAAACAAACAAACAAAAAAACCAAACCCACCCAACAAAAATTGTCTCCTGGAACACACATAGATGTAGATTTATTACACTGACTGGAAAAAAAAAAAAGACTTACTGTACATTATTATACTAACATCCTCACTTCCCCTACAGGAATAAAAAACTGATTTTACTAAGGGCTTGTGGAAATTAAAGAAACAAAGACAACAGTGATGTTCCTACTTTAAGGAAGGCTTATGCAAGTGCCTTCTGCTCCAGAAGCAGACTGCAACTAAACCTGGTTTCACCAGGGTACATGGCAAATTCATTATCACGGGAGCAAGATTTAGAATTCACAAGAAATCCTCCCTTTTCCAGTTTCATCTGCAAATGCCGCTTAAACCGAGACACCCCTCCCTCATCTCCCTCGCCTCTTCCCATGTAACTAGCTGCAGCAAGACCATGGTATGTCAAAACTGTGCTGGTAACAGAAATGTATTTACTATCCTAATTCAGGGAAGTGATCTAACAACCAAAAAAAAAAAAAAACTAAATTGATAACTGTAAAAATAAAGTTCTTAGCTTATTCATAAACAAGAATTTATTTTATATTAATGTTGTGTTTTAAATGCTATTCTCACTAACTTTTACCTTGAGAAGGAGGAAAGTTTTTGGAGACTGTGTGTTTAAGGACCGGTGCCCTACACAGCGACTTTGCACTGGGCACTCTGAAGCTTTTACTGAACAAGGCCTGTTGGAACAGTGCACTGAAGAGGACTTTCTTCTCAGTACCTTGGATGATCACTAAGTGCGACAGCATTTTAAAGCAAGCAAATGTATAGTTAAAGGCATCTTAACTCCCACACAGTGTTTATAATCGCCATGGACTTTACTGTTACTAAGAGTGAAGAAAAGCTGTTTTTGAGCTACAGGAAATGAAAAGAAGATTGGCAAAAAGAAATGGCAGCATGTTTAGGGTCATTTTTTTATTATCTGGAACATAAAAAAAATTTTGATGACATTTCTTCCTACTTTTCAGAACACTCTCCGCATCTGAAGCAAATCTGTTTTTAAAGTCAACATTTTTAATGTAGTTTCACAGAAGGATTAGAATGGAGCCTTACAGAAAAAAAATCTCGCTGCAGACTTAACCGAATGAAGGTTATTGACTTTGTAATAGAGTCACAAGAATGGAGGGTTATTGCTTAAGTTATAGTCTTACAATCATCATGTAATTATACACAGAAAATATTTTAGGTTAAGTCATGCAAACATCCTCAGCATTTTTCTTAGTTAATGCTTTTTTCCCTCTTAGTTCTTACAATAATTCTCTGATGAATAGTTTCTTACAAGCTGTTCCTTGTCTGAGTTGTATGCCAATTTCACAAGTTCACCAATTCCATAAGCTTGCATACTCAAGCCTTGCTCCAGTTTTTCTATCAAATGTTTTGGGGATTTTAAAAAATATTTTACAGTGAAAATACTCAGTCCTCTTTAGCAGTCTTTGGGCTTCACAAGCAAGGGTAAAAACCTCTGAATACTAAACAGACTTGAATAGCAAATATTACCTTTAAATCTCATTCTGAGGGTGATGAATGAGCAGTAGAAAATTTTTTTTCATTAAAAATACTTGTCTTATTAAATTAATGAAAATTTTTGATTTTGCATGCACCACAGAATGAGTGAGATTCACCCACCTCATTTTAGCTACCCCCAAATAAATCACCTAGAATGAAGTTGGTCACCTAGAATAAAATTGGTATCTTTTACCAATTTACCAATTTACTTTTTTACCAAATTTACTTTTATCAATTTACCAATTTACAAAAAAATCACCTAGAATAAAATTGGTATCTTTTATACTACTTGAAGAGGTAAGGAGCCTCAACAGCTGATTTATCCTATCTAATCTGAAGATGTATCTTAGGAAAAGTCAGTGAAGTCTCTGGAGGTGCTTCTCTCTCCCCATTTTGGCTTAGATAGCATGCCAAAAGAGGATAACATAAGTACCAAATGTCAGAGTGGGCAGGAGAAAACAGACCGCAAAGCATTCTTATGTTTCCTCCTTGGTGGGTGTTTTTTGGCTGAGAGAGAGTGTAACATTCTTGACCAGACAAACCCTACTGCAAAACAGACAAACCCTACTGCAGGGTTTGTCACTGTCTGAAACTGTCTGAAAGGTCTGTCACTGTCTGAAAACAGACAAACCCTACTGCAAAAGACTCAGGCAGTGGACAAAGGAAACTGTCAGTCATTTTGCATAAGCTGTTGCGACAAGCCTGCAAACTGTATTTGAAAAAGGCAAGTGAAGCATCTAGGAAAATACAAAGTCATTAGCTTGTGCGCATAAGCATGCAAGACATGGAGGTAAATGGAAAAGCTAAATAAAAAGCAGATGGAAGGAAGCTCATATCAGATAACACTAATATCTTTTATTGCCAAGATGAATTACCTTTTCCCAGAGAAAAGCAATGCAGTAGATTTAGTCTGCCCTGCAGAATCATTTAATAAAATATCGTACAGGAAAGCTCTGTTTCCGGTGGAGTAGATCAGTATTAGTATGGAGGCTTATACAACTGATCACACTGAAAGGGCTATGAAGTGAGAGGAGACCCTGGAAAGTGGCCAAAATAACAATCTTGGGACCAAGAAATAAACAAATAAATACATTCATTAGTGACACTGGCAAATAGTGTGATGTTAAAACATGCTGCCAATACAGAAGACGGCTGGGTCAGGAAGAATAGAATGACTTTTAGGATGAAATCATAGGAAAGGACTTTAAAAAAAAGTAACTGAAACTTGTGAAGGTTTTAAAGAAAATCACTGAACACAAACCCAACCTCTCCAGAACAGGTCTAAAAGTTTAATGTTTTTGGCTCACTGGGGCCGAGTGTTTTTAATCCAGGTGGAGGCAGAAGAATTGTTCACACTGACACAAGAACAAAATGTACAAACTGGCCATACATAAATGCTAAAAATTTGAGGAAAATCTTTATTTAGAAGTGATAGGCCTACACAGCTCTCAAGGAGATAATGGGGCCACAAATTGTCCTTGGTATCCCCCTCCTATATCAAAGAATTATGATTATGTACTACTCAACATAAAGGTCCTTGTGCCTCCTGAATAAGTCATGGGAACTGTTTGGATATGAGGTTTTTGCCTCATTCTGAAATGTCTAAAAACTTGGACTTACCCAGATGATGACACTTAATAAAAAACACCTCTTACGTATTTTGCTCTTCAATCCCCAATTACAACATTGCTGGTATCACATCAGAAGAGCAGTAATCTCTAAAACTGCTAGATTCCAGTCAATTCAATTACTACCTCATAGTTTATGGGCATAAATATCACATGAATAACAGTTTTAATGACTTTCAATGAGACTTAGACAATTTAAGCATATGGGTGTTTGTAAAAAATCTGACTTACATCCCTCTCATACTGAGAAAGTATTTGGAATTCACAGTTATGAACACAGGTTTATAAACATTTGCTGAGGCAGGAAGAAATTTCAAATCCATGTTCAACTTTACATCTGATATCACCATTCCATCTCAGAGATTAAACTCTGTCTTAATCCATACTTCAAAGGGAGTGAGAACAATACTGTGTGTCATACCAGTATCTGTCTCAGAACAATGCCTACAGCTGCCTACAGCTGATGTTTAATTTGAGAACAGTTTAAATTGGTTTTCCTTCCAAATACAACTTCATTACTATTCCTAAACTTAAAGTTAAGCCCAATCCTTATGTGAATTACAAGGTATTTCATAGTTCTGGTTCTAAGAAGCTGTGGACAATGGTTTGCTTTAATTCCATCAGCACTACTGGAATAAAAAAACGTGGACTCAAAACTCCAGTGATTCAGAGAAAGATACATCTACTAGTTCCTTATGACAGTTAAAATACTTATCATCTTTGTCTCCACCCTTTTCCTGTTTTTTTACAAGATCCTTAGATCTAAATAACTAGAGGATTTATATATGTGTATACATACATATACACATATATAGTATATCATTATACTTTGACATGAAAGCAAAATTGTAGACAAAATTTACAATAAATACAGGCTTTTTACTATATCAACAGATAATATAAATTGTTTACTTAAATGTAACTGCTGCAGATTCTGGCAGGCAGTAAAATAATAGAGTAGACTTTGATATTTAAAAATATAGTACAAGTTACTCTTCCAGTTCTGAAGTGGAAATACCTTAGGTTTTTATAAACAGTGTTTCTGAAGGTTTCATTTTGCTTTCATGCAACAGTACACAAACCTTAGCAAAATGCAAGGACCTGCGTATTTCAATCTAATTAACAGTGCTAGATATCAGGAATGACAGAGAGGTACCACTACTAACATTTTCACAGTCTTAACCATACCAGAATATGGCGTGAACCTCTACCACCTTTGTACTTGTAAAATAAAGATAGGAAATGCTCGTTCAAACAATCGCCTGCACAGAGTATACAGACCACAGGATTGAACACTCTTTTCTCCAGTGGTCCATAAAGGTTTCATACAGACCCTGGCACACACATTTCCAGGGCATGATTCTCAATGCTGACTTCCAATCATCTAGAGCAGGGAGTTGGCTGAAATGCTTTGCAGCTGTATTTCCTACCCACATGTAAATATCCTTCCCACTGAAACCTGAGAACAAGAGAGGACGGAGTATGTCCCTGTCTCATTGTGATGTAGAACAAGGATGAAGTCTCACTCAAACTAGGAGGTGGGAAGCATTCCTGCATGTCACAATTAGCTGTAGCCTCATGAACTTAGTTATCACACAAGAACTCTGTACAGATAGTGGCAGTCCAAATAAACTATCCTCACTATCAGATCATATATTCTCTTCCTGCACTCTTCTGCCTCATTACTTTCCAAATTGATCCTACGGACACCTGCCTCCTCTAATATGTGACCCTAGCATTTGTCTAAAGCAGGTTCATCCAGTGACCTGAATTAAGCAGCTGTTTTGTAAGATAACTGTATATGATCACATAATCACAATGTCATAATGCATACACACACAGAGTGCAAATCAAGGTTGCAAAGACAACTTTAGTTCTGCTATTACCTAACCTCTAAGACCTCGACTCCACAATGTAAATGGTGCTCTTACAGGGCCTCGTTGTTAGTTTGCTTGGGGTTTTTCTTCTTGGTGGAGGAAAGGGAAGGGGCAAAATGGAGGAACGGCATAACATAAGCCTCAGAAAGCAAACACTCCATTGTATGATGCTGTAGAGATCCATTCAGCTGTCAACAACTTGTATGTAAACAGGACTACACAACTTGAGCTAAGAAATTAAGCACCAGTTTTTAATATGCATTGTACGGCAGTATTATGGTATTATTGTTGAATAGCTCACTTTACCATCTCAGGTATGTCTGATGTCTTCCAGCTGAAGAGACAGATTCAGCAATCTTATGCTTTTTTCTTGAATGTACTGTAATGCAGAGAATTTAACCTCTTTTTTTCCTATAAATTACCTCAACATATGCACTACAATTTAACCTCAGTCTTTGTTTTAACAAACAGTAAATGTACCTGTTCCTCTTTATGCACAATTTCTCTGTCCTGTTACCTCCAATTTGCATCCTTCCCATGTCTGGCTCCTGTTCGCTCTTTCATTTGTGTTTTTATTTCTCTGCAATTTCTGTGTACGCTATTATTCTATAATTCTATTTTCACTAACTCTATACTCTGCCTGCAATAATTTCTCTTCAGTAACACATTACCTTTTCACTGGGCATAAAGGATGCACTTCACTGCCCTAGGTTACTCATGGAAGCTAACTTAGGAGCTAATCACAGCATAAATACACAGTTCTCTCCTAGTGAAGCATCACCTTGTAATCAGCTGGCTCCTGAAAGACCCAGCAGTAGTAGAATGTTTTGGGTTACACCTGAGGGCTGCAGCCTACCTGCATTTTCCCTGTAAGCTGAAACAGTTAAACAAAACACAAGAAAATCATCAAGCAATCAAAAAACCCTGCACAATTTGATGTCTGTTCATTGCAGATCATATAAATACAGATAAGAATGAAACATACATGCTTCTTTTTTCCACTCCTATTGACTAATGTAAAGATAGTGAATTCTTAGGTTTGAAGTACTGCAAAGACATTTGAGCAGATGACACCATGCTTGATGTCCCTTGACACAGGCAAACACTCCAACCAAAACCAGTTTTATGTCTTCCTGTCTTTTGTAAATACACGGATTTAGGTATATTATATATTACTGTCAAAGCAAGGCAAGAGAACAGAAATCTGTGTCAACTCCTAATGTGTTTAAACGCTACCAGTTTCAAGAAAGAAGGGCTCAGCTTTTACATGGGAATCAAAATTATGCTTTCCTATAATTGCTGCTTCCCTTGGTATTTGTCATAGTACTTTCAGAAGTCATGAAAAAAAAATGTCATGTTGAAAGTTCTCAGATTTTCTCATCAAAATGTCAGAAAAGGAGGCAAGTCTATTTCAAACTCTTCTCATTATTTTGTCCCTTTTGCCACTTCATTGCGATGTCAGTTCACTCCTGTTTCACATGAAGACAGTACTATCCTGGACCTATTTGAACTGATTAAGAAAGAGCTCAAACAAAATTCCTCTCTTTTCTTGTGGTAAAATAAAGTAAGTGTCAGTCAAGTGCAAGATACTAGAAATTTGTTTAGACTGAGACAGCTATGATTTAGACCTTTGAGTTCATGAAGCTAAATCCTCTATTCCAGAGATGTACAGACTTGCCAGAAAACTTCTTAATGGCAATTTTTTAACTGCCCAACTATTAGACTTGCAGCCACTGAAAACATGGAAGTCCTGGGAGCTCCACAGATGTTTTTTTTAATTTATTTTTTATTAAACACTACAAAAGGCCAGAGATTCATTTAAATGAAGAACAACAACTGTTTATACAAACAACAGAAACCATTTATAAAATAGTGCAGTTACACCCCTGCTGCCAGTACAGGGATATTCCAGTATAGGATACCCTTTTATTCAGTATCATGAAAAAGGAAATGGACACTATTAACCCTTTTAGGAAGTTCCAAATTTGCATAGCAAAACTGAAGATATTTGGAGATATTTAACCATTGCTCAACAGTCCTTAAAGTGGTAAGTACACACAAATCATGAACCTGCTTCTCTTTCTCTGAGTTTGCCTTTCATCTGCTTAGAATAGATGTGGTGAAGCCAGTAAAACAAAGTGGAAAGCTGCTGCCTCATCAGTTACAAGTCCCCAAACATTGTTACTTCCATTTATTTAAAAACTCCAGTAAAAGTCTTCCGTAACTTAAAAAACCTTGCATAAATGATGTAATTCAAATAAAATTTTAAAAATTACTTTTGAACTGCATGGTATCATCATAAATGTATAGCATGCTGAAAGGCTGTAAGAGACCATATAGTGAATCCTTAGTGCATAATTACACAGAATTACAGAATCGTATAGGTTGGAAAAGACCTATAAGATCATCAAGTCCAACTGTAAACCTAACACTACCAAGTCCACCACTACACCATGTCCCTAAGCACCTCATCCAAACGTCTTTTAAATACCTCCAGGGATGGTGACTCAACCACTTCCCTGGGCAGCCTGTTCCAATGCTTGATAACCCTTTCAGTGAAGTAAAATTTCCTAATATCCAGTCTAAACCTCCCCTGGCGCAACTTGAGACCATTTCCTCTTGTCCTGTCACTTGTCACCTGGGAGAAGAGACTGACCCCCACCTCTCTACAACCTCCTTTCAGATAGGTGTAGAGAGCGATAAGGTCTCCCCTCAGCCTCCTTTTCTCCAGGCTAAACAATCCCAGCTCCCTCAGCCACTCCTAATAAGACTTCTGCTCTAGACCCTTCACCAGCTTCATTGCCCTTCTTTGGACATGCTCCAGGACCTCAATGTCTTTCTTGTAGTGAGGGGCCCAAAACTGAACACGGTGTTACAGGTGCAGCCTCACCAGTGCCGAGTACAGAGGGACAATCACTTCTCTAGTCCTGCTGGCCACACTATTTTTGATACAAGCCAGGATGCCATTGGCCTTCTTGGCCACCTGGGCACACTGCTGGCTCATGTTCAGCTGGCTGTCAACCAACACTCCCAGGGCCTTCTCTGCTGGGCAGCTTTCCAGCCACTCTTCCCCAAGCCTGTAGCATTGCATGGGGTTGTTGTGGCCCAAATGCAGGATCTTGCACTTGGCCTTGTTGAACCTCATACAATTGGCCTCAGCCCATTGATCCAGCCTGTCCAGATCCCTCTGGAGAGCCTTCCTACCCTCGAGCAGACCAACACTCCTGCCCAACTTGGTGTGGCAAACTTACTGAGGGTGCACTCAATCCCTTTGTCCAAATCATCGATAAAGATATTGAACAGAACTGGCCTCAACACAGAGCCCCGGGGGACACCACTTGTGACCAGCCACCAACTGGATTTAAGTCCATTCACCACCACTCTTTGGGCCCAGCCATCCAGCCAGTTCTTTACCCAGCAAAGAGTACACCTGTCCAAGCCATGAGCAGCCAATTTCTTCAGGAGAATGCTGTGGGAGACAGTGTCAAAGGCTTTACTAAAGTCCAGGTAGATAACATCCACAGCCTTTCCCTCATCCGCTAAATAATAATTAGTGCATTAGATCAGAGAATCACAGGATTTACTGTAACTATGGCATATAAAGGGAAGTTTATACCACTAAAGAAACTGAGAACATAGCTTAGAAATCAGACTTACCATTCTTGGTCAAATATTGAACATTCGTCATCACTCCTTCAGTGTAAGCCCCTGGCTCATAATTGTCCATCTCACCCGAAACAATATGAGCTACTCTTGAAGCACGTCCTCGGATTGCACCAGCTGCACGATCTAAATTGTCCACATTTTGCTCTCTCAGTGCAATGATACACTTGTTTACATCCTCAAGAATATGGCTTTCTGCAAATAAAACAACATTTCTTTTATGATGGCACCTCTTAAACAAACAGACATATTTCAGACATGGAGCTGACTGCATTTTTTTCTTCCCTGTTGAAAAGCATTGTCCAACACAGGCTTAGATAAAAAACTTACAATATGAAATCTACACTGAACTATCCTTGCAATCCTTAAAATAATTTATTGATTCCTGGAATTCAAAGGTACAGTAATACTCTCCTATAAGCAACAGCAACAATAAAATATGGAGTCAGAAAGTGTGAGAAAAATACGAAAACCACAAAATCTTACATACGTAGTGAATATTTGCAGAATGAAGGAAAATTTAAAGGGATTAAAGCTGTTACTTATCGTAGAAACATTCATAAGCCACTGTGACAAAAGGTTCCATAATGAGATTAATCTGTCAAGAAACAATTGCCCCCACAACTAAATTAACTACTTTTACATCAATGTGTTAGGACGTTCATGCTAAATCAAATTCCTCTATGAATAGAAAGAGCAGTATTTTTGCCTGGTACTAAAATTACACTATTACTTATTAAATTATTGCAATATGTGTCATTAGTACAAAATGTATAGGGATTATGTATTTTTCATACAATTCATATTTCTTCTTATAGTAATATATTTACTGTATTACTATATATATTATTGGTTTATAAACTATTGGTGACATTTAAATAAGTATGTGCAAACAGATATCTATATACACGTACATACAGTATCACTTATCAATATATAACACAATTACACAGCACTGGCTTTCCTGCTACAGCTACTTTCATTGTGCCTTCTTGCCACACAACGCTTGCCCCCTTCAGCTATCTCAGTCATCTCCTAATGACAGGATATGTCTTTTCTATCAACATGCTTTCATTCCTACAATATTTTTTTCCTTATTAGAATTTATCTCTTTAGAATTCTTCATCACCTCACAAATTCAAAGCCACATTGAGGCAATGAAGAAATTCTAGTTTTCTTCATCTTTCTGCAGTATGGCAACTGGTTTATTGTCAACGCTAGTTAAATGATGTGCCACAACATATCCAAAGCCTACCCATTTTTACTTTACTTTTTAAAACATATACATGTTATAGTCACCTTCTGCCTGTCCAAATACACACACATTCAAAATTTTACCCTTCTGGCACAAAACAGGACATGAAGTTTGGGAATAGGCAAAGAAATGTTGTTAATCTTTGTGAAACACGTAATGACACAGAACCTCTGAAAGTCAAAAAGTCTCTTAGACACCAGTTCTTGGATGAGAGATTAAATGGGTTAAAGATTATCCTCCTAGTAAAAAGCTTTAAGGAAAAAATAACCATGCGCAAAATCATCCCATTACTAAAGGGCTGAAAGATGCAATAAAACAGGACTATTCTTCCATTTTTTAAAAAAAAAAACAACCCCAAACCCAAAACAAAACCAAAACAAACACAATAGTATATATCACAGTAATTGCTATCTTCTGAATATAGACAATATTTAACATTCAGAAGGCTTCTTCGATATTTGATAAAGTAAGATAAAGAAACACGTGGGAGCTGAAGAAGTGTGTGTTAGATGGTTAACCAAAGAGGTACTCAGTGGTGTCTTTGCTAAGCATGGGAGTTGAAATAAGCTGACTCTATCTTCCTTACAGATCAAACATGTTGGTATCTGGCAGTCACCTCCAATGCAGGCAGAACTGCAAAGTTGCTTTTCCTCTTTGACAGACTTTTTTTTTTTTTTTTTAAGGGAGGCAGTTGCCTTATGCCAAGACAAATTCAGCTGCTTGACACACTTCCACATTAAAAGGCACCAAATACTCAGGACAGAAGAGACATTTAACTTATCTTGAACCTTTCTTTGCTGTTTCACTCAGCTCTGTGTGACTTAATAACCTGACTGAAGGGAGTTTGATGTCAATTTGTGCCTAAGAGAGCCAGAAAAGAGAAATTATTATAACACACATAAACACAACATAAGCATGGCACATGAGCATTTCCAAGTCACCCATGCATAACGTCAACAGTTAAAGAACAAATATTTGGCTAGAGGAAACCAGAAGGAGAAAATGGTTCCTTAAAGACCGACGGAAGCAACTGTTGGGTTGACATGGTCAGAAATGAAAACGCAGACAAATGCAGAAGGGTGCCAAGCAAAGAAGAATTATACAATTCTTCTCACAAATTATTACCCTTCTGTCTTTCTGAACATTCATTTTCTCAACATTTTTCAAAATGGTCATATTTCAATGGTCATTTTTCAAAATGGTCATTTTTCAGACTGGTCATAAAACCAAAGGGTAACAGACCTGAGTAAGAATTCAGATCAAGCTAGAAGACAGTTATCAGTAATGTCAAGATTTAGAGAGAACAGGTATGTGGTATGCTAGGATTCCCATCTGTAGCACTAATACTGAAGGGCATATTCCATTTTTTCAGGCAAAGTAATGTAAATATAAAATTTAACTTATGATATAGAGGGTAATACTGTAAAATATAATTAAAAAGAGAATATGTTTATGGCTTTAAAACTTAAACACATCTTAAAGACATCCATATTAGTTTTGTTATTGAAATTCGTTTCCTACACAGACCTGAAAACTTCTGTCTCTCAGAGAATGTAACACAAGAACATTAGAAAGGCAAGATGTGAAGGTAACAGATTTGCTCTCTCTTCAGAAGTACCATTGTGAAACTTCTCTTGCACTAAGCCATGAATTAATTCAGAGCTTACATGTTTCTTCTTAACTCACATAACTGCCATTCAGTATGTCAGTATTAAATTACATTTCATGTTATACAATAAATTGGACAGCCATGGTAACTCGGACAGACAAAACACACCATTAGGTAATCCTGAATTACTAATTGCATCTGGCATGAGTATCCTGGGATTCTAGCTATGCAAAAATTATCAGTCCTGGTTCAGTTTATGAAACTGCTACATCACTGAATGCCTCTGCAAATATGGAGTGTCCATATCCTTTCAGGTACATGTCATCAATCTCCAAGGTCAGCAGAAAAAAAAAAAAAAGTTTAATAGTGGTGACTTTGTTAGCACTGTTTGTTCAGTCTGTGCATATTCTGTAACTACACCCATGGACTACCAATTACACAGAAGTAGGGCAATGAGAGGACTGGCAATTATGTCAGTTCAACCTATGCCAAACACAACTCATGAAACTGAAGGAAAGGGGCAAACGACAAGATGCACAAAGACGTTTCAGGGACTACCCTGTGCTGTACAGGTTAATATCTCCTCTTTCTTTTTTCAGCCATCTCTCCCTGTGTGCTTTCCACAGTGGGAGGCTTCCAAACAAACCAGTTTGTGAATGTGCGCAAGGCTGAAAAAAGCTGAAGCACTGAAGGAAAGAGAGGGCTGACATGCACAAAATGCAGGAGAAAGGACTAACAAAACCCCATTTCTGCTGCTATAGTTATGTCTAAAATGAAGTAGTGTAGGTCACCATTGCTTTAGGTTTAATATTGTCCAAGTGTTAACAGAGATAATTACAGAAGTGGATAGCGCAACCTCCACTTTAAGGGCCTTTGTGTGAAGAATACACTGCCTTTTAACTGTTCAGCAAAGACAACAACTAGCGGGCTTAGTCCTGTATAAATAGAAAGGTAGGGTTCTTCTGACATCTACCAAGTGAAATCTCCATAATGGAAAAACATAGTTAAGTGGTTATCTTGTGTGACATGAATCTCAAGTAAATTTAAAAAAAAAAAATCTGCATGTGGCCTAATGGAAATACTGTATGAATGGAACACATGATGGAAAGTTCCCTGTTTCCAAACCCTTCTAAGGGATGTCAAAACCAACGCTTTCATGGAGGAAGAAAAAGCAAACTTGAGGGCAGACGCTCAACGGAAATGCAATTAGACCTGTATGTTGTGGCCCGAGATCCCAATTAGCTGCTTCGTTCTAAATTGGTAAGACTACTTTTAAGTCATTTTAGAATCTAACTATCAAAGCCCATAATAATATCAGGGAATATAAATTAGAATGTGATATATCCTCCCAGATACTGTGTTTCAAAAAGACAGATGGATGCAGATTTTATTAACTGTGTATTGCCCATCTACCTTGTACTAGAAAAGATGTGCAACATCTTTTCTTGCTACATCCATACATTGTCACATGTAAGGAGTCAGTTGAGAACTTGACAAATGCCATACTTATGTCAAAAACTCACAAGCTCTTGTCAGAGTGACAGAATGCACAGACAATACACGCACTCAATCAGCATAAATGACGTTGTCCCCACACACTGGTACTATACAGCGGTAGCCTTTCTGAATATCCATAGCCAACACGCAGTATCTTACAATGTTCTGAAGCTCCTCCCAGATGAGGTACTTCACAATCAATAAAACATTGCTTAACTTAATTTTCCCAAGGCACAAACAAGCTTCTACATTTGCCTTAGCACATCTAATGGAAAAGGAAAGAAATCAGCACTGATCACAGTCCAGCTGAGATTGTTTTAACTTGTATCTTTATTACACAGGCTTCCTCCTCCTATACAAAATGCATTAGATCAACTTTTGATTTTCATCCAAGTGTCCTACTTTCATCCTGTCCTACTTACATCCAGAAAAGGAAGATTAGGATGATGTACCATCTCTTTGTCATGAGTCAGAGTGTCTAGTGTAAGAGTTAATTGTAACAGTGGATTGATAGATGTTTAAAGAAATTGTCAGATTGCCACCGTCACCACAGCAATTATCACAAGTGGTGCACTGTACCTTCTGATTTTCCTTTGGTATCTTGGTGTTAGTCGTACTGGCCAAAAATCATATCTCAGCTGAGCTAACACTGGATAATAAAGCTGTCTTTGACAAAACCATGACTCAGACAGTCTCTGGGACAAAATCAATAGCTCTTCTTTTGCATGTCATCTGAAGAAAAAGACAGGTGATGCCCTTCCGCTCCACTTGGCACTGATAAGGCCTCAGTTGAAGCACTTATTATTAAAGTTTCGCCACTCAGTTCAAGAAAATTGTGGACCAAATGGAGACATCACAGAAAAAAGAAAAAGAATTATTAGAGGTTTAAGAAATACAGTATATGAAGAAGCATTAGAAAACTTAATTTGTTTGGTCTCCTGAAGAAAAGATGGAAAATAATAATACTTTCCTGCAAGCCCTAAACCATAAAATTAAATGTAGACATGTATGCAGTGATAGTTTAGCCTGACCAAAATGACTTCTATCTTTTACCATCTGTTGGCATGATAAAATGGCAAGCAAAGAAACTTTGTACAAGAAGTAAACTTCCTTTCAGATGACTCCTATTCCCTTGACATGGCACCTTATAGTGCTACTCAGAAAAGGATCCCAAGTTTTCCAATAATGGCACTACCTAGTATGGCAAAAGATGTGTTCCTGCAGACTCATAATGCTTTTGTGAACCCCAAAAAGGTATTTGAAAGCAAATAATTATTAGTAATATCCATACTTAGATTCAGCAATTTCTGTTGCTAAAGTTAAGAGGAGACCACTAAGTGGAAGGTGCAAGTCCTAGTATACAATTCCCTGTTATCACTCCTTCTGTATTCAGACAAAAAAAAGAAGTTGTATTTAATTCCCACTTTTTTCCTACATACTGAAGTTCAAAGAATACTCAAGGCTAAACCTCCATGAGCAATCTTATGAAACAGATTTTCTTGGCACTTGGGGCTCTTTTAATATAGTATCTACATTATACAAGCAAGACAGTGTCTTAGTCACCATTCAAAAAAGAAATCACTGGTAATCACTTAATGTTCAAAGTCCCTGGAAATTTCAATAGAAGAATTTTTAAATGAATAAAGTGGAGATAAAGAATTACTCAGAACAAAGAAAATAAATATCCTTTCTTCTCTGACTGTATTAACTAAATATATTTTATCTGCCAAAACTAAGAAATTAGGTGATAATTTCTAATATTATTTCTTGCTAATACAGCTGACAACACTGTCATTTTGTCTCAGACCAAGAGTGGTATTCAGAGGCAGGGTTCACAATGGTCTGATATTTACTCAAATGCATGCACGGTGCTTCCAAAACACTCGGTTTTTAGACACATACAGCTATAATATAAAATGCACGTAAATGTCTATTGTTACGTCCATCTTAAAAAAGGGAAGGAGGAGGATCCAGAAAGCTATGGGCTAAGGCTTCACCTCAGTTCCTGGAAAAATTATGGAACAAGACCTCACGGAAGGTATTTCCAGGCACATGAAGGACAGGAAGATGATTAGGAACAACAGCATTGATTTACCAAGGGCAAATCAAGCATGGCCAAACTGATTGCTTTCAGTGATGAAGGACTGGGTCTGTGGATGAGGGGAGTGCATTGGTTATTGCTTACTTCAAGAACATTTTTTACATAGTCTCCCACAGCCTTCTTACAGAAAAACTAGAGTGATAGCATCTGGGTGGGTGAACAACAAGGTAGATGAAGCAGCGGTCAGACCATCAGTCTCACAGAGGAGTGGTCAGTACTTCAAAGTCATAACCGGAGGCTAGTTAGGACAGCTGCTCTTCGGCAGAGTTGGTGCTGAGGCTGATACCATTTAACTTCTTCATTAACACCTTGGGCAACGACACAGAACGCATCCATAGCAAGTCTGGAGGTGATATCAACTTGGCAGACTGACTGGCTGGTACTCTAGAGGACAGGGCTGCCATTCAGAGCAATCCTGACAATCTGGACAAATGCGCCAACAGGCAATTGGTCAGAAGTTGAAGCAAAGGAAACTTAGGACTTGATGTAAGGGGCGGGGGGCGTGTGGATAATTCTTCATTATGAGCATGGTGAAACACTTGAACAAATTGCCTGTGGAGACCAGAAATGAACTCATGCAGAGAAATGGGTACAAATGCTTTTGTTTTCAGGTGCTGGATAAAATAAATTATTATTCTTTTTAAACAACACTAGGAAAGTCTGCCACAACTACATTCTCTTCCTGAAAGGGGAACTGTGTTGTCAAGAGAGATCAAATTCGGAAAAGCACATACATGAAAAGCCTCCTGAGTTAATAGGTATGCCTCATGTTAATGGGTACTAGATTGCAAGGACAAATCTACCTGAAAGAGGAACATGCCTAGGAAGTGTGCCAGAGAGTTCCAGGAAAGAGTGAGCTAACTTGGAGAAAGGTAAAATCTGAGAGTGTCCAGTATCATTGGACATAAGCACAAAAATACGGTGGCTATCTCAAACAGTGAGCTGGAGGCTGCAAGACAAAAACTACAAGACAACAGAAGAAGAGCGATGGAAAATGAAGATGAATGTGGGCAGAGAAAAGAGGGGATGGCATAAAGTCACCCCCCTAGGCAAGGTACTGAAAGTTCTTCAGGATCTACCACTATCTGTGCAAGTCCCTACAGATGACTTTTGAAGGAGAAGGGAAACAACACTTTAAATTGTATAATAAATTTCTTGTTTATGTCTTTAGAAACTTCAACCTGAAGTCTGAAATATTAACTTCAGTTCTGTTCACAGAAAATACTAACTGAAGTGTGTATTACTTTCAGATTTTACCGTAGGGTGAACAAAGGATTGATTGAGTTGGCAGCCTCTCCTTAAGGTTCATTTTCATTCACATATGCACGAATAATTCCAAGATGTTAGCATTTAAACTCAAGAAAGCTAAAAAGAAAAAATATAAACAAAACAAACCCCCAAATCCCCCACCACATCACCACCTAAAAAGAATCTCTGAAAATAAGTATGTTTCTTAAAGTGTCTATTAATTACAGAGTTGGCAGCCCAAAACTATCCGTTTAATTGCTTAATGAAGGTTTCAGATTACAGAAAATTTCTCTCCCTGCATGAGTGAGAACCTTATAGCAATATTAATCCTTTCCAGAGTTATATTTCTTTCCCTCATTCATTTTAACATGATTACAATAAGATTTGGTTGGTTTCAGTTGCTAACTGCTTGTGCTTCAATCCTTGCCCTCAATTTCTTGGGCACAAAATTTAGCCCACAGACAGGTTCCTGGATTGTCAGCTTCTCCATTCATCATCCAGATGTATTCCAGGATCTTGAGGAAATGAGGGAAGCAGAGTCTTAAATTCTCAGTGTGTTTAAGTTTCTCTTCTTTCCTAGAGCTTTACATGAGCCAGGCTCTGAGATGTCTGAAAACGAGGAAGTACACTGTAAAAGCATACAGGCCATCTTGATGTCTAGATAAGGATCTGGAGAAAGGAAAGGCAGAAAAAAAAGTAGACCGGAACCATGGACACCTGGATGGGCAACAGATAAAGAGAAGCCAGAAAAAGCAGAAACGTAAGCATACCCAGCTGGGTAGAGGTCACTTCTCTATCTACATACTCCAATTCTCTTGTGGGCTACAAGCCTAAGGAAACACTTTCCTCCAGAAACACACAGGGGTGACATGCACTCATACAACTTGCCCCTAGCCTCTTCATTTGGCCTAGTCATCTTAAACACACCCTTCTTAGATCAACTGAGAGAAATTATACGATTTAGGGACAATCCACCTCATCCTTTACGTACACATGTAAATGTGTTCAATTGACTTAGGCCTTTCTAAGGTGCCCATTTCTCTCCTCTGGCTATAAAAAGCTGAGAATGCTTAGCTCAGTTTTTATTCTAAAAATTACAGGAGATGGTTCATACTCCCATTATCCATGATAATGTACAGGGCAACAAAGAATTTTTTATGTGTTAATACTCTGTAATATGATGCTGACTTTGTAGGACAAGAAGGGAAAAATACAGAATTGGAAGTGGTAGCAGGACATGAGAGAAGAGACAATGAGGAAGAAGAAACAGAGCATTCTTGTTTAATCCTTGGAAATCATCATAACCACAAATCATGTCTGCAATATGCCCTCCCTTCCCAACTGCTACTAACTTCCAGAATGTACATAGCAAATTTTACTCAGATTAGCCATGTCTCACCTATGAACCTAGGTAACTATAATTATTCTCTACTAAAAGAGCATTCTCTTCACCAAAGTAGCTATAACCAACATACAGTAAATTTTTTTGCAAAGAGTGTAATTTATCTTCCTAAAAATCAAATTCAACAACTTCTGCTTCTCGAAGTACAATAAACCCCTTCAACTTTAATATGCCCATGGTAACTCCTGATAACACTGACTAAAAGACCATTTGGACTAGATTAGGAGACTAGGCAGCACTGAACTAGAAGACCTTTTTTTGTCTCAACTACTGCAGATAGACTGATACTGCAATGTTATGTTATTTATATTAGAATTCTCACGGTACATGTACATCTCTTACATCTGACCACAAATGTGGGGACTGGCAAACAGCCCCCCCTTCCTCTTCCATAGTAACTAGTACTTCAATGGACCTGCATTACACACTCAGCTTTGCTACAGTGCTCCAAAAAGTACCTCCACCATTTAAATACATTGACACCTAATACAGTAAATGCTTCCAGACAGATCCAAGAAGATATGAGCTCATCAGCATACATTCCTGATCTCCTATACCACTTTCTAGAAATTTAAGTTTTAGTGAACACAGCATGCTGGAAGAACATTGCCAGGTAACCTTAACTCTGCATTAATAGGTTAATTGACTCTGGTCTTTCACTTCTTCACTGAGGTGTGAGGCTGGTGAATGAGAGCTAACAGTCAAAATGAAACAGGTGAGGATCTGAAGCAAGGGAGGGGAGGGCTGTCACTGCAAGGATAATGAGGTTCACCAGAATGATGAACAGTTGCTCAGAGAGGTTGTAATATCTCTGTTCTTAGTCTGAATTCAGTGTGGGCCCAGCTGTGAGCAGGAGGATGGACTAGACCTTGAGGTCCCTTCCAACCAGAATGATTTTATGACTCTGATAGAGAGGGAAAAAATGGTAAGAACTGCCAGCCAAAAAGAGCATGGGCTAAGGCTGACATATCCAGGCTCCACAAATTACTGAAACACACCTTCTCTGCATCAGCAAGTCCTTTTACAGATTTGGTCATAAAATTCTTCAGAACATTTGCCACCAACTGTCAGCCTTAACTCGGACTTTTCTTCTCAGTTTGTTACCTTAGACGTAGTAATTACTTTTCACTCTTCTCTTTAGCTACTGGATAATGGAGAATTGTTTGCAAAATCATGTCATATTTTCCTTAGTAGGTGGCATCCAGTTCATAAAATACATAGGAAAACCATTTTCTTTATACTCCATCTGGGCCTGTTCCCTTCATTTACACAGCAATGCACAACAAAAGCATTTGTTATTCTCCTCAGAACATTCCCTCTCAAAAAATACAGGAGACAGTTCCCCTTTCTGTCACCTTTATAAACCTCAGGTACAAATTCTCAGAGGCTTCTTTTTTCAGTAGATGAAATACATAAGGGGAGAGACTTTTCTTTGGGATTTTTTTTTTTCATTTCTTTCTTCATTTCCATCAGCTTTTCAGCAGTCTACTAAACTGTCTGGGGGAGAATTCTTAACTACAAGAGAGGATTCTCCTTTAGCATACGAGCAGAAGACTCTGTCTCACACACAGAATGCTCCACAAGCCTTTGTTTGGTCTTTTGTGCCCCACTTGCCCCTTTTGAAGGCAGAGTTGCTTACACAGCTGATGAATTAAAGCAGATAGAGGGTACAAAAAAAAAAAAAAAAAAAAGGAGTTGTATTCTCAGTGCTATGAAAGTAAAGATTCAATTTTCCATATCATTTGCTCTGCCAAAAGAGAAGAGCTGAAGTCTGCAGTTTTATTGCCTTAGGTGATATATGAGTTGGCCCTAAACAGGGCATAAATAAATCTGTTTTCTGCCCTTCTATGGCTGGCAAATGGAAAATTTATTGTGGCTTTCTAAATTCTGCATTCAAAATTCAAATCTAGCTAAAATATTATCTAACTTCATGAAAATATCTCTTAAAAACTCATAAAGGCCTTCATAAGTCATAAATCCTTAAGTCTAAGATGGCAAAAGCAATGTTTTCTGAATAACAGATTATCTAAAGGAATTACTTTATGCCAGGAATTACACAGAATTTTTCATTGAACTCCAGTCCTATCTCATTGGAAATGAAAGTCTTTTGAACAGTGAAATAACTAGCCAGATTACAGGGAAACAGTTCACAGCACGCATCTTAAAAATCAATGCGTAGCTGATGTCCTAGTTAATAATTTCAGGGCAGATGCTATACAATGAAGAGCTGGCAATCTTCCTAGTTTGGACCAAACAGCATAAAAGAAATTTGCAATTACTAGGGAATACTCAATGTCTGTCTTTGGATCAGCTGGAGGATTTGGTTAATTTATCACCTTCAAAAGATTTAAATTTCCTCAGGGCGGGTAGGGGGGGGGAGAATTAACAAACATGAAAATTTATCATCTATTGCCTCCTGCTAGATTAGTGGTGTATAATTGGAGACATTTTGCGTTACCTGTTTTACTATGTGTGCAACAAAGCAGACCATATTATGTTAAATGGTAGCTATTTCATTTATGTCTATAAAATATTGTCAAAAGATAATAGCCATCTGTCACTCTTAGATAATTGTTCAGGTGAAACCACTAACTTTATGATAATATTCTCTTGTAACAGCTTTGTATCTGCTATACTGAACATCTGATGAACACCTAATAATTCTGTTTAACACAATAGCCGACCCACAGATAGGGCAAATGTTAACAGATGGAAAACATTTAATTGACAAGAGATAATTTGTGGTAGGAAACTCCAAAGTCTCCCTACAAAAATGATAAATTCTAAGCTGTGATAAATTTGTGAATTTTCCTGGTGGAAGCATTATACTCATCTGTGAATTGCGTTGTTTACTGTTGAAAACAGTAACCTCTCAAAGTATCAAACTTGCAGAAAGAAAAGGTGCCTTTTCATTAGATCAGTTTTTCCACTGAAGTGTAAGCTGGTATCATTTTTGTTGGGGAGAGGGGGTATTGTTGTTTTGCTTTGGGCAGTTTTGGGGGTTTGGAGGGGTTAAGGTTTGGGGTTTTGTTTGAGTTTTTTTATGCTACCACGCACCACACTTCTGGGACCAAATTTAAAGTATCTGCTAAACTTACTGGCAACCAAAGTTTGACCACTTAAGTCAGCCTTTGTGCAACCCCCGAATTCAGTTAGGCATGTTCCTTGATTTTGCAATTCCCCCCCAGCTATCTGTCAGCAGTAAAAGCACACACCAGAAGTTTCAGAACTGGAACACAACTGGAACCTCCTCTCCCAGATAAAGATTTTGTATCATATCCTAGAAACAGAAAGTCTGGCGTTGTGCACCATAGTAGCATCATCACTTTAAACTCTTAGTGTCACTGATCAAAAATCTTCCCTTATCATTTGTTTGTGCTTATTTAGATACCATTTGTTAGAACACTTGTGTATGTTTCCAGTAGGCCTCGTTACAAAAAGCAAGCAAATCAATTCCTGCAAAGCTGCACAAAGCCATTAAAAGCTACTGCCACAGCTGCAGCTGGAAAGCTATCAGCAACCAAGCTGTTAGGAAATAAACACACAAAAAATTAATCCCAATCTGCATTAAACCCATGCATTTTAGGCCATGCTCCAAAGGCTGCCAAATCTGAATGCAGTCAGATCAAATACAACATGAATTCCAAATGCATCAGCCTTCAAAATTCTGGAAGAGGATGCCAGTAGTTTGCAAAGCTTGTGATGAGAAACAAATGTTGCGGATAAGTAGATCTCAGCAACAACTTATTAAAATTCAGTAAAAAGTGAGCAGGAATCCACTATTTTAGTTTGTGGATGGAAACTCTGAATAATCCAAATGACTAAGTCCACTGCTGAACTGCACCACCTAGCTCCTTAGTCCTGCCTACCTACTGAATGACTTCACCCATCTGATTTGCTTTTATCCTCTACAGCTCTGCAAGAAGTTCACTACTAAAATGTTCCCATAACCTTAGTAACAGTTACAGAAATTGAATTAGAAAATGCTAATTTGAAATAGCAAGTTTTTATGGGACAACACTTCCCAAAATGGTTTCCCAAAATCAGCATGTGATACGTGGTCCAATTTGGTGGCTAGGATACGGCATGCCTAAACAAGCAGTCCTTAAGAAGGCATCAATTATCTAAGAAGTATAACACCATTATAATGTCTGCCTTTGAGCCTAAGCAATCAGTGTTACAAGAGTAATTTGCATTTAGATCAGTGTATCAGGGACTGTCTGCTACTTTTGGGGCAAGGATATGGATAGCAAAGGGAGGTAGGAGGCAACACTAGATTTTCAGTTAAAACAAAATGGATACAGTGAGCATCAACAAATTTCCAGGAACAAGACATTCCTCTAAAGGAAACTGAAAACAAATTGTTTAACTACTAGTTGTGACATGTAACATATCATGTTCTATTAATCTTGACAACAGAGTAAGAAAAATTGATTACTATGGCCATAACTTTTAAGGTGTTTGGTAGGAATCAGGGGAAACAGAAACCTATATATAATATTTCTGTTGGGCAAACTGGTAGGAACTTTTTTATAAAATAGAACAGAGAGAGATCCAAATATGATGTAATTAAGAAGAGTCAAAATAGCTTTGTAGAGTAGAAAGCTGTGTATCACAAACTGGAGATTTTTAAAGGCACCAGCAAACAGTGGGATAAGTGATTCATTTCGTAACTATAGATCAATTTCCAAAAGGCTTTCGAAATGGTCTTGCAACTACTATTCCTGGACAACTCTGAGATGGCCTGGGATGACAGATTTTCCTAGGTGTTATTTACTTCTGACAACACAGAAAACAAGGGATAGAAATAAGCAGACAGTTTTCACAATTACATAAGCCAGCAGTTCCACAGGGATTGGCTCTGAAATAGTGTGATTCAATACTTTCAGAAATAACATAAGAAGAGAGTATTGCAGTAACAAAGGAGGAATTTTTTTGTCTTTTCTCATTTAGGATAGTCAAAGTTGACAATGAAGAACTGAAGATGGCTATCACAGTACCAAGTGATCAGTCAATAAAACACACTACTTTCAATGTCAATAAACTCAAATGAATGTGTATAGTGAAAAACCAGCCCCAAATCAATATAAAATACTGAGCTATAAATTAGTTACTACTATTAAGTATACAAATTCCTGAAGTCAATTAAGAAAATTCTAGAAGCACACTAGCTCAATGATGATTAAAGGTAAACATAGTAAAACCCTTTTTTCTTTACTGTCAGGTCTGCCTTTTCCCAAGGAAGACCTGACAGTAAAGAAAAAAGGGTTTTACTATGCCAGCATAATCCATGATATGCCTACATCTTAAATGCTGTGAACAGTTCTTGTCCTTAACTTCCATCTAAAAACATCTATTTCAGTAAGTAGCAGGACTAAAACCAAAAAACCCTACTTCTTCACAAAATACATCTCTAAATTGTTGAAATAACAGTCATATAATGTCACGGAAGACAAACACGTTAAAAGAAAGAGTAGGAGACAGTAGAGGATGTGCCCAGCAAGGGCGAAGTCGTATGATGGCTTTGGCAGAACTTTCAGCTGGGTCGTTAAACTGATGACTGATGAAAGCTATACCAGCAGAAGCAAACTTTGCATGCTCAGTGACACACACATCAAGCTTTTAGTCTTGATCAAAAAGGGAAAAACTCAAAGCCATTTTCTTATACTCCAGGTGAGAACCATGAAGAGGGAGATTGCCTGTTTCAGCTTAGTGAATTCATATTTATCCTGAAGCACATTATAGTCGGGCCAAACAAACTTGAGATAAATGGTATTGAAAAACCCACTGTGTAATTTACCTTCCTGTTTGAATACCATAAGCACCATAAATAAGTGCATACATCCCTACTTAGATTCTTATGTTTATTCTCTTTCAAAAAACATGGCATGGTTATTTCGCTACTGCAAGTGCCAAAAGGCAGCAGGAAAACATTAAATTTAATCTTAAGTTTCTGAATAGCATCTTGGTTTTTTCCCTGTCTCCATAGCTATGCTAAGAGTGAATCTATAATTGGCAATTTTTGCAATGCATTCATCTGTAAACATGCTACATAGACTGGAAAAATAGTAATAAACTGAAACAGAACTTTGAACCACTGATGGAAAACTAATTATATCAAGGGAGATAAGCAAGCCAGAAATCTGAATCATTCTCTTACTCCTTGCCCAAGTATTTACAGTATATTTTGCCATTTACTTTGAGTGACTTCAGCTGTCCAGATTGCCATCTTAATGATTGTTACTGTCCAAAGTAATTTGAAACATGAGTCTGATCAAAATCTAAAATTTAATGCTATAAATAGTTACAGACTGAGGCCTGGCCTTATGATTCATTGTATCTGAGTGCTATTCATCAAGTGTGGTTTTTTAACATAATAGAAGATGTAGCAATGTTACAAGGTTAAAAGAAGAGTGATCTCAGCTTTCCAAACAAGCACCACAGAGCATCTTAGTTCTCTCAATCCCAGAGTCCCGACTGAGTAAGAGCTTTTCAGTATCCATGAAGAAGAAATGGATGGTATTAGTAAATGGGCATTATAATGTTTTTCTGTGAAAGCAGTAAAAAGAACATTCTCCCACCCATAAATAACATGTTTGGTTGTTGGGTTTTTTGGTTTGTTTTTTTTTTGTTGTTGGTGGTGGTGTTTTTTAAACTAAAAGCATAAGAAACTTCAGACTCTCTTTTGCATTCTAGAACACAAAAAATGTTCTAGTTTGATTGCAGTTTACACAACAGTTCAACAGGAACCAGAAACAAGGGCTTCCCCTTCCTCCAGAAAAAAACAAACCTATCTACTATGATGCAAATCACATTCACAAAGAAACATGCAGGAGGCACAGGGCAACAAATTCCACTGCTTACCCATGAAATGGGCACTAAAACCAGGAGCTATGAGGCACCACTGACACTCAGGATTCATCCAGGAAGAGGCCTTTGTGCACAGGCTTAAAGGCCTCCCACATTGCCCAGCAGCAGAAACCATCAGGGACAAGGAACAAGGTAGATTTTCCACGGCAACAGAATCAACAGGCCCAAGATTCTGTGACTTGTGCTTATGTGTGCACTTATGAAAACAAAGCAGGATGTCCTTGTGCAGGTAAGTGGCATATAAATATAGCTACAAGTTGTGCAATATTTTTAAATAAAACCCGCATGTGGAATTTAAGGGAAGTACACACATTTTCCAACAGTGCAATGGTCTCTGCTGGCTTTGGCAAAGGAAAGAAATTTCAGGTGACCGCTAAATCTAGACCTCTGATGGTCACAGGCCATCTCCATAGATGGACTTCATTCTACTATGCCAGATAGCAGAGTACTTTAAGCTAAAGACAAACATATTCACTTATTAAATTTTATATGGCATGAACTTACTTTATGCTTTTTATTATCTCATTTTTAAAAAACTGGTATTTACTATCAACAGCCTAGTTTTGTTTTCCTTTAGGGGTTAATAAAAAAGCAACTGTAGTTAATAGAAACAATCTCACCAAAGCCGAGTCCTGGGTTCATATAATACCCATCTGCTCAATTACAACAGTCATAGGTAAAGTCCAACTACCATAAATTGAGAGTAATTAAAATTAGAGATGAGAGCTTTACCCACAGTAATTCAATCACACACTTACAAATGCACAAACATGCAATCAGTCCTGTAATTGCAGTGATGCATGACTTGAAGAGAACAGCTTGGACAGTATTATTCAAGGCTTTGATGAGTTCATAGTACTTTGTTACAGCATTACAATAGCAAAGTTACTGCAAATATCTGAAATAGCAAAGTTTGAGATGTTTCAACAGTCCTCACTCTCCCTACAATATACCTAACTATTTGCTAACAGATACAGGTAGGAAATAAGTAACTTCTTCAATGATGCTCCTTAAAAGCTACGGGGTGGTCTCTATGCAAGCTGTTCTGCACTGAAAGAAAGATTTCACTCATTAGACTTATTCCTGCAAGACAACAGTTGTCGCTCACAGACAATTTTTTAAAATGGAAAAAAAAAAAAAAAAAAAAAAAGCCTAAGAGAAAGACATAACTCCAGAGGCAAAAGGCAAAATGTCCAAGACAACGAAATAACATACTAATCTGATTAGTTCAAATTACATCCAACACCTTGTATGTGGCTTAAGCACAACTCTGTATTTTGGCAAAGAACAAGTGAACAGTAAAGCATAAAAAGTTCTGCCTGGAGAAGTACCTGAACTGCAATAACCTCAGACTAGCACCTTCCTTAATGCAGGCTTAGTGTAGGTGTTCAGAAAGATGAAAGCTAACATAATCACTGAATAAAACCACAAAAGAATAAAGTACATCTGAAAAAAAATGCAGAGATGTCATACACTGTTTCTGTTTGCAAGTGGTTCCACTAAATTAGCAGACAAAGCATTAAAGTTTTACAGCCTTACCCGCAATGTACTAGAACGTTGTGGAAGTTTGGTTTTTTTAAATGAGAATGGGAGTGTAGGGAGGAAGGAGATTCTAGAAGTTTTAGAAGATAAACTTCAAAGGAAATAAATTACAAGATTTTGGGGTGGGAGAGGAAGGAAATGGGAAATTTTCAGTGGAAATGCACAGTACTAGAGAACTGAGGAGATTTAGGAATAAAATGAGAAGTCACATATTAAATGGTTTCTAACCTTTGAAATGCTACAACATTGGCTATAACCTTTCAAAATTTTTAACTGAGTTTCAGTAGTTGGCATTAAATAAATTTCCCAGCATATCTAAAGCTTCAAGTGGAATATGAGAACAATTAGTAAGGATGAACAGGATTTTACAGAGTTGGAGTAGTATTTCTCAAAAGGCATCTAGATGTAGGGATTCTCTTCCACTAAACTTTCAAAACAGTTTCAACACTTCTGAATGTTCTGCCATTTGCCTCTATCTATGTATTTACAATGACCTTAATTATAAATCGCACCTCTACAAAGAGCTCTTGCCATGCCTAGGCTTATACTGGTAGCAATTTTTTACATGTAAAAATCCCAGATGATCATCAAAGCAGAGATCAGAAGGAAGAATTCAATAAATAGGTCATTGATTTCCAAAATTTTTGGCAAGATTAGTATCACAATTCAACAACACTGATGTCATCAGTATATTGGAATAACTAATTCTACAAGTTAAGAGTTTGCAGAGGATAAAAATACTAAGTGTAAAACATATGATGCATTCTCTAGTAATGACGCAAAGAACACAAAAATACAGTCTGTTTCCAGACACTGATTTAGCGCAGTGAAGGACAGATCATGCCATGAGAATAAGAACCTGTATTTTGGCAGGAAGGCATGATATACAAAGAGCTGAAAACCTATCATATCTATCTCCATTCTCCTTCCAGTTGTCTCCAGAATTTGTCACTCAATTCAAACCAATGGGGCAGCAAACAGTTCTTTTTACCATTCAAACCTTCTGGCAATTAACCTGGGGAAAATAACATCAGTTATTACATAAAAGAAAATGAACATGCCTCAGTCACTCCAGATAAAAGAAGTAAGCACAAGACAATTTAAGAACTTGCAAATTAATACACATCAGAAATGAACATTGTGAACAAGTAAGTTGTTTTCCCCTATATTAACTAACTTGTTTATCATACAATCTTTCTCTACTGCATGACCAACTTACTTATGGAACTCTGTTATGTAACAATTCCTGCAATTATGAAATAACCAATTGTGCTGGTTTTAGCTGGGATAGAGTTAATTTTCTTCATAGTAGTAAGGGGAGGAGTTCATTGCAATGTTAAATTCTATAACCTGGCCCAAAGGGACCAGGGGTGGAGATTGTAATGGAAATACCATTAAATTGTTGTAACCCAGGATTTGGGTTACATGTTATAGGAATTACTATAGCAGGAAGCACCCGAACCAGTGGAGGACAAGCCTTACAAGAAGCAGTGCAAGTGCAGCAGTGACCTGACCTGAGCTGGCTTTGATGCCCAATAACTCCACACAACACACCACCTCTCCTGTCCTGAGTGACCACCATAACAGATGGAGCCCAAAGTCATGGACTAAACAAACTCAGTGGACATTTTGTGGACATCTTATGGGCATTTTATGGATATTTTACAAGCATGGTCCATAGACTAAGGGAACGATATCTCTGTATTATATCAAAGCATGGGAAGGAGGGGAGTGGTGGTTAATGAGGATGTATTGGATAATGTGGGAACTGAGCATGACGTAAATGGTATGGAATAAAGGGTGGAGAATATGCTGGTTTTGGCTGGGGTGGAGTTAATTTTCTTCATAGTAGCCAGTATGGGGCTATGTTTTGGATTTGTGCTGGAAACAGTGTTAATAACACAGGGATGTTTTGATTATTGCTGAGCAGTGCTCACACAGTCAAGGCCTTTTCTGCCTCTCACTCCACCCCACCAGTGAGTAGGCTGGAGGTGCACAAGAAGCTGGGAGGGGACACGGCTGGGACAGCTGACCCCAACTGACCAAAGGGATATCCCACACCATATGACGTCATGCTCAGCATATAAAGCTGGGGAAGAAGGAAGGAAGGGGGGGATGCTTGGAGTGATGACGCTTGTCTTCCCAAGTAACCATTACGCATAATGGAGCCCTGCTTTCCTGGAGATGGCTGAACACCTGCCTGCCCATGGGAAGTAGTGAATGAATTCCTTGTTTTGCTTTGCTTGCGTGAGCAGCTTTTGTTTTACTTATTAAACTGCCTTTATCTCAGCCCATGAGTTTTCTTACTTTTACTATTCCAACTCTCTCCCCCGTCCCACTGCGGGGCAGTGAGCGAGTCGCTGTGTGGTGCTTAGTTGCCAGCTGGGGTTAAACCACAACACTGATATATATCCAAAAATAAAGAAATAATTCAGTTGATTCCAGCACAACATGACTCCAACACAAAGAATAATCTACTTTGTTTTAACACCTCCTTCCCTCTCACCCTTCAATCCATCAGCAGAGTGCCTGAAGCTGGAACAATGACTGCCATTTTAGTTAGTTTGGATGCCAATTTCAGTGCTGATCTGTGATGATCAGTGTGAGTTATCACACAGATCCTAAAAGAACCATGACCTCTGGTTAGCAGACGGAATGCACAGAGCAGGACAGGGTGAATTATGCTAATTATCTCTGGTGCTCAGCATCCTTCTCTCTCAAAATGTCATCAATTAACGTAAGTTAAATCCTAAGTTATTTTTACCTTGAAGTTTGATGCTTCTGTTTCAAACAAGAAAAAAGGGTTTTATACTAAAAAACCAAAGCTTTCTTTTCCCTTCATATGTAACAAAGATATTAACATCCCTTTCACATCTTGGCCCGTTTCCATCCTCAGACTGTAATGGCAAGTATAAATTATTGTTTCAGATTTTTGAGGTCCCAGAAAAAAAAGAAAAAAGCAGCACTGGGTAGACTATGACACAATCCTGGATAAATGGATATGATGAGATTAAAAGGACAGGCAGCATAAAGAAAGTTATTTCTGAAGAATACCTTTATACAGAATGTGACACTGGATAATGAAGTACAAGGGTTCAACAGCAGAGTAACTACTACAGGGCAGAGATAATGAAGAATGTGTGATATTCAGAGAATATTACAAAAATTGGAAATGTAGTTGCATATAATTGTATGTTAGGGATGTGAAAAGTCAGAGGAACTAAAAGGGTAGCATGATTTTTTTTTAAAAAATATGACTGATTCAAAGTAATTTTGGAGAAGTATAGGAAAGATCTGCTTTTAGTGTATGAGATTGGATAATGCTAGAGATCTGCTACAGATTTGAAAAAACAATCTTCAAAAGTTATCAGAAACCTAGCTACCAACCAGAAATACATCAGACTGGAAGATCAAGGGAAGAATTCATGAAATTTTATGTTAGTCCAATCTCAACAACCTTTTTCTGTATTCAGGAGAGAAAGACTGAATCATCCAGAAGAACAAGTGACACTCTCCCAAATATCTCTAAATGAGCACATATCTGTCCACTGAGTACAGAAGAAAAAAAAAGGGAGGTTAAATTAAGCTTAGGAAATGCATTCAGCTGTAGATTGAAGAATAAATGCTCATCAGGTTTTGTCAAAAAATTCACTTATTTAAGAACTGCTTTTGTTAACAACAGAGGTTATAATTCATAACAAACACTGGCTTGATTTTAATTCAGATATAAATATATAGAAAGAATATGACTCCATAACTTAAGTTCTCTTAAGGGTAAACTGTGGTAACATTAACAGAACTGCTTAGTGAAATCAATTGTACTCATGAGTCTAGGGGAATAAGAGAGGAAAGAACTGTACCAAACTTAAATCAACAAACTTCTGCAACCAATCATACAACAGAAATTAACAGAAAGCCTACAAGGAACACAAACAATGCAGGCAGAGATAGAGTTGAGACACAAAAGTCCATCTCACACAGCTCCTCCAAAGGATGTAAAAAACAAAAAATAGCACTTACAAACTTATAACAAAAATAGCACTTACAAATAGCTTAGAGAAGAAAATTACCAAATAGAAATTGAGCTGCTGTGAAATTCAGTCAACAATGAGTCTAACAATCCAAGAGGTTTATGCCAGGGACCTCTTCTAAAAGTTTTCAACAAGTTTGTTTTAGTACTACACAGAAATAATAAAGCACTGGGTTTCCTCCCCTCCCCCCTCAGTGCTTCAGCAATACCAGTCTGAAACCCAAGGAGGGGAAGGATAATTACATGGGTATTTCAGACCTTTCAAAATTACATGCATTTCAGTAAAAACAGGTGACTACATTCTTAAATAAGGCAGCAGCCTACTTTTTCTGAAGCAAATTCTCAAACATCAATATATGGTCGAAATATTTTGAAATATGTTGTTACATAAATAACAAAGTTTTTGCTTTCCACCTACTTAAATGTTTATTTAATGTATTGAAATACTTGAAAACAAAAAGAGCTTTACAATAATGGTAATTGCAGTTATTTTTGTATCAAATAATGGTGTGCTCTTGTAACTTTCAGTCTCTCTGTTTAGTAAATAATTTTAAGCAAAAAATTACAAATGAAATGCTTATGTAAAGCCTTTTCTATTATAAGAAAGGGCATGTTTTCTGACTTACATAAATTATAGACTTCACCACAACACAACTACTGCATTACCACAGGGCACCCGCCCAGGAAGTCCTCGCTCCAGTCAGTATCATCAGCTTAGAAAAGCCACGCAATAATTCCCAGAGCTCAAATACATATAGTTATGTGTAAGAGTGTGTGTGTGTGTGTATATACGCACAGGAACATAGATATGGATGCACACATATGTCGTGGTTTAACTCCAGCCAGCAACTAAGCCCCACCCAGCCGCTCGCTCACTCCCCTGCAGTGGGATGGGGGAGAGAAACAGAAGAGTAAAAGCAAGAAAACTCGTGGGTTGAGGTAAAGACAGTTTAATAGGTAAACCAAAAGCCGCGCACACAAGCAAAGCAAAACAAGGAATTCGTTCACTACTTCCCATGGGCAGGCAGGTGTTCAGCCACCTCCAGGAAAGCAGGGCCCCATCACGCGTAACTGTTACTTGGGAAGACAAGTGCCATCACTCCAAATGTCCCCCCCTTCCTTCTTCTTCCCCAGCTTTATATGCTGAGCATGACATCATATGTTATGGGATATCCCTTTGGTCAGTTGGGTTCAGCTGTCCCAGCTGTACCCCCCCAACTTCTTGTGCACCTGGCAAAGCATGGGAAGTCCTTGATTTAGTATAAGCACTACTTAGCAACAACTAAAACATCTCTGTATTATCAACACTGTTTCTAGCACAAATCCAAAACATAGTCCCATACTAGCTACTAGACCTATCCCAGCCAAAACCAGCACAATACACATACACTTTTTCTGATTCATTTTAGTAGTGTGTTATTTTAGATTTTTAAAAGGCACTGAGTTCCCCTTTCTGCTTCTCAAAGAATGTGTATACCACTGAAAAATTAAACATGAAAAAGTCATTTTTAAAGACCTATGCAATTTAGTAATTGCTTTCAGTTTTTATAAGCAGCATATTATCAGTATTTTTCCATATCTATGAAATTATCTGTAAATAAAATAAATCTCTTTTCAAGGTACAGATACCATACTTTAGTATTATTTTGAACTTTGTCATCTTTTATATAATCCTAAAAACTTATGAAAATATATTTACATGAATCTAGTCTTAGTTGCTCTGACTCAGATCCATTGCATTCTTGTTTCAGTGATGCAACTGAGACAAGGGATTAGTCAAGTAGACTTTTTTAATATATTATTGCAGTAGGTGAATACTAAAGTGTTGCATTGCTTAAGCTTTGCTGTACATTAATAGTTAAGACCAAAGAAAAAACAAGATTTGGATCACTTATAACCAAAGAAGTTTCAAATGAAATTTCTGTAGAAATCAGAAGTTTGTCCTGCTCTGCACAAGATGCTTCAGTAGATAATCTCCAGAGTTCTCTTCTAATGTCTTCTATTCTTTGATTCTATTCTCTTATTTTGCCATTTTGTACATGCTACACTATGTGTTAATAAAGTTCACCTGACACCCTGCTTCCTAATCAACTACTAAAGATCTCTTCCAACTGTAGAAACTGCAGTAGCAGCAGGGGCTTCAGATCTGAAGCTATAATGTTAGGAAAGAAGGGAAGCTGCATATTTGCTCCCTCTGTGTTATCAGTAAATTACTTCCTCAGAACTGCGCCTTTGGAAAAAAGACATGTTAGTTTCTTTTTGACTGTTTATTTTTGCTAGTGTTAAACTGAGGAAGCTTCACTGAAATCAAATAAAAGCTACAAAGAAAAGCAGCAAAAGATGTCGTTCCTTAGCTCTTGTTTTTGTTGGGGCCATAAGACCATTTGCACTCACAAAAACTGCTTTCTCCAACAGCTTTACAATAAAATCCTATCTTTTGCTGCTTTCCATGAATTAAAAGTAGTTTCCGATGGCACAGGTTTACATTAAAAGGCAACTTCTGTTCTAACACTGTGGTATCTCACTGTTTCCCATTATGCTTGGAAAGACTTAACATATTCTTAGATTCCAAGGGAAGGATTAAGAGACTGGAAAAAAATTTCTAGCCTGCATGATTTCAAATTTTTTAAGACTTCTTTGCAGACTCCACATTTGGAGTGTGCTCTTCTCAACTCCATGCAGAGGGAGAGCCATGCAACATTTCCCTCAATCTCCTCTGAAAGTCCATACGTGACACTGGGACAAGAGTATAATAGGAAGGTGAACTATGACTCTTCTCCCTCTTGCCAGCAGTAACTGATTTGTGCCAATTCTTCAGTTAAAAAAATTATCCCCTTTTGCCTACTCAAGTCAGCTTGAATGATCTTTAGTCGTATCACAGAGCTTCCTGAGCAGTCTCTGAAGTCTTTATCTATCTATTCAAGACACTTCAGTCCAATTTCTGTAAAGAGTTGAATTGTGGGGCACCTCTGTATACATTATAGCATATTTTTCTGTTCACAATACTAAAAATGGCATCTTCTCCAGATTCTACTGCAGATAGATCTGCAGATGTCCATGTTTTCCACTGTCAATTTATCAGTGGAAACTGCACAGGGGAGTTACACAAACCATTACCTGAGGCAAACATTTAAGTCATTCCACTCACTATCACTCCATTAGGTAAATGGCAAGTAACAGAATTTCTGATAGAGAAACAACAAACTGGACATCAGACAAAACCATCTCAAAGTCTAATGACTTATTACCCATTATTTGGAATGTACTTACCTTTAAAAAAAAAATTAATTCAATTTAAAGTGTCACTGAGATTACAAGAGTCAAAATGCACTTTGGACAAATTGTATTTTAGGGAGCTATTTGAAAGGGCAGAGAGCGGAGACATCACTACACTGAGAACACAACAGGAAAGGGTCTATGTTATTTGCATACAGTACAGGAAGAGGAGAAGGACTTATTCATACGTGAGGAAATGAGAAAAGAGATGAACAAGGAAATGTTTTTATGAAAACACGAAACTTCAATTTTGGCAAAAGAAGAGCTAATATAAGGATTTAACCATAGCCATGTTACAAATATGACAGACCAAAACTCAGACAGTATGGAAGGCTGGAGAGAAGGTTCATTAGATGAAATAATCATAGTTTGGGCAAGGACACTGAGAATAGGACAGAAAAGCAGCACAAGGGTCTGCCATTCAAGCTCTTCAAGAAGACAACAGAAAGGAAAAATCACAGATCCTGAGAATTTTGTACATATAAACAGTTTTGTGCTTTTCTTACCTATATAGTCCTCGTAGAAGTTGAGTTAACTCTTGGACTAAAAGATCTAACTTCTCTTACTGGTTTTCTAACACTTAAAAATATTTAACAATTGCAATTAACATGTCATTGCAATTACACACCATCATTGGGAGAGGAAAACTTACATACAAAGGAAGGAAATACTGACATTTCAGGTTTTCCATCTATATCCAAAAGCTTTACTGATGTAATTTTGAATAAAGGGTATTAAAATAACACAGAAGAATCAACATTAGAAAATGAACATCACAAACTATGTTTTCAGCCTAATTGTAGCAGCAAAGAGACACTGAAGAGTCAGTTTATGAGAGCAGAGTTGAGGATAAAACTTGAGATTTACGAACATAAACAAAATTACAAGCATATCAAAACTAGTTTCCTGGAAATTCATGCATCAAATGCAATAGCACATTTCAATTTACTTATATGAATCAAAACTTCAACATCATGATGACAAATGGATGACAGTATTTTTTAAACTTAATGTCAGTGGGTTATAAAGATTAATACCCACATTCTTCCTTTCATAAATTAACTATCCAAAACTGATAGGCTGAAACTGATTCTTTTTCTTAGGAGGTATAACAAATCTATGAACAATGGTATCATCATTCATAATGTTTTGTAATTGCAATGACATTTTTTATACAATTCATTAACTCTTGCTTTCCTTTATAAGGAACAGACCACCATTTAAACTATTTGCAATCAGACCTCTTTTTCACTTGTAAAGACCTGATTTAATCTCTCTTTTGTCTTCTGTAGTACTAGTTTTCCTTTGAACACAGTATCACATACAAATAAATAGAAAGAATAAAACAAAATTGAAACAAAAAAAAACCCCAATTTCATGAGGATAGGTAAATCTGAAAAGGAGAGACCAATACAATTAAAAAAATAAGAATAGCATTATTAGCACATACACCAAATGTCATATTAGCACTTTAAAAAAAAAAACAAACCTACACCAAACAAAAAAACAACCAAAAAACCCCCCAACCTTTCAAATCCTCACAATTCACCCTTTTTCATCTGCCACAGAATTCTCCTTCCCCCAGCGCTACATCAGAGAAGTACATGTATCACAACAGGAGAGACACGATTTTCCTGTATGCATACGTTTTGTTTCAGCAACCACACAAGGGGCTTTCAGAGTCACAAGGAGATATTTTCACAGGGAGTTCAGTTCCTTACCATCCTCTCAGCTATAGCTCCCTTATTCACCTTATTTTAATGACAGAAACATAGCATTCTGGATTCAAGAAACATGGGGACTAATCCACTTGTTAGTGAGCTCTGCGCAAAATTTTTGCAGTGACATTAATGGGAGTTGCATTGTACCTTAAAAATGTCCATAGCAGAAGCACAACTGGAAGTACTGAATTTACCCTCCAAATCATCAGTAACCCACAATAACTCACATTAATAACATAATTTTATAGAATGACTTGTCATCAAAGGGTCAAGTGACATCGTGTCAAAAGGAAATACATAATGTAAACCACAAAATAGATATTCCCAACTCTTAACAGGTTTGGGAAGTACATTTTGTATTTGGTAGAAAAATCTGATGTATCAATCAATCAGAGATGCAATTTAAAATAATTTTTTAAGTAGGTAATTCTGTTGTATGATTTAGAATTCTGTATCACCAGAATTACTAGGGAAGGTGTGTTTACCATATTTACAAAAAAGCATACTATATTTTTGAATGTGATTTTAACACTACAGGACTAATCATTTCCCTCGCCAACCTGGAAGATGCAGTCAGGGATGCAAACTCAGCCATTCAACTCAAATGTGAACATCTGACACTCTGAAACAGCACAGTATGAATTTTGAATGAAGTATGTTATTTAAAAAACATTTTTCCCCCAATATGCCCTTGTTGGCAAGTGCTGTAGAATACTATTTTCTGTACAAAAACACAGATCCATTATAAATCTATTCTCATATTCCTTTCATCTCAAACATAACACAATGCACATTATCTTTCCTAATTACCAAGTAATTTCCGAAAAAGTTAGATACCATCTTCTATTACACATTTACCTTCTCTATTTAGACAGAGAAATATTTGAATGTTTTACTCCCTCAGAACACAGTAATGGTGCTAATACACTGAGGAGTAGATGGAGAGTGGCTTGCACCATTCCTTATAATTAGTCTTAATAATTACTTCTTTGCACATGAGCTAATTAAAAAAAAAAAAAAATTCCCAAAGCAAGTAGGTGACACTGCCATAGGGAAACATCTACTCAGCAGATCACTTAAGAACAAGCATGACACTTGAAGTTAAACAAATGAAATTAACATGTGCCAAAAGCTTCCACCAAAGCTTACAGAAGATGTTCTACACATGGTTTAGAGTAAATATATGAATGGTTTTTTTTTTGAACCTCATGATACGTAGGCCTACACATCACTGCTACTTAAGTTACAGTTTCTGCCTTTACTTACTGTGAAATATTGTCAATCATTCAGCTGTGCTCAACCAAAGAATATAAAATACATCAAAAAGCCAGGAGTCTACTCTGAAAAGAGTAGCTGCCCAATGACATTTTTTTTCCCCAATTGTTATTGGAATATCTAACTCTAGTCTTCAAGACAAGGAAATTTTGAAAAAATATCTGAAATGTGCCATTTAAATGAATCACAGTTGTATAGTTAAAAAGAAACGTTTAGCTCAATGAATTTGAAAGAAGAATTTTAAAACTCACGAGATTTCATAGTAGGTTAAAGAGACTCATGTATTTAATTCATTAGCAATTGACTTGTTTCTTCCCTTTTATAACAGCTCTAGCAATACCTGCAGAAATTTCTGTTTCAGTCCAACAGGAAAGATTTGCAACCTCCCAGACCCTGTAAGCAATATGAAGGTTCATAATCGGCTTCCATTAAAGGCTAACTTACACAGGGGAAAAAAAAAATACTCCTCTGGTTATGTTTTTCTGTACTAAGATGCTGAGATACACATAGGAGAGTAGTTCAATGAATAACCAACTCGCACTATTTGCAGTAAATTCTTCTACCTTCAGACCCAAATCACTTGCTAGGTATACCAACTGACCACTATAGAGCAAGGAGAACTTGCATGCTCTGAGGAAGTCTGCACCTAGCATCAGCAGACCCAGAAAGGGCCTGAACAGTCATCTCTGCTTACAGTTTTTGCACTGTAGTACCCACATCCCAATCACAAGAAAAAAACACCACTTAGTTATGGGGACTCCAGTCCAGCAGCTTCCAGTTACCACAGTAAAGGCAGTATTTTCGAAGATATACAAGTAAGCTTTAGAGCAATGAATATCCAAGCAAAGTCCCCTTTTAGACAAGAGTCCACCCTCATGTTTAAAGAGCAAAGAATAATTTGGGAAAATTAACTTAGTTCTGACTTCACTTACAATGGTTTCAAACTACTCACATCTGCAGAACTATCCATGTTCTACATTGCTGCATAAACCAAATAATCCTAACAAATCCTAACAAATCCTTAAGCCCAATGGACATGCCCAGAGAAAAATGGGCAAGTGCAGGGGCCCACTGGCCATAAGGAAACACAAAAGTTAAACCACATTTAATGAAGATGAGACAAGTTTTTCCTTCCTGTCCATGTTACGCTAACTTAAGAGAAGTCAAAAACTTAGAATTGGGATCTTTAAACCACAACAAGTAAAACTGTTTTCTATCTTCCATTTAAATGTTGAAGACACTCACTGCTTCAGTAAATACAGTTTACTGCTATCAAAGGTCTCTTCAGTGAAGAGATTTCTAAGTACATTTGTTTGACAAATATTTGTAGCTCTGAAAATTCTGGAAATACTACAGTGCATTCCACAGTAATTGGAACACAGGATATTGTGAGAATCTCCTGTTTTATGTATATGCACACTGATATGCACTTCCTTTTCTAGAAGGAGACTTCTCACAGCTGCAGAGAGGATTTTGAAGCTTAGAGCTAAATGAACCTGTGAGGATGGATAAATGTACCCCCTATATATGTACCCATTCTATAAATGTATAACCCATTCTATGTACCCCTATAAATGTACCCATTCTGCTTCATGCACCTAGTTTGTTCAGGTAACTTCTACCCAGCTCTACCTTGTGCAGAATAGAAATATCTACTGTGCAGGGACATTTTAAACAGAAGCAACAGTTTCACGAAACCTTACACAATCTAATCCTCCATTGGTTTCCTGTTGAAATGTTATTAAAAGTTTTCAAAGCATATAAAAAAATAATCAGATTCTGAAAATCATCATACCTGATACAGCAAGAAAATCATCAATACTTGTTATATCATCCACCGCTTCAGTAAGGACCTGGATGTGATTCTCCCATGTACTCCTATACATTTCCATGTTGTTTTTCACAACTTGACTTTTTGGTCTGGCAGCAAGAGCTAAAGCAGCATTAATAACCTGTACCAAAAATAAACACAAAACCCAATATTTAAATAATTACGTCTTCAGAAATAAAATTTTATGTTTTACTTAAAATTTCAGAGCAGCATTTCTGTTCTCTAAGCAAAAGCGTTGCTCAGCTTTTGTTTCTGTTCTCAGCAGGAATATCGGTCACATGTTGCTTAGGCTAACTTCCATTTTAGCTTCATAAATTAAGAAGCTACTGGAATAGGACAATAAAAATCCCAACATTTTATTTTTAGTTGGAGAATTCATACTATTCTAGTTTGCAAGATATTAACACAAGGAAGTTTTTACTTACAGATACTTAAGGCACGCACATATTGGTACAGCATATATCACTTCAGTTTTGAGTTTAAACTCTTTAATAACTGTTATCACAGAGCTTATTATGGAGTACCTTCACTGAAAGAGATATTATCAGCCTCTGTCATGTAAAAGTGGAAGGTTTTACCAGGACAACAGATGCCTTTTTTAGGATCCATGGCATGGGACATAACACATACTACATCTATATAAAAGCAGCAGACTGATATTTCTAAATCAGTTAGGCCTAAAAATAGTAACTATGTTCACGTGAAGAGGGTAGATTCCATCTCTCCCAGGAAAGACTAATTGAAGATGGAAATATTGGATCGTAAAGTGATTACTTCTATACATACCTCTTCAATCAGTTAATTAGCTAGAGGGGTTTTTTTCCTAATATGGCTTTTTGTTGATGTTATATCTATAAACATAAATTAAACTAATTCATATCCCAGCTAGAAGCTGAGCATTAAGCGTACACTAATCTTTTTTCCCCATTCCAATATTACTTATTTATCAAAGGGAGAATGGTTTTAAGAAGACAAAACACCATGTAAAGCAAAAAATGGGAAGAATAAAAACAATATACCACACTAATCCCCAGTGCTGCCAGTATACATTCATGAAACATTCTTGTATATCATGCCACTGTAATTAAGTCTTTGCACCAAAGAATAAGAACTAGGAAATTCCTCATCCTAAACCCAGCTGATGTGTCTTTACAATAATATCAATCCCCTCGACCCTGTTTTGGATCATAAGCTAAATTTGTAATCAGTTTTGTTTGGTTAGTATTTTTACTTATCACATGAACTTACACAGCTGGTGAAATCTAAATAATGACAAACTTGCTAATATTTGTGCTCTCATAATGAAGGAACATACATAATTAGGCTTTCACAAGAATACTGCTGGGATTGAGTCTTTTTATTAATGATTTTGATAAGGAAGAAAAGACCATGTGCTTATACTTTACCAGGCAGGTGGAAAAGGAGAGTATGCAACTACAATGAAGAAAAGGGTAAGATTTCATCAACTCCACAAGTGATCTAAAAACATAGATCTACTTTTGCACTATTAAATTTTTTAAATGCCCTACCGATTTTGGGGCACCATACTTCTAGAAAGACACAAAGAGTTTCTCTCCCACTGAAGACAGAACAGCATCAATATCATAATCATAGATCTAAAAACCATAAAACTGTGAGACAACACTGAAAAAAAATGAAGTCAGCCTAGAGAAGGAGAGAGCCTGAAGAGAAACAGAGAGTAGCTGCAGAGATGAAATTAATGAACTACTGTATTGTGCACCATGAAAAGAAGAATCGTGAAACTGCAGGAAGGGAAAAATTCAAAAAAGAACACAACAACAAGAAAACCCCAAATCAACCAAAAAAACCCCACTAACTTGCAGGCAAAAAGCTCTCCATTTACCTTTCAGCAGTTTGCCTACAAAACATTTTTTTTTAAAAGTCCAGCCCACAAGTCATATAGCACACACATAATGAAGTCTAAAGGCTCACTTAAAAGAAGTCTGATTTCATGCAGTATCCTTAAAACAAAGCCACTGACTTTTAAAATAGTAGACAATAGAAGCGGGTGACAGAACACTGCTCTAGGCAGGCCCAGTAAGGACTTAGAACTGACTACTCTTTTTCCTTTTCTGTTTATAATTTGGTTTGTGCTAAACACAGAGTTTTCCCCATAGTTTTCAGACATCCTTTCAATATAGCCCCTTCGTTATGTGTTATACAATTTTATTTTATCCGTACTCCAGATGTACAAAATCTGCAGTAAAAGCATTTATCAGCTGTATCACATGGCAGCAGATCTGTCTTGACAGTATATGATCCTACCCCTAAAAGCAGGCACACCATTTATGTCTCTCATGAAAAACACGACCTAAGTACCTCAGGCTCATTTACTGTTTTTTTTAATGCAATTGCCAGGAAACATATATGGTTAAAATACTGAATGTGCAGAAGGTGCCTTATATTTTAGTTTGTAAATAACATTCTCTCCTCCAATAAAGTGTCAGGAGAGAATCATAGTAACTTCCAGGGAGATTAGAAGAGAAGCTCTCCCAAATGAATGTTGAGTACAGCTTCGAGTGCTGCTAAAATCACGCATCTTTTCAAACATCTGAAAAATAGGAATAGCACAGCAATGCTGACGTAGATGAAAAGGTTGGTCATTTATACCTCATCAGAATGTAGACATTAGAAACGAGTCACCAGGGACTTTGAAGCCCTATTCAACGACAGCAACAAAGGTGCCTATCTCCTAGGCATAAGCAAACTACCGGAATAAACCCTCTGCCTACATTCCCACAGGCACTATTCATTTGCAGCATCACTTTGGAAACATAGGGTCTCTTCCTGCAGGCGTTTATTTATGCTTGGATAGCCAATTGCTTCTGGCTTCTCAAATAAGTCAACAGACAACTCAAGCTGCTGAAGGTTTAAATTTCCATTTACGTACATTGCCTCTACTGAAGCCTCCACAAGTATGGATTTTTTTTTTTTCCCCCAGACTTAAAGCAGGTAATTCAAGAGCTTATTAGGGTTCATTTTTATAAAGATAAGTGTTCAGCATTTTCCTCTGTTATAGTACTACCTTTGGCACTAAACACACACTTTGAATAAATACTTCAAAGTACGCAATAACACACTATGCTAAAGGCAGTCTCAACTGACTTCCAATTTCACCAGTAATACAAACTACATCCTTTGTTTATTAAAACAAATGCTTAAAATTCAAAAGATGCAACTGTAAGCAGTTTATGAACTAGGCTTCAGGTCATCTTTTCAATTTTGTTACCACGTTTCTCAGGATCTGTGGTGATGGAGTCCATTACTTAAGGTTTCTATTGGATTGAAGGTGCTTCAGCAATAGGATAAAATGGAAGTTTTTATTTGCTAGGACAACGTTATTTCTAATCTGCAAGGAACTGCAGATCGTGGCTATTCCAAGTGACTTGGTAAAACTAATAAAAAAATCCCACACATGCACAAATGAACAGACAAACTAAAGTAGGAAAGGGTCTGCACTAATATCTTTTCCCTTTCCTTTATCCCCTTTAAAACAGACTGAGCTTTCAGTTTCTCAACACTATTCTCCCAGGTGTAGACTAGAGGCACAAGGCCTTCTTGCTAATCCCTAATTTTAACTCCCAGACATGGAAAATGAGGAAGAAAACATGGTGACTCAAGACTTTCACACAGACCATGTTTTTAAAACGATTCTGCATTTGGTACTTCAGGAGTACCACTTTTGGTGACAGTACGTATCACATGCTTCAGCTCCTCACAAAAACTTCTGTGGAATAAAAGCAACCCTACCAAGCTTCAGCTCAGTGCCCAAACCTCTTTGGTTGAGAGACAATGCTGCCTGTGATGCTCTTTCTACATGAAGTGTAAAATACACAAACAGAAAATTCAGCGTAGTAATAGTGTACTTCCATATATTTTTTAAAATAATATCAGTAGTTTAACCATTTTAGGAATTAGTGACTTTAGGAACCAGTAGAAAACTGTTTCCTTTGTCCTTGAGACAAGACTCATTGGTTATTTTTCAAAGGTGCAAGCCATACTGATAAGCATTTACACTTATATAATTCATCCTACTCTACCTTAAGCTTTGTTTTCATCAGCCAGAACACAGTATGTCACGAGAAAAAGAAGAAAAATTTCAGTAAACATGCAGAACAAGAATTTATGAAGCAAGCAACATATTAATGTTGGGTGCTTATAACTATTCCAAAATTATACCCAGAAAACGTACAATGTAACAACAGGACAATGTCCGTGTACACAAACAAATGGGAGAGAATTAAAAAGCAGAGGAGGAGAAGCAGAAGAGGAGAATAAAACCAACATCCCCATTAAAATATATTCAGGTATTCTTCCGCTTTCTGAAAAAGGAGAAAAACAGTTCACATTGCACATCGGTCCTGGAAAAAGCCATAAAAAGACTTTGCAAGATACCTTTGTAAGACCAGTATATGCTGGTACAGTAGCAATGCGAATGGAACCTTCACCATTTTGGTCAGCCTAGGAATTACTGGGGATTACAAAGGATTACTAGGAATGCTTTATGTCACAGATTTGTTATAAGACAGACTGTGACAGAAAGGACTAGTAGTACAGGCAGCATACATAAACTGCAGTATACAAGTGAGGGGATATATGACAATTTTCAAATTCACAAAAGGTAGCTGCTAATTAAGAGAAATAAAACTGCAATCTCTGCCACCAGGAATAGGTCAGGAAGTACTGGACAGAACTGCAGCAAGAACGAATATTGTTTAGTTTTTTGTGTTGGTTTATTATTGCTTTTTTTTTTTTCTTAAATCTAATGCCTAACTGAAGGGACAGTTAATATGCACAAAACCAGACTGCCTGGATAGACTCTAAACTCTCCATCACCAGAGGTACTTAAGAGCAGGGTAGTTAAAACATCTGCGGGGAATATTTTAAATCTCTAAACCATGGAAGAGTTGATCCTATATTGGTGGAAGAAAGAGGAGAGGGAAAATGGACTACACATGACATCAATATGACATCAAAATAGAGCTAAAATGAAATGGTTTCCTGACTTAATAACAAATGTTTGTTATAGTACAGGAGAGGAGCAGAAGTTCTAATAATGCCAGGAAGAAAAGGCATCAAGGCTAGCATCAAACAGGCATCATCTACATAGTGTGGGACATTTTTGAAAGAGTTGGGATGATTAATTTGTAATTAATATTTTTGTCAATACTAACTGTAAACATTTGAAAACTTTATAAAGTAAATAAATACTTGCCATTACTAGTTCAGCCTCAAAATTGAGTACTTTTTGGAACGCATGTTTCAAGCAACCAGCACATATTTCTATACAATTCATGGCGTTTTTTTAAGATGCAAAACACACCCAAAAACCAATTCACTGCCTCTACATGCCTGGGATTTTACAATAAAGATTTTGAGCTTCTGCGAGGTGGAGATCCAGCCCAAATTTTGTTTCTAGGATGTGGACTGCATAGATCTGCAGCAGGCAGGAAGAAATACTACTCAGCTAACACAGAAGGAGCAGATCCGTTCTGCCTTTGTTGCTCTGATCTCAGAACTGCTTCCTAAACCATACTGTGAGACGAGCAAACTTGCAAACAGCTTTCAGAAAGAGCGTAACTGGGGCGCTTTCTCTCATACTGCTGGTGAGAAACATGCACAGGAGTCCTCACCAAGCTAGGCTTTGCAGCACACAGACTTCTGCATAATTTGCAAGTATTAGGTCCCATCCTCCATACACCCAGCAGTCTACAACCTGATCTAGCAATAAAGCATTGAGAACACTGGCTATACAACTATACCAGTATCTGCTGCCCAAAGGGTCCAGGAGATGGGCTACAAAGATGGAGGAAAAGTGTGGCCGAGTACCAGCACCCAATTAAATACCTTCTGAGCTTGTTAAAACAAAAGAGGATCTGCACATCTGATCACATTAGGATATTCCACAGTTCCATACAAGAAATAATCTCTGGTTTCTTTATTTCAACATCAATACCAAGAACTTTCCACATACAGTGTAATACATAAAAGCCCATTTCTGTTTGGCTCTACAGCAGCTCAACACTCTCTTAAAGGTAAGAAATTTGCAGGAGTTGAAACTTCATTGTTTTCATTCCTATCACGCTTGATCTAATTTCACAGCATCAGTTTTCTGAGCTAGGGGCTCAAAATTTCACCTCAATAATTCTTAGGTCACATTGGTCCTGTTTCCATTCACCACGCTAACTAAACAGTTTAGGTTTTAAAATGTGTCCATCAATACTGAAATACTACACAAGTAATTTCTAACTTTTCTGCTCAAGTCTCCAATAAGATAGTATCTGGAAGTTAAACGCTATTTCTGGTTGAATACAATAAAGTCTTTTTCTTCCTGTATTTTCTTCTTTGTTTTGGTAGATTTACCAGGGGATTGGCTCTGCCAAAAATAACAATGAGACTACATAACAAGCTGTTTTGGTATCAGAAGAATCGTAAAATTTTTGTATTGCCCAATGCAGTGAAGAGTCCCACTGCTTGGGAAGATCACCAAAACTGCTACAGAATGTAGTCAACTTTATTAAATGGGTGAATTTAGAAATCCAGACAACTCCAGATATCTCTGGAAATAAAGTCCTGAAACCTTCACTAAATGAAAAAACTACAGCACAGGCAGGCAGGCATCCTCATCTAACAGTACAGACATTGCACTGACACACAGACTGATGGACTCTAAGGCTACACAAGATCTGCAAATCATGTAATCTGACCACCTAAATAACACAAATCATAGAATTTACCTAAGGCTTCCCTCAGGAAGTTTACAGCTAGAGGTTAAATCAGTTACATTCTACATAACCCCAAATTAAATATTTCAGGTGACAATGTTCCTTATGGTTCCCAAGGTAAATTGTTCTAATGCTTAATATCCTATTGAGAAAAGACTTAATTCCACTTTGCATAAACGTGGCTTCCACAAGTATGATGATACCTAGATTCCATAAAACAATTCAGATTGATACTAATGAAATTAAAATCCTGTCATAGCTAAGTTGCAGAGCAGGGTATAGATCACGTGTCTTTGTTTTGCCTGGGAACCATGACAAGGTGACAGACCTAAGGGTTAAGCAAGGTTGCTAAAACTTGGCTAAGCACAGGTATACTATTACCTTTGTTCTATCTGGAACTGCCCTGATAGCCAAGATTCATTAAATTAGGGGCAGCAACCCTGAAAGGCTCCTTTGTATAGACTTGCAAGTAGTTCCAAACCTGTAGTCATTAGAGTCTTTGTTGGACATTTCCAGTATGACTGAAAAAGGGGGCATTCACTATTCTGGTGTTCATGTTGTAGAAGCCTATCCACCTCAGATCCAATAGGAACAAAAACAGCAAGCAAGAGGCAACTGCCACTTTTGCTCACCCAAACAGTGCGATACAATGCTGTTCATTAAGATCAGTCTCATGTTCTTTTTTTGAATCATATTACCTGATTTTTTTTTAATTGATTTTAGAAAAATCAAACTTGGCAAGAAGCTTTATCTGTTTTTTATTAAGAAAAGACATGATGTATGTGTTTAAAATCCTTTGAAATACTTGAACTAATATTTTGATGTTCAGAACAAAATGTAACTAGAAATTCCAAAAAAAAAAAAAAAAGTGAAGCCACCAGTGGCACTCACATACAAAAAAACCAAAATCCACAACATGTATGATTTAGACTGGGGTATTCTCAATATGGTCTAAAAAACTTGGAGAGACACATTACCACACAAGTAAAATGGAGTTTTAAACCCTCTTTTCCTGTAAAAAGAAGAAAAAACAAAAAAGAAAAACCGCATACTTCATACCAGGGTGCTCACATTCTTGCCAACAAGAGACCAAGCTGAAAAAGTTTTGGGCTATATCTTAGGCTTCATGGAGCTTAGCTTTTCTACCTCACTCCAATTATCATTTATTGCATAAATTTATCATTATCTGAATTGACCGCAAGCAACAATGAGAACAAAACTAATCTGAAGTCACTGTTTCATCACTGCTTCCTGATCTAACACAGCGTTATAATTTGTTGCTGGCCAATAAAATATAGCCTTACTCTATCTTATTACAGCATATTTAGGCTGTTCTAAATTACCATCATTACCTATCATTAATTTTTCCCCAAATGTTGTATTTCTGCACTACAAATCTCACAGTTCAGGTAAAGATTACTAGAAAGTTGTTATTCCTCCTGCTCTACTGCATGGGCATATCGCCAGGAGCTAAATTAACAGTTTTCAAGTATCTCCTTGCACTTCTGAGCACAAGTTAGTTGAGGACAGCATTTATTATTACCACTTGTACTACAGTAACATACATATGTCCTCATCAAGTACAGGACAAACCATACTCCACACTCCATTAAATGAAAGCCAGTCTCAAGAAGTTAACAGAAAAATAACAGATTATTACAGAAGTTGAGGAAAGCTTGAGGACAGAGCGAAACTATGACAATAATAAGATAATACTACATACCTTCCACTAACTAGCTTCTGAACAGCTGATGACTACATAAAAATACAGATAAGCTAAAATGAGATTTGAGGCATTCACAGTAGATGTAGCTCTCAAGGTGCTACTCCTGTGCATAATGGGTTAAAATGTAAAAAAAAAAAAAAAAAAAACAAAAACAAAAAACAACCAAAACAAAACAAAAAAAACCCACACCACCTGGACAGCATTCATTGGTGTCATGGTTTAGCCACAGTCAGCAACCAAGCACCACACAGCTGCTCGCTCACCATCCCTCCTCCCAGTGAGATGGGGGAGAGAATCGGAGGAGCAAAAGTGAGAAAACTCATGGGTTGACATAAGAACAGTTTAATAATTTAAATAAAATAATAAAATAAGAATAGTAATAAAAACTGTAATGAAAGAAAAACAAGGGGGGGGGGGGGCAGAGAGAGAGGAACAAAACCCAGGAAAAATAAATTATGCAACTGCTCACTGCCCACTGACCGATCCCAGCCAGTCCCCAAGCAGTGGTCACTGCCCCCCAGCCAACTCCCCCCAGTTTCTATACTGAGCATGACGTCATATGGTATGGAATATTCCTTTGGCCAGTTTGGGTCAGCTGTCCTGGCTGTGCTCCCTCCCAGCTTCTTGTGCACCTGGCAGAGCATGGGAAGCTGAAAAGTCCTTGACTAGTGTAAACATTACTTAGCAACAACTAAAACGTCAGTGTGCTATCAATATTATTCTCATACTAAGTCCAAAATGCGGCACTATACCAGCTACTAGAAAGACAATTAACTCTATCCCAGACGAAACCAGGACAATGGGGTAGCCTTAGACTATGGGACAGTTACTCCTTTATTTTAGAAATAACAAATTGGAGGCCCAGACACATCTATCCTGTCACAGAAGGGAGGGAAGCAATGTTCAGTGAGATGGTGCCTTAAGGTCAGGCAAAAGGAGACAACAGAAGAGTAAGAATTGCATAGCAGTGGTGGAGTAACATTACAAGAGAATACTTTTATCAGTGTTATAATTAAATAAAACAAGGAAAGAAGCAAGGGCAAAGGTCTGATATGGCAGTGACTACAGCAGAAGAAAACTAGAAATTTCTTAGAAATAAAATATAAGGATATGGTGAATACTGAAAAATGTTAGTCTAACCAAATCAAGAACAAGTCTTAATTAATTGCTTGGGTTTTGTTTGGTGATTATCTTTTTTTTGCAGTTGAATAGGAGCTGGCCACCCAGCTTTACCTTCATCTGCACCTCCAGCAGATGAATTTCCAACAACATTAAGTGGGCAGATCCATCAACTTGACACAGCAACAGCAGAGCCAAATTCAGTCAAATATTTCTCAAATATGCTAGAGAAATTTACCTCCAAGAAAAGAAGGGTCAGTTCTGCCCTAGTCTAAGCTAATACAGTGAAGTTGAAAGAGCTTACCCCAGGATAACATGGTTTAGCAATCTAATCAAAGCAGGAACACGTATAGCTTTGGGAATAAATATTCTCAAACCATTTTATTCATCTGGGAGATTAGTAATACCTTAAATTCTACATGTAATTACAGTCTAACTGTAACTGTGTATGATTTCAGATGATAGAGGAGAGAGTGTATTTAAGCCCTCTCTCATTTATAACTCAATTCTCAGGCATCCATTTCATTTTATCTCATTTTTGTCAACATCTGTAACCAGCCTTTTGATCACCTACACATTTCTATGCCACTGATATTCTTATAATCCTGCCTCTATAGGAGGTTGCTACAAAGGTGAATGTGTCACAGTTCATCTGATGTACTAACAAACAAAAGTTGATAGTCATTATCATACTGCCCTTAAGAATTATCCTACCAGAATTAATTCACTATGTTTTCTTTATGCAGTATCTTCTCCAATTATACGCAATGACATCTCAAAAGTGGCTACCACATCAAAAACAAGAACTTCAGAAACTTGTTTCTGAAATTATGTTGTTTTCTGTTTAGAACTCAATTCACACTTTTCAAAACAAGATGTTAAGACTGGAGTCCCCATAAAAAGAGGCTTCTGACACTGAATTTACATTTCTGGTGTTTTGCATTCTGTCCCTCATCTTCTTTTCTCCACTGGTCATGCTATGCCACCTTTACCCACACGGAGCAGTAAACAAAGCTACAGTGTTCGCAGTGACTAATATTTAAAACAGATGAGCATGAAAAGCACAAACTCTAACCAAAGCATGGGCAACTTTGCTCTTCAGACTTTACTGTCAAGTGATTGACTACTTCATCCTAACCTGTAGAATGATGACATGCTTTATTTGCTGTGCATGGCTGGGGTGTTCGTCTCTAAGGGAAAGGCATGGATAACTACACAGAAAAGTAAGACCTATCTGTGCAATACTGCGTATACGGAAAATGGATTACACTCAAACCTAGTTCAGCACAGCTCTCATGGACTCAGGCAAAAGGGACTTTTAGACACACGTACCAAAAGCGTAGCGCTCGTGCATAGGCTACAAAGATTTAGTACTCATCTCCATTGCAGAAATGTAAAAAACACACTCATAAGGCAAAGTCCAGATGGCGACTCTGCTTGTTGCCTTCTCTAGTCTCACCAAATTGGTAGGTGCAACAGTCTGTAAAGTTGGCATTTCTGAAGAACTGATCATGTTCATGGAAGATGTAAAAGGCCACAAAGTTTTCTTAATTTGCATGCAGAGCTAATGTCTCCAAAATCTGATACCTGATGGAGAACCCTGGCCCCAAACATTAAATTAACTCATGTTTCTTAGTATTAAAACTGTGCATCTATCATACATACATTAATATAATCTCTTATAAGAAAGAATTATTTTGTGCCTTAATGTTATAGGATAATTAAATGTACTTGAAAACTGGTAGGTTTAACTGCCATCCTGCTCCCTGAAATACAGTAATAGGTCCATACTTGCTCTAGAGCAAAAGCTCCCTGAAATTTCATGTTCTAGCTGGGGTAAAAAGTTTTGAGCTGAATGTAGGCTGGAATTCCTTTGGAGCCAAAAGTAGAGAAGTGGTCTCCATTCAGTTCTTCTTGTGTATAGGACAGTGCGCTCTACATTCACGTAAATAAACAGAAGCTGAATTCAAAGCATCTGATTTGACCATAGAGTTTTGTTACTGGAAGATGGAACTTTGTAGTTCTGTATTTTTATAGCCAAAGTAAGTATAATGGGATGGTCATATTCAAGGTAAACAGTACATCAAATGTATCATTTGATTCTGTCACTTCTAGAGATCAGAATGCATGTCTTTGTTTAAAATCAAAACTATTTTTTGCATCTTATACTAATCCAAATTCATTTACGTAATGTGAACAGTTTCTAAGCATAACTCACAAGATTCATCGAGGTATGTGCATGAATAACACACCAAAATAACACAGAAAACTCTTTTCTGAGCTTTTAGAAGGTGGATTTTTTCCAAGTTATTACTGAACTAATCGTCTCATTCTACTTCACAAAAGGAATTGCACTGCTTGGGACAGTATCAGTAAGGAATAAAACTCACGTCCAACTATTTTTGATCTAAGAGAACCTAAGGTTTTTCTTCCTCCTTTCAAAAGTTATCAACTGAATGTCTAAAAAATAGTCTTGCAGCTGGGATGGAATAACTACTTGTCATGATACCATCTGGGAACCAACTGGCTGGGGAGCAGTTCTGCTGGAAAAGGACCTGACATCCTGCTGGACACCACTTTAGAATGCATGTCAGCAGCATGCCCCAGCAACAATGAAAGCTAACAGCATAGCGGGGTGAAAGGGCAGGAGCATAGCTAGTAGAATGAGAAAGGTGACACTTACTAGATCACGTCTAGAAAACTGTGTCCAGGTGTCCAGTTTTGGGCCCTCTGATACAAGCCAGATACCAATAAAGTAGAGCAAATTCAGCAGAAGGCCACCAAGATGGTTAGGGGCTGGAACTCTTACCCTGCAAGGAGGAAGAGAGAACTGAGCTTGTTCAGCCTGGGAAAAAGGTGGCTTCAGAGGGACCTAACAGCAGCCCCTCAATACGTATGAGGAGATTACGAAGATGAGAGAGACAGGCTCTTCCCAGCCATACATGGTGGGAAGACATTCTGAAAGTGGTCAGAAGTTGAGGGATGTTCTGACAAGAGAGGGCACAGACATGCACAAGAGCGCTTTTCACACCAAGGTCAGTCAAGCAGTAGAACAGGTTGCCTGAAGAGTTTGTGCAGTTTCTGTCCTTGGAGATTTTCAAAGCCTGACCAGTCAAAGTTTAGAGAAAGCCAGTTTGAAGTTCAGCATTGAAGTTGCTTTGAGCAGAATGTTGGGCTGTAGACAATCCTAAGGTCCTTTCCAACCTGAACTAGTCTATAATTCTGTTCTGTAATGCAGAGTTACAGAATAATTATATGATACATACTTAGTTACTAACATTGACTCCTTCTGGGGCAAGAGTGACTCACTTCTCAGGGATACTCTAAGACAGGTAATAGAAATTTAAACAGATAATTATCAATAGATAATGCAGCAACATCATGAAATAGTATTTCCTGACAAAAGGATTACTACTAAAAAAACCACAGAAGCATATTGTCAATCTGCTATTTTTGTTCTTTTAACAGAAAATTGTGCAGAACTATTTCTGTCAAGCCGTGCCTTGTATTTCTCTCAAGCAATGCAGTGGGGGAGCTTAAATATCAAGACATCCCCAAGCTCTGTCAGAAGGCATCTGTTTTGACTACTAACCCAAAAAACAAACTTGCAAGCAAAAAAGCCACACTATAATGATAAAAAGGCTCAGGGATATATGATACTGTTGCTTCGGCATCTGCCATAAAAAACTATTAAAATAACAAAGATAGGAAAAACCCCTAACAATTTAAAAGCTTTGAAAGCTGAGTATCTTGTATATAAAATATTTAATGATAAAATGTATTTCAGTCAAAATAATTAAATAAAACTGAGATCATGTTGATAACACAGCTCTAGAAAATAGACAAATTCTACCCAAGGGATAAGCGCATTCCAAGAGCAAATAAATTACTTGCTATATATATATTAATAAAATCAACTTTAATTGTTCAATGAATTTAAAAGGTGAAATCTACCCCTACTGAAAATAGCTAAAAGGACATGCAAAGTTAGGGAAGATCATTTAATCATTGTATCAAAAGTGACACATCAGTGACAAAGCAAGACTGTACTTCCACAAGAAACTTCCCTCCTCTTCTGAAAGCAGGAAAAGTTCCATCCACAGCACACTGCTCTCTCTCACAGGATCCTGAAAAACTTCTATCTCAGCAGCATTATCAAGTACTGATAGTTATGAGGAGTTAGGTGTACACATGGTATGATGGGATAAACACTTGACCATAAGTTTTTACATTATATTCAGAAAAAATTAAGACAACTATTGCTTCAGACAGAGACTCAAAAATTCCAGCAAGAAATAATGATGCAATAATAAGAACACAGCAATCCCTAAAATACTGAATGCAATGGTTAAAATACTTAGGATAAATTATGGTCCAACATAAAATTTCAAAGTCCTATTTACAATCTCTATTTTGACAGAACTAGCATTTAAATAACATACTGTATGATTCTGTTTCTTCCTCCTTTCCAATCATTTAAAGCAGGAAGAATGGATAGCACTGGATGCACTTGGTTTGACAGTGACATAGTTGACCATGTTTGGTAATAAGTTTTAGAAGTTAAATACGGATTTACTTATTCTGAGATTACTAGCTAATTTTAACTAAGCTTTGAGAAAAGGTCACTGAACAAAGTTGGTATATATTAACCCACTGTTCAAATCTTGCAAAGGCCTTCTTGATACCAACCATTAAGGGCAGATTTAATTTCTACATTGTTCAATTACAAGCTACTGGCCAAGAATCTTGTGAATAAATTATGAGCACACAGGTAAAGCAACCCCTCAAGAACAAACAGAATTGCAGGGTAGGGGGTAAGCAACAATACTATAAACATTATTGATCTGATACTCCAGGCTAGAAATTAAATACAATCCTGCATAGCTTTCTCTCCTGATGTCTAGGCGGTGGTTGCTAGCGATACACAAAAATATGTTTTTATTGCATTGGGATAAAGCTTTGTACTTTATTAAAACAATTTGTGTAACTTCACTCAGAAGCATACCTCCCAACATAGTCTAGCACTGCTGAGAGGCATGGTGCACTCTTGAGAAAGAAAACAAAACCAAAATGAAACAAAAAAACCCTACCAAACAAAAAAAACCCCACCCTACCAAACAAAAAACACACACACCAAACACAGTCCTCTAAAGCTCCCCCCTACTCTCGTACACAACTAATGTGTTTGTTTTATATAGGGACTACGTGCACGTTTCTGAATGCATTTGGAAACCTTCTACAGGAAAGGCCCACAAAGTTATCTTTAACACTTCAGGGACTAAGCAGAGACTCTAATAAAATATTCTGAAACAAGAAAATAAAAATAAAGCTTAAAAAAGAGACATTCCCATTATTTTAGTTGAAAAATGTTATGAAAGTGCAAAAGAACTGAAAATGCAGTAAAGTATTCCGTATTCACATTTGGGTGGATAGTTTGGTTTTTGGAGACAGAGCACTTAAAGACTAATTTTTAAATCCATTTGACAGCATCTCCCTTCCAGAGCTAATTCACTTGACCTGACAAGTGAAGCAGACAGCAGATCACAAAATACATTAGGGTTTTTTTTCTGCAAGTCAGATTGCAGGTGCCTGATTTGCATGAAATTAGTAATTTCAGTTATTAATTACTTTCACTTTCTCTATTACGCAATACTGAAACTGAAGTAACCAGAATAAACAAACATTTCTGTTTCTGCCTTATTGAACGCAGTGTCTGTAAACGACCCGGGGAATGTTTTGGATATGATATTCAAAGGTATGGGGGTGGATTGCACAAATCCCCTAGGTTTATTTCAAGAATCAAAAGTGCATTTTTCCACTCAACCAAAAAACACTGTTCCTCAAACTGTTGGTTTTTTTTATTAAATACACACCCAGTATCCAGTATCTCACTTAGGATCAAGCAAATCATAACATTGGTCAATTACTTCAAACAATTTTAGCTACAGTTTCAATTTTCTAACTAAGTCATTACCGTCTTGTGTCCACGGTTTGTGTATGTGGGGGACAACTAGATTCTGCTCAGAAAGCACAGAAGACTTCACAAAATTTTATCAAGCCTTGAGCAATGCATTCTCAAATGCAAATTTTAATTTCAAGAGAAGCAAATCCTTGAAATGGAAGGCTAAAATAATCCTCAATATTTACCAATATATGAAAGAGGAAATAAAAAAATATTCAAAACAGAGTTCTGTTTATAATGTTTCATTTGTTATTTTACACTCAAAACCATGGAGGAAGTCGTATCTTCAACAGTGCTCCATCCAGAACTGGAGCTCCACTATCTGCAGTTCAGTATAAACATATTAAATTGAGAACAAAGCCTCTTGATATAGCAATGTTTTTTAGACATGTAAGCTTTTTCTGCATTTTCTTAGGCTGTGTAAATGCTCTATCACAGCATACCAACTATACTGGTATTAAATTATCAGCACTGGTGATAGCTGAGTTTGCTGATCAAACTGGGATAAGCCATACTGTTAACAGCACAAGTTATACTCCAACAGCTACAGTAAAGCTTTCCGGAGTATGCAGGCATAAAGGAAACTCTCTCCATGGGAGTTTACAGTCTCGGGACTTGATCTTGAAAGGCATTCAGCATTAAAAACCCCTGTCTGAATACAACACCCATAAGTATCAATTAAGTTAGTTGCATACTGAAATGACAATATAAAAATGAAGCTTATGTAATTATCCTTCTGTTTATTGGACTTCATATCCAAGTAAATCTTTAGTCCAACTAATACTGTACTGCATATAAAACAGAAAGGTCCTTATGGACTATTCATTCATGTAGCGAACTTTACAGAAATCAAATACAACTGCAATGGAACTAGAACAATTGCAGTCTAACTACACTACAATTACAGTCTTTGAGTATTTGGTAAGATGAACACACATATGGATTAAATCTATGCACTGAGTATATTAAAAAAAAAAAAAAAAAAAAAAAAAGGCAAAACCCAAAGATACCAGTAAAGCTCAACACATATGCCACAACTGTTGCTTCATGTACATTTTGAAGTATATTATGCAAAACCCCAGCCAAAACAGCAACAACAACAAAATACAACCTACTAAAAAATGTATTAAATCCACCTAATTAGTTCCTCATTCCCTCTTGGGATTTCTAACAAAACTGTCACCATTACAGACAACCTTTGTCTAAATGCCATTGCCCTACATTTCCTATAATATCTATGAACTATGGTATGGTCTGAGCAAAAGAAATCAAGAGCTGAAGACAACAGTGAGCTTTCAACTTGACACAAAAATGACTTACTGAATAGACAGACAAGCAGAGAGCTTTAGGAGAGTTACACAGAGATGGGGACATGGAGGTTGAAAATCCCTGAAGTGCCTCTGGAAAGAATAGATAGAAACAATCTGGTGAACAAGTGGGACTGACAGACATGCTCAAATATATTCCATGTCACTCATGCAGACAGAAGAGCCCAGCTTCAACTTCTCACCTGTTGCTGCCACAGTCAAAGATCTAAACTGCAGCAAGCACTACCCTGCCCCTTCTGGTCCCTGGAAGTTTTTTCTGTCTTCCTGAGGCCTCACCGCACACTACTGGCCCCTCACTGCAGGGTCCAAGGACCTTGCTAGGCTTTCTCTCTCTGCTGCAATGTACGAACACCCAAATCTTCTTTTCCTAATCCTCTCACCCAGTTAATTTTTAAGGACCTAAAACAACACAGCTGTGAACAGAAGAAAAAGCCAAAAAGCGCACACCTATTGTTTTCTTTCTTCTTCTAGCAGGATTGCTTCCAGAACAACACTTCAGGTGAGGCACTTGTCTTCAATAATAGCAGGACCAGCAAGGGAGGGAGGCTGCTTGCAGTTAAGTAAGAAGACTCATACTTGAAAGAAATAGTTACATTCTAATAGCCTATTAATTCATTGAAACTGTATCACTAAAGCTTCAGCTATGGTTGGTTTTACACATGAATGCAGTCACATGTTTTTGTATTGATGTTCTTATTTTAGTCATGTAGTTAGAACATTCTCTATAGTATATCCTCTTACTGTTAGAGGTTAATTAGGGTAAACATCCTTGATAAGGAAAACCACTATCATCCTGTCGTCCAGGCCTAATTTGAATTACTGGGTATCAGAAGTTACGTGGATTAACGTTTCAATATTTGAGGAAGTTAACTGAAAGGGACAGTTAAAATTCAGAGTGAATAAGGTAATTTAAGACTGACATCTATTTAATATCCTCGCAGGAAGATATGTGGACAATATTTTTTGGGAAAAAAAAAAAGTGAAAGCCAGCAATGCTAAGGTTTTCATATAGCTTTTAACAAACCCAAAATGTTCTACAAGTACACATCAAGTTGTCTGTGTAGTCTAGCAAACCCTAAGAATAGTCTTGACAGCACTACAATCCCACAATGTGCATAATGGTATCACCTCATCTGAAACCCTGAAATTTAATTCTCATCAATTCATCCTGTAAAGGTATACAGGAGGAAAAATAGACTTGAGAAACAACAATGAAAACACTGAGAACAGTTGAAAGACACAGTATGATCTGGGAGCTAACAGATTAAGACAGCATCATGAGCATTCTGAAAATGCATCATGACAAATCAGATATATTCTATATATTCAGGAACAAGGGATGACTCTAAAATAAGAGAATTCTTTCCAGTAATATATTTTATATGAATGGAATTAGCCCATAAGAATCAGCATCATATGATTTCATCAGAACAGTGTAGTAAGATTTCAGTTACATTCCTGATGTAAGGGCCATAAAGGCCTTGTGAAACAAGATACATTTTGTATGAACAACGCATGCCTTGGTAACAACTGTGCCCTTGAAGAGGACATAAAAGACTGATGAAAGGGGAACATCCTGCCCTAGAAGATGCCAAAGACTGGGGGAGTGCCAAAGAAACATGAAGTCAGGAAAACACTGTCGTAAGTAGGGAAAAGGTAAAGGCAGCAGGGGGAGATCACAACCACCGACTCAATACAAGACTGAAAAGACTTGCCCCCCCATGCCTGCAAGGAGCATGCGTGCTAATTTACATAGAACTAAGCAATGACAAATGGAGTAGTAATTACTAACCAATAAATATAAATTTGGGCAGGTTTTTACTAATCATGTAACAAGATAAATATGTGGTAGTTCTTTAGTATAGTGTGCTAGCTTTGTGGAATAACCATCTAGCACCCATCTCCGTGCAGACATAAAATAAAATACCTCTGCCCTGTGTGTATATTGGTGTTTCGCACAGTGGGTAAATGACCCCACACTTCTGGGATAACACTCCTATACATAAAGTGGAATACTGTACCTTAAAGAGAATAACCGTTTGCTCAGGGACATACATTTCCATATACAAGCATAAAACTATCACTAACACCTTGAAGATTTTACAGGTTCCTCCAAAACAAATGTTATGTCATGCTCCCAGATGTGTAACACTGAAGTAGCTGCAAAATGAAGCCAATATAACAAAACAGTTTCTTTTCCCCTTGGTAAACAGCTGTACTCCCAAAGATCCTCTCTATTTCACTTTGAGGGGTTTGTGTTGGTGGGGCTGGGATTTTTTCCCCAGTGAAGTATCTCCCACCAAGAGAGATTCAAACCACTTTTTTCCAGAATTCTCTCAAGCAAAATCCCCTGCAGCCAAAAAAACCCAAACCAAAACAAACAAAAAAACCCCACCCCACACAAACAAATTAAAACAAACAAACAAACAAAAAAACCAAAAAGAATTAGGAAAATGATGCAAAATGAAAACAATATATTGTCAGGATCTTAGCAGGTATGCACAACATTAAGGTATGCTAAGTGTTTCCACATTTCCTCCTAGTTTTCATTTTCTGTCCTGCATTTCACATACACAGTCTGTACACCCTATGAGCTGAAAGAAGTGCAAAAAACAACACAAAACCCTTGTTGCCTTCCAGACAGTGAGGACAGTTCAGGACAGGTAATAAGAAATTCAAATAAAGAAAATATTTCCTCCCCCTGCCCCGCTCCCCCACCAGAAGGAATCTTTATTCCTCTGTTATTGCTAAGAATCCTTTCTGAAGGCCAAGTGCAGAGACTCATAATCATGAAATTAGTTCCCTACATATCATTCACATTATCATCCTGTAAAAGAGGAACCCAACACTACCTAAATTGTATGCCACCCACCATCAAATTACTACTTTTTTCCCACCTTTGATACTATTTTTCTAATGTCTTTAGTCCATTTTCCACATGCAGAAACCCCAGCAGAACAGGCTTAAAATAGGATCAAGAAAGAGTCAAGCTATTGCCTTTAACAGAAAGACATACTGTTAAGAAAATGAGAAATGGGGTGATTTCTGAAGCATCACTAATTATTTATACATGCCATGATTTCAGTATGGGTAAAACAAATGTTGGAAGGACGCAGTGCACTATTCTGAAAAAAATTCCTTATGAGAACATCTTTCCCAGAAAACTATGCATGTATGGGTAATAATTCTGCCTTGGAGATACGGATCAAGCATCAACAGCAAGAGAGTCTGCATTCTTCAAGAATTTCAGTGATGCTATAGTAGAACACAAAGTTAGTGTGACTACAGTTACTAATCTAAAATTCATTTTGCATTTTCCCAGAAAAAGTGGAAAGGAGACAGAAGTGGTATAATGAGAAACACACATACCTTATCCCTATTTTATGCATAAATGTAAACATGAGTTCACATCTAGCTAGCATGTCACATCACACAGCAAGTTCCAAGGAAATCAGAAAGAAAACTTTGCTTGAAATTATTCTGTTTAAAATAGTAGTGACAGCTTTAGGACGGTAAACGAAGCTTTTTCTAACTCAGAATAGCAAATTAGCCCAGACTCTGCATCAATATCAGCAGTAATGCACAATCATCTAAGACATACAGAAATCAAACAAACTGGTGCTGTACTTGCTACTTTTACTACTGCTTCCAATGCTGCTCTTACTGATATATTTCCTAATGACTTTTAATTTGGAAGTTAGTAAAGCAGATAGTCAAATTGCCAAATATACTTTGCATTTATCATTCCACAAACATAACACAGAAAATCCACTTGCAGATCATGTTACCTCTCTTTCCCTTCTTTAATGCATTTTAGCATTTTAGTTTCCAGGAAGAAATCATGAGAACACAAGAAGAGTAGTCATCTGCTGCCTTGAGTTTGATGCTACTTCTGTGGAAACCATTTAAAAACTCAATTTAAAAAATTGGAAGCTTATCAGAGACATGAATCAGCCAAAATTCGTAAGATTCACCTCTTCACACTTCTCCAGGTCAGACACTTCCCTGAGAGATGTACTAGAATTTCCCCAACTCACTGAAGTCTGACTGTGCATCAGTGACAGAGGGAGAAGGTGGGCATGCAGGGAAAAAAAGAAAAATTAAAAAAAAAACTTGTGCCTTTGCTTTATAAGCTTGTGCAGAAGACACTAGAAATTGCCAAAAAGCTTGTTCCTTAGCTGCACCTCATAGGACATATATGCACATACAAGAATGTGGACCATGCAGCCCCACCCTGTCGATGCTGCAACTACATCGAACTTCTGTCGACCTCATTCATTTTCCTTGATGCTTGCCAGACTAAGCAAATGCGTCTGTTCACCACCATCTACATCACCAGCTGCCTCCAGGGTGCTGAAGCACCCATGAGGATCCCCATCACACTTCCAATATTCCAGTTGAAAAGCATCTCAAAATTAGGTAAAGAGCTGATAATAGTGATATGCCCAATGCCATAGAACAAAGTTATGTCAGATGGAACCACATATCAATAGTGTGATTTTAGCTTCTTGCTTCAACAAGAGGAATATGTTCCCTTGTCAACCTATGCTATTTACACCTCTCTATTACTGCATGCTATAGCTGTTTATATTCTCTGCTCTTTATTGCTGTCCACACCTCTCTTCCAAAAACCACACAAAACTACATCTCTTAACAGTGGTATTATTTTGCTGTCTTGTACTACTCTAAGCTTTCCTACTGTATGACCACCTTCCTCCCCAGACTCAGTAGGTTTTTTTATCACAACAGGTCTCTCATAATGATGTTTTATTGCTTTTCTTTCCTTCCCTGGCATTCTGCTGGAGGACTGTCACCAACAAAATGTGGCATCTCAGGAAAACTTATAAATTCAGAAAAAAGGATGAAGTTGAAGAGATAAAAAAGAAATACCTTTCCAGGAAGGATACTTTCAAGCTTTAAAGGCACAGGGAAAAATAAATTGTTTATAAAACATTCATAGCACTTTTGTGCAGTATGAATCTACAGCAAATGCCCTCCAGCAGCTTTAAGAAACTCAATCATTCTCATGTCTTATGTCCACTAACTGCAGGTGGGGCAAGCAGAAGAGGATAAAACAGAACAGCTTCTGTATTGCTACAGAAGTTGAGGCCACTCAGGGTTGGTATTATTTAATATTACAAACTGAGGATTTATTGAGGATTCTATTCTAGCACAACAGATGCCGGAAAATGAAAGTTAAGACTGAAAACATTTGTAGTTAATTTTGTAGGGCATTTGTAGGGATTTGTAGGGCATTTGTAGGCATTTGTAGGGCATTTTGTAGTTAACTATTCTCTCTCCAAGCACTATCACAAAACAGCCAAGCAGCCAGAGCCAACACGAGACTTTCAGGGGAATCTAAGAGTCATAGTATTATTTTTTTCCCCCTTCAAACTCTGTTTACTGGAAAAGTTCAAGCCAAAGCAAATATCCAGCTAAGTCTATTTGTATAAGAGTGCAAAGCATTAGGCCTTCCAATACATTTTGGTGGCCCACAGCTTTAAGATTCTATAGTACCCCAACCAGCTAAAAATACCACATGCTTTATCATCTCTTTAAAACAACAAACCTCAATTTTCACAAACAGAAAAACGTAACATCTTACAATTACTAATGTCAGTAAATTATGCTAGAGGATATGACAAAGGTTTTCTTCTTTGTATCATTTTCAGTCCTTGTCAGATAGCCAGATTGGAAACTGAAGCACGGCTGGTTTTTTACATGTTCCTTTTCTGCAGATTGCCCATCACATTAAGACTGCAGTGTTCTGATGATACAAAGGATCATCCATTCAAATAGGATCACATATTATTATTGTACTTGAGGACTAGACTAACAACTTTTTCCATGCAATGTCTCCTGGTAGCTGGTACCAACAGCTATCTACTAATACTGAAAACAAACATCAACTTCTAACACCAAAGCTGTGCCACTGCCAGATCAACCTGGCATTAGTCTGCACTGCCACCAAAAGCAGTGGCTTGCTCCTCTCTTAGACTCCTTTTTCCACATTCCTTCCCTTGAACCAGGAAGCAGTGTTCATACACCCATACAGCAAACTACATCAGGCAACTGACTTGAATGAAAACTAACCTTCTTACTTGCTTCCCAGGTTAATTCTCAGCTCCATCAGTTTCCTGATCCAGATCACTGAATAGCTGTATGACTGTTATTGTTAGTCACAAGGGAAGGAGGCAGAAATAACAGCTTGAGAGTAGGGAGGGAGATCAAGTCTCTGGCAGCACTGATGATGTATGCCAGATTAAACTGGCTGTGTAACAAAGGTGTAAGAGAAGGAATTAAACATGGGAATGTTCAAGCAGACTACCATAGCTATCAAGGTTAATGACAATTTCTTCATCAACCTCAGCAGCATTGTGTGTGGACTTTTCTAACATGGTGAAAACCTACATGAAAAATGTATCACTTCACCCAAATATCTTTCCTTTAGTTTTAGAAATATTATTATTAAGGCATAATATGTACGTTTAATTAATCTCTCAATTGAAAGGCTGGAGATGGTACTTAAGATGTCTGATATTGTTAGAGATACTAACATCTGGTTTATCTCTTTTAAAGCAGATGGTAGAGAACTCACTGATTTACCAGGTTCTCCCCCATTACTTCTGCCCTTGCACAAGATTGCTGTATTTGAAGGAAATGGTATTAAGACAGATAAAAGGAGATGCCACACAAACAGTTCAACCAAGGAGATGAAACAATCGTGGTTATTAAGGTGATATTGGTGAAGAGTTTTTATGAGGCTAATAAAAAACATCTTCAGTGTCCCCCACCATTTAATGTACCAGAGCAAATAACAAAATGGATGATTGATTTTCTCTGATGAAAAAGTAAATATATAGGAAGTGTAAAGTGCTAGCTTCAAAAATCCACAGCATCATAAAATATATAATTAAACTCCAATACCTGAAAAATGTAACACATCAAAAGATGCTGCCCACTTATTAGCTATCAAGTCTCATTTTTGTGAACGAGAATTTTCAGGTTTGTTCAATATGGTACCTACTTTCTAGAAAATAACATAGAAGCAAATAATATCCATCTAGCTGTATCAGCCCAAAAGGGCTAAACAATTTAAGTATAAATTGAAAGATAGCTCCAAGAAAAGACTAAATTCCCCTGTTCTTTTTTATAAGGGAAAAACACACTGATAAAATGCTTAATTTTGAGAAAAAAAAATGACAGGACATTCACATTTAAAGCTTGAGCAAAACATATAGGAAGTATAACAAAGTTATGATCATAGCTTTAAGAAAGAATGCAGAGAACAGGCAAGCCCTGCTTGGAAATTAGAGCTTCTCAGTTGAATATTCGTATGCATGGGGCACACTGCTGTCACCGTTAGGCTGCTGAAGGCTTCCATGCTACTTTGCACCAAATTGTAGGTTTAATCAGTGTACTCTGGAAGAGGACAGAATACAAGCGGCTTGTGGACTGGACTGGAGATGCTTTGTCTGGCCCTCTTTAACAGACAAACATACACACACACACTCACCAAAAAACACCTCAGTTCCTCAACTCTTGGTTCCACAGTATTTCCAAATTTACTGATAAACACAGACCATTTCACATGATCCTAAAAAACACGCAGGAGGCTTAATATTGTCTGAGAGAGAGATAGGAAAGAAAGCATCACTAAACAGTGCTGAAATTACTAAAATTCAAAGAAAGGAAGGCTGCAGGGTCTGGTTTCTTGCAAGGAGTCTTGGCGTTTTTTGCCATTCTCCTCACTGCAGGTACATGTGTCAATAGAGAAGCAGATCTGTAATACCAAAATACAGCAGTCAGTTCCAGACAGTCATGTTGGCATTGAAAAAACAGATGAATTATGCTAGAAAAGCCAAATACAAAATGTTAAAGACAGAGGTCAGATCAGTATTTGAATGGCCTGGAAATATGACGTGTATAAATACATTCCCACTGATTAACTCAGCATCTTGCTTACCCCTAATACCCCTCCATGTTACTTGAACTACCACACTGATTTATTTACAAATTCACACAGCCAAAAATTCAGCTTCTATCTTTAGCGGTATATCACATACCAAGCAATATTAAAAATAACTAACAGCATATTAAGTTCCAAGCAGCAAGAAAAGATGACAGTGAGAATTAGAGCTGTATCTTCCACACATGAGCCAAGTGTTATGCTCTTTCCATTAGTATAGTTTTTTTAAAAAGTATCATAGGAGGGGAAAGAACAGCAAATATAAAAATAAAAACCAAGTGCAACAATGAACCCAATATACCATACACTAAGTATGTTAGAGATCAGTGCTCAGGTAACACAGGTCAATACATACCACACATTGTCTATTCCAGTCTATGACAGCAGGGTTCTAGAATAGCGGTGGCTGTTTTCAGAGGCAGTTATCAGCAGGACTTTTGACTGTTGGCCATGTCTAAATTCCATTTTGGGAGTTGGCCATTTTATTAAGAATTTACTAACAGTAGATTTTGCAGTGTGATTTTACTGAATGGTATAAATAACATAATCCAAACAATTACTTAAAAGACGACAGATTGTCATGATTTAAGTCCAGCCAGCAACCAAGCACCACACAGCCCCTTGCTCACTCTCCCTTGGTGACATCGGGGAGAGAATTGGAAAAGCAAAAGTAAGAAAACTCGTGGGTTGAGATAAGAACAGTTTAATAATTGAAATAAATAACAATAATAATAAAAAAATTGTAATGAAAAGGAAAACAATGAGAGAGGGGGAGAGAGAGAGAGGAACAAAACCCAGGAAAAAACAAGTGATGCAACCACCACCACCGGCTGCCTGACCCCCAGCCAGTCCCCGAGCAGCGATTGCTGCCCCCCAGCCAACTCCCCCCAGTTTCTATACTGAGTATGACATCATATGGTATGGAATAGCCCTTTGGCCAGTTTGGGTCAGCTGTCCTTCCCAGCTTCTTGTGCACCTCCTCGCTGGCAGAGTATGGGAAGCTGAAAAGGCCTTGACTTAATGTAAACACTGCTCAGCAACAACTGAAACATCAGTGTGTCATCAACATTATTCTCATACTAAATCCAAAACACAGCACTATATCAGCTACTAGGAAGAAAATTAACTCTTCCAGCCGAAACCAGGACACAGATACACCTGCCTAGAAATAAATATTTTTATTTTGATTGTGAAAGTGCTGAAAACTGCACTGAGATAGGATGCTCACCAGATGCTTTTGCATACATTAAACATTCTTAGTCAAAGAGTTCTTTCTGTGGGAAAGGTGAGAGCCCCCATCTAAAAAGTAGTAATTCTGTGTTTTATGTAATTTCTGCATTGAATTCTATATTGAAAGAAAAATTACATCTTAGCAAAACAAACCCAGCAAAGCCAGATACCCAAAACAGGTCCTAACACACTGCAAACCAAAATAATAATCAGCCTGATTTGCAACAGAATACTAACAGGGCTGTTTTCAGGAAAGAAGCAAAAAGAAATATGACCAGAACATTCACCTTTTGTCCCTGAGCGTCTTCAGAGTGAGGGGAGATGAGTTTATACATACATTTTTGTGCTCTGAAATTTAAATGGAAGCGCTGGAAATTTCTGAGACGTCCTTGAAGAGTGGGAACACACCAAAATGCCTTGTGTCCTTTCTAACCTATCACAAAGACCGATAGGAGTCTCTCTCCCACATCCCCCATGAACTTGTGCATGAGTTCATGAGTGAAATCACATGATTTGAGCTCCCCTGTAAACAGCATTGAGAACAACAGAAGTATTAAACAGTTTCTTACATTTTGATCAGTGAATTTAGGAGCCTAAATAGAAGGTGGACTCTTCTAACAGAATGTGGATGAAGAAGAGCAAATTAACTTCTTGCATAGTATTTTTCTAAGGTGTATGAGGAACTGTAGGTGCAGATGTACAAAGTGAACGAGGGTGGGAGGGGAAGGGAAGTATGGGCACTAAATGAACTACAGAAGACATTTCTACTGAAGGAGAAATTAGGATAAGGGAGAAGCCGAACACACTTAGATATCCATTTGCTGAACATTACAAATGCAGTAAACCAACATGAATAGGTAAGAGTAAAGCCTCTGACACGAAGCTTACTGACAATAAACGTTTTATTCTTTGTCAGTAAAAAGTTCTGAACAAGCAGTGGAGGGCAGAAATGCTATCACAGGTACCAAACCCCACCTACAATTGGGCACTCCACTGTAGAACAATTTTAAGATTAGAGGCATGAAGGTATTATGGACATCAAGAGAACCATCAACTACAACTACAAAACAAGTAAATCAAAACCATACCAAATCTCAAATATTTGTTTCCAAACTGAGACACTCCACATACACCAGTGGTGAAACTGAATGTCGACATGTTAAAAGCATGTAATTTGTTTTAAAAATAACATCTTCCCATTCATACTTTACCTCAATAATTAGTCATCAAGGCAAAACGCTAGCCTCTACTGATGTTACACCAGCATGTGAGAGAATACAGAACCAAATGTTCCATAGTCCTCAGAAGAAACATGCCCTTAGACTGAGTGCCAAGGTCTAAGAGGAAGCCAGCTTCCATCTAAGCAACAATAAATATTTCACTAGACAATTTCTACCATATTAGCATACAAGTCTTGGTCCTCAGCCTCCTCATATAATGGGCACAGCATGACGTGTGGTTTTATTGGACAGCCTAGTCTTGTACTGCAAGTTGTTCTTTTTCGGAGCAAGCTGTAAGATGCCCTTGGCATCATATCCTGCCAGAGGAGTCAACCACACCAATCCACTTGGATGCCTCAGAGCCATGAGGTCTTACAGTGGCTGTGGAGCTGATGCTCTGTCATTAAAGGTCCACTCACCCACCTCCCCTACTTCCAAATGGTTCCTTCAGAATGGTGTAGGGCTGTGGTAGACAAAAAATAGTTTAAATTGTAAACACTTATAGGCAGCAGATAACTGGAGCAGGGGAAGAAGAATGTCTGAATTCTTGAGTTCAAGCCTGGTACTAACTAGATGCAACTGGTATGTGCTGGTTTTAAATTCTGTTAACATCGCAACTAAACAAAGCTGACATATCCTGAGTCATCCAATTAATAGAGACACAAAACAGAGCCACCAGTTAGGAGGTGGGTCACACTTCATGCTTCTGCACACACACTTAGATTGGGAAAAATCACTGGTTTAGGGGCCCAAAAAGAGCCTGATGAAGATTCTGGCTGGAGAAACAGTCCTGGAAGTGAGGCAAGATCCTGGAGGTCAGGAAAATACTGGGAGACACCCAGGGACCTTTGACAGTAACGCCCAAGACAGCTGACTGCGAGCAGATGTACAGGCCAAAACCATCATAACTTTCTGTCCAGCCTTCCTGGACTAGCAGCAATTTCCCTGCTGGGAAGGAAAGTCGAGACCTAGTGAAAATAACACTGTAGGGAAAACAAACGAGTGAGCATGTGGTATCATCAAGCAGGGTAAAAACTGATCTCCCTGGTTCTTAAAGAAACTCTAGTATCCACATCTACTATGGGTTGTAACTCCGTCTTGCTTGTAACAAAGTTTTTGGCCTACCACAAGGCACTCACTCTTCATCATATGTACTCAGTAAATGATGTGTAATGGGCACTACTTTTTAGCCAATAGCTCCAATAGCTTAAATACAAAGATAAGACTCAGGCAGACAGCATTCTCAGAGCCAGTATCACTGTCTAAGCATGTACGCTTCACATCAGAAGTGACCACGAATTTAACTGGCTCAGTGTGGATTTTATATCCATTGAATCAATGTCTTCCATGTAATAAATTTTGCTTTGACAATAGCTAGCTATAAAAGACACTTATGTCTTTGCAAACTTCCTCCAGCGGCTTAGGAACTAGTTCTGAAATATGCTGGAATATCTGCTTTAGGTTCTGATATATTCTTGGTTAGGTGCAAGTTAAGAAGAGAAATGAGGTGATACCTTCATATACATTTAAAATATCTCAAGATGCACGCTCTCTCTTTTTTTTAAGGCTATTTTCCCTCATCTCCATTTTTATTTTTATTTTTTTAGACACAAAGAGCAACTCAGCCTCTAATGGATTTCCTGTTACATAGATTTCTTTCTCACCTAATAGCTTTATAACTAGATGGTTTCTATTTCTATGGAGAAAAACAGAATTCACTAAAAATACTAAGATTTGAGGTTCTGGTTATACTAGTGTATACCTTGTCTTTTTTAAAATATCTGATAAAAATATTGCATGGGATTGAGTGATTTTTAAAAAAATTATCGCCAAATGAAAGATTAAGCTAAACCATGAACATTCATGGTTTTTTTTCCTGCATTTTGCTTCCTTGCATGACGTACCAGAATGGACGTGGCTCACTGCAGAACTAATTACCCTGTGCCATTTCAGTAACTAGTAGCAAGCTCTAGCAAGATCTCATCTTCAAAGGAAGTGAGCCTAAAATTTGCTTTTTCAGATATGGTTCTTCCAAAACAAGCCCAAACCTCCTGCTCCTTAAAACTGTCCAGGGATCTCTATGCTAATAAAAAGGCTCTAGCCAGAGCCCTTTGACATGCTGAAGCTCTTCCCAGCTGCTGCCTTGAGACTAGCCACTTCTCATCTCCCCTTTGAAACATCTGTTGCAGCTTTAGGCTCAAGGTCATTCTTCTCCTCAAAAATATCAGCTCGGGATCTGTTTTCATGAATGCTCTTGGCACTCCCTGGCTTCCATTCCCTCAGGGAGGAAAATGTCATTATCTCTCATTATGTGTATCACAGCACCTCCACTATGTGCGTTTCTGACAAACCTGAGTTTCAGAGAGAACAAGCACACCTTCACCTACCTTGGCTACTGTTCAATCTTCCTTCTCTGCTCTCCCCCAACACCGTATCCTTATCCCAGGTTAAGTCACATATCTAAGGCCTTCAACTCCATCCAAGATCTGATCAATGGCTTCCTTCTCACCTCCTCCCTCCTTCAGAGCCTGTTGCAGAAGGCATCTTTATTCTTCAAGCCTATCCCTCAGCAGAGCTCCCCAACTCAGCAAAAACAGAGGCCTACCTTAAGGGAGGTGAGGAAAGAGGACCCAGTACTAACACAGAAGCCAGGTCAATAACAGGCTAGATCCTCCTCATACACAAGCACACAGGTTTTTCTGGGGCTTTTCTCCCTTGTTCCTCCTCTTGTTGGCCTGGTGTGCTGGATGTACTTGTTGAACCACCTGAAAGCTGATTAGCCTGTAAAAATGTAAAAACCTATCAAGAAGTTAGATAGAGAAGCCAGATCCTTGTCTGCTAATCTTCGGTTTCCTACATTTGGGATATTTTTCCATCTCTATATTAACAGGTTTACCCTCTATCAGGTATCTTTGCCTGTTCCAGAGGACTAACTATTAGAGGAACTAGAGACTTCTTCGAAAATGCCACTGAACTGAAGCATAAGGGTAAAAAACCCAAGATCTGTATTAGCAAAACAGCTCTACAAATCTCTATCCTTGCTGTTCAAAAACAGAAGTTTGTTTGCTTTTGTGGGCTCTTTTCCTTTCCTTTCCTTTCTTTCTCATGCATTTCATGAGGTCATGATCTTGTTTGCACACCAGGAAAGTAACATGGCCTTCTACATAAAACAAGTGATACTGTAGACTTTACCTACCTGACAACACTCAAGAAAATTCTCCCAACCAAAAGCTAGTAACATGAACAGAAATAACTCTTCCTTCATCAAAACTTATGCTAGGAGCTCTTTATTTTTTTATTCTATTAATTATTATTAACATTAATTATTCTTAAAATTAATTTTTCATGAAGTATTCATGAAATTTCAGGAACGACAGGCATTATGTGTTTTGTATTGGCTCTAACATACATGCCTAGCTTATTTCATTGATTGAACAGTCAAAATATTTGCTAAGAATCTCACTTGAGAAAAAAAATATGGTCAGAGTTCAGAATCAACCCTCTACATTTTAACTACAGTACAGTATAATTAATATAACTTGTCTATGAATTCTAATAAGCATGTCTATGAATTCTAACAATTGAAAAGCTTTCCTCCAGGGTTTGCCAATTCTGTATCTGCCTTTTCCCCAGTGCTACATGGGAAATTTTGCTGGTCAAATCTGCAGAACTCCCAAGACTCCAAGGTGGTTTTTGTAGGTGTTGATTTCATTGCTGTTTTTCTGGTTGGTGTGTTTGGGGGGTTTGGGGTGTGGGTTGGTTTTTTTTTTTTTCCTTTTAATTCAACCATTTCAGATTTCAATCCAAACCATGTGGTTCCCTTCAAGAAATATAATTTTCAGAGCATGTAGAATCCCATTTTTTATCCTAAAGATTTAAGAACATTGGGGAGTTCTACATGCAAATTTCCCCATTCCAAGCTCTAATTGATATGCCCTGCAGGGATCTTAAGAGATAATTATTTTCCCTGTGGAGGATTTTTAAATGATATGGCATAATCTGATTTACTGAAAAATGCAGGAGCCTTATTCTGCTATTTCTTACTAAGGCAAAAGCCCAATTGCTTTTGCAGTGAATGGTCCTTATCTAAGAAAGCAGCAAATCCTGTACAACGAACACACCATTAATAGTAATATAATCTTATCACTTGCATACCACATTCTCTGTTTAGACAGACCTATAATCAACTAATTCACCCCTAGTTTACACTTCAAAGTTAAAAAAAAAGGGGAAAAAAAACAAACAAGAAAATTCCATTTTACTATAGGAAATTAAAACCCTAGCAACTTAAAGGGCTTTGGAGAAAATAAATATTTTAGTCAAAATTAGATTTGGGGAGTTTCTGGTATCAGGTGCAATACTGAAAGTGTAGGTTTTCAACTAAGAAGCTACATCTGGATGCATAATAATGTATTATAAAGATGCACTTGTACCCCTGGAGAAACAACGAAGCTGGAAGAAGCTATTCATGAATTCTTCTCACAAGCCAGCAATGTTCTTACAAAACCAGTAACATATTAAATCAAATGGAGTGGGATGTGAAACACAGAACTGTAAAAGTTATGAAAACAGACATTGAAACTGAATGATTCAAGAGAAAACACTAATCTGTGGTATTTTCAGAATATCACATTTCCCTCATAGCAGTTTCTTTTTCTCCAAATCTTGCATTTACTCAGCAGGCATAAAGTGGACTTCTCAAGCTTGTAATTGAACATATTATTAATATTTGGTCTTCCCCTTCTATTTCAACTACATTTAGCATTCAAACACACAAAAGGGTAAGAATATTTGGGCCACTGCATAAACTATAGTGTTCTTCAAAGAACTAAGGATCTTGAAATTATGTAGCCTCAAGGCTGAAACACTCAGATCAGATTCACACAAATCAGTAAAATCTTTGCTCTAAACAGATGTAACTGCAGAAGTTTTTATATCTCTATAATTCTGAACGTGACAAATACAGAGTAAATACACTTTTAATAAGATATTAAGTACAAAAACTTTAGCTGTAGCTGTGCTGTTTTTCATTAATTTGCTTAAGACAAAAGCTCAAGCTACCAATTTGCCTATCATGTTACTCTGTTGATTCAATCAGGTTTCATTTCAGAAACAGAGCAGCATGTTTCTTCAATTGCAATTTTTACAGCTTTTTAAAACTTCCCATCAATACAGACTATTAACAATTCCTATGTTAACCACTAAGAAAAAATAAACAAATTAACTGAGTTTTTGCCTTGATTTATCATTTGGTCTCCATTTACTACACTAAGTTGTGTGAATGGAATGTGAATTCAGATTGAAGGAGCATGACTAAACACCTATGGTATGTGACAAAAATAGTGTATGCTCAGTGCATACAACATAATGGGAATTAACTGAAAAAGTCATACCTGTGGGCACAAAGTCTCTATGTGATTAGCTGCCATTTGGACAATTTTCATTCCGTCTTCATTTGTTGACAGTGAACAAGCAAGATTAGCAACCTTAAACAAACAAACAAACAAAGTTTTGTAAGCAAGTATTCATCCCCTGACTCTCAAACTTGCCAAAAACCATCTCTGCTAGAAAGCCTTCATGGTTTGGGGAAATTAATTTGTCAAAGAACATATATGAACAAGGAAACACAGGAAAAGAAAAAAGAAGCTATGGAAAGGAGTGACAGTAACAAGAAATCTCATGACCTCTCCACAGTTTAGGTTCAGCACATAATAGCTGCAGAGTGCTGTTTAGACAACATCAGGAAATTTCAAAGTAAGACCCTAAGGCTTCAGCTGGACTGCTTGTGATCATGCCTATTAATTTTTCAGAGCCCTTCAAACCATGTCCAGCTTTTTAATTTTTTTTTTAAACTTACTTTTTAAGACCTTAAAGATCAAATAACATTTTCCTTGATTTGTTGTAATGAAATGCAAAATTATTTATGCCCTGAGCTATCCACAGATCATTATTTGAATTAGTGGTATCATTCTCTACTGAAATAGTTGTATCAGTGCGACTTACACTGAAAATGTATAAGGAAACTTGAAATCTGTGAAAGAACAAGTCTATCTTCTGTTTTATTTTACTATACACCATAGAGATACAGCTTCCTTTAAAGGAAAAAAGCTCTTCCATGACGTTCCACAGTTCAACAAGTCTGGTCTGACTGAAACCAGCTCCAACAGAACTTTAAAAAAAAAAGCCATCAGAAATTTTTCAACTGGTTTTTTTTTCTTTACCATGTGAAAAAGCATATTTGTTCAACTTGTACCACTCAATGCAACATGTCTATTCATAATCATTCTCTCCAAACATTTCCAAGATACTATGAAAGCAGTGACAGAGCTCTTCCTTGAAAACATGCAGAACAGCGAACAAACCATACATTATGAGTTTTAGCAACATCAATTAATACCATAATTAAGGTGCAGTGGGAAGAAGACGACTTTGAACTGAGCAGCTAAGTGCAGCGCTGACAATAGATAAAACACTCCATTAGCCTGATGGATTTTTAGATTATGAAGGCACCAAAGACTGGTTATTTGATGCCCATCACCAGTACACAAAACATATGACAATGCACATTTCTTTTATATTCCTGAAGTTATTAAAAGAGCTTCTCACAGGCACTTTAACTTGTTAACTTGTGTTTTTATTTTTACTGTTGACTGAGGGTTTGCCTTTCTTTATTGGGGGGAGGGGGTTCCTCTCTTTAGAATCTGGTGAGCCACCAACTTTTCAGGCTAGAAATTACGGAAGAATAAGACCTGTGTATATTAGATGCAATCAGTTAAAAAAAAAAATAACTAATCATATTCCTCTCACTGACTTACACATTACATAGAGCATACATGTATACCTAGGAGAGAGCACAACTGGAAAAGTTTTATCTGAAAATGTATGCATGAACTTTTTCAGTTTCAACTCTTTACCTAACAATTGAAAGGAAAAGGAAGAAGTATTTAGAGGCTGTTTGAGATACATTATACATGAACAAGTTCGCACTGTTGTCAAAAATTCTTTGAGATGGAAGGCTTTTTACCTTGACTATGCTCACACAAGTGGACTCACACTGTGTATCCTGATGTTCTCTCCCCAGATGGAAGATACATGCTTTAAGAAGTCCTCAGCTTCCTTCAACCTCCTATTTCCAAATGCTTTCCACTGGAGATTACAAGGCAAAAAGGAAAATACATATAGGCAAAACACCTTGGGAGATCCACTAATTACTTCCAGTGGATCTCCAGAAAGGTGTGACAAGAAAGATTCTTCAGAAAAGTGTGATAATTTGCAACAGCTGATGCCCTAAAGCCATATATTGCTGGAGGTAATGAAGATAATGTAATATCCTTCCTGTAGACAAAAGAAAAGCATTCCCAACCCATTCAGAGCTTCAGGACAAGTAGAAGTTCACATGCAATTCGAGACTGCCTCTTCACCGTGAGAGGACCAAGAGGTCTTATCATGTTGATTCTGCTGAAAAGAAAGAGGACAGCATGATCCTGTTGATAAGAGTCCTTGGAAGAGACATTGCAACCATGACTCAAGGATGGATGATAGTGGTTTAAGAATGAACCGTGGTTCAGAGTTAACTCCAAGGTGAGAACACATATGCAAAGCCAAATGCAAAAGTGAGATTTCTAAGTAGGAAAAGAGTAAAGAAATCACTGTATGCCTCACCACCTGTTTCATTCTCAGTTGAGAACAGCTTTACTATTCAATTGTCCACACTGCGAACTAAGGATTAAATGCACCCCCAAGGATTCTTTTCAGTCAAATTCACTGCATTAAATCCCCAAAATGAGTATTTTATTGGGAATAGTCAGTCTGCCAACTAACTAAATTCCTCTTACATAAGTTGAACTAAATGAAGCAACATGTTCCTGAGATGTGATCCCCCTCGCTCCACCAGTAAGAGCTCAGTTTCTTCTCATTATTTTATCCAGACTCCTAACTCACTTATACTGTAAATCATTAAGGATGACTAAGTTGTTAATTCCAAGAAAACTTGTGTTTCCTTTTCTTGGTGAAGACTTATTATTCTTCACAGTAAATACTTCCTGTCAAGAAATTCTTTCCACTGAGGAAAGGCCTTCCAAAGCTCTGCTTAAAGTTAACTTTAGGGTGGGTTAACTTTAGGTTAACAAGGTCCTTCACCACACTGCAGGGTAAGCCCAAAGTTTGTTCTTTGTAAAATTTTTTAGCACGGTGTGAAGAACTCTCTGGCAACCCAATCCCTCCCATTGAGAACCCTATAGATAGTCTTAAGACCATGCTGGGAGCACGTATAGCCTTGGATGACGAATGCCCTGTTGATATTTAGGTGTCTGGAATATACTCTCAATCAGAAATAAGGAAAAACAATGATATGTCTAAAATAAAATCTGACATGTTTCAAATTTCAAGAAGGTTTAACTTGTGGGTCACAAGTTTTCAAATACAGTCTTTACTAGAAAGTTTAAAATACTGATCCTGTAATTTTGCCAGTCTTTTTTTTTTTTAATTTATGTAATAAAGATCAGAACAAAAACCTATTGGTGTTCCTCAAGACCAAGCACAAGTATTTCTTATATATACCTCTTGAGAACATTAACCAGATACACTGTCACTTTAATGCATATATGAATTTACCAAGTCACTGACATGATGACTGTATTGTGGGGGGTTAAAAAGGCCTAAACTGAGGACCTTTTTTTGAAAAAAGTTTCACAAAAGGCAAAGCCTCAAAGACCTTCTGATCCATCAAGGTTTACCTTTGTAGCCGCCAAAGAGATGGGCACCAAATACAAACAAAAGAATTGGGGGGTGGGGGAATGGAGACTGGGTGAGGGACAGGACACTACAACACAAAAAGGAAGCATACAGAGGGTGGAACAAGGACAGGTAGCCTGGGAGGAATACAGAGAAATTGTCCGAGCAGCCAGGGATCAGGTTAGGAAAGCTAAAGCCCTGATAAAATTAAATCTGGCCAGGGACATCAAGGGCAACAAGAAAAGCTTGTATAGGTACGTCAGTGATAAAGGCAAGACTAGGCAAAACGTGGGCCCTCTCCGCAAGGAAACGGGAGACCTGGTTACCTGGAATATGGAGAAGGCTGAGGTACTCAATGACCTTTTTGCCTTAGTCTTCACCAACAAGTGCTCAAGCCACACCACCCAAGTCACAGAAGGCAAAGCAGGGACTGAGAGAATGAAGAACCGCCCACTGTAGGAGAAGATCAGGTTAAAGACCATCTAAGGAACCTGAAGGTGCACAAGTTCATGGACCTGATGAGATGCATCTGTGGGTCCTGAGGGACCTGGTGGATGAAGTTGCTAAGCCACTATCCATCATAATTAAGAAGTCGTGGCAGTCCGGTGACGTTCCCACTGACTGGAAAAGGGGAAACATAACCTCCATTTTTAAAAAGGGAAAAAAGGAAGACCCGGGGAACTACAGGCCAGTCAGTCTCACCTCTGTGCCTGGCAAGATCATGGAGCAGATCCTCCTGGAAACTATGCTAAGCCACATGGAAAATAAGGAGGTGACTGGTGACAGCCAACATGGCTTCAATAAAGCCAAATTGTGCCTGACAAATTTGGTGGCCTTCTACAATGGGGTTACAGCATTGGTGGATAAGGGAAGAGCAACTGATGTCATCTACCTGGACTTGTGCAAAGCATTTGACACTGTCCTGCACAACATCCTTGTCTCTAAATTGGAGAGACATGGATTTGATGGATGGACCACTCGATGGATAAGGAATTGGCTGGATGGTTGCACTCAAAGAGTTGTGGTCAATGGCTCGATGTACAAGTGGAGACCAGTGATGAGTGGCATTCCTCAGGGATTGGTATTGGGACCAGCACTGTTTAACATCTTTGCCAGTGACATGGACAGTGGGGTTGAGTGCACCCTCAGCAAGTTTGCCGATGACACCAAGCTGTGTGGTGCAGTCGACACACTGGAGGGAAGGGATGCCATCCAGAGGGACCTTGACAGGCTTGAGAGGTGGGCCCATGCGAGCCTCATGAAGTTCAACAAGGCCAAGTGCAAGGTCCTGCACATGGGTCGGGGGAATCCCAAGCAAAAATAGAGGCTGCACAGAAAATGGATTGAGAGCAGCCCTGAGGAGAAGAACTTGGGGGTGTTGGTTGATGAGAAGCTTAACATGACCCAGCAATGTATGCTTGCAGCCCAGAAAGCCAATTGTATCCTGGGTTGCATCAAAAGAAGTGTGGCCAGCAGGTCGAGGGAAGTGATTCTGCCCCCCTACTCTGCTCTCGTGAGACCCCACCTGTAATGGCTTTAAACTGAAAGAGGGTAGATTGAGATTAGATATAAGGAAGAAATTCTTCACTATGAGGGTGGTGAGGCACTGGAACAGGTTGCCCAGAGAGGTGGTAGATGCCCCCTCCCTGGAAGTGTTCAAAGCCAGGTTGGATGGGGCTTTGAGCAACCTGGTCTAGTGGAAGGTGTCCCTGACCATGGCAGCAGGGTTGGAACTAGATGATCTTTAAGGTCCGTTCCAACCCAAACCATTCTATGATTCTGTGACACAAATGGACACAAATACAATAAAGCAATCCATTGAGGTAGAGATTAATCCTGAGTAATCACAGTTCAGAAGATATTTCATTTGTAGGAGTTGAGAGCAACTGAATATTGAACTGGGGAATAACATTTGAATTTCAGCATTAGAGCAGTCAACATGGCTTTTGATATAAATTAGATACGCTACATAAATTGATTTTAACTGTTAGTCTGCTCTCTTCCAACCATAAATGAAAAAATGTACTTACATATTCTTTGCTTCTAATTTTGTGGTATACTGAACTATCTTCTACAAGTTTATTATGTGTTCTTAGCTTCTACCACTAGCTTTATTCGTGAAGCCTTAAAAAGTCTTTTGAGGAAAATGACTGTTCATACAAAGAAATGTCATGGAAAAACTAGGGAGGTCAACAATAAATAATGACTCTATTTTTTTAAGGAAAAGGCTACATTGATCTATGTATGTCTTCTAGTCATTGCTGCATTTTTGTATGCATTTATGATTACTATGTGCATTTTTATGAGCTTAATAAAACTTACATAGACTAACATATTCCTTTAGAATGAAAAAACATATTCCTGTGGACTAAAAACTTACCTCCAGCGGGCAATAAAGTAATATCACAATGTTGCTTGTTTTCCAACCCATTTTCTACCGTAAAACTTAATTTCTTTCCAGATCAAGTCAAATAGTAATACTGAGCTATTTATAAGCTACTGCCAGAGTTTATATGTTATTTTTGCATTGATTATAAAATGCTTTAGGACACTTCAGGTCAAAAGTTACACTATTACTTTAATTTTTATTAGTTTTTACTTTTGTGGGATAGTTAGAAATTATACTCAGAAATACATGTATTATGTTGTTTTCCCTGTCTCTTTTAGCCTTTCACCTTCCGCTCTTCCAGAAAGATTCTTGAATCTGCTAATTTAACTGCTGTGGGGCACTACTATCTGAAAGCCTCTTCACTCATCTTTTGGTTCCTTTTGCATATCTCTATCTCTTCCATTTTCTGCAGAACTGAATTACATAGTACTCCATTAATGCCATAATCACTACTGATTCAACAAAATTAGCTCTACCTTGCACACCAGAGGCTTATCGCTGCCCCTGTTCAACTGTAACCAACTACCTTGTTAACATGAAGAAACTCCTCAGAGTATTATGTAACTTTAAATGTTTCCTGTAATGTTATTTGTCAAGCATGCTAAAGATTCTATTTCTGTAATTAATTAATAAAGGGTATTTGAATATCAATGGACTAGACTGTTCTCTTTTTTTTTTTAACCAACATAAATCTAGAACAACCCACTGCAACCAGTTTATTTCAAGTTCCATGTGCTCAGACAAGTCTTATCTCATACAAGTTCATTTAGGAGATTATTTTGATAAACTAGGCCTCAACCAAAATAAAAATGGAAAATAAACTGAACAAACACAATACTCTGAGGCAAAGATCATACATGTGTAAGGGAAATTCTGCACAGTAACACTTCAGAAATAATTTCGTTTTCAATAAAGACGTCAGGGCTGATGCAGAGCCCCACTTAAGCTTTCTCTCACTGCTTTGGGTCATGGTAAAGACAGCTGATGAACTAAGTTAAGGATTTCCTCTCTAGACCTCAGTGTGCAGAGCCCTGGTTACAACCAAAGAAAAGAGATTGTATTTGGATTACATTTGTGCTCTGGCAACCCAAGGTAGCTGAAGAGTCCACTAAGTAGAAACTGTCTATAGGCGTGACTTGTGTCTCACTGACAGTTTTTCAAAAAATGTACCACCCACACCAGCAGCAGACTTAATCTTCTGCAATAACCACAAAGTGGCCTTTGATATCTGACGAAAGGTCCTTCCATGGGCCCAAACATAAAAGCAGGTGAAAGATCCAAATGTAAACTACTTTATGAAACCTCTCCCTTAGCACCATTTGCTGAAATGTTAGCAACAGAGGGCTTTCCAGCAGTACCCCACAAGTACAGAAATGGAAAGAAAACTACCTGAAAAGGAGAATAGAACAAGCAAAGAACTGACTAAAACCCAACTGTTTTACTGCCTTGTGCCTACCTCTTTCTTCATGCACATAGAAGAAAATGCCAGTATAAAGACAAAAATTTATTTTAGCAGTAGAGGTGTTGTATGTTATATTAAACCAGAAGAAAGCATGGTTTTCAAAAGGAGAAAGTGACTATCCAATTCTATAATCATGTAACCAATAACCAACCTTCTGATTTTCCTTACCTCAGCCTGACAACAAACATGGCAAATAAGATAGCAGTTAACCATGAAGCAAGAGAAAGAGGCCACCAGTCATGCACAGAATTAGCCAATTCCTTAAAATATCTAAGAGGAGGAGTGATCAAAACTCACTGCCAGAATATATAATCCTTGAGGGAACTGGGCACCACATTCACTGAAGTGCTTTTGAACAGATTAGTGAGCTGGGCTTGACTGTCTGACATTAGCAGGATTTGATAAACATCTATCACCAGTGAAAGCCAGTAAGGACCAACCAGTTCTCAAAACAAATACAACATCTCAAATTCCAAATATCCCATATATTTTCCAGTTTTTAAATAAAATACCATCTTTTGAGAGGCGATATTTTACCTGTTTCCCTCCCATCAACTAATCTTTTTGTATCTTCCTAGGTGTTTCAGTGTAAAATTTCCCAATATCTCTCTCCTTCTGCACAAACATTTCTTTTTTCCTTTCCTCCCTGCATGAAACCCTCTATCTCCTGCACTTAAATAGTAAAGAGGCAAATACAACACATATAATAAACTGGCATTAGACTACTCAAGATTTCAGGCCCTTTTCCTCTATAAAACAAAGGTAAGATCCAAACATACGTATGAACAGATCCTCATTTATTTTCTTATTACTCATTATTCAAATACTCTATGAAACAATATCCATTACCCTTGTTTTAAGGATTTTTCTGTTAGACTAAATAACATATGGCTTTGTCATACAAATACCCAAATGTACTCGGGTGACCTTTGTTTCCCCCAGCCGCAAAATCTTAGACTCCCTGTTGTGAGAATCAAAATCTTCACCTCTTTGCCTCTGACTGGTTAACTGAGATGGAAATCAATCCCAGGAGATGCAGTGTATTTCCTCCAAGATGCATGCACCCTCTATTATTTAAATCAGCATGAGATAAAAAGACTCAGTATGCTAAAAAAAGGAAACCACACAGCTCTCACTTAGCACTTAATAAATATTAGTGGAGCAGGATAGGAAACAGGCTTCTTTCCAGCAGTGTAATCACTTAGTTACAATGCCAGAAATTCTTGCATTTCAATGTAAATGTTTTCAGTTCCTTGAAGAAGTAGGACACCTGACAAATAAAACATTTTATGATTGTAGTTCATGTAACGGTTCTTAAAAGAGCTCAAAATAGAAGCAGTCTCCTACAAAAATTGGGTGTTTATCCTTTTACAACAACAGCTATGCTTTAAGCACACTGTTCTGGTGCAACACCTGGATTGGTTATACATGCTACAGATTTACATTTTTATAAATAAAAAGTCAATCATACTAAGCATAAATTAATTAATTTGACAATACATGAAAAACAGAATTCACATCTGGAAAGTTACAAAGAACAACCACTCAGAATTGTAATTAATACTGTATCATAAATACTTACAAAAAAAATTATGACATGAGGGGTGGGAAAAACCCACCAACAAATCCACAGATAATCAAAGAAAATGAGAGATCAGTGCAACAAAACATAACTTCAGAATTTAATCCATCTCAGGATCAGCCCTTAACAGAACTTTTGCCTCCACAGAAAGTATGGCTATTCATTTTCTAGCTAACATTAATATCAACCACCTGCTTCAGCAATATAGAAAGTATATAGCAGTACAGGTTTCGGGAATATGTATTTTTTGCACTAAGAAGCAGTTAATGTACATTCTAGTTCATTCCCAACTATCATTATTCTTAACTACTGGTACAGAATTATAGATGTGTGTGGTGCTTGAGCACTTACCATCAAATCTAGAATGAGAATAATAGGAGAGTCAACAATAACACACTGAGGGTTAGCTACAGCTGAATGAAGTTTGACATGCAGAATGTTAATGCACATTACCTAGAAGCATAAATGAACCCTTCAACAAAAGAACTCTTTATTCTGCATAGTTGAAAGGAAACAAGAAGAGAGATACAAGCATACACTTACTTAATAATACAAATTCAATTTACAGTATTACCAGAAATAAAGTAGCTCACATCAGCCACACAAACTTTGATATTAATTTTCACACATCCACCATTAAAATAGTACCTACTTTATTTTCTGCAGGACCCAGTACTGTGTTACAAATTGCACGTGACAAATTCAAAAACAGTGAAACTGTTTATCCTCTAAAAATTACTACAGAATTCAGCACACCCAATTTCTTTTAAAAAGTAATCTCTTCTTGAAACAACAAAATTTCATGATGATGGGTTGTCCTTTTGTTCACAGGGCTAAGAGCAAGAAGACTACCTTAGATCCTTAATCCTGAAATCAGTGCAGCAACTTTGTATTTCCCTGCAAACTACTGAACAGAAGTTCAATGACACTAGCAATAACTAAAGGAGTACTAAAACATACCAATGCATAGGACAAGATTTTAATTTCACTTTACTTGTGAAAATCCCAAATACTATGGCTGACTTTGGTTAAGGTTTGCACCAAAAGGTGTCACTGACTTTCCAGAAATACACTGTTTTCCTCCCTAGATATTTAATTGAACCAAATCAGTACTGCAAAATAAATGCACAAAACCATTCAACCATGTATGCCAGTATACATCGTTAGTAAACTGGGATAACACAGTGTCAATGAAGGCAATATTTGCTAACTTATTATTCATGGTACAAATTGGTTAGTACTATAGTGAAAATCCAAATTAAAACACAGAGGAAATGAATATATAACAAAAATGGGAAACGGTATAAAGCTGCATATCTGTGCGTACTGCATGACAAACAAGGATTACCCTGACACTTTAGGCATTCTTATTGTCAATCCTGAGAAGAATTCTCCTCAAAAGGGAAAAAAATGCTTTATCATAGAAGTAATTTTCCTGATATCCATGCAAACGTGTAGCTGGAGGTCCTCCCGCCCTCCAGGGGTGAGGGGGGGGAGGTGGGGGCGAAGTGTCATCCAACTTTTTCCAAGATTCAGCTTGTGGCAATATCAGAATTCTAGTACTTTGAAAGCCTTCCTAGAGCAAGTACAAGGTCCATCTCCCAACTTAGAAGAGGATGACATGTAGTGAAGAAAGCAGGTCGGAGCCTAAGGCACCTTATGTGATGCACAACCACCAGCTCCTCCTACCTCACACAAATGCATCAGATATGTTTAAAGAATTCTTTTCAAATACTGGTTTTTCAGAAAGAAAAAAAATCCTATTTCAGAACTTGTCATGAGTTAAGTCTCTCTTTCAGTACTCTTGGAATCTTTCTCCAACCCAATTGTCTCCCTCCAACCTTTGGGACAGGATAGCACCATTTCAGCACTAAATGGTGTGCAACCCTAACAGCACGTTTGCACATAGGAAAAAAAAAAAAATCTTATTTTCAGAAAAATTTTTGGTTTTACACTTTACAAGTAACTGGACAAGTCATTTTCCCCCCCTAGACTTTCCAACAGTTGAAATGTTGACTATTGCTGTTTCCTGGAATTAAAATAAAGGAGAGTAACTCAGAGGAACCCTCCTAGAGAAGACTACCTTAATGATTACCAGAAAGCAAGGTACAGCCTTTCATGCAGCCTCATTCAAGACAGGAAACAATCACAGAACACAGATGCACAGATTTGTATCTAGCATTAAAAAAAAAGTATTCATTTCACAGAGTTACACAGGATACAATATACCTTAATGTTTTCAGTGTTACTATAAAGACCTTTAGTCTATTGTTGTCCTGCTTCCACTGAACAGGACTTGAAAAAATAATATCCAGAGGAGAACTACTACTATAGCACTCCATCACCAAACAGCTTTAAGCATAAGGATAATGCATAATAATTAAGTACAAACACTGACCAAAATACTAAACAGTACTGCATATCACTCTCTTCCACTGGTGAGCAGCTGCTCAGACAAGTACTCCCAAAAGCTTGTTAGTGCTTAAGTGCAGTCCTTCATCTCAAAAAAAGCCAAACATCCTGACTCAAAGAACTGAAACTGAAAATTTGGCAACCTAGGAAAAAAGGTACTTCTTAATACATTGTTTTCTATTGTTGCCTCATGGACTGATATTTTAGATTTTATGCTGCACAAAATTAGGCCTTAAAATGACAAGGCCATTAAGCTTACTGCTTGCAAAAGGAAAACACCACCTCTTAACATTGACGACTTGATAAGGAAGAAAAAACACAGATATTACTAGTTTTTAGCGGCCTGAATTGCCCTGCATGCTCTGGGCCACACACTGCCTGCCCACGCAGTTTTCCCCTCAGCACCTCGCAGCACAGCACTCAGAAAAGCCTCGGCCAGGAACGGCGGAATCCTCCTTCCAGAAGACAAAAACACGTGTTTGGCAATATATGTTAAAAGCTTGACAGAGGAACGTGCAACCAAACCCCCCCACTCCCACTGGGCAGGACCCCCCCTCGCTCACTCAGACGCCGCTGAGCGCACCACCACACCACAACTGCAGGGTGGCCACGGAACCTTCCAGAAGGGGCAGGGAGCTGCCAGGAGGCAGAGGCATAAACTGGCAGCTGCAAAGGCCACAGCCGGCCTAGCGGGAGGGGAGCGGTGCGCTCTCTGCCCTATTACGCACAGCCGCTCCCCAGCTTGCTCTGTACCAGGGTGATCCAGTGACTGCGTCCTAAGCACGTCCTAGGACTGCAGCACTGAAGTAGGACTGAGTTTAAGGGATGGGTGCCTGGGCCTCGACAGCCAGTGTGTCCCGCCCAGGCCGTGGTGGCAGGGAGGTGCCGGGGGGGCAGCCCCACATGTGACTGAGGGTGGAGGCAGGTGCTCCCCTGCTGTGAAGAGAGGGGTTGCAGTACAGAGCGCGGCAATGGCTGGCCCGGCCTGGCTCTCGCAACACCGACGGCCGGGGCAGAAGGGCCTGTGCCTGGAAAACTTAAAAGACCCTTTTATTGAAGGGGTAGCTTCCTGAAAAGACACTTTAAACACCGTGATTTCCTGCTGCCAATGGTTTTGTTTTCTTCTGTCAACTAACCACACAGGAGAGGCATGAGGTCTGGGTATGTGCTAACTCTATTCAAAAAACTTCCCATACTGAAGTGAATCAAAATTTTAAATTGAAATTTAAAGCTGTAAACATGCTTAGGAAGCTTTTTATGAAATGTTCAAGCCAATTGTATTTGCAGTGGCTATAAAAAAAATCCGTAATTCACTCATAATGAAGTACATACACATATGCATACTAGGTAACAAAGTTGTCTGTAAAGCAAAATAAATGTTACACTGCTCCAGTGGTAAAAATCTAATCTGTGCCACAGGCACATAGTATCTTCTTATGCATTACATTATGTCATTACTGCATTACAGTATATTCTTATGCATTCACTATGGGCTACATTTCAAATATCTTGTAAATATATAATTAATCCTCTCATTCATTTTTACCCCACCTTTATCCCTTAAATGAATATCTAAGTAATTTTTCTCAGGTTTATTAGTTTCTCTTCTCCTCTTTGTGAATGGTGTCATGAGCTGCCTTCCTGCAGCTACTGTGAAAGCCATCCATAGACAGCGAATTCCAGTTGCAGTGGAGCTGGAGGTAGTCTCCCAGCTACTGTAGTTTATATGGAATAAATGTTGTACTACCATAAAATGTTTCTGTGTCAATGGAAGTCTTTATTTCATGTTAATTGAGTTTAAAGTTTCATAAAACATTTTATAAGAAATCCTTGGCTCATTTTTGCAATGTGATCTCTGGTCTAGGAAAGGTAAAATTGCTCACAAAGGAAAACACTTAAAACTGTTTATAAAGCCTTGCAACCAAAACTTACATATAAAACCATCCAGATTTCCAAACTGCAGATTGCAGTGCAGTCCGAGGCATCGTGTGGGCTCACTCTTAATCATGTGGATAGAATTCAAAGTGTAGGATTGTGATCCTCCTAAATTCACTGACAAAACTCCTATGGAGACTGTATCTCGTTTACAGTACACTGGCCTTGAAAAAGGGCAAATGAATTCACTGTTAATCACTGTGAAGTGATGCACAGATGAGAAACAAGCCTAACGCACAGTAGACATCTGTCCAACAACAACAGCGTAAAAGATGTGGGAGTTACTAATATGTTTCAAAGGAAACAAATCTCTGTGCAAGGAAGTCTAGAATTACAACCTATAAATGATTCCTAATAAAGGGCTGACAGGGTAAATGTTAATTAAGCTAAAACTCAGAATGGTCATCTGAACTTCCCATCACAAAAGTACATAGGATATGGCTACTACCATCCATCTGTCCCTTTACTGGACTGGTTGGGTAAAAGAGAGCTGATAGTGTTGTGACTGAGGAGAGTTCATTAAGAGAAAACATGCCTAGATACTTTAATTCTGTCCTACTGAGTCGAGCAAGGAGGTTCCTTGTGTCTAGCAAGACCAGCCGGTGTTTTTCAGAAGAAAGTTTTAGAAATTTGTCATGAACTCACTATTTTGAATACTAGGCTAACCATTATTAAAAAGCAATTTAATATAATGATGTTAAAATGTAAGCAATGTGATCTCCTTGGAAGTAACTATGTTGACATTATTGCATATTGCTTGAGTTTGTTGTTCAGTTTCTATTAAAGAGCTTCAGCAGATGATGAATTAACTAAAGGGAAATACCTAACCGTATGTGTCTTTTGTCTCAGCCAAGTTGTCAAAAACATAACCACCCAATGTCCCTGTTAAAGAAAGATCACTTGCCTTCCTTGTGATTGGAAATTCTAGTCCACGACTTCCCATACTATGTTTTCTTGATAATTTCCTTGGGTTCTTTTAAGGGGAGTTCAGCCACTATTCTTTTAATTTTATTTATGCTGTTAAGTCTGTATTATGAAAGGATTTGTCCCATTTTTTTCTTGCCTCAAATACAAGATACTAGATAGCTTCTTGATAAGTATTGTGCACAAATTGCATTTCAGAACAAGAACATTTCTCAGTTATTTCAATGTATTCAAGAATTCATGTTATTAAGTACAGTCTTGTAAAAAGCATCACCCTGGCAATGGGGGAAAAAAATACTAGTTCAAAAGCCATTTGGCAGTGGTAAAATACCCAGAAAGATTCCTAGAGAAGTTATTAAATTGAGCAAACAAACATGTTGCCTGATCCTCTAGAAAATACTCTTAAAAATCATAGAATGCTTTGGGTTGGAAGGCATCATCTAGTTCCAACCCCACTGCCATGGTCAGGGGTTGGCAATTTTGCTCAAAGCCCCCAACCTGGCCTTGAAAACTTCCATGGGTGGGGCATCCACAACTTCTCTGGGCAACCTGTTCCAGTGCCTCACCACCCTCATAGTGAAGTATTTCTTCCTTATATCTAATCTCAATCTACCCTCTTTCAGTTTAAAGCCATTACACCTTGTCCTATCACTACAGGCCCTGGTAAAAAAAAAATCTCTCCATCTTTCTTATAAGCCCCCTTTAAGTACTAGAAGGCTGCTATAAGGCCTCCTTGGAGCCTTCTCTTCTCCAGGCTGAACAACCCCAACTCTCTCAGCCTGTCTTCATAGGAGAGGTGTTCTACGCCTCTGATCATCTTCATGGCCCTCCTCTGGACCCACTCCAACAGGTCCACGTCGTTCTTGTTCTGGGGGCCCCAGAGCTGGACACAATACTCCAGGTGGGGTCCCATGAGAGCGGATTAGAGGGGGAGAATCACCTGCCTCGACCTGCTGGCCACGCTTCTTTTTATGCAACCCAGGATACAATTGACTTTCTGGGCTGCAAGTGCACATTGCAGGTTCATATATAATTTTTCATCTACCAATATCCCCAAGTCCTTTTCCATAGGACTTCTCCCAATCAATTCATCCTCCAGTCTGTACTGGTACCAGTGATTGCCCCAACCCAGGTGCAGGATCTTGCCCTTGGCCTTGTTGAACTTCATGAGGTTCACATGGGCGCACTCCTCAAGCCTGTCAAGGTCCCTCTGGGTGGCATCCCTTCCCTCAAGCATATCAACTGCACCAGCTTGGTGTCATCCACAGACTTGCTGAGGGTGCACTCAATCCCACTGTCAATGTCATTAATAAAGATATTGAACAGTATCGGTCCCAATACAGACCCCTGAAGGACACCACTTGCTACTGATTTCCATTTGGACACTAAGCTGTTGACTGCAACTCTTTGGATGCAGCCATCCAGCCAATTCCTTATCCATCAAATAGTCCATCCATCAAACTCTTATCTCTCCAATCTAGCAACAAGGATGTTGTATGGGACCATGTCAAAGGCCTTACAGAAGTCAAGACAGATGACATCTGTTGCCCTTCCCTTATTCACCAAGAGTCATTCCATCATAGAAGGCCACCAGATTAGTCAGGCATGATTTGCCCTTCGTGAAGCCATATTGGCTGTCCCTAATCACCTCCCTGTCATCCATATGCCTCTTGAGTTCTCTTAGCCTGTGGAATAACAACTTACAACAAAACCTCATGTTTTAGGCTAGAAATCTGTTTTCCAAAAGAGGTGAAATTAATGCAAACCTATTCTCTATGCATATATATATATATATATATACACACACATTATACATATAGATAAGTTTCTTTGTCTTCAAGAACTTGAGATCCCATTGGCCAATTTGACACAATAGGAGCCAGATCGTTTGACAGAAGAACAGCCTCTCATAGATGCACTTCTGACAATTTGCATAGAGGGTCATGTAGAACAAAGAATATTCAGCATCTCCACCGACAGGAATAAACCTCCTCCTTCACCAGATATCACAGCATCCATGTTTCAAAGGGAAAAAAATCCACCAAACCAATAAACCCTAACAAGTACACACACTCACAGAGATATTTGGTATTTAAGATGCATAAGCTTTAGTAAACTGACATTAACATTTTGATGACATGTGACTTTTTTAGCACCTTCAGAATTATTCTGTTATAGGTGACTGGCTCATTACAGATCAGTACTATCAAAACTATAAGACTTTTGGGGATGTAAGATGGAATCACTATTACCACAATTTCTAATATTCTGAGGAATTTCTAAATCTGGTTTCTGCAGTAATACAATAAAAAAGTCACTCCCACTGCACTTGCGTCAGCTGTCTTTACACTATCAGCAAAAATGTTAACCGGGTGTATTATGATGAGGAGTCCATGTTGAACCAAGACAATTTCCCTTTTGGAGCTCACATAACTTATAGTACACCCTGCCTCACCGTACTAGGTGGCTGACATTTCTAGCTGTTGAAATATGTCCCTCAGACATAGAAAGTCTGATAAATCTTTGGGTTGTTTATCTTTTTTCCCTTGCTTCACACTTATGCAATAAAGGCTGCGATTAAGAGGATTAATGAAAATGTCACCATTTATCACCTGAAGCTCAATCAGGAAATAGAAAGTTGGGCCTTATTTGATTAATTACATAAAGGTGCAAAAATTCTCACATTATGAATTCAGGACTTGCTGCAAGGTGCTGGAACTCTGTGAGGCCCAAAATAGCAAGGTTCAAAGTCTTAAAGTTTACATATGCTTAGAAGTACATGCTTGACTTAAAGCTAATTTTATTGAATCAATTTTCTTAATTCACTATTTTGACCAAATTAGCTCTCCATTAAGCATCCATCTACCAGCTCCAATACATCAAGAACAAGTTACCTGTCTTCAAAGGCCTCCTTCCATCTGCCTGCCACCTCTCAATTACTGTTGCCAGACTTCTTCTATTAGAATTTAAAGCATTTTTGCATTTAAAGCATTTGTGCATTTTTCCTGTGCTGCCTTTCATTTTAGAAATAATTCCACACACCTCCCACAAATGCCATTACCGTCTTTAGGCTTCCCTTTTGCATGCTATTTGCAAACAAACAAACAACCAGAGCAACACCTGACAACAGAGAGTTTGTAGGCTGTAACCAGTAAACTGTCTATGCTGTTTATTGACAGCTGTCACATCATCTTGACAAGCAGGTCAGTTTGCTGAAGGACTGTTGGTGCCTTCAGCACAGAAACAAATTCTAGTTGAAATGGGAAAGCAGGGGTTTAGACCTAACTCTTGGGCTTAGTGGCATTAAATTTGTGTTTCAGACATTAAAAGTTTGATTTTTTAAAAAGTTGCAGAAAAAAATTATCTGGAAGCAAAATGAGGAAGTGTATTTTTTTGTTTTGTAGTTAGATTGGTATTGCTTGCTACAGACCTATCTAATCACAGATTTGCTAAAATTAGCGAAGTCAGCAGTTGGATTGCTAAAATGGATCCACTAAGATCTTTGGATTTAACTGAACTGCAGCAATGAAGAACCTACAAGAAAGGAAACTCCGCTGCCCAGATCTCATGGATGTGCCATTAACTAATCCCTGCCTGAACAGGCAGGCTGCACACTGGTCTCTCTTGAAAGGGAAAAAGTCAGACAAAAACAGGGGAGTTTGTGTGATTCTGAATCTATGCAATCTATGCAAACTGAGGATGCATAGAAATTAGCAAACTGAAGGTGGTTTTCCTCTCAAAAATAAAACATTGTGTTAACTAGCTAAATAAGAGTAAAAAAAAAGTGTGCGATAAGAGAGGAGAGTTAATTTGTCAAGGATAGACTGATTCTAGAAATTAGTATGGTAATGGAATGAAAATCCGCTTCCCATTCATAAATATTGATCATGCTTAAAAGCACTCATCTCATTTACAAAAAACATCCTCCTAGTCTGCTTACAGGTACATTTTATTCCCAAAATGCTGACCAATATTCTGCATGCATATCTCTATATGCTAACAGCTTCATGTCTCAGACGTATGCTCTTTCAAGCAGAAAACCACACTTAAGTTCTGTGCCCACAGATCGTATTGTACAACAGGACCCTGCATCCTAGTGACAGCTGCTATGTTTATGTACATGACTAACGGAAGTTAAACTGTAATGCAAAAATAGGAACGATGATATATTCTTAAACTTAGGGTCTTTAATTGCTATTTTGATGCAGATGTGATTATATGATGATACCACTGAAAGTATATCATGGGTTAAAAAATAATAGTAACAACAAAAGTGCCAGCAAAAAAATGACAAGCCCTAGACTTGGATCTTAGGTCTGGGGATGAAATTCCTCAGCATTGAACTGACTAAAAACTTCTACGTAAAAGGATTCATGTTTCTTGTCTTCTGATTATGCTCGTAAGAAGAATGAGAAAAGATTCTGCTCTCTTCTGACATCCTGAAAGTTAATAAAGATGTTTGACCTCTATACATGCAGTTGTTGTGGATTTTTGCCACTGTCAGAAGTAGTATAGTTTTTTAATAGCTCAGTAAAATCAATACTAAAGAAATAGTAATAAAGCATTAAAATATTATTTTTATTTAGTGTTTACCAGTCCAGGATGAAAACCCCTAGAAATGGGTGCAGTGCTGAGAATACTCAATTCCCTATTGTCTTTGAAGGTGGTAGAAAGAAATCAGAATCTTCCAGTTGACAGTACTTTGTATATGCAGTACTTTAATATGTAAAGCAAAATTCATTAATGGATTGTTAAATTCCATTTTAGATTAAGTTGCTATCTGCCAGGAAACTATGTAAGTGTTACTTTGGATGGCAAATCTGGGGGGTTTTGTTGGTTTTCAGAATTCAAGTAGTTTTCTTCCCATGATCCTCAGCTCTGAGTAAAAGAGAAGTAATGTGAAGGAAAGTAGTCCTTATGTACTGGATGTTCAGAGGTTAAAACAATAGCCGTCACAGGCTGCTTGAAGGTTGGCTGTTGTAGACTAGACTCACGAAAGCACAAGAGTGAGATGATTTTTTTAGGGTTTTTTTGCCTGCATCTTTCAGAGCAATGGTGAGTTGTGCTCAGAACCCCATTTTCTGGGTCAGTATATTTAAAATCTGACATAGAAAGATGTAGCAAATTACATACAAAATCAGACAAAGTGGCAAATAAGAGCTATCATCTTTTTTATATATGTCAATAAAACAGATTGAGAATTTTCCCATTGTGAAAATGGGAGAATTTTCCCATAGTGAGAATTTTCCCATTGCACTTGAAAGAGAAATATTTACTGTTTGTACAGAAAATGAAAAGCAACTTATCACGATTAAGTTGCAGATTCCATGTTGACACTGACTTTTGGCACAGCTATTTTCCACAAGAGGCAGATGTAGAAAGCTTTAGTTCAAGAGCCAGTGGCCCTGTGTTTTGCTTGAGAGAAAGGAAGAGTTTTCTTGTAGCATGTTTATTAAGTTATTGTCAATATAGATTCATTTTGATTACCAAATACTTACTATTATTTCCACTATCCTGGGTTTTGCAAATATTTTTATTAATATGTTTAACCCTGAAAACATTTCATTTGTACCCTATGCAAGTTCTTCCATATTGTTTGCTGAAATGGCACTGTAACAGGACTGAATGAAAAATAATTCTTATATCTATCTCAAACCTCAATTTCTTTATATAAATTGCACCAATTAATCATTTTCTAAATAGAAGGAGTTCATTCAGATAAACCCTTACATGGACATTCTTAACTGAGTTTAATGGTTACTGACTTTGAGTTCGCTAAACTCACTTATCTCTGTTTTATTCCAGACTCCATCGTTGATCCACGACAGATTCATTCTCCCTTTCTGTCTCCTTCTACAGCTTATCTGTCTCATCTGTTTTCCCAAATCTAGGGACCCAGATATTTCTTGGAGTCTCCAGAGTGCTACTGAAACACAAATGAAATAAATGCTACCTTTGAAGAACTTAGTTTCTGTGAAGGATGAGCAATTCCATGAGTTTGGCTCACATTAGTTCAAACACACTTTCTGGGTCTAGCTCGTAGGTAAATAGGAAAGGCTCTAAACCAACAAACTAAAAAAAATATTTATACTTAAATTTAAAATAATAAAGGTGCCAATCCCAGACTGCAGTCATTCCACACACAATAGTTTCATCATGTTAAAGTGGCACAAAGCTATGAACTCTCCAGTGAAGGTGGTTTAAATGAATTTCCCTTATCCTTATTGTTGTGCTGTGCTATCCAGAGACAGAGACAACCTCCCCAGGTAAGGGGCCAGGAACCCTATATTAAGCAAGGAGTGCCTGGACCCAAATTATAAGCTGTGAAGCAAAGTTCTCCCAACACATTCAGGACATCAGTCTCACCTTTTTAAAAGCTAGTTTTAGAAGTAGCTGAAGTAACAAGAGCCAGCAAGTTATTTTATTCAAGATCTTAATAATTCTTTTCATAAAGTAAATTTAAGATTCTGTCAGTGTTTGTATAGTTTGTTCCTAAGCATCTTGTATCTTGCTCAACTAGAAAATGACAAAACAAGTTATTTCTCTCTATATATATATTTTTTTGTAACTCCTTTTCATCTTTTAACTTCATTTAAAAAGAATGATTTCTTAAGGCGAATTCACCTTCAATAGATGTGCTGGATTTCCTGCACTGGAAATCTTTATATTAACTGGCAAACTTGTTTTTTAACAACGCTATGTCCTGCATGCCTTTGCTGTTCTATATCAACACATTACAACACTGATGCACTTGAATCTATGTGCTGTCTGTTACTGTCCATTGTTCATAACAGATTCAACCTTAGAAATCGTAATTCCTAGAAGCCAGCATTGTCATATTGGAATACAGTCAAAACTGAAAAACACAAGGCCAAGAATTAGGCAATGGGCTAAATGCTCAAGTTTATGTATCAGAGTAGTAGATCTGAAGACAGTGTTATTAGATCAAACTACAGAGAATATGATATATTCATGTACTGAGAGAAGAGATAAGAACACAAAGTTCACTTCATCATCGCCTCCACTTCTCCTATTTAATCTCTCAGCCTCTTCTTGGTACGGCTGACCTTTAAACACTGCAGTGGGAGATTTGCATCTATGCCAAAAGAAAAGATAATCAGAGGATTCTTCCCTGCTCCCATCAAATTCCTATTTTAATCTCAAGTTCACCCAGCCTATCACTCCTCCTCTCAGAAAGCATTACATCTCTATGATAGATCAGCTCAGGAGAACAGCCTGTCAGCTTTCCCAAACAAGAAATTTCTAGTTACAGAGAATCTGCTTTTTTCCTAGTGTAGACGTGACGTTTCAGTCTTCCTTTTTACCTATCTTCTGTTCAGTTTTACGTGCTTGTTCTATCAATATCAGAATTTGTTTTAGCTTTTGGTAGAAGTGAACCACAGGCCAGAACACTGTATTCACTGAAAATAGGCATATCTTACAAGGGACTATAAAGTACAACCAAGTCCCCTAAGGCTTTTCATTATTACTTTGTCATAATTTTCATAATTTTAAATAGTGTTTATATTCAGAGCTAATTTTGAAATTTTCTAGAAGACAAGACTGTTCAAAAATGTTTCCATAAAATCAAATATTTCAATTAGATTTGCAATTTAATTGTAACGTTTTAAATGAAAAGGCATTTCAAAGCAAAACCTAAATGTGTGAAATCTCAAAGCAGTTAATCTTCATTTTTTGAAATATTTTTATCAAAATTGCTGCATTATAATAAGGAATTCCAATTAATAGCAAGCATTTTCTAACAGAAACATATCTTTTGGGAATTTATTTTAGCCAAGGCTCACAGACAAACACACAGAGTACAGACAAAATCTTAACCCAATCTGGTTGCTTTTTTCATTCTGCAATATATCCTAGTTTTTCCATGTCACAAAATCAATATTCAGACTTATGAATATTTGATGCAGTATATGAGCAATACAAGACATTATAGCCTAGAATAACCTCCATCTGAAGAATGTTTAATGTGACCTTTGGTACTTATGAAAATACTTCAGCTGCTGAGTGTCCATTTCATATGTGGGAAGTGTTCAATATAATAGCCAAAGTGGGCATTTTCATGTTTTTTTCTTTTTACTGTGTAACTAGGACTATTTCACTTCCTCCATATATCTGAAGATACTATTCACGTTTACAACTAAGAGATTCTGTTTTGTGCAATTATTGTGCAGCTATAATAGTGCAAAGATGCTAACCAAGGTATCTCAAATACTTTGCCACTGTTTGAGCTTTTTGAATACTAGCACTGTCCACAAAGCACCAGCTAATATTCCTGGTAAGTGTGGCTAATATTCCAAGTGTATGCATTTTTTAACAGAATCTAGAACCTCTAGGGTAAGAGCACAGAGTAGTTCATAAACTTGGGAGAGAGAAAATGTAAGAAAACAAAGAAGAAGATATTACCTGTAGTTGCTACTACCTTTGGAAACATCATCGCCCCAGATCTGGTGTGGTGTTCAGCCTTTCCATTTCACTGATGTTTTGTACTTCACTGAATTTATATACATACTTCTGAACTGTATTATATTTTTATCTCTTAAATCAATTTTTAAAGGAAAGACTGTAACTTCCAAATGCTAATTCAGAAGAGAGATATTTGTAAGAGATATTAATCCTCAAGCTGATTTACAAAGGTCACTGGCCTATGAGGATACTGTTTGTTTCTTAAATTACAATATGAGCAGTGAGTCAGTGTAGCGGGCAATTTAGCTTAGCTGAATTAGCATTTCATATTCATAGAGGGAAAAAAAGTACATTCTTTCTCAAGACCTATTGTTTCTATTTGAGAAGTTTTCATTTTCAGATTAAAATAGAAACCTCAGAAAATCTCTCTTGATATTTAAAGTAGTACTTCTAATTTCTATTTCAAATTCATTGTTGGAGAAACCTTTGTGAGATGAACTTTTGTTTTTGTAATGTCCAACTCAGTCTATCGTATTTATACACAAAGCAATACCATAACCTACTATTCAAACATCCTTGATCTTTCAAAAACAGATGCAAAAAATGCACTGAAAAACACGATACACCTGATTAAAAACTGCTATGTGGAGCATAAGAAAATGCAACATAATGTATGTCTCAAAATAGACCAAAACTCATCTCTCAAGGTACAATTCATCTCACTTTATTTCAGCTATCTAGAAATTAGACATCCAGACTAAACTAGTCATTTATTCAAAGGAGAGACAGGCACTTAGTATAAGCAAGATAAATCTTCTTTGGAAAATCTTTATCTTGACTTAAGAGTAAATGGGGTAAATAAGGTTTTAAATTGAAAAAAACCCAACACAATCAAATCTCAGAATACTTACCTGACTTTTTCAACTTCAAAAGAAGACAAAACAAGCAAAACGACAAGTGAAGTGATACTGGTGGGTACAGGGGGCGGCAGGGCAGTATTGTTAGTACATGTTTTAATTTGAGTGGACAAGTAAATGCTTAAACTGGAAATAACACAATCAATGGCTTATTTTACTTAAAAATGGACTTACAACCTAGTCCTGTAACATCAAAATCATTGCATTATCTATCACCGTTGGACTTGCTGGCTGCAATACTAAAATCGTTTTTTGTGTGACTAGAGATCTGACTACCACAAATACACAGGTCTTTGTGGACCAGATGCAGAAATTTTGCAAATTTCTGCAATCAAGTGAAGTATCATGGAAGGAAAATTAAACACTGATGGTTTTATCAATATGGCAACAACAGCATCATTTACAACTGACAGAGTCACAGAATACCAGTGTATATTAACATTTACAAAGGACATATTAGAGTCGGTAGTAAAACTACGCTGATTCAAATTATGGCTCACTGATTATTTTGAGAATGCAATATCATCTCTTTATTACAATATGCTGTCCTGTCTCCATTTTTAAATTGGTATTTTCAAATTCATCATTGGTGCAACACTAACATCATCACCCCAGCTCAAGGATGTTGCTCTGAAGCCTCGTAGGTGTGTGGAACATGTTCACCTGGAACAGTGTGTTTGACAGGATAGAGCTGAGACACTGCTTTTTAAAGAGGAGCCTTACTGAAGTTGAACTCATGACTGGATTCAGGAAAAGCTACGTTTTTTAAAAATACTGTTTCCTTAATTTGGAGACAATTAAACTTCAGGAGACAGTACATAAAGCTGATTTCACAGTACATATCTTCAAGTGCAAAAAGTTACCTTTATATGACAAAAAGGAAATAGTCATAAAGCTTTCTTATGCCGTAAGTATCTTTTAGAAGAGCAATGTTAAAATCAAGCAGAAATGGACAGACCTGTTTCCATACATGGAGGCAATGGAAGAATACCCTCCCTGAGATTGCCAAGAACTAGACTAGACTATTAATTGTACTGTGTATGCAGTACTGAGATCCAGGCATGTAGATCCTATGACTCCTCTAAGAATCGGGGTGGCTGAGTAACCAGTAATTCTCAGCTGATACAGATAGATTAGCATCACTTTTTTCAATCTCAGGAACCAACGAGCAGGAAACTGGGAGAAAGCTGTAAGCCAGAAATTTCCTTGTGGTCACAGTGTCTGCATTAACATTTTATTAATTTTTTTAACGTATCTTTTACCAAGTTATTCGGAGTAGTAAATAAAAGAACTAATGAAGATTTGCAAAAGGACCTCATGGTACCAGATGACTAGATGATAACACAGAAGGTGAAATTCAATCTAGAGAGATGCAAAGTGAGTCATTTTGGGAAAAAAAAAAAATCCAGTATTACAGATATATAATGGACCTCAGCAGACTACTACTAATCAGGAATAAGATTTTGGGATTATCATATAAATCTTCTGTGAAAGTTGCAGATTAGTGTTCATGAGCTGTCTGAGAAGAAACACTGTTAGGAATTAAATAGATGTGGAAACAGAGAATATAATGAAATATCTTTAATATCTTGAATGGCATGCACAGTTCTGACCTACCACCTTATGAGCTGGAAGGTGCTGGAAAAGGTACAGGGAAGGTAGCAAGGTGATCCTTCTATGGCTTCCAAACAAGAAAAATTTAAAAAGACCAGAAATACTCAAATTGGAAAACAGACAATTGAAGGAGGATATGACAGAGGTCTGTAAGTGGCATGGAGAAGAAAAATAGGGATTGGTGCTCATGTTCTCTTCTGATACAAGAATTCAGGGACAGCAAATGAAATGATCATGTGGGGGTTTCACAGATACTTCTCTATACAACACACAGTCAAGCTGTGAAATTCTTTACCACAGGATGTTATGGATGTCAAAGGTTTACAACGGGCTCAGATCCACACCTAGGGTGTTTTACATTCAGAAACAAGGGCAGTCAGAATGTAAATTGTTTTTTTCTTAGCTTTTGTACTCCAAGCCGAAAACTAGGGATTGCCAGCTTCTGAGCTGGTTTTCATATCTCAGTGCTTGGAAGCAGCTTCACTATGTCCTATGTTCCATAAAGGCTATCTGCAGCTGACAAAAGAAAAAAACCTTTTTCTTCTGATAAATAAGGTATTATGTATTTAACAATATGGGCAGTCTTGCTTGCATCGCTGGCCTTTGCTGTATCATTTGGTGCCCACAATCCATCCAACTCCTTGGATGTCACAACTACATGTAGATGGTAAAATTGCCTTCATAGTTATATTACAATTGTCTGATGTTCTCATCTACCTCACCCACCAGCCTTCTCTAGTACATTTACTATCATATGCCAATTTTTGCACCGATTTTTTATTAGCTGTTTAGCTTTTAAAATATTTTACCTTCAACTATTGTCTCTGTTAGTATTCCATAGCCAGGTATATGCCACCCATGATCCTGCACTTCAATACCTGACTTAAGTTATTCTCAGTTGCAGAGATCAAACCCAATTCTGCAATAGCATACATGACTAGCTTTCCAGATTTATAACCTGATTTCATAACCTGAAAGTTGTAAGAGGATTTGTTTGTTGGCTTTTATAACAGTGAAGGAAATAAATAACAAAGGAACGAATGTGTTATACCTTAGAAGTTTCACCAAGAAAAAGTAAATTCTTTGATAAATAAATGGATAATAGAAGTAGCAAGGATTCAAAGCAAACTCATCTCCTTTCTACCTGTCCTGTCCTGTCCTTCTTGCAGAATCAGGCCCCCTGGTTTTGGTAGCACTTTTAGCTATACCTGATTTCTATGGAATATCCATTACCCATGGCACCATGTTCAGTTGGCAACCAAGCTCCATACATATTTACCACTTCTCAATTTCTGAAGTATGTGTGTATTTCTGAAGTACATACACTTGTGAAAACTAAGATTAGTAAGATCTAAGTCTATCTATCTCTTATATTCTTTGACAAATTAAAGCAACAGTGCAGTGCTTGACTACTGTCAATTTAAAAATATATATATATTCTCAGCTTAACAGGTTTTAGGCCACTAAAAAACAAAATATGCTTCCAATTTACAGCTTTAATGTATTTAAATGCTATTCCATTTATATAAATTGAATTGGTATTACACTTTCCACAAAACAGCTGCCATAATTATTTTTCTTTGATGATGCTATTGGAAATGACTGATTTTTTCTTAAAAAATCAGATAAATCTGTTTATATGTACAAAGCCCCTTTGTGGCCACTTGCTTAGCTGTTAATATTTTTTCATTTTTGTTTTGTTTTACATCTGACAGGCTAGCAGTTTTTCTCAAAAAGCCATCAATCAAGCTCACACTTAGAGATACTGGTAAGTGCATTAAACCAATATAAGCAACTTTTCAATAAGATACTTCAGTTCTAGTAGATATCCAGAAGATAACTTCAATTTTATTTTATGTTAATTTTCAATAGCAGCATACGATATAAGCACCAGTAAAGCGACAATTTGGAACAACTAATTCAACAATAGGAGGCAGCACTGTGTTCAGTCTCTCTGAAAGCCAGTTACTTAAAACATTTTTAAAAGTATGTTTTCTTCACTGTAGGCAGCATATTAAGTCACAGCATAATTATAAATATGTACACACACACCCCGTATATTTATACATACAGTAAGATCAGTTTACCATGTAATAGAACCCCTTTTATACAAGTCATGAGACTCTTGCTTTTATCCCCTCACATGATTTGTTTATGATTTACTAATTTGCTTGTAAAATAAATTTGTCTGATGTCCTCAGAATAATCTGGATAAATGAATCTCCACTAGTATTTACATTCATGAACTATACACATACTTTCCCTCTTAGACTGCTCTGCTTAATAGCAGTTAAGTAATAAGTTTAGGTAAAAACAGAGGGTTCTCAAGTTAATCATTCAGTGAGGTGAACAAAGGCAATCTCTGTAAGTTTTTGAGGCATCACTGTCTAGTCTGGTTATCACTTTGCAGAAGGGACATTGCGAAATGAACTAGAAATGTCTATGCTGAAAAAGGACATTTGACTGTTTTGGGGGGGGCGGGTTTTCTCCTCCTTTCTAGGTAGTAACTATGCTGGAATTGCAAAACTTTGCTATAGTTTTTCCTACATCACTAAGGATAGCTATCTTCTGGGCAGTCTTATGTTCACAGGCAGCTGCCTTATGTCCTTGTAGATTTTTTAGGCAGTGTATCTGTGCAGCCATAAGCCTCTTTAATCACAAACCTACCCTGATGGCCAGCTATTCCTTTCATGGGTTTGAATTTGTATCCCAAATGTAAGGAAATGAATATTGGATTTTTAAGTTCATATCATCTAAATTAAGTAACGATTTGGGTATTTCTGCTGACCTGGACTTAATTCCAAATCCCAGTAAAGTTGTCTGATCTTCAGAGATCACCTGTCCTTTTGAAAAATCAAGCCACTTCAGGCTGGTTTAGCTTCAGTATTAAAAATCTGAAAAACTTTTAAAAATTTAGGTTTGTGTTTTAGCTTTCATTTGATTTTGCAGCATGGTCACTTGTAAATTGGAGAATAATAACTAGTCTTACTCTGTAACTACACAACCATGATGAGAAACATAAATGCAATACCCTACTTTTACCTTAGCTGTTTACCTATTTGTCTTTCATTATCTGTAGATCACCCAAGATTAATGAATTCATTCCGAGACAAATAGTTTTCCTAAGTAAATTTTCAGCCACAGAGTGAATTCATTGATTTTTCCCATTTTTGCATTACTGCACGCAAAAGCACTAAAAGCTTAAAAATCCCCACAAAAATTAGCAACGCATTCCTTACAGGCGCTTGAGATAATATTCCTGCAAAATCCATGACTTCAGTATTCCAGCAGCGTTTCAGGCTCCAATTTGAATGAGTTTAAGTCAGTGAATATTTAGTCACATTTGCAGGACTGATTGTCCAACAAACAAAAATCTCCCCACAATTTAATTTCCAAATTTCTAAGTGACAAAGAAGTACCATTTATAAGTAATAAAGAAGTATATCCTTTAGAAATGAATAGTGAGTATAGAAAGTATGCGAGTGAATTTATTCAGCGTATACGCCAACATGCTTTCAGTCTGCTAGAGGGTTCGTGGCTCTAAACTGTGTGTCAGAACACCATTTCCTCTTCAGCATATCATTACACAGGCTATAAACTTTCAAAGTGAGAAAGCTGGCAAACAACTAATACTAATACCGTGTCTCACGTAGTTTGGGTAGCAGTATTCTGAACACTTTGAGCTAATACTCCTTAGAATCACACATTTGATCAAGTTCCCACTGAATATCTTTGTGGAAAGGCTTACACTAATTTATCAAATTAGAATTCCCCACCACCTAATTTCTATGCAATGAAATACTATATAAATGCCGATACCACAAAACCCACTATCTTATTGCATATCATTATATAAAAGAATTGAGTATGTTTACTCTTACCCTAGGCCATTAATGTATTCTTTCTGAAATGCCAGGCTTAATTGTTTTACGGTATCTGCCAGCAAACGAAATGTGCAGTGGCAAGCCACTTATACCATATATTCAAAAAAGTGCAACTCCATCAAACATACCTCCACAAGCCTGCTGGTATGTTCTTGAAATATAGCAGCATATTCCTTTATTTCTTTCTCTCTTCCATTTTTAGCAGCTTCAATGAGAACTAAAAGTGGAACAGTGGTATCTAAGAAGGAGTCTGAGATGTGATCTATAATGGCTTTACGGAGCTGCAAAAGAAAGCATTACATTAGTATCTGCTAATTGGACTATTTATTAAAGTCTACTGTAATTATTGTCTATTAGTATTTTAGAACATAAACACGTACACACAGTATTCCTGCACTATTTGCAGGATTATGTGTCCAAAACGTACTGCATCTGCAATTTATCTATTACACAGAAAACTCTCTTTAATTTTAGGGACAATTTTAATCTACCACTATGTAAATACGCATGTTTGTACGTGTGAACGTATGTGTGTGCGAGTACAGATACATAAAACACTTAAAAAATGTACTAGTTCTGTTGAAATCAAGGGAGCCAAACAAATATTCATGTTCTTTGATGAATAGAATAGACTACTTAAATGATTCCACACATGAAAAATTACTGTTAGACCAAACCTAATATCTCCTGGGTATTCTCTCTTGAAATTCAGATGCCAAGGGAGAAGACTATTTCATTTTACAAAGAAAATATTAATTTAATTATGTTTGCACTCACAATATAGTCTACATCACATGTTGTTGTGGTTTAACCCCAGTCGGCAACTAAGCACCACGCAGCTGCTCACTCACTCTCCCCCCTCCTGGTGGGATGGGGGAGAGAATCGGAAGAGCACAAGTAAGAAAACCCATGGGCTGAGGTAAGCACAGTTTAACAATGGAAATAAAATAATAGTAATAATAATAATAATAATAATAATAATAGTAGTAGTAGTAGTAGTAGTAACGAAAAGGAAAATAACGAGAGAGAAAGGAACAAAACCCAGAGAAAAAAACAAAAAAAAACAAGTGATGCAACTGCTCACCACCCACTGACCGATCCCAGCCAGTCCCCGAGCAGCAATCGCTGCCCCCCAGCCAACTCCCCCCAGTTTCTATACTAAGCATGACATCATATGGTATGGAATAGCCCTCTGGCCAGTTTGGATGAACTATCTTGGCTGTGCCCCCTCCCAGCTTCTTGTGCACCTGGCAGAGCATGGGAAGCTGAAAAGTCCTTGACTGGTGTAAACATTACTTAGCAACAACTAAAATGTCAGTGTGTTATCAACATTATTCTCATCCTAAATCCAAAACACGGCACTGTAGCAGCTACTAGGAAGAAAATTAACTCTATCCCAGCCAAAACCAGGACACATGTTTTCATAATTGCAAAATTACCCAAATATTTTCTACCTTGTTGGAAAACCCAATGATACAGTTTGATTAGCAAAATGGTGGCCTTCATGGTAATTATATCAATGAGATTACTAATTATGCCATTTGATAATAGAATAATAGAGCAAGAAGAACTATAAATGAGTCTGAAGTTCAATTTTCTCTATTTAAATTACTTGTTCTTTAACTTCTTACTTAAATTATTAAAGAAGTGTAACATTTGCCTACAGATTATCTCTCTCAAATTAGGTTTCATGTAAGCTTATAACTGATCATTGGGACATTACTTCACTTAAGAGGTTATTTTCCATGTTATAACCTACACATGGCAATTGTTCATTTTAATCACAGAACACTACAAGAAATATACCAATCATAACAACACATGCAATGCAACTAAATTATCAAGTTCACTCAATTTCCTACTGCAAAAAATTATTTTTACTATATATATAAAAGATATTGATTGGAACGGAAAGAACACAAAAAGCTTTTAAGGTATTACATGCTGATAGGTTTGTTGCCAAAGGACGTGTTTTCACTTAGCATTTTGCTCCGAAGTATCTATGTGAAAACTCAGTAGAAGAAGTAAAGACTCCTACAGCTAGAAAAATGCAAAAAACCACAATCTTTTTGACGCTGCTGTCCTTGTAGGTAGTGCAGTGAACATGCACAGCAGAAATAATAGTAGAGAAATCTGTTAATTATCAAGACAAGATTTGGATATGAATTCCACCGCTAGCTTTTGGATAGCCTCACCATCTAAAGCCAGCTCTCATTGACTCACCAGGCACATGGGACAGACAAATCTTCCAAAAAAATACAGGTAAGTTTATGTTTGGAATGTTTTTTTCCTTCTAACTTACTGTAGCTTATCTCATTAGGATATACTACCTGGATACATAGCATGTTCTCAAAAGTAATTGACAAAGGCTATGGGATTCCAATACAAAATTGGATTTTTACTATCATGTTCACATTCCCAGCTTTCCAGGCTGGAATTTAAAAAAATAAAAAGAAAGAGATAATAAAAAGTTTCACTACCAGGAACAAAATACATTGAACCTCCAGTTCTGTCAAGTTACCTGTTAAAATTTCTGTGTTGGAAAAGTCCAACTGAAGAAAACAGACATACTTGCCTGCTTAAAATAAAGCATGTGAATGTGACATTGAGGAATCACATTTTAAACATTAAGATTTCAATTTACAATTATCAGCAACACAAAGCTGTGGAACCATATCCATGGCCGATGATTCATTACCTCCAAGAGAAACAGTTTTACATTCTCCATATCGCAGATTGTAGGACTTTCGCAGCCTTAATGTATTATTTGAGGACCAGTGACTGCAGTGACCTTAGTCACATTTGTGGTGAGCTGGAGGCATCCAATTTTCAAACCAGCAACCTAATTTTATCTCTCATCACATAATTCTTTGCTGTAGCTTTTTACTGGTTTGCTTGGTTTAATTAACCTTTCACATATAAATTATCATTATTATTTTGTTCTAAGAAATCCTCTATCCTGCAATTAAACAGTGAAATGCATCTTCTTCTTCAAAAAAAGATAATGCTGTGTCTTTGCTGAATACAAACAAGTTTGAAATTATGTTCCTGTTTCATCTATGCGAAGGAATATATGAAGCTGAGATTTTTAAAAGACGGCTTGTATAGCATTAAAGAATGAAGAAATACAATGTAGAACAAAGAAAGGAAAAAGACAAAAGAAAAAAGGAATATCTGAAGCAGTATCTATTTTTCTTCATCCTAATCATAACAATCATTTTTTCCACAACTCAGTAGTGGAAAACAAGTCTGTTTCTGACTCTGGCCACCTCTAGAGCAAAATGCTAAAAGCTAGGTAGCCATACAGGGAGACATATAAACAGACAAAGAACAGCACCAGTAGGCTAGGGAAGTTATTGTGCTATAGTTACATTTTTTCTCATATTTTTAAGTGAAAGAGACACTATCAGAAGAGGGAAAGCAGAAGGAGGATGATGTCTGACAATTTGTTTTATTTTTAAGGTGCAAGGTCTTATTCTTACCCTTTGAGCAGACTGTTCCAGAAGTGGAGGCATAGAGAGTTTTTGTTTTGATATCAAAGTGCATTAAAAAATAACATGGAAACATGTTGTTTATAAAACATGGAGCATAAGGTTGTCAAAAACAAACAGTGTAGGGTAGAGAAGAAGATCTCAGCAGCTATTTACAACACTATTAAACATCAGTATCCTGATGAGTACAGAAAATTGTTTGCCTCTATTTGCCTATTGCCTCACAAGACTACACTGGCAAAAGTCCTGGAAGAACTAAAGATCAGTTATTATGGAGGGATCTCTCTTTCCTGTTTCGAAGGGATGCCAGGAAGGCAATCTTCTTTGTGTTCAGAAAAAGCTATCCATGATGAAGCAGCAACATAGAAATACAAGAAAATAATCAGGAATAACATTTATTAAAAAAAAAAAAAAACACAACACCAAACAAAAAAACAAACAAACAAACAAAAAACCAAAAAAAACCCCAAACAAAAAAAAAACCCAACCAACCAAAACTGCAGAACAACCATAGGAGAAACATCTGTGCAGTCCATTCATGGTATGCTGGGAAACAACTGGGAGGTTAAGAACTGAGTATGGTAATTTCTCAGAATTAGGAATTGGACTGAATAGGCAATTCCTTCCTAAATATTCATACAGCTCTACTAGGCAGGGAAGCAGTGATCTAGGTAAAACTGCACACAAAGAAATGAGATGCACATCTTTGGCACAATACAAGTAAAAATCAAAACAAAACAGAATAGTTTAAAATCCCCACGAGTACTGGCCAAGTTCCTGAAGTGAATACAAATCCTTCCATTTGAAAAGCCAGAGATTTTTACAAGTTCCAGAATACACTGTTCTTGAGATAGCTACTTTTGCCTTCAAGTCTTGCCAGATACAAGCCTTCCTTCACTTTACTTACTGTGGTCTACAAAGATGTTCCATAGGGGCCCATGGCATAACCCAAAATCAGGTGGTGATTGGGCCAGCACTTATATAATGGTTTTGTTTATTGTGCACTACACTGAAGAGATTTCAAAAATACAACTTTATAAGGTTTCATCTTCAACCCCAATTTTGCAGAGGCAATCCCAGTAATTCACTGAAAGCAGAGTACATTGTGCACACCCACAGCCCCGAATCTACTACGAGTGCCTAATGTAATACCAGCTATGGTACATAGTACCATTCCAAAAAATTTTTGGTGTTATAAAAGCTGTAACAGTAGCCCAAATAACAATTTTCATGTTTCTAGTAAAAGAGCTGGGAGACAGAATAATGAATGTTCATAAGTGAAAGCAAATAAGACTGTACTGAAATTATCTGCAGGCACAGAACTCACAATTTCATGTTTCCCAGATCAGGAATTAGACACGCAGTAAGCACTCTTCCTAAAACAATTCTTATGCAATTCACGTGTATGAACACAGAATCAGAATAAGTAGATGAAATATGTCTCATAAATACCTTCCAGTGGAAAATGTCAAGAAGCCATTGAGCTGCTCTGGTTAGAGAAAACTACTGGTTCTAGATTGACTATAAATTAGGCATGATTAAGTTCAGCTTGGACATTGTACAAAGGTTTAAAGAAACACACAAATCGAATAAGTTAACAGCTTTTAAACACTAAGCAGAGTCAGTAAAGTGTTACAAGCTAGAGTTTAATTAACTCGTGGAAGAGACTGTAGGACAGAATGGGAGAGTTCCTAGCCACACTGAGCTTGTGGTGCAAGTCACCAGGTGTCTGAGCTGAACGTATTTTTGATGAAATGTGAGCAGAAATTGGGTAGCTAGTTAGTTGTAAACACTATATTTATATTGTATTCATCTCATCTTTCAAGGCTTCCCCTGGTTGATTACGGGAGACAGGAAGGAATTTATTCATCATCTTGAAGCATAGGCTGGCTTGTAAGACTGTACACAAAGTTGGGAGGGATATTCTTCCACCAGAGAGTTGATAAATAGCCACAGCTAAAGACAGCATGAAAGCAGCATGTGCTCACGTTCTGTGTAGCCATAAATTTTCATATAGTTGGTTGTGGCAGCCTGGCTGAAAGAACTACTGGCTTTCTAGCTCTGTCTTTTCTAAACTGGCATGTTATATACTTTCAACAGAATTTGCAATTTTTCTCAGAGATGTTCCTTGCAGAGAAAGGATGTAAACACAGCTGATGTCTACTGCTCACCTTCTGCAGTACACTGAAGTTGTGGATTTTGGTCCATGTCTTATATTAGTTTTAGGATACTGAGATGCAAAATGGGTGGGTGGACCGTGGACCAGGTATTCCAAGGACCCTTTTCTGTTGTATGAGTTCTCACAACTGTAAAGAACTAGACATAGTGACCCAGTGGTCCCTTCAAGATATCTGTTCCAACAACTAATAATAATTCAAGCTTATTTAAAATAAAACAAATCTTGCTGTCCAAAGTACATTACTGATATATTTCTATAGCAACTACATATTTAGACATGTACACATGCAGAGTTTTGCCTATGTACGTACATATATTCAGCCAGTATCATTTGGTAGGCTTTTTTCCCAGTTTTGAGAATTTGTATGTATATATTCTGTGGAATAGTGTAACTACCTTCAGTATTTTTTTAGTACAGAAGAAATCTTTATTTTCAAAATGCAATAGCAATTAAAAAATTGCAATAGCAATTTTTTGCTATTTCCAAATTGCTGAAAATAGCAATTTGGAAAAGCATCCTTCAAGTCTCCTTTTCTACCTTTTCAGTTCCCCAGGTTGCTTACCTGTCTGCGAAGGTCTCTTGTCTTCTTGCACATACTATCTATTGCAACATTCAAGGCATTACTTCTCTCTTTCTTGTCAGTCTGTAATAAATATGATAGAAAACACAACAATGGTTATTTGTGATCTCTTAGCAAGCATGTTCTTTGTGTCCTCAATTCATCAGCGCATTTGGTAAATCATACATGCTTAAGAATTTTTTTGAATTTTAATACGTTTCAGGAGCCAGTACCACAATATTCACAGAATGCCAATTTGTGATGTTAAGCATTATCCGCTGATTCAAAACACACACTTTACTAGCAGTATATAGGAACGAAATTAAACACTTTTTATCTTCTGAATTGCTGCAATACTCTTTTTATAGTCCAGGCTTACTTATGGAACAACATTAATATAATTATTATTATTGATGCTAATCCATTATCACCATATTCATATGAAAAATTATGTTCTCTTTCTACAAGCAATTTATAAAAATTCAGGTGCCCACAATGCAGTTTGGTAGCGCTTTAGTCTGCAGCATTCATTATTTTACTCCTGTAAAACAGAATGGGTGAGTTTCAAAATGTCCAAGATGTTGCAATGCAAACATTGTCAATGAAAATGGACAATCTCTTCATTTCATTCTCAGCATCAACAGAAGATTGAGTTCTTGAGATATTTGAGAGGTCTTAAGAGAATCAGTTATATACTTTCCAAATAATCTTAACTTTTTATTTCTATCTATAAGCAAAGTGCTTATATCATTATTAGCTGTTTGAAAAGTGTAGTTAACACTTTTATTGTACTGTCCAGCATTTTTTCTATACAATATTACCATAGTAGTTCTGTGTCTACTAGCTGTTTTGAATAGTCTTTTTTTCATGTTAGTGTAGAAACTATATGAAAATCCAAAATGTCTGATGAACTTTGTTTCTCTAAAGCAATCATTTATTACTCACTACCTTGGACTGCCCTGGTCCAAAGGAAAGAAACCACAAACAGTGAAAGTGTCTTTACACAAAGTCTCAAGTCAGTACACATTACATTTCCAAGGAAAGGACCAGATTCTCATAAATGTTAAAGAAATAGCTATGTATACGGACCACAATATTTGGGCTTCAGTTATAGTACACTAGGAAGTCTATATTACAAACACGACTGTCTCATTTTGGAAATCATACTTAAATAAATACTAGTGAAAACAGAAGTAGTAATATCTTTGTAGGCACCTAGGTGTATAACCTTGTTATATACAATATATCATACTTCAGTCAGAATTATTTCCTTGCTAAAAAAAAATAATAATCTGTGAACAGAGCAATATGCTTAATATTAAAGCAAAGACTAGAGATGATCAGGAAAGAACTTTTACATTAAAAGTGAATGCATAATGTAATAAATGCCTTGAAATGATTAATACATTCTCTATCAACTGAAAGGAACAATTACTTTAAAAAATTGAGCTTAAATATTCAGGGTAACTTAGAAATTTTCCTACTACTTTCCGTTTCTGAAATTGCTTACAGTCTTCGCAGGGAACAGATGATCAAACACAGGTCTTGGAGAGAGGTCTGAACTTCACCTTGAGACCTTCAAGGAATCCCTAAAGGTAGATACTGACTTTCTATTTCATAGTAATGTGACCATTTCTTATACCAATGCTTGCATAGGAACCAAAGTAAATAATGATTCTTCTGCTATGTTTTGCAAGCTATTGTCAGCCTTGACAACAAAATTGATCCCTTCTAAACTGCTAGGTAAACAGGACCAGTAAAAGCATTGTGGATACAACTCAGCTAATGCCTATGCATTTTCAGATGGCAAAGATGCAGTTCCACATTGGCACATCCTTTAAAAGCTTTATATTTAGAGCCTATTTTTCTAAGAAGACAGAATCAATGTAAAATATTGGGATTTTTTTAAAGTTCTCTAGTAAGCTGTAACTTCAAAGGTGGCAACTAATGATACAACTGGCTCTAAGCAAATCTCAATCTTTGAGGCAGCTAATACGAAATAACCTCACTCAGCAAGTGGCATAAAAATATTGAACAGTGAACAAGGAAAAAAATACTTTATTTGAAAATTCCTAACATAATTGTCAATAGTCTAGAAAGCAAACCTAACTGTAATTGAAGTTATTCTTCACCTCGTGTTTTCCCTAAGAATTAAATACATTGTAAAATGCAGCTTCAGACTGTAGAAAGGGGACAAGCCCAGAATGTGGATGAGCCCATAACTGCAGACTCTCATTCTTCCTTAAAGAAATTTAAAATTGAAAAAAACACATTACTGTTTGGATAAATCCTTCGTATAAAGATGTAAGTATTTCAAAATTGTGTACAGTCTGTTAAAGTCAGGGGGACACCTTACTACAAAGTCTACTGTGGGAGTAGTCTTAAACATCAGTGGCCTTGCACCGTGTTGTCCAGCTTCTATAAGGTATTGTCCATTGGTCCCAAGTACCTTTGAATGCTGAATTACTCCTTTAAGTTGAGTTTATATTCCTCTACAGACTTCAATCTCAAATATGTGCATGACAGTAACAGTTCAAGACCTACACTAGATGATTACGCTGTTTAATAGCTGAAAAATACCAGATTTAATTTTTTAAAAGTGTATATTAAAACAATGGCATAGTGAAACTAAATATGATCTGAACATCTCTACACTATGTTCCACTCTCCAGTGATATAGCTAACATGTCTGTCTGCAATATTCTCCATCTGCTTGTTAATTAACATTCTTCTCATGACTGCTGTACTTAAAAACAAACAAGTCTATCCTCAAATAGTTAATTCTTGTACAGGGTGACTTAATTAAGAAAAAGGCTAGGAAAATTATGTACATTATTCTAGGCTCTGAATTTCAAAAATCATGCAGTTGAGCTCACTCCTTTCTCTCAGTTTTCCTGCACTCAGCTACAGTCTTATTCTGTAAAATCTACGTAGTAATGGCTATATGGCTCCCTTGTTGAGGATATTACAAGCAATATCCAGCTCTTATTTCAATGCATTTTTAACATATGAAACATTTTACAAGCACTAAGTCACATTGTTATTAATACTCCACTAAGTGAAATCAAGTATTTTTAATTAACACCGCATAGCCTGAAGATAAATGCTGAGTATTGCCAATAATACAGGCCTATCTATTTCACACACTGGCAAACAACATTAGTTGAATGACTCAAAAACCACATGTGCAGAAAATCTTTCCTGTTGGATTTTCATTTAAAACAGTATGTATCTAAGGGCAGATTATCAGTTGAAACAAGTCACCGTATCTCCACTGTTTTTAATGGAGTTAATTTATATCAGCAGGGGATCATGACCTTCACGGGCATTACAGATCCTTCTGCACTCCAAGGTATACAGATGCAAACTAATACGTTTGCATTAACTACGCGACCTCAAAGGACTCAAGAACGTGTCTCCAGTGGAGTCTTTGGTGGGCACATGCCAACAGTTAACAGTATTAACAAAGACAGCAGTAATTCTACAACCTTCATACTTTGTTGAGTTGAAGAGATAGCTTAACAAAGGAATATAGTTATTCTGATAAGGTTTTTAGTTTCACTTTGTTTATACTTCTGAAGTGCTAAAAATGTTTACCTAATAGTTGCACTGTGTCTCCCATCTGAAAACTGATCAGTCAATTATAAAGAAGATTTGGGCAGAACTACTTAAGTGATCATTTAATCTCTTCAAGTACTGAGGCTAACAGACATGGGCTAAATTTAAAAAATATATATAAAAAAGGATATATAAAAGGATACCGTCAGCCATAGGTATTAAAACAGTAAATGCTATTAGTATTCATTATGTGAATCAAAGAACACCCCCCCTTTAGCCATAATCAAGAATTCAGTTACAACACAGAACTGAAGTACTCTCATTAGCAGGACCAAAATAAACAAGATCTGGCCAAGTGAAATGGAGCCAGTTTATTTGGGTACGTGCTGGTGATAAAGTACTCACAAGGACTTACTTAAATATTGCAAGGCTGCAAACCTTGAGGTCCCCTTACAGTCATCAGAGAAAGTAATCACTTTTGCATCACCTCTGAAGGTCCTGAGCCTCTACTCACTATAGATGGTGATGAGAGAGACCTAGTTTGGTAGGTTGAAGTTTTGTCTTGTGAATAGTCCCCCAAAATACTCATTTTATATTAAAAAAACCACAAACTTTTAAAAGTAAATTGTAATAGGCCTTCATGAAGCACCCTGGATATTTTGGACATATTCACCTGAAATAGGTACCAAGATTTCACATATAAAGTCATTGTTTTTCAAAAGTAGCCATACATGTTCAAAAACACAACTGTAGACTCTAGTTTTTCAATGTTGTGGAGCTAAAGGGAGCAATATTAACTTATCACATCCATAGTGAGATCAGATGTCTTCTGAATTCCGTATTCCAGAACAGCTGGAGTCTTAGCTATAAACTTAAAAACTATTTTACTTTAGTCCTAAAGGATTCCTTCAAGTATTTGTATGGCAACAACAGAGTCAGGAGATTCTATCCATGCCATTATGCAGGGCCTCAAGATACAACAGCTGAATTAGGATCTAGACTGCAAAGAGCAGAAGTGGGCAGGATCTATCTGAGTCCCCTATACAGAAAAAGTGATGTTGGAGGAGTGAATGCAAAACCTGGAGCTTGAGCCTCACTCTGAATTTTTAAGAGCTGTCCTCCTCGGCCAAGCTGTCTGTAAAGGAATAAATATATGCAGGTACTGGGCAGTATAAGGTTATAAACAGACTACATCAATATAAGCAGAGTTACATCATACACATCTGCGTGTGCCATTGACTACAGAAACTACAAAGCAGTAAGTAATTTATCTTGATAGGCATCCTGACTTTCTTTCCTTAAACACCACTATAAAGAGTTATTTGTAAACACATAAAACAGACTTGAGATTCAGGGCATTCCTGATGTTTGAGCATATCCAGATGCAAGTTCATGTTGCATTCCTGGGCTTACATATTGGTTTAAAATAACAGAAGTTAAAAGAAAGGAATGATACTTCCCTGGAATGTTTAAAATTACATACATGATTAAAACCAACTTTATAACCTTAATCCATATTGTACTCAAAGTCTCTCCTGAAAATAGATTTCCATACTTAAAGGCATATGGTCAGAAACTGAGCACATGTTTTGTTTCCTGGGATGTGTCTGTTCCCAAACACTCGTTGTACAATCTCGGGAGGACTGAACAGAAAAAAAATCCAACCCATTAGCATGATTTTCATTGCTTATCTCCAGCAGCCGTACCGTGACTCTGTGATAAACATCTTTTGATTTAGTTCAATGTATCCAAGGACAATTTTATTTTTAAAAAGACTAGCACATTTATTGAAATCAGTTCTCTATGGAAATATTCAAAAAATGTCAAGCTAAAAGGTAAACACCAATCAATACTGTGGTAAGTTAATAAATGTCAGAGCTCTAATTAAATGACTGATCATTTCAGGCTATATGTTGACTGACAATAATCTTATACTCAGTAATTATAGGGTCCTGTACATTCTACCTTAATAAAAAAAACAAACCCTCACCCAACCTAAATAAGATATTAAAACAAAGTCACAATCCCTATAGAGATACCAGGCATTTTATGTCTGTTGATACAATTTAGCATTTAACATTTTTTGGTATATGGTGCTTATAAATGTTTCCTCTTCTGAATTATAAAGTCATTTTGAATTCTAGACAAAACCATAACAGTGATGAAAAAAAAAAATTGTATAAAAACCAGTTTCACAATTTTTTGTGTGTGTTGAAACAATGTTTTCATTACTTGGGAAAATTCCATGCATGGATTTGTTGTGCAAAGACAAAAATAAGAATTTTTTCACACCCAGCTCATAGAAACCCTGATCTTTCAAATCCTGTTGTGCAATTCAACAAAGTAAAGACAACTGCAAGCATCTGTCTCAAAAAAAACCCCAAACCATGAGCCTTTATAAGGGAAGATCCAGTTCAATCTTGTTGCAGTCTTCATTTAAGTTAAAACATATGAACTAATAGGAAGGGCCAAGAAGTTTGTCAACTTGATTACAGTGGGTTTGCTTCTGCCAAAATTAGTTAACACAGTGCTTCAGCCATCAATAAGTATCTAAAACTAATTTCACTGCTTACATTCTTTGTGGGGAGAAGGCAAAGGACTTGTCACCTTGAAGGTCACACGAAGAGTGAAGAAATCCAAGATGAGTGCTTGGCTGTGAAACACCTGTGAGGAGTGCCAAGTCTGGGGCAGCCACACCTCAAGAACGATAACAGGGCCCCAGAAACATCCTGATGATGGGAACAACATAATACAGGATGGAAGGTCCAAATCAGCAGTGTCTGAATAACTTCTGTCTTTTTCACAGTTCTTGCCGAAGTGAGGCCTCAGGGCAGCTATTTCCATATGGATACCCGCCCTCCCTCTGACCCCTCCTCTTGAGGAACGAGTAACTAGAACCATGTAATCTAAACCCTTCTCCCACCAGTGGGCCTTACTCTAGTCAACCTGCTTGCCATCAGGCTGCTGTGTGAGCCTCCTCCCTGCCCCTTGCTCCCTGCCCTGCCCGTGCTAGCTGCAGAATCTGCACTGCACAGCAACAGAAACTTCTGTGGCATTAGGCTCCCTGGAGTCCCTGTTTTTCTTGGGGCACCGTAATTATACTATTACCAGAACATGAAAATCAAGCCTCAACCGTCTTCTCATCAAACAGCTCTTTTTACCCAAATGCATCTGGCTTCCTAGTTCAATCTAATATAAAGAACAGACCTCTCAAGTAAGTTTTCTTTCTTACTGCCTTTTTGTCTCATTTTAGACTGACAAATCCTTCAGTCCCATTACTGTTCAGTCCCAATCCTACGGTTCCCAGCACGGTAGGAACAAAAACTCTTGTAACCAATAGGCAAAATCAAAGAAATTTAAATGCTGTTAAGTACCTCCTGTACTTTCTTGTATCACTAGGCCCTGGGAATATTTGCCCCTTACATGCAGAATTAATGGAAAAAATATTTTACCCTTCAAATTTTCAACTTGCTCCTCAAAGTACAACTTCCAAGTGAAAAACAAGATCCCTTGTTGAAGGTCATGTGTCTAGTTAAATAAACCAAAACTATGATCTTCCCCAAAGCTATAGATCTCAATGGACAAGTTTGTGTCAGATTCGAACACAAAAGGAAGCCAGTTGTTCACAATTCTAGTTTTCAAGTATGTCTCATGCTTTTAAGCAAACTTTTTAAAAGACCTCTTTGTTCCCCATCCTGGAAGTGGATAGGAATAACTTTTTGAGTGCAAATAACCTCATTGAAACAACGGGACTATTTAGATGCATGAACAATTATATGCATGTTTTTCTATCTTTTTTTTTCTCCAAAATCTTTAAGGATTCACAGCAGTGCCACCTTATTAACTGCTGCCTAAGAAATCTCTTAAATGACCATTTTAGAAGGAATCCTCTGACAAGACAGTAAAGGCAGAACTTGACATTTCTGACATTTTAAAGAACAAAAATTCCTTTGGAAAGGCAAAAACTCCCAGGCCTTTTCATAAAGCATTTCAAAGCATATTTTTAATGTACATCAAAAACCTGCAAAAGGAAATTAATTTACAAGTATATTTATTACCTTCCTTTGTTAATATAGCAAAAACAAAGAATGAATAACCCATGAGCATTTTAAGTTGAAAATCACTATATTTACTCGGTAACACAGATTTCCTACTCTAATAAACCAAGCCTAGTGCACTTTTTTTAAGACACCTAACTCAAGAAAACCTATTTCTGTGAAAAACAAGTAAGTATATTTAAAAAGGGGGAGAGGGGGAAGCCAAGGAAAAAAAAAAAAGGGCATGGAAAATCATATGCAACTGGGCAAATAAGGAATCTTTCATGTGGAACTGTTTCTCATTACAGATATTTTTTTCTCCTCAACAGCTTCAATACGAGATTGTCATTTTTTTCCTCTTCAAGCCATCATGGACAGTTCCCTATGGATCTAATGCTGTGAGATGTGAAGCACCTCATAAGAAATGAATTACTTCAACCTCTATCAATACCAATTGGAGTACCGAGGGCTCTCCTCACTGTGTGAATTACCCTTTCTCAATCGATATGCAGGAAAAGTCTTGAATTTAAAGCCTCTCAGCATAACTTCTCTTTTAGAATTCAGTTATATCTAGTTCCTAATACTGGAAACCAAATTTAGTTCTAAATGAGCATGCATAAAACAGCCTAAAAAAAAAAAAATATATTTAGAATGTATAATCCTTTAATTAAAAAGAAAAAGCAGAAATTTTTCAGATCCTAATTAATCTTATTTCTCAGAAAGAATTATGTTACTGGAATATGCACAATATTGCACATTCTAATCCACTCTCCGAAACATCGGCGTCAGGCAACTGAAGTTGGGGAGGGTAGCCACAGTGTCTCAAAGGACAGAGCTGGATCCCTGGCTTCTGATAAGAGAATAGGGACCTTAAATTCTCTTGAAAGAGACTGTAAGCAAGCCAAAGAGGGAAGGAGGAACCTAGGTTCTTTTCAATTTTTATTGTTTCTTTCTGATATATACGGCAAATATCTCATTATATCAGTTTTTCTCTTACTTTTTCACATTGGCAATATTAGAAAAATTCAGCATGATTCCAAGGTGATCCTAAAAAAACCCCATGTTTTTCTACTACTTATTTGGGGAAAAGAGTCACAGGAAGTGAATGCATCATAACTGGTCTGTTGCAAAGCTAATATAATCATCACTTACTATTTCTAATGCAAAATCAAAAGCCACAAGTACTTCATATTTGAATTATGACAGTCTTTACACTTCATAGAGAAATCATAAAGGCCAATGGTACTTTATTTTGGTTTGTATTTCAACGTTAAAACTATTGGAGGAGTCAGCAGGGAGTAAAAAAGAAGTGAAATTTCTTTTCATCAGATGTTACTGTCATTCACTGATGATGCAGGAAGGAAAGGCAAACATAACTAGAAAGAGAGCAATATCCATACTATCGAACTGACAACAAGAAGCATACTCAAGGTTAATCTGCTTTTTACTAAGAAGCAATTTTCTAAGTTCCTAGTACAGAAGTTTTTAATTGAATATCCATCTACCATTCACCAAAGTGTTCTGGCAGTTTTACAGCAGGAAAATAGGAAATTAGTTGGAGAAAAGCTCATCCTACAGCAGCAGCATAAGACTTTCCTATGATGAACTATCATATAAATTGCTTGGAGATTATATGCTGTTACGAGAGGGAGGAAGGGGATGGAGGGGGAAGAAAATTCAAAATAAAATATAGTAGAGTTGCTGAGACAGTCCTCCTCATCCAGATTGTTTAAAGGTCTTAGCTGTACTCTAAATCAAAAACTTATAGTCTTAAACAGGAGTCATATACAGGGAAAAATGTCCAGCACTAAGCTACTTGAATTCTTCCATACCGAGGGATAGATTGAGTTAGTACAAGTTCCAAAGTGGTATTTCTGCAGCAAAGCAAAGGCACATCCTGCATTTTTCAAGACAACAAAACCAATCTTACTGTGGTTTTAGATGTGGTATTTTAATGCACTATGTACTGCATAAATAGATTCTAGTAGGCTTAAGAGGAGTGTAACAGCATTCAAATCAATGACCATTATATACATATATACACACAAACACACACTTTTTTAAAAAAAATATATATAGTGATTACAAATATATTTCTAAAAAAAAGATCTCTTTCAAGTCCTCATAGCCACTCCATACCATCCAATAACATCACAGTTTCTCCTTATATTTCCATTATTTCAGAGAGTAACATGAAGAGGTAAGGAAGGTAGAACAGTAAAACTAAGAAGGTAATTTCTTTTTTTCCTTTATGGAGTTTGCTATGTTGACATATTTATTACTCTGAGATAATCTCTATGATCCTATTCATGATCACTTATAGAACAGACATGCCATATTTCTTTTAATGGAAAACCAGCATACTCCTGTATCACCATAGATGGGTAATTAAGATTAATTTCCCTGATTCCCTTGACCTGAGATTTCAGCTATGCACATGTCCATAAACAAAGGAAATTCCATTTGTAATTATTCTAAAAAAACATTTAGTTTCACTCACACGTATCCCATACTCTATAACATTTCTGTGGAATGATTTGAAGGAAGCTGAGACAAACATGGGTGGAACCATGACAGAACTTGGTCTACAGACAGAAACCTTATGAAAATAGCTACTTGTCAAACGCTTCAGCTCTAAACCAGGCAAAGTTTGGTCATTTCAGCTAACACGCATGTTATGGATTTGGTTTTGTTCATAACTGTACTTTTAAATAAAAATCAAAGGCTGAAACCCCAAACAGACAAAAACTATAATTCCATGTAATTATATATTAAATGTGTTAGTTAATCCCTTTCTAATCCAGAGCAATTAATTTAATTTAACACCATACTATGATGTAATATGTGAATCTAGGAGGCTAGGAATCATTTAAGAATGTGCAGTGAATGAAAATCCAGCTTTTAGGGAGAGGAATAAGGCAAGTGGTTTAAACATTTAGCTCTCAAATTTACAAATATTTCAGCTAAACACTCATCAGCATCCTGCACATATAATGAATCCAGATTGTATGAATTCCTTTATACATGTCTTGTCTATACAGAGGACTACAAGATAAGAGGTAGCAACATAAGATGCTTTGGGGATTGTCAGAGCAAATAATAGTTGATGCAATCACTTCACCAGGTGAATTCAGTACTATCAGTCACTCCTGAATAAAACATACCATTATTTATAGCAACACAATGAAATGACTCCAAGGTGTTATTCCCAGAAGCTCATGACTAAATGTTTTCAATACTCAAATGTTATTTAAAAAAATCACTACTGTTAACTTGAGAAAATCTATTCTACTTCAGGTAGTTTCTGCTGTTAGCACTTATGGGGGAAAGAACATGAAAGAGATTGATAAAAGAGCACTTGAATGATCCTTTTACACTGACGACTGGCAGGAAAGAGGCCATTGCATAGCCATTTATTTAGCAGATTGATTTGGACAGTGAGAAACTGGAGCATTACTGTGGCTGTTAGATTATACTCTCAGTACAAGTTTGAAGATCCTGGGTTTCTGTGCTACAAGAGAGAAGAAAAGGCAATTTGTTAAATGTAGCAGCTAACAAGTGGAGCAAGGGAGGCTGTATGTGATGGCATGCAGGGAAGACAACTGAAAATTAGAGTCTCCTATAGGGCAGGGATTTGCAGAATCCTGCATGAGATCAAGGAAGTCTGCTATTCAGGCCATATTCCTCTGCAGTTCTATGCAGAAATTCTCTGTTGTTTTTTCCCCGATTTATTTCTACACAGAAAAAAACCCGTGGAAAAATTCAAACTCAGCATGCAACATTTTTGACATTCTAATGAAGTGATCATACTTTATGTTGGAAGTTCTTTTTCTGCAGAACTTTTAGTTTAAACATTGTAGAAAGTTTTTGTCTAAATTAAGATTTCTGAGTTTCATGTTTCTTTTTTTTAACCACTTACATCCCTAAATAGCCAAAGAATTCATGTACTATAAATTAACCTAAATTTGCTACAAATGTCATCAGCTCCATGAAAGAGTATAGCAAAAAAGGAAAAGAAATACAAGTATCTGACTAGAACAGAATCAGTAGAAAAGTATCTAGGAATTATGTTGGGTAAAGCTAGGAGCAGAAGAAAGATTCATTAAAGGTTTAAGAGAAATGTGTGTAAGCTGAAGTCCTGTGCTGATGCATCATTAATTGTACAGAGTAAGCTTTTAACTGACAGGCAGCAGTGAAGATCAAGTAAACGGTAATGAAAAGTCCTTGATATTAGCAGAAAGCTCAAGGAGATCTATTAATACATAGGTAGAAGAAAAGATACAGGAAGCATGGTGACTTGTGGCTACAGAAGGTAAGAGTCATGCAGACTGATGAAGTTCAGAGGTCAAGAGGAACATGGCATGTAGAGGTATGGCCTATTGATTTTAAAAGTAGTGTTCACACTTTTAGGTAGCCACACATAATGAAGCAATGGGTAACACAAATGCTCTGTAAAAGAGAAATCAGTGGTTGGCAACCTGGTGACAGCATTTTGTAATGATACCAGTTGTCTCAGTTGAAGTAGAACCAGGCAAGGTGTGTGAATACCCAGTGACATGGGCTAGTTTCATGGACTATCACTGCTGAACGTACATATCGTATCAGAAGCAAAAAAACCTAACAGATTCAAATTGGGTTTTTAGTGCAGGATAACATATTTTTAAAGTATGCTACTTATTGTCTTATCAAGAGATCAATAAAAATTACAAACCCAGGGTCTAGCAAATGCTGTGTTGAAAGTAGGCAAGCATTCTGCTTCTTTAAGACACCGCACCCACTTGGTATACCTTTATTGGCATAATACGAGAGATATGGTTGTACACTGCCACCATACAATAGAAAAAAAGGTGAGAAAAGGAGCTTTAAAAAAATAAAAATCAGAAAAATGCAATAAAGTGAGTTTTTCACCAATGCAGTAATATCACAGAGCTCAAAGAACATTTTTTCCTTTAAGATTTATACTCATTCCTTCACTTTCAATGAAATAAATTAATACATGGCTGAAACCTAATGAGTAACCTCCTCTTTCTATAAATGTGTGTTACTGAATTATATGTGAAGTTTAAAGAACGTTAAAAATACACAAAGTCAGAAGATTAAAAGCAAAAGGTTAAGTAAGATCGTTGTCAATATTGTTCACTAGTTGTAATGTACATGTAAATCCAGACAGATGAATTTATACTGAAGAAATATTCAGGTTGTGTTATAATGACCTGTAACCAGGGTCTTAAAAGATATGCAGTCTGTTTGCGTACTCTAAAAGTGGGCACATTCATGCACCACTATATAAGATTTGAAATTTTTCCTTATAATATCTACAGAGTGTTTGCTCTCAGACCTCCCTTATTGCTCCTCAAGATGGTGTACATAGGTCAGAGTAACTGCCACTAGTTCAGTTCACTCTCAACCACACAACTGGAGCATAAAGAAGAATAAGAAAAGACAGGTGGAAGTCGAATGTCCACACAGACTGCAAACTTCAAGGAATAGTTTATTGGTAAGGAAGTCTTTATTCTTTGCAAGTCCTTGTATATATTCTAACAACAGGTGCAGTCAGTTACCATTTTCATTTATTAGCTGGCAGATAGTTTTGAAGTTTCTCATGCAACTACTGATGGTAGTGCCACCCTGCCAAAAGCCACATCATCTCCTGATTCTTCAAAGATGCTGTAGCGTTGAATAAAAGTGACAATGGAGCTCCAGGTGGCAACACAGCAGCCATCTAGAGGTACAATCTCAGCCCAGCCACAGAAGTTTTTGATGACTCTTACAACATGCTCTGACTATTGTAGGATGGCTCCTTTCAGCAGTTTACTAGCAGGCCCACATACAGCTTGCCACTCACTTAGATAGTCCTCTTGGAAGCAGTTGGACACAAAGATCTCCCAATAGTAAGCATCAGTAAATTGAAAAATTTTAGAAAGGGACTGCTCATTGACTCCGTGTGGTGTATGAAACATCACTCATGTGGAGAAAACAGTATTCAAGCACGCATTTAAAGATTGTGCTAGTATGCGTCCTGCTGATAGGACATGATAGGTGTGAAGAAGAACCTTAATTCCACCATCTCCATTCTGCTTCAAGTTTTGTTACGATTAACTATATATCTATGCATTTGATGATACACATAGACATATTATTCAAACGCACTGCAATACTCACACATACATATGTAAATACAAATACAGATAACAATATGTCAGATTGTAACTGGTTTACTTTCTAAACACTCATTGGACTGAAAGAACTGCCAATACTGCTTGCTGATCTGATGGAAATCTGAAAACAGTAAGTGCACAAAACTGGGTGACTAACCTGACAACTTACCGTATTTGAAAGCCAGCTGTTCAAGCGTTGCAAATCAAAGAAAACCAAATTTTCTATTAATTTGAAACATAAATACTCACAGTTACCATGGAAACTACTGTTAATAAATGCCATGGAAAGAAAGTTTAGCATATAGTAAAATTGTGAATAAGAGTCTGAGAATGAAGATAATGTTGATACTTATTAGATATATTTCTCTTCAGGCTTTCATGAATAAAATACTTGCGATCGTACTACGAACAGTATGGCAGAAAGTAAGCTTTCTTCTGTAATCCCTCCCACTCCACTCTTGTTGCACCACAAGATATGCCTACATTCCTATTCTAAAATCACAAGGAAAGTTATATGCCTATTTGTGGGTGAAAAAAAAGTGGAATCAGTTCAAATATCAACTGTTTATGAAAGTATAAAAAATATTATAAAACTCAGTGCTGAAAGTATAACTTCAGTTTGGCATCATCTTTTGTATGTAAATAAATATATTTCAAAATACACTTGTTATATCAAATACACTTCAGTGAGCTACGCTTCCAAACTGCCACAACAAGCATTCCCTAAAAACAAACATTTGTGGATATCTCCTTTATCAAACTACTTAAATTTATCACACTGAAGGTACACATTTAAATGTCTATCTTTCAGGGATATTAAAGGGTGCATATGTTCATTTTTAACTGGAGTACATGTTCCAATGTAGACAAAATACCTCTACAATCACATGACACTATTATATATTAAAAACAACTAAAATAATAATTGAACAAAACCACATTAATGGGATCCAAGAAAATATGAGAGCAATTGTACATGAAAAGACTTTATGTCAGATTGTGCTGATAGCATAAGAGAAAATGGATGCTATCGTAAGCCATATTACATAAAGAGCAAATCTGATGTGACAGTGTATCTGCAAAGAATGTTAGTAAGAACAAAATCAAAATCATAAAAAGAGAGAATGGGAAAGCTAAGCAGAAAAGGAAAAGTAAATATTCCAGGCAAGGTTTGTTCTGTAATTATGAAAGAGAAATTAAATGATAAATTATGGAAGAGTTGTTTCCTACTCACAAGGCATGAGTGAGAAGGGTACTTGGAACTGAAAGGAGTTTGCAGAACCAGGGCTTGGTTTTGCTTGTTTAAAACTATCAAACTCAGGCTTGTGATTTTTTTTTTTTTTAAGATTACTGATACACTTTTATACTCATCCATAACAACAGCAAATTAAATATACAGGACATTTTTGCTACACTCAGGAAACCTCAAATGGGAACTAACACGTAACTGCTACTACAGACATACACTGACATATCTTAAACTCAAGGGTACTGAGATGAAAAAAAAAAAAACTAAAAAAAACCCACTCAAACATGAAAGTGACAAACTTGAAGGCTCTTCTGATGAAGGACTTCAATGTTGGTGCTTTGTTAAGCTATGCCGAGTGCAGGAAATTGGGTGAGAAGAGCCAAAATGCTTCCAGATTACCTTTCTGCTAATCCAGGTTCAGAAATACCTGGATCCTCACACACCATCTAATGAAACTATAGCAGTTAAAGAAAGCCATAGAGAACCATGCCACTGTCTGAACTCAGAAGATGGCAATAAATGACATGCCATGATCCCTGCACACTACTTGTTGCCTAAAGACATTAAGCCTATGTTAGCAGAGAAGGTGCCAACTAAAAGATTCTCCTGCTTTGGGGGAATCCCATTAACCTTCTCAGGGCAACTGCTTGTGCCCGCTGAGTGATCAAGAGAGGAGAACAGAAGACAGAGCTACACGGCAGAGAAGCTACGTCTTATTTGCACTACCCAGAGGAGACAATCCAAACCCGTTCTAAGAAAAACGAAAAAGTAACTTTGTGTTGTAAATTACAGTCAAGCAGGATCACTTCACATAATCCATACTGACCAAGTCCAAACCCAAAAGCTGAGAGATGTCCAACATAACAGTGATTTCATTAAATCATCATTATTTATCAGTGGTAATCCCATGGCACTTTCAAGCATCTAAAAAACAGCATTCCCTTTCTTAAATTAGTGACATTTGAAGAAAAACAGGTAGAAAGAGGCTATAGATACTGGGACAAAACAGAGCTTTTAAAACATGTCAGTGAAATCCACCATAAGCAGCACAACAGCAGTGTGCTCTGAAAAGTCCCTAACACTATATGGACAATGGAGCCTCTGGGTATTTTTATCCATGTTTCAAAAAGTTTTGAGAGGGAAGGAAGTTGTAGTACTTGCAAAAATATTAAGAAGTGCAGGTTTTGTTTAGTATACCTAAGTACATACGTAGTCTACAAAAGCTCAAAAAATGATGCTTATAGCTATGTTAGCTTTGTTACTGTTTTTGCAGTAAGCAGTATCACTACTCAAGTGATAGCACAAATTATGTGCATAGGGTAGATCAAACAGGCTAAATGAAATACAGTGACTAACATCCGCTTATTTATCATATAATAAAGAGATAAATATCCCATGATACACAAAATATCTTTAACCACTTATCACCCTATATATTAGTTATGGCATTTACTGAAAATGTTGCACTTTTAATTTAACGTCATTAACTGTTTTAATATTAGTTTGTTAGCAATCACAATGTGTGATATGCAACATACAAAAAGGTGCTATGCTTTTAACAAATTTCATCCACTAAAAAGTGATCCTACCTAATGGCACCCAATATCATTTTGAAAGATAAATACACTTACATTTTACCTGTAACCTGAGCCTAAATAAAAACAAGACAACAAAACTGAAAGATTCAATGCATTAGTTGAAAGAGATGGTAAACCTAAATATACCATACACAACTTTGTTTATAAAGCTAAAAAAGAAAATAAGAACAAGCTGCTAACAAGCACAAACAACGCTTTGCTTTCATTTTCATATATAATTGAAATACCAAAGAGTAGTATACTCAGAGGTTCTAAATGATATATGATGGAAGAAAGTGAAGAAAGAAAAAACAAGCAACTGGAATCCAGCATCAATCCTACAGAACATTCAACATAGGGCGGAGAATGACAGGAATTGCCAGTTCTTGCTAACTTTAAATGTCTGAGGTTGTTCCATGCAACACTGCCATGCCTGAATTTATGAAGTACTAATTGGAATTAAAAACCACATCATCACTTAGAAGCTAGTTCCTCATCCATTTCAACTGTGATATGAAGAGACATTGCCACAAAATGAAGGCATCAACCGACTCTGGAGACTGAGGCAGAAAATGAACAGCTTCCCACTTAGGGAGTAAGTTTACTAATGGAAAAAAGTTGAGCATGAACAAGCCAGGTGACAGAATGGCACCTTGGGAAGGCTAACACAAACGGGTCTGAAAACAATATCTGTAATTTTCAACAGGTTTACTGTTGACTTATTAGGCAGCAATGTGGAATTGCAAAGCAGGGCTTTACCAAGCAGTTTTTTCCGATCTTTTGAAAGAGAAACTGAAGTTCAAGAAACAAAATCTTTGGTCCAAATATGTCTCTACTATTACAGAAGCAGTTCAATTAGTGTCTTCTGACTCTCACTGACTACAACACACCTTTCACAAAATATGGGTCATACTCCTTGCTGCATAATGATATGTGCTGTTAAAACAGTTAAACTGTTATGAGAAAAGACTGATCCAATTTTTAATCCATATTTAAGTGAGACAAAAGTCTGATTCAACGCACTGATTAATAAGCCAGCAAATACCATAGATTTTATGTGTGCACAAGATGCACTTGTTTTAGAGCACAGACAACATCAGTACCACTCTTGGAATGTATATTTAAATGGACTTTAAAAGTTGCTAAACTGCTTTTAAATTAATTCCCTTCATTAGCACATGTACTGCAAAGTGACAGAAGCCAGCACAGAAGACTCAGACTGAAACTCTAAAAGCTGGTGGTTCATACAAAGGATGCTAGGTACTATCTGTGACCTCATGAAGAATTTAACTTCCACAGGTTTTTGGACCATTCAGTATGGTTCTAACAACACATTCCAAAAGTATCTTCAGTTTTTGGACATATGCCAGAACAAAATTAAAGCCTTTCTTACTCAGTTTTGCTAACTGCAGAAACTCGTTCACCTAAGGCTCAATGATGACAAATCAATTCAACTGCAAATCAAGATCAGTAAGTTTCCTGTCTTATATGAAAATACACTTTATATGAACATTATTATACATTATTACATTATTATATGAAAATAAATTTTATATGAACATTATTATACATTATTACATGAAAATACATTTCCTTTCTGCAGACTGCAAAATACTATGCTAAAAAAATAAAGTTCTCTTTTTCAACCTTTGAAATATCTAAGCCCCACTTGTAGTTTAATAATAAAAACTGTAAACATTTTCAGATTCTACTACAAGAGTCTGTTTAGATTCTGTCCTTCTTATTCTTTATACCTTAAATAAAACTTGGGTAGGTCAAAAGCTTTTGAAAACTACACCTTGTCATTAAGTAATTACTCAGACTCTCTAAAATATATCTCATATGACATGGCCTTAGAAGTACAGCAATGTTTGTTATCTGTGTCATGTTAGCTAATTTCTTGCCAGATCCACACAGAGTTTAAGGTAACTTTCTCAATAAAGAGAATGCCGAAGAACAGCTACCCCTAGTGACCAGAGAAATGGGAGATGAAGTTCAAAGTCTATCTCTGTTTACAGTCATTTTTCTCAACAAGCTTGTAGCCAGACACAGAACAAACAGTGAACAAAGACAATACCTCAGTGTGTATGCACATATTTGGCAAAATCACTGCAAATAATTTTACCAGAAACAGGTTTCTGAATAGGTTTGTGTCACATTGTTACACCCAGGTCAGAACTCCAGCTTCAAATGCTAATGTACCTCCATCTAAAGAGTTAAAGCCCAATTTAAATTTCTCTGGTCTGACTCCCTGAAACACAGAATAGCAAACAGATCCTTCTCTGGGTCTTCATGCAATACGAATGCACTTGAATGGGCTAACTTAAGATCAGTCTTTTTTAAGTGCCCTGATCACTAAGCAAAGATCGCTTATGTAGAGAGTCACACGTGGGAGCGGTACCAATGGCAGATGAAGAGCAAAAGGTAAGAATGTAGACTGGGCACCTGGGGGCAGAAGTCCTAAATCCGGTAACAGGAATACCCCAAGCAAAACGGTGTAAAGAAGAGGACATCAATGTGTTTATACTGTGCCTAGCAGAGTCCCAGTTCACAAGAAGAAAATCCAGATGCTACCACAGGAGACATATAAATGGAAAAAACTTAACATGAATGTTCTTTAGTGCAAGAATGTTATTCATCAGAAAATAAGGAGAGTCCATAGCAAGTAGCAATCTTCCTGATTTTTCTTCCATGAGTGAATACACAGTGTGCAATCAAACTGGTTAAACATTGTCCATGAGAACGCACTCCTGATGCATAACTTAGTACAAGCAATACAAATTATTTGGAGATGTTATTACCTGGAGCTTTCTGAGCACTGTATGGGCTCTTTACTTAAGTTACACAGTTGTATTATACAAGTGGGAGTTCTGTCTGTGTTCATAAATATTATCCAGTTACTTTAAAATATGCATAATAGACTCTTTATAGACTCAAAAGATGGATACAGGACTAGGAAAACAATTTTTACAAGGAAGCAAAGAAAAAAATTAGCATAAAGAATATTCATGTGGCAGGAATTTAAAGCACACAAGCTGCAACAGCAAGAAGAGATAAGAGTGAGGAAGAAATCAAAATCTCAGTGAAGGGAAACAAAACGGTGAGAAACTAGAAACACCATTATTTTCCATAAAGCAGAAGGCAAAATCACTACAGTCCTTGCTTGGAACAGTGCAGCTTGCTATAAGCTTCACTTATGTTTTATACACATATCAAATCCTTTTCTGAATTGTATTTGCTTCAGGATAGTCCTGCTTGAGCATCTTCCTTACAGCTTCTCTCTATACACACACTGACTTCAGTCCTCTTTTATCTCATAATAACCAAAGATGCTATACCAGCCTCCTCCATATCCAGCTTTTCTCAGACTGATAGTCTCTGGTTATTGCTACTTGTCTACCTTTGCATTCATCATTCATTGATTTACAGAACTTTCATGTGGTAGATTCTGTGTAGGATCTTTGAAGAGATTATTTAAATCATGTCTTCTTCTGCACATAACTTGCAGCATTAGCTTTCTGTGTAACCAAGAGAGAAGCTGAGTGAAAGGGGGGGGGGGGGGGAGAGAGAGAGAGAGAATATGTATGTGTGCAAGCATTTTGTTCTATATAACTCTTACCTTTTTTTTTTTAAATTGTTGTCACTTTATACTCTTTCTTTATGCCCCACAGTGAAATAAACCAAAAAGAGCAGGTTACACTACCAATGCATGCTTTTCCACAGGTGGTCATTTCAGAATGAAAACACTCCTCTGAAAATAGCAGAAATTAATAACATAGCATAATGGCTTTAAAATAAATAGTCTAATCCAGAATTAGCAAAAAATACTTCTCTCATTAACATTTCTGTTATATGATACCATCAACTCTCAGTTTGTCTGAAATAAGGGAGAAAGATGTTTGAGAGGACAAGTAGAGGAAAAAAAAGTTAATTATACAGAACATATTTAAATTATAAGAGCAGTCAAAAATAATGGGGGGGAGGGGGGCAAAGGTCATTATGTAACTTTAGAACATGTGTCCTCCACTGACCTAAGTGTCACATCCAGATGACCATAACAATTCTCCATTTAGATCTCCACAGAGGAAAGCCAGAAGGCGGGTAACTGCTCCCAAAGTGCTAGAAGCAGCATGGAGCCGGCTCCAGTGGGGCCGTGGTATTTTTGACAGGGCAAAGCTTGGTGCGCTGAACCAGCCAGAGGCCTCCACACCTGACACACAGTTAATCTGCAGCCTGGACAACCTGCCTGTGAGTGACAGGGAATTATCTGATGGTGTTAAGCATGGACTATGATTCTGTGATTCTATGACTAAACTGAGAAATCACTGAAAAATTTATGGAACGCCTGTCCGTTCTAAAATAACTATTTTCGCAAATTATTTTCTATTAGAGTAAAACGCTATTTCCATTCTGAAAGGGAAAAGAGATAAATAAAGTGTGTTGGCCTGTTACAAAACAGGGAGGCATATTTTCATCTTTATTGCTCAACAGAAAATAAGAAATACATTTCAAGCATGGTCTGTGATACCTGTTCACCAGCAAGTATTAACTAGGCATATCTTAACATGAAAAAGACAATATATGGATGGAGCCAGACTCTCACAAATTCATTTTGGGTGGGAGACAGCTGAAATCAAGGAATATTACTTCTAGTGCCAGGGAAACGCATCTGCCAGGAAATAAAAGCAAGGCCAAGCCACTGATACAATCTAAAAAAAAAAAAAACCAGTTCAAATGCAACACTGGAGGTAATTTGGAAACTGGCACAGGTAAACATAGAACAGGCAAGCTGGAAGACAACAGCAAACTGCCAAAGAGTGGACAGTACTAGCCACTCTAATCAATGTGTTATTACAGGGCACACCACTGAGGTGTGTGCACATCTGGCCTCTGAAAGGGCCACCTCATATATGAGTAGAATTATCATCCTGCTTCGGTCTGCAGGACCACAGTCTTTTCTTTCCGAAGATTCAGTGCTACTGTGGCAAGAAAATTTGACTGATAAGTATTATCAAGCCTGATGGACAAAGCATAGTTGCAGTCTATGTAATGAAGAACCAATACTGTATTATTAGGACAGGATCAGCTGTCATATTAATCATGCTATTGTCCTGTTTTTCTAGCATTTGTCTGTATATATTATAAACTCTGAAAATCCTTCCCATTTGTTTAGACACAATCAAATACTATGAGGCCCCTGCTGGAAACAAGTAACTGCAATGAAGGTAATAATAATTAGCAGTAATGGAGTACTGGTATAAAACTTCTCATCAACTTTTATTGCACAGTAGTTAATGCTGTGAGATTTTCATGAAATGTTCATCTTTAGTCTATTGTAAAATATGAGTTATAATACTGATCTGGAAATAATGAAGACCAGGCAAGAAAACAGTACATCTACAAGTTGCAACATCTTCGAAAAGCACTTCTTAACTGATATACCAAATATGTTATAATAATATAATGAATAAGACTGTACCCTAAGTACTAGGTTTACTTCGAAATATTTATGCTTCAACACCACAGGTATTTCTTCATAACTGTACATTAAATGGTTTCACAGGCTACACTACAAGCGTTTTTATGTTAACTGATAGGAAAGAGCGTTTATATATTCAAGCTGTATTTAGCAGGCTCTTTAAGATCCTTGAAAACTTGACTGGGTAATATCGGACTTTAGCAGACAGGCTGCCAAAACTCAGTGGGCTAGACTGTTGAACCCAGGAAGAAAATGTGACAATTATAGAAATAGCCTACACAATAATAATAATAATAATAATAGCTTCCTATGACAGCAGATGAGGTTGTGATACAACTATAATTGCATGAATAGATTTGGTCTCAACATTTTGGTTACACAGGAGTCTCTGAGGGCAAGAGCAAATAATGATTTGATTTGAAACCACACCACATGAAAAAAGTCAAACCATCTAGTCATATCAAACATTATGCAGTAGATTTAGCTTACCTGTTTAGTGCCTTACCTCCATGTTTTCCAGCAAACAAGAGTTTCACTAAAACTCTTCAGATAAACATCTCTACTGCCTTGGTGCTATTTATCATATGGCACTAGAAGTTTACATGAAAGATGTTGTAGAAACAGAGACAGCAGTAGCAGTACTCTAGTAGAGAGGCACTTTTTAGCATGGTTACACACCACAGCCAGCAGTTTGGCAATCACCTTTAGCAGAAGGGTTTTTGAAGATTTATTGCTATTCATTCTGACGGTTTTTCTGTGATTTCTTTTACCAGTGCTTCATGAGGAAGACCTTTGATGTCCACTGTAAAGGTAGGAGTAAGAATTCTACCAACCACTTTCATAATGAACGGGGAGGAATTTGAACTCACTGAGCACTCTTGAAAATATTTCAGTCATTCCTGGCTTATTTTACAGACTCTCTTAAGACTTGCTGGACCTGACCTATTTGAAAGACGGTTCTCCTTCATGCAATTCTTGCAAGCTTTTCTGCATGCTCTTAGTTTAAAGTCACTGTGATTTAACTTTATTTTGTTTGTATTTACATTCACATTATTGTCCAGCCATTTTAGCTTTCTGTGGCTGTTTCACAGTCTTCTCTGATAGGTACTATGTATTTGTGCTGGGCCTCTAATATGGTATATTCAAACAGTCTCCACGTAATTTTTAAAGAGTTCACTCATAACTGATCTTTTTAGTTTCTTTCTCTTGCTTACTTTAACTCCTCTGCTCCAAATCAAGCACTAGCATATCAGATGTTTTTACTTTTGCTGCTTCTGCAAAGCTGTTAAATCTACACGCATTACAAAGTAGCTCTTAAAAAGGAACATTTTGAACTAAGTTCAGTGTGTCATTCCAGAGTAACTGAGGAGTTTCTTCTTATTTTACACTAAAAAATAACTGGGAGAAGGGCAAGCAACGAAGTAGGTGAACAGTGAAAGAGATGCAGGCTGCAATTCAGGAAATACACCAGCCAGTTCTTGTACTCCATAAAGGTATAAGGGAGGGAGGAATTTGTGATATATCCTCAGGACTGAGTTATGCTGCATAAGCCTAATTTTCTGCATCAGACATATGTAATTGGGAGACTCTATATTCACATAAGAAACCTCTTTATAACTGAACATGGGTTCATTTATGGCTTCTCAAGAGAAGGTGGAATAGTATAGAAACCTGCCTGGATGGCAACATCCCTGCATTCTTTTTTTAGCCTAAACTAAAAGGAGGCATAATAACAACAACAAATGTCATTTCAGACAAGAGATAATGTTATATCTATATCTTACTGTGAAGTGCTGTCCACTTTTGGTATTATTACTGCAGTGGTTGTGAAAAGTGTTGTGCTTTTACTGTGCATGCTGAAGTTGAAATTGGCTGTGTTCTCTTCTCTTCCCTTTCCTTTTTTTTTTTTAAATAAGTGTTCCCAGGACTCAGTCATATTGTAGTGCTTCTACATCAAAGACCTGCTAAATTTGTATGGTTTGTTAAAGAACTGTATGTTAAAGGAAGCCAATGGAAGTTGCTGGTGAAGGAGTAATTCAATTTCTGCTCACACTCATTTATCATTTGGCTTGTTTGTTGAAACTGTCAATCAGTGTGTGATTTAAAAGTTTTCTAATATGGGAACTGTTGCTGATTTCTGACCATTAAACATTTGGTTAACAAAAAAAAAAAATTACATACACACACACAGAAGACTCCAGTTTTGACATGGGCAGCATGATCATATAAGGGCAAAACCTGAGTTTGCTGTGATAGCTACATTTCATATATGGAATCTAACTGTGGTTCTTTTTGTTCCTGCCTAGCATATTTCTTCTCATCTGATGTGAATTCATTTGAGAGGTACTACTCCCACTTCTGCCTTTGCTTCATTATTTTATATACCATGATTTAACTTTAATTTTTTAATGAGAATTAAAGCAGGTAGATAATGATGCCAAAAGAATGACGCTGTATCAGTGTTTTTTATCCTAGCTAAAACTTCAGAGTACCATGATGTCTAACCTTGAAGGTCTTAAGAAATTTTTTAAAAAACAGTCTTCTGTGTATCTAACTAAAACATAAATCTACCCAGACAATATGAAGCAAGAACTTGGCCAGACTGGAACTATTTTTCACTATAGCTCTAACTGTGAACTTTATTCAGTGGAGAGGTTTTATCATATGGATAATTCCAACTTTTTCACTGAAGCATGAAAAAATTAGCCTTTAAAATGAGCATATGCTTTAAGAGCCTGAAACAAAGTCCACTTTGTTTTACACTTTGTCCACTTTGTGAAACAAAGTCCACAAAGAGTCCTCAGGCTCTTAAATATGATCCACTTCCATGGACTTCAATGGATAGATAGTAGAAAAGAACTAAAAAAGCCCAATGAAAAGAGGCAAGATTGCCCATGTTAAGCACGTATGTATAAGGTGCTGCTGAATCAGAATGAATGCCATTACTATTCTTTACTCTGATGCTTTTTACTTTCAGTAAAGTTTATCTCTTTATGCATCCATGTAGGTGAGCACATGTGTATATATAATGGTATCTCCCCTATAAAATGCTTTCCTTAATATATACTTAATGTTAAAAAAATTCATTAGTTTGCTGGAAAACACACCCCAAATCACCTAAAACCACAGGAAGTGAATTCATAACTGAATTTCTATGTGAATTCCTCGCATTTTCTAAAGCAATTGCTAATCCCATTTTAAAGATGTCAATGCTTTTCCAAGTGTATTTCTGTTATAGACAACTTTGTATCATTAGTTTAAAAGAAAGATATTTTCAAAGGCAAAAAGCCAAAAATCTGGGTACTTTGATATTCAGAGGCAATTCTATGAACTGCCTGATTTTGACTAGGCCATTCTTTACAATGAGAAAACAATTTAAACATGTATGTGGCATGTTATTACTCAAAGAGAAACCCCTCTTGGAGATACAAATCCACACAACATAAGCTTGTTCAGAGAAAACAAAAAATACAGATACCAGCTGCTACATAACTGCCCTAGCTGTAACGGGCATGAAAACTAAAAATTTAAGGCAGCTTAGTCTAATATAAAGGCAGACCACTTTAGCTATGAAGTTTACAATCAAAAGACTAAGCTCAGTTGTACAGCAAGCCATCTCAGTAATACAGGAGGGAGACGCACATACAATTTTAACACTGCTGTTAAAACCCACTCTAGTTAATGTAAACACAGAAAAGATTAAAATCTTATTATGTGCCTTGCTCCTACTTCTCTTGTAACCTCCAAAGCAAATAATCAACCTGAGCATAATCACAGTAACTAGATGCTCAGCAGCATGAGATCAACGGTAGCTTTTCTCCAACTATATCTTCTAATGCTTTTAAGCACAGAAATCAGACAATTTTAAGCACTCATCATCTGACAGACCTAATAAGCAGTGCCCTGGACTTCTCAGTGAAGCTGGAATAGAAAGCTACCAGCCCACAGTCTACAAAATGCATTCAGAGACACTCCTGAGAGACACTTTCAGCTCAGCCACTGATGCACTACTTTGTTGCTTTATTTTACTCTTTCTGCAAAAGAATCAGATCTATAGCCAACAGGTCTTCTGTGACTTGGGGGACACACATTGATTCATCAGTATTTATACTTTTTTATTATGTCAATACAATCAGTCTAATGTAATATATCATTCATATTGTAATGAGTACCACTGCAGAACTGTAAAATGCAATAGCAATAATTAACTCTAACACTGAGCTTTTCTCAAAGTGTTTTGTAAAGAAAGCAAGTACTCTTCCCTTATTTTCCCATAAGAAAATTGAGGCATAGAACAGTGAATTTACTTGGCCATTGCCACCTTCAGGCCAATAGCAAAGCCAGGGACAGAAAATAAACTAAAAAAAAGCAATCTTTAACTCAAAGGGATCACACTTGAAAGCACAACTGAATACATATATGGGGTAACCAACAGTGCAGACAATGGGACAATCTTTGTTTCCAGCCACAAGATTCCCAATGCAGGTCAGGATTTTACCATACAAACTCAGTATCCACTGACACCAGTTGTTACTGTAACTTATTGCTGTGAAGAAAATGAAATACAATATCAAATAAAAGTCTGCCATTATCCAGCTAACAATCTTAAACTGAAGAGGTATACATGGGAAACTGAACAGACAGCCTCAATTCACCAAAAGCGGAATCATTTCGCCTTTGAATCTCCCTGCTTTTGTGCTTACAAAGTTATGTCTTAATCTTATAACCATTTTCCCCCCTTCATAAAAGCAGAATAGTCTAACTTCTACTTTTGCCAGTCTGACTTGCTGAGTAATGGAAAACTACCTTCCATCACCTCAAGACAAGGTTAACAAGAAGGTAATCCCAACCTCCTTGGGTTTGTTCAGTAAAAAGTCCATCTAGGGCAATAATCAGCATAAACCTTTCATATTTCCTGGGAGCAATAAAAATTTTCAAAGAAAAAAAATAGAACAGAGTTGTAGAGATCTCTTTTTACAGCTTATGGAAATCAGGCAACTGGAAAGTAAGAGCAGGATAACTGTGGTAGGAATGAACTCACTGCTGGAGAACAAAATAATTTGCAGGTCATGCAAACTAGGAAAATTAAAATGCATTTATTCTGCTTAACCTGGATCTTACTCTGTATGGCATTAGAAGAATGAAATAATTGTTTCATTACTCATCCTAACAAGGACCCATAAATTAGGTATATTTTCCTGAACTAACCTCTATAAATTCCAGAAACGTATTCTGCAGATGTTATGTAATTGGGGCTACAGAAAGAATCTGAGTTGGCTGGAGCATTGCTGCACATTACAAACTAAGACACAAATTAAAGATTACAGCAAAAGCTTACATTTATCACTTCCAAGATGAATGAGTCTCTGCAAGTTGTTTCAATGTCTTTGGAATGGTGTACATCACATAACCTTATGAGCAGTGCCATCCCTGTCTGTCTTGGTCATCATTAAAGGAGCAGTAGTGAGAATCACTTTCTGTTATTGTTTTGTTCCGTGGATTTGGGGACAGATAAATCTTATGTAAGTTCTCTAAAGTGACAGTTCAGAGTGTTTTGGATGAACAGTTCTTTGTTTAGCTATGAAACTACAGTCAAAAGGCAGGTCAGTGCACAGCAAGCTATCATTCATGATTTTTTCTTCTCTCACATTAGGGAATAACTCTCAGAATGAAATTAATTCATTTTACACATCCACACAGTCCTTAGCTTTGGGGTTAAGATAATAAACAAGGATGCCAGTAAATAAAAGTAAGCACTACCCTTCTGACTGCAGTTGATATATCCTTTTTTCAGCAGACCAAACACAGCTGCATGCTTTGAAGTTTAAGTTTTCCTCCTATTTTCTAAGGTCACACAACTTAACCCCAGAAGCTCTTTTCCTTACCGCTTACATTCTCAGGTGCTGCCATTCCAGCGCTTCTACAGAGGAGTGGTGAATCTCCATTGTCAAAATGCACGTGCATGCTGAGATCTGTCTCTCCAAAAAGAGAAAGGATGCACATGCTTCCCAGAGCACAACAAAAGACAAACTGTCTCGCTGTCCTTGCAACCTCTTCCTACACAGTGGCAATGGCACGGAGGAGGTCTGTTAGCCATTACAGGGCAATTCCCCATGGGCCTGTACCCAGAAGGCTTCCCTAGCAACACCCTCCAGCCTGTAGGGAACAAACTGGACCACTGCACATAGCACTCACAGATAACAAACATATGCTTGGAGGCAAATGTGCGGAGGTCTCCCATTAGTCTATTGGGAAAAAGAGAACAATGTCATGAAGCTTTAAAGCTCTTCAGCTCTTGTAGGGTTTAGGAACCAAGGTACCCCTGAAATATACCATCAATACAAAAGCTGTCTGAGGACAGAAAGAGAATAATGAAGTACTTTGTGTCTTAGAGTGACTGATAAGAAGTATTACCAGAGGATGCATTAAGTATAAAATCATATGAAGTCCAAAAGATGACAGGATGGAAGAGCCAGAAACATCCAGCCTAGGACTGAGGCGGCAGCCACTCGTGCATACCTATTAGCTATGACAACAGCTATTCCATCCAGATTTTGATAGATTTACAAATCAATCTTTTGAATAGTCCAAACTATGATCATTGCTGTACGTGGACCAATGTCAAGCCTTCACAGAGCAGGCATTTTTTGGTCACTAACAACCTGAGGGATTCAAGCTACATCTACAAAAAAGCTGAGCAGTAAAAAAAAAAAAAAAAAAAAAAAAAAAAATCTATTAACTGTATTGTCAAGTTAATACCTCCCCTAATGGAAAACATTTCATCAGGTGGGATATTCAGTACAATGACATCTCCTCTCCCACTACAGATCACCTGGCTGAACAAAAAGTGCAAATCCATTATGCCAAGACCAAAACTGGGGTTTGCAACTCCAGTGTATTGTGGCTTACTAAATGTCAGAAGTCATAAGGGGCCACGTGGATCCAGAAATGGAGCCAAAAGACTGTCATGTCTTCATTTACCAGTGAAGAAGCTGAATATTGAGGCTGTATAACCTGCTGTCACATCAAGACTGTAGAAGAAACACCCGCAGCTGCTTTACAGGCCTGAAAACAGGGATGCCTTTCCTCCTACATGCCTCTCTGGCTTCGCTATTCCACAGAGTAGCTTTGCCAAATAGGAGTTCAATCATGGAGATAATAAGCCAACTTTTAATGCATTTAGTCATGAGAAATATTCTGGACTAAAAGGCTGCTAGTATTATCCAGTTTGCAAAGTGTACTTTGCAGTTGTGAAATGTTTATGACCAGCCAAGCCTTTGTTAATAACTCAGCAGGACAATCCTATAATGTAGCATCTCATATAATCTGAAAGGCACAGTCTTGATGCTATTCATACTTTGCTTCTGTATTCTTTTTATGAGACATGCACATGAAATACTGTTTATCGCCATTACAGGAACACAATTATTTGCTAAGTACAGAGAAATATCTCTGGACAAGATTTTGACTGGCTTCAGCATGAAAAAAAAAGATTCTCAGACACCTAGCATCAATTACTTCAGAAGCAATAGCTATACAAATAAAATACAAAAACAAGCACCTTCAAGCTGTTCAGATTGCCAGGAAATACAGGGCCTAATTTAGTATTGATATACGCCTAATGGGAATTTACTGGTGTGCATGTCAAATAGATTTGCCTAAAGTAAGTAATTATTAAGAATAAGGAATATTTGTATTGTTTACTTGCAATGTCACATGGGATAGGTTTTTCTAAAAAATCCTTTTTAAGGTCTTTTTTATTGTTCCTACAAAATGGACTTAACATTACAATTGCGTTAGACTTTACTATGATACAGTACCTTTATTACAGCCAAATTCCCTTTAATTTTCTCAGCCTTTAGGCCACAAATCTTATAGTGCTACACGGTGGTTATTTATTTCTTTTATTTGTTCTGTTTCTAACCTGGTATTCATTTTCCTCCACAAAGTATTTTGATTAGGTTCATAGTCATTCCAATTTGGATTAAGGAAAAAAAATAAGCTTTCACAATTTTGCACTTGACCACCACAAAACTTAAATTTACTTGTTTTCTTTTTACTTTAAAATGATTTGTGTAGTGTTTGGGATTTACACCCAAATGGGCCTAGCTGACTGGTATAGTCATAGATCTTAGAAACACCAATTCCCTTTAAATGGCTTAAAAGCTGCATAGAATGTAAAATAGAAGTGGAATAAATGCTGGCTGGACTTCTAGCATCACATTCAGAACTGCAAATTCATCTTTCTAAAACAACCTATCTTGTTTAGGATAGTCTTAAACAACTCACACCTACTTACCAGCTAGTTTATGTGATCTCAGAATTTACTGTTTGCATTATGTTGATAATATAGCATTTGACATCTGGTGGGGTAGACAGAGGAAGTATACGTATAGCGATTTATGCTTCTGATCTTAAAGGTTAGTTATCTTCTAAATTCTATTCCAACCTCTTATGCTTTGATGAAGCTCGTTGATCTTTAACAGTATAAATTAACAGATTAAATTAAAAGTACTGATCTATTTTCTAGTTATTGTTAGTCAATATTTGAAAGACCCTAGTGTATTGAATATTTGCTACTTCAAATTTCAAGTCATCTGTTTTTAATATCTGGGTCTATTGATTCATCAACACTTGGCAACACAACAATGAGAAAAGTCACACATTGCAATACAGAAAAATCACCTTTCTTACTCAGTTCAAATCATCTGACTTTTGGTATCTACAGTATTGGTATCTACACCTGAATGAGTTGCTTTGAACTCTTACTGTGCCAGTGGAGATAGACTTGGCACAGACAATGGAATTAAACTCAGCCTAAATTTGGCATTTATATTTGCTCAGACTGTAGACTCCACTGACTGTACTGACTCAGCCTCCCAGCACTGTGATGTGAACCTAGACAGCTAGGTTAGGTGTAGATCACTACAATGGAGATACTGAAAATTCGGCAATGTGAGTTCCACTCTCAGTGTCCAAAAAGCAGAGGTCCCTTTATTTTTACATGGGTTTGCTGATGTCAGTATAAAAACTTCTTTCACTGCATAATTGTAAATTAAAGGCTTCAGTATTTTCTGTATTTCCTTTTTGCAAAGAAACATAAAAGGCATGCCCCCTGAGTCAAGCAAACTTTTTACAACTTCCCTAGGCACTAAATTAGAACACCTGAAATTGTTTAGCTATCAACAAACCTGGATGAAAAACGTATAGATCACACAAAAATTATTTCAAAGATTCGATAGAAAATAGTAGAAGACGTAATGCTACATCCACTGAAGGCAGCAGGAACCCTACCACTTGTTTAAATGGAAGCAGAACTGAATATGAACATTTTTTCACAAGAAAGTTTTGAACTATTTTGAAACTAAAACATCTATTTCCAAAAAATATATATCTTTTTAGAAATATACATTCAATTTATATTACCTTTTTTTTTTCTGAGTTTTTTTAATTTCAAAAACTCCAAAGGACTTCTAAAGTAAAAACAAAATGAAAACTGGGATTTCCTGCTTGAATGATTTTCAAACGAAAAGGACAGTCTTAGAGAAATGTTACTGAAAAATCCAGATTTTCCCTATGTAAAAATCATACCAACATATTGTCTTTCAGCAGTTCAAGCCAAATGGAAAGATTTCATTGTACTGCAATGATATGGAGAGTTTCGTTTGAAGTTAGCACACAAAAAAGCATAACATTTTATTTCCTTTCCAGTGCATTTAATAACTGGAACTATAGCTAGGATTCCATAGAAGACCTATGCATGTCCCCCACAATAATAAAACCACATGAGAAAAGCTGTACACTGCATGAGAGAGAGCTGGCTATCTACAGATACGTAAAGAGGTGACTGTTGAGCCAAAGCAGCTGATGCCTCCCTCCCTCCACACTATTGCCTCAGCCTGCCTCTCTATCACGTCAGTTATGCAAGGTGAAATACACTCTTTTAATTTCAAAAGGTAAAAAGCTTTCTATTCCAACCAGAAATGTTACAAGAAAATGTCCATGTTTCCATAGTCTTAGTCAACATTTTCTTACCTCAAAGTCCCTTTTCAGAGCAAGAATACCAATTTAAAGTTGGAGTTTTTCGGAAGATTGAAATTGCAATTTCAAACCAAAATGTTTTGTTTGATATGTTCTACGGGAAAATAAACATTACTACTGGGAATGCCATTTAAAAGTGTATCGGGGGCCTGTGCCCAGGTGCTAGAAGCAGGGCTGAGAGGTCTCTGTGAGAGGAGGCTGAGGCTGCCTCTCCAGGAGGTTCCAGCAGGTGCTGGAAGGTTCTGGAGCACTGCAGCCAGATACAGCTGAGCCCCTCAGCCACACTAGTGGCGCCTTGGGGAAATGGATTTAATAAAGGGCAAAAACACCCGAAAGGAGAGGAATAAGGGAAAACAGTGTGAGGAACAGCCCAGCGAGCACCTCGGGGTGTGTGGGTGGGGAAGGTGGTGGTGCTCCAGGAACCAGGGCAGAGACTTTTGGGTTTTTTTAATGTTGGTTTCCAAGACAGATTTCTGCACCAAAACCCCTTCCCAGATTTACAGATAAAACCTTCACTTGTGGCTGTATATTTGTTGACAGATACAGCATATTATGAAACTTAGAGATAATATAATTAAACTACAGGTACAATCTGTAACACCAGCCAAGAAAGAATATGGCAACTGAAAGCAAATATTAACTCAGTGAAAGCAGCGAATAATGTTTACCTGATAAAAAGCCAAAGATGAGTAAACAGGACAGAGGTTGATGCTTTGTACAGCTCTTAAAGTCTGCTCACAAAGCTAATTCTATTTTTATTTTCTATCATAAATCTATTTGCTTTAAATCTCCTTTACTGCCTGTCATTAGTTTAAAGAAACAAGCATTTTTTTAGCCAAAGAAAAGCCTGTGTTATGCACTAGACCAAGTCTAAACTAGAAATTTTAGCAATATACAGGTATCAATTAGGTGTGTAAATTTTAATAATATTTTGCTGTTATACTTCAAAAAAACTGGAGTAAGTTTGGTATAACTTAATTCAAAGGTCTAATTTAATGCTCATTCTTTTTTTGTTGTTATAGCTAAATTCTCTACAATATATCTTATACTATTTCCTATAGACATTACCCTGATTAGTGTAGCTTAATGTAGAGCAGCTGGCCTAGATGGTTACATTTAACTGATCCAAAGGATGAAAGAGAGAAACTGTGTCGCTGTGTATGCAAATACATTGATATTTTCATCTCCTTGGTTTTCATTGCTCCTTCTGTTATTTTTTCCAGCAGAGTATGCTACAGAGCTTGCACTTTAATTACAGTTAAAAATGTGGAATGAAAATATATGATAAAATTATGGCAAATTATTTACCCTACTCCTCAGAATTAGCCTGATACTATCTTCTGGTTTTTAAAGATGAAATTCCTGGTTTAAAATTGTTCTTCACCTGCGCTAAGTTTGGCTCTTGGGCTGTTTCAGATATGAAGTCTTTGAGACAGAAGAAGGTCCTGACTGTCCTAGTGATGGACTAATCTTCTCACAGAGAAGACCTCCAATTGCGTCCCCAACATTAGCTGCGAGAATACAGGTGGGCAAAAGCCATTTCCTCAGAGCTGAACTGAGGATGCTTGAAGACAGATAGCTCAGTGCTCAGGGAGTGGCAGAAAACGGCACTAGCCAATCCTCAGCACGTACATTTCTGTTTGTATCCAACAAGATACAACAGTACATTTCCCTTAAGACCTGAGCTACTTCATTCTACACCAGCATAAATAATGTGTTTTTCTACACAATTAAGTTAATTTTGCTTATTATTCAGAGCAAGAGCCCGGTGACTCCACAAGTCACTCACGTACAGCCCCTCAACTGAACAATCTGAAGGAGGGTGTACATATTTATGCAGAGAGACTATAAAAATGGGGAGAAGTATAACATGATAGCATGCACAGCCTTTGTTTGCAATACATTTTACATTGATGGATTTCAAATAAACTAGCTATCGCTTCACCACTCAGAGGAATAAAACAAAATGGCACATTACAGAGAAATGCTATCTCAAAACAACAGCTGTATGCATACTTTGGCTATGAATGTAACTGGCACACAGTCCCAGCAGCATTGCCTATTCTGTCATCCCCCACAGGGAATCAATGCCTGATTACATTTAGCATGGCCTCTCTTTTGCTACCTTCATTTCATCTGCTATGAAATCACGATTCTCTGTTTTCATTTCCTCCCCAAGCTTTCTTTGTCCCTGAATTCCTCTGATTACTAATTCCCTGTTCACAGTCTTTGTATATCTTTTAAGAGCCAGAGCCCACATTGGAGGTCTTTTATGTAGGGTTTTCCCCTCCAGAAGTGAACCTGCATCCCTTCATCACAGAGACTGCAAAAAATCTCACTGCACCTAGTTTGGGGCCGTTCCACTGCCTTAAGGCAGTTATATGTGAATAAAGACAATCAAAGTTTACTGTCCTGCCTTCACCCGTCATCTGGGAGACATGCAATGACCATGAGAGTAGCCCCAGCCCCTGCATATACTCCCCGAAGAAGCCAACTTAGCCCTCCAAACTTGGTGATGCTGATCCTGTTGGGTGACTTCAGGGAGAACCCAGCAGAAGTTTACTGTCACCCAAAATGCTTCTTGAGGGCATCTGATGAACTCTGCCCCTTTGAAGTCATTCTAGATGCATCATTGTAATTTTTGCATACTGCAAAGGGTCTCCAATTCACCTCTGTAGTGCCATTAGAGGTGAGAATTACGTAGGATATCAGGTTTTAGAAGTCCTGCATCCATGAAAGCCACTAAAGTTAGGTAACACTGCAAAGAGTACGCTGAATACACTCTCTCCCTCTCCCTCACTTTCTCCCTGCCGCCCCCCCAGGCAAAAAGCTGTGCCCTGCATCAAAGAACTTACCCAGTTGGTGTAAGGAACATGGCCAAGCCTCACAACAGTACTTACATGTTGCTGAGGTGGAGGGGGGGTGGGAGGGTGTCTGTTGCTTACTCACTTTCTTTATTTAAGGTAATATGGGAAGATTCAGAGTATGGGAAAGAAGCACACTCCTCCAGGCTAAGTGTGCTCTCAAATCAATGTTCTTACCTTTGAGATTATAACATAGCTGACTGGTGTACTAAGAACGTATTGACATTGCTACAGTTACTGTACAAGGATTTCTTGTTTACTGAAGACAAACGAATTCATCATAATAATAGCAATGCTGAATACCTTGCAGAGTAAATGGATTTTGTGAAGTTTCTAGAATGTCCTCCAGACTTATCTATTAATCCTCCATTAACACCCATTAGTATCTTGAGAATTACACTAACATTTCTCACAAATTATTTTCAGAATTTTTTTTCTTATTATAGCATATATTCAACACATTCGTAAGACATGAGTCTTACAACAGAGTAAGACATGAATAAGCCCACAGGAGACAACGTAATGCAATGTGAAATTCAAAACCTATTGAGAGTAAAACCAACTCATATTTAGGACACTTCATCTTGGCTCTTCTTAGAAGGACATATCAGACTATACAGGCTTTTGAAAAATGAGCAGAACATCCATGAAGTGTGATTTCCAATGGATTTGTACCATAAACATAACAGCCTGTCCCATTCTGTCAGCTGGCCCTCCCACATGCCCTGTTCATTTAACGGGCCACGTGGCAGCACACAGTATGGGAAGCCTGGTGTAAGGGACATCCTGATTCACCCATCCAACTATGCTGACTGGCCAACAGGCCGACGACTCCCCTCCTATGGCTAATGTGTAGTCACAAATGCTTTATGCTCCACGGAAACTTTACGTGGACCTCTCCTCCAACCAACAATTGATTTTTTTTTTTTTTTTAAATCTTCATCATAGTGACTTCAACTCTCAAACAGATTTGGCTGAAATCAGCCAAAAGTTCAAAAATTATCAAAGGGGAACCCACAGTCGGCAATGTAATCACTTAAACCTCATTTTCCTAAGAAACCAAGCTAAATAGTGATTATTTTATAAAAGTCCCAAGCCAGGAAAAAGCATTAAATAAGTTTCCAATTTTAAGTATGAAGAAGTCCAATCAAATAAGCAGTAGCATAGCAGAGGGGTTTTGAGTGCAGTAAAACTGCGCACCAACAAATAAGAGAGCATTCATACTGGTCTCACCTTCCCCCACCAGCAAGTGAAACCAGCACTGGAAACCAATGGGACAGGCTTAATTTAAGCAGACACTAATGAGGTCATGTCAGTTCCTGCTCTGATGATGTAAATAAGACTTTTCCCCTTGTTTTTAGAAGGTTTTCCTTGTTTTTATTTTTGCATATAGATTCTTTATAACCAAAACAATGTGTACAGTATTGTTTTAGCATTCACTCTATATACATTTTTAATCTGAAGCTCAAACAATATTTCAAGATGCGGAAAAATTGTTTTTGAGAGAGATTTCTTACTGATGATAAAACCAGTAAAATATGGCTTTACATTGCTCAATAATAGTAGCTAGAGTTGTGTTAATGACATTGCCTGCAAGAGTATACTATAAAATGTAAATAGTAGCATATAAAAAATACTTTATGCAGTAACCAATTATTTATAATACATATGAATAGATAAACAATTTTAATGTACCATTAAAATGACACTGTATTTTTACTATCTTTCGCTCCCCTTTTCCCTCTCAATTTTAAACAACAATAGAAAATCTAATGCCATGCAAAGAAGTTTACCATTTCTGTATAGGACATACACTGCATTTATAATGGAGTGCAAGAATAGACTGGTGTGAGGAAGCCTTTAACAAGGAGAAGGAAGAATAAATATGAAAGGAAAGACTCAAATGAATAGATGTCAAATCTTTAGTATGTTGTTGTTACTAAGTTTCTTTCATCCCATTCAGCTGCTCCAAACTACACTGAAGAATCATTAAAAAATACAAAATATTTTTATTACTTCCTGTTTCCCAGACTTCCAATTCACTGAATTTTCATATGACTTTCTCTCTCTTTAAGAGTACAGTATAGGCCCAATAAGAACCATTCACTTAGTTTACAATGGTAAAGTGGACAAAAATAATCTTTGCCATAGTTCAGCAGAACGATCTACCTAGTACAAAAGCAACCCGTAAAAATGACCCCATGTATAATGTTTGTGGTCATGTGCAAAGCTTTTTCAGATGGTCTCCAAAAGATTAGTCCCAGTTAATTTAGTGTTACGTTAAACCCAACCACATCAAAAAAGGTATATACACAAGTGTTTGGGATTTTATCACCCCACTGCTCAGTATCCTGTCTCTGACAGTGATCAGCCAGGAACGGTTAGGAAAAGTATGTAGGACAGAAAAAATACACACTGATACTTTCTAAATTATGTGCTCCCACCTATTATTGGCAATATGCAGCATAACTTCTTGAGCTTCGGACTTCTTGAGCCAGAGGTGGTATCTACCTCTTAGTACAAATCCACAGCTGCAGTGAATAAAAATGTGTCTTGCTGCTAGCTACACATAATTCATTACTCTTTAGTACACTGAATCTAAAAGTAGAAACAATACTCTGTGACCTAGGTGACCAACTGCTCATGATGAACAATAAATTGAAAATAATTCAAGCAAACCGTTTATTCCCATGGACTAACATCTGTTCACAAAATATTTCAACATTTGTGAATAATATATAAGTGAAGAGGCATGCCTGTTCATGAACAATTTACAGACAAAACAAATGCTACTTTAGCCAGATAATCCTTTTGTGACAGAGTTTGGCCAACTCCCATGCTCAAAGAACTGCTAATTTTTGGTAGTCTGCCCTTCTCTTCACCCCTCCAGGTCCCATTGGGGGGAATGCCAAAGATTGAGGGATGGGGACTACTAAATTGCCTGAAGACTATCTCATCATTCTGACTCCTTTACTTCCCCCAGCATGAGGCAAACAGAAATCAGCCAGGAACAAAGCTCCACAGCTAATGTTTTCTATGTACTGTAGCTATTTCAAAGATGCCTCTGTTCTCCTCTTTCCCTTCCCTTCAATTCAAGATGATACCTAACATGAGAAGCAAAAAGTCAAGACAATGACATGTATATCTCCTGGAATTTCTAACCACGTCTCAATGCTACTATCTGAGAGAAAAGCAGACTAATAGAAACTATATGCTGAAAAACATGCTGCCTACTGCTGACACTGATGTTCGCTATGTACCAAACAGTGAAAGCCCCTTCTAAATGTTTGTCCCAAATTCCATGTATATCTTGTTAATCCTCTTCAATTTTCAGCATTTTCAAACTAGTTTTCAAAACAGCTAGAGGGTTTAAACGAGGAATTTCTACTGAGTGGAGGCACAACTGAAGCCACCCTTAGGTGCAGTATCCCTTTCTCTATCACAGACTGGAAATTTCAGGCTGGATCCAGACACCAATGTGAATTTCTCCAAGTAACTTCAATGCACAAAATTAGATGCCATCTAGCGATAGCACTCCACATTCCCTACATAATCAGCAGGGAGAGACAGCTAGTTCCCAGAGGGCAATTCAGAAACATGATACACAAAAAGGTAGCTAGTAGAAAGTAACAAACATAGTGTGCATCCAATTCCTCTCCTCACTCCAGAGACTAGATACATCTCAGGATATCACACAACTCAGCCTGATATAGTTTCAGCCCATACCTCTCGCTTCCAGGCCCGACTACCAGACTACAGAATAGGTTAAGTAGGGCAGTGTTTCGTCCCTGGCACTGAAGGAGGGTGACAATGCAGGTGCCACTGGGCCAGAGCACACTACTGACAGACGTCAGGGCAGACCTCCTGGTCCCTGCTCACAGGACTGTCTCATCAGTCTTGAGGTGAAAAGCCAAAAATTCATTAAGATGGAACCAGAACTCAGATGTCTCCTTCCTAAGTGAGTGTCCACAGATTCACACTCCTGCAGGCACTCCTCTGTGTGGTGCACCTACCTCACTCACTTAACACTGCTTACAGATTCATTCTCCATGCATAGGGGAACTGTATGCTTTGGAGACTGGATTCACAATGGCTTTATACTTCCAACATTTATCTAGATCTCTGATTTAACTACAGGCTTCAGGAAAGTCAAGAGCCATCCCTCTTTTAAACACAGTGTACAGCTGTTCCAAAAAAGAACTTTCCATTACTAAGCACTGGTGTGGCTTCCAGCCCCTCCTGGAACACTGCTGTTTTGTGATGGTCCAATCTGGCAGGGGGGAAAAAAAAAAAACCAAAACAAACCTCTTGGCTTATTTTCAGATTTTGCACTTAATTTCTAAACAACTAGATTTTATTTTCACTAGATCACTCAGTATTTTTTTTTTTGTCTTTTGTTTTTTAGATGTTAACAGGAGAAGGCTGGACTCTGTCCCCAAGTTCTCTTTTTATGTATTCACATCGCTGCAGCATTCATTTGGGATCTCAGTTCTGTTTTGCACTGATTGTGAAAACCAAACCCCCTGCTTATTCCATAAATACTGACAGATTATTTAATTTTATTGTTACTTGGTAGGGTTCCATTTTCTTACCTGTTTGTACAAGTCCAAAATAAAATCAAAGCATGTCCGCTTCTAGAAAGGGGATACCAAGTCAAAGTAAGACTGGACTTACAATACTGCAAGCTAGAAACTCCTTTTTGTTGGTTTTGTTTGTTTGTTTGCAGTATCACATACATTGTTAGATGATTAAAATACAAGAGGAGGGGGGATTGATCCCATACTATTCAAGTTAGCCAAATAAACTCCATGATGATAACAAGCCTTAGCTACTAGATTTGTCATCACACTCCATAAGTTGTTTTTCTAAATCACCTGCACTGCTTTGAAAATTTCATACTGAAATATCAACAATTCCTACAAGTCTTCTCCTCTGTTATGAAGGACTAAACAATAACATAGTATACTAACTAAAATATACATGAAAAAAATAGCTCATAGTAAACCAAGCCAGACAAACAGAGTACTTCCAACAAGTCTGCCAGTTACTGAAAAAATTATACATATATTCTTATTCTTACTAATCTTGTTCGCCAAAATAAACTTAGTAGGTTACTCTCTTTGTTTTGGTTCACAGTTCATAAAATGTGTATGCCATTATAATAGTATTCACTGTACATACAACTACCATTTTCAATCTTTCCACATGAATTCTTATAAAATATGAGTCTCGGCACAAAGCACGTGTGTTTCTAGATACCACTTAAAATGAAGTATGTCTTAGTCCAGTAATATACTCTCTCACACATCAGAATTTCTCACTGTTTTGAACAGCACGAAGACAAAATACACCAGTGATAATGATTTTGTCATCAGACCAACCATATTATGCCATGCACTCTGAAAACGACATTTTCCTTGGCCTTCCAGTCAGTGTAAATACAAAATGTGTGTGAAACACACCTCAAAAATGTGATTTTTTTCATGAGTAAATAGCCCAAATACTTAACTATGAATCTAAATGTTTCTGAAAACACAAACTTGGGTCACGTGCATATGAACAGATATGCATGTAGTTTTACATGCCTGCTTAATGCATTTCCTGATAAAGCAAAGTCCTTAACATAGCTAATATTTGCCTTAACAGATATTTACACTATAATCAAAATTGAGATGTGGGAATTGTGAGAGGGTGGAAAATAGCCCTGGGAGGGCTATGAACAGCAAGGGAAGGACATACCCAGTAGTCCTGAGCTGCAGAGAACAGAGGCGGAAGGACAGACACCCAGCTGTCCCATGGGGTATTCGGCAGTCATCTTCAAGTGTCCGCCTTTCCAAATGCGAAGTAAATGTTGCCCCCAAGTAATCCTTATATTTCCCACTCTGTCTCCCAATCCATCCTGCCCTACAGCCTTCACTTCTCAGTTCTCCTCCCTCAGAGTTTGGAACCCTCATGTTTGTGCTTTCACCCCTTTGTGGTTCCCAGCTCACAAATCCACAAGCCCAGATGCTGTCTTTTCACTCCAAAACACTTCACTCTCAATTTTGAGACAGTGTCACATGCCTGCTGGGGGCATCTAGAGGTATAAATGCTTTTGCTTTTGTTGCTACCTCTCATAACTGGTATTCCAAGGATCTGACTTCACTTGAAAATGTGTTCATTTCTATAAAATTAATTTTAGTCATTACGTGCATACATAGTCTCACACTTATGTCTGATTGTGCAAAAAAAATAAAATCAAATAATTGCTAAGTATAACTATTTTTGAAATGCAGAAACCTAAGCCTCCTTACAAAGAACATTTTGTACTTTTACAGCCTATTTCTGAAGTTCAGCATCTCAGCTCAAACTACTGGTAACATTCCTGCAACTTACATTTCAAGTTTTGACTCTGGGATGACAATTCTGCAGACTTGCAACATTTGTGTGTTTATTTGCCCATCAAACCTAATGCTAAACACTGAAGCTAATATTTTCATACTTTACACACTGCAATTACAAATTTATTTCTATAAAATATAGTTCAGTTGCTAGAGATATCTGATAAACCCTGTTTTTTTCCTATCATTTCATTTCCAGTCCCTATGGTGAGAATCAGGCATTCAAAAAAATTATCGTTACTTTAAAACAGTTTCCAAACAACACAAGGATAGAGCTGGATACAGTTAAAGCATCTACGAAAATGACTGAGGAACAGACATTTTAAATCTGGCATCCTAAACCTGATTAATCTGATTACAGTGCACAGAACTGCAACTATTTCTACTAAAAATTGAATTTGTCCCCGAGTGTGGAATAAGCATTTGAGAGCTGCTGCGGGATGGCTAACCGAAGGATCACAATTAATGCCCTCTGGCCCACACAGGATTTAAGGAAAGCAGCTCACTGAAGTGACACAGATTTCTCAGATCGTCTGAGCTTATACGGAAGATATAAAATACAAAGTTCTGTTTCTCTGGCTTTCAGTGGAAATCATATGGGTTAGTTATTTAATCAATGGTAATTTGACAAACCAGCAAACCAAAATGCATTTCTACCAAAGCACAAAAAACCATAAATATTTTAATTTAATTTACAGCCTATCTAAAGACAAAGGCATATACCCAGTATTATTTTAACAGAGAACTCTGTTCCACACAAACCATATAGTTCTGCCTACACTGATATTTACCAGTTGTAGGAGGAGCTGGGATTTTAAAATAGTGGAAGCATGAAGCTTGGCATACCTCCTTCCCCTAATTAGCTTTTTAAATACTCTGAAAATGCAGTATACCTTCAGGTAATGACTATTTGTCCAGCCCCATAGGCACACTGTGGATTAAAAATTGTACCTCGTCACTGATTTCAGTATGTCACCTCAGCAGCAGCCACAAGCATGCCAGAGGTGATGGCTGCCGGTTATATTCAGGTCAACCAACCTTAAAAATTTTGCTAGCACTGGTGGCATTTAAAGCTATAACTTTTTATCATCAGTAAATTAATATGATTTATATTTATACCATCTTCCTTGAAAGCAAAAAAACCTCTCAGTAAAGAGCCTTTTCTAAAGCACCCTCACTTCAGCATCGAACCATTTGGCTGTCATTAACTGAGTCACATTTATGCAGATGAGGAATTTACCAATAAAATCTACGAACATGCTTATCTTGTTCCTCATCTCTGATTTTCAGAATCTAAACAAAACAATAAAACTGCTGATTTCTTTTATTGTTATCAGCCTGTCATATTTTGCAATAATGTTAAGCTGCTTGCAATTTCGGGGAATGTACGCATTCAAACATTATACATTCTAAAATTCAATGTCAGTTAAAAGTGCTAATGCAATGAGTATAATAAATTAAGACTATTCTGTATATGCATTAGTTTTTATTAATTCCATGTTTATTAGGTGTTAGTTAAATCCAGTTTGCCAACTGATTTTAAAGCAAATACCTTTCTATAGTCCTGAGGAATGAATTGCCTTTTGCTGCAAAACTCTGAGTAACATGTTTCTAACAGAACTTTTCTAATTATTTCAATTCAAATAGCTTCCACTGTGGGAGACAATTTGGCTGCAGTCTGAGAGTTGCATCACCACAAGCATCCAAAGAAATCACTTTAATACACACTCAGAAATGAACAAATGCTGTTTCTACAAGGTGTCATTCCCACTGAGACCAGACTGGCAGGCAAGGCTCTATGCTCCTGTAATGCCATTCTTCTTCAGGGAACAATTTTTGCCATAAAAGTTTTATTCCCATTGAATAATTTTAACTTCCCTTAAAGAGAGAGACTTTTTATTGCTGCAGGACAAACAGAATTTTAAAGATTCAGGACTCAAGTTTAACTCATTCCATGCAGCGTCCAATACCTTCAGCCTGACTACATTACACTCCAACCAGACAATGTATCCTGGTGGAGTCTGTTTACTCTCTTCCTCCTCTCTTTTCGTTATGTTTAATTGCTCTATACAAAAAGATTCGCCATGCCTTTCCATCTCTCAAGTTGTCTTTTCACATAAGCCTAACTAGTGGGGAAGAAAACAAATGTGATGTTGGGTAGGACAACTATGGGAGACCTTCTAGAGTTGGGCATTCCATACCCAACACAAGAAATAGGTTAACATCCTCACATATTATCATTAAGTAAAACAGTGAGGATGGAAAGAGAAATGTGTATTTCATTCCATAAACGTGTTTATAATTCTGAAAAGAGAAGCAGTAATAATAACACTACTAAATATTTAGCTAATCCAAAGAAATCTCTCAAAAATCTTTCATCACAGAACGTGGACAAAAATAGTTTGTGTTAAAGACTTAAGTACACTAAGACTGAAATGCAAAGTACAGTCAGGTTTTCCTCTTTCTCTGTCTAATTGTCTGTCTATTGTCTAATATACTTTTCCTATATGTGCTAAGGTCCACCCTTCAGGTAAAGCTGGTAGACTACCCTGATTTATCAGTGTATAAAACGCTATGAAACTGAAGCACTATGATTCCAACAGCAGTGAGGCTACTGTATATACTTTTTGTCTGTTGTGATAACTTCATAGGATCAATTAAATAATGGCAGCAATTACTTTCAACTTTCCAATGAAGTCAATATGGGGCACTGATGTCAAACCATCAAGCTGTACAGAAAGTTGGTCCATGCACAGTTCTGAAAAGAACTATCATATCTTCCACTCTTCCAGTCTTTTGAAAACACTTGTCATGTCTTTTTCTCAGTGTGATTATAAACTCCTAAGGCTGGGATTAACCCTTTCTGTATACCGTCCACTGTCGCTGCTCCAGCCAATAATTTATGCATCAAAGACCTACACAGAAATTGTACTTTAATTCAAAACTATGTTAGCAAGTGTTGAAGATTGATAAATCTAGAACCATTTCATCCCTGAACACTCTCCATTCAGTGGTCCTGAATGCAGGGAGAGAGACAGCTACTCTTGCCTAAAACAGCATTTCATTCTCTATTTTGCGATCCTGATCCATGATGAGCAGCCAAGCCTAATACTTAATACCTAGCTGAGCAGAGCATTAAACCAGAGACTTCGAGATCAAGCATTATACTTGACCTTTTGAATTTTGTTCCAATCAATATCTCAGAAATTGATTTTTCTTTTATTCAGTATACCCAAATGGTTTCATTAAACTGAAAGATTACGTGACCTCCCAACAAGGAAAGGCCATCAGAACCTATTCTGTAGTCTGTTTTATATAAAAGCCCTAATTAGCAACCAGTGAGTATTCAAGAATATCAAACACATCCACCTCAGTTATTATATGACAATCATACTAGCAGTGGTGTTCAGAAGAAATTATGTACAGAATATTAAATTATCAAATTTTTGGACTGGGTTAAATGTCTGGCAGCAGAACACACAGCTGGATTTGGACTGCATGAAAGTACAACTTCAGCCATTACCAGTTCGTTGTAGCGAGTATGTCAGAAAGTTTCCTAATCTAAATGCATTCAAGGACTTTGATACACCAACAAGTTACTCCCTAACAGGTGACAACTTCCCTCAATTGAACTTTTAAGCTAGAATAAATGAGGTAACCACATTACTGTTACTATTAGTCCCAATCAGCTTGTAAACAGTTTACTCCTGTAGAGGTGGTGAGGCCCGAAGGATAAAGGTGATGTCAAGGGTAGCCAACAGGGACAATGAGCAAAAGCTACCTGGTACTATCTGGACCCTGGCAATGGTATAATAAATTGAAAGTCCTCCTATTAAAATATCAGAGATCCTGTGGGCATATGTAAAACAAAAAGAAAATTAGGGAGTCCCTTGGGCTTTTAAGGAAGCGTGCAAGCAGCCTTGTGTTAGTGTCACCACCTGAAAAACAGGGTCTTAGTTAAAGATGACCAGACTATATTTTCTGCAATCTGTCTCTCATCCCAAACCCACTTTTTTTCTACAAACTCTTGCTTCCTGTTCTAATATCCAAGAAGTCTCCAACCCTATTCAATACCACAACCTGCTCCACAGCTCTCAACCCCTCCTGCCTGGTTACTCATAACTGGTAACTCCAGAGTTATCACAACTCTAATCCTTTAAAGAACTTTCCCCTCCCACCCCAAATCCTGTCTGACAGAGTCCTTTCTATTCCTTCTGCCCTAAACTTCCTCAGTTTCTCATTTACAAGAACTGGGCTGTTTCATTAAAGCTGATTACAATTAAAGCAATCATGACCTTTTTGTGCTAAAGGAGAGGATTATATATATACATTCGTGTTTTTACTATCAGAGGTCTCGCTCTTCCTTGTTTCCCAAAATTCCCTCTAGATCCAGTGGTCTCCTTTCTCTTTCCTTTCTCCTATCTTCCTGCTACACCATGCTGTCATCTCAAACCTTCCTGCCCTCACAGTATCTGGATTGGTGTTCTTCTACCCCAATCCCACAATGACTATAATCCAGCACTCCATTTATGCTAGCCACCCTCCTTTGGTCCCTGTTTCAGTACAGCTGTTTTGAGTCCACCATATGCCTGTTTTTCACCTCATTTAAGCAAATTAAGGTTTGTAGGGTGGAGTTGTTTGGATGCAAACATGGGGAAGAAAGGGAATGAAAGAGCAACTTTAAAAAACTCCACCCAAGACAGCAATTATCAAAAAAGTCTTTCCTGATGAGAGCATAGGGACAAGAAAATGCTTTGGAACTGAGTGGAGGAGAAGAACATTGCATGGTAATTTCCCCCAGTATTCAACCAAGCTCAATAGCAAATACATCAATTTGTCTGTTCACTACGGAAAAAAAAAAGTCACTTTGCAAGATTGTTTAAACTTGTATTTCTTTAAATAAAATTAATCCTAGAAAACCTGAGTTAAGGTTAGCCTGGTGGAAAAATGTGTGGACTTTTTCAAGCAGCCCTTAGAATACCAACCACAGAAAAATAATAAACAGAAATTTAAAAGTGCAGTTTAACAAATGCTTAATCTCAATGAATCACCAGAAAAAGGAGGGAAAAAAACAACAAAACAAAATTTACTGCATGGCAACACTGAAGTGGTGGGAGTTTTATCTGGCAGAGAAGAAATAAGGGAAGGAGTATTAACCATTCTGTGCCTTAAATCAAAGCTGTTCTTCCCCCCCCATTCAAAACATGTTTGTCTGATTATAAAGCTCTGGAAGATCCCAGATATGAAAACAGCCATATAATAACGTATACTACTTCTGAGTTTGACCTGCTATTGCCTTTTTAAATAAAGTTATGGCAATTACACAAAAATTCTTTGGCCATAGACACTCAGATTTAATCTGAAGAGGACATAATATTAGCATAGATAAGACAAACCCTTCTTTGGACTGGACCAGGGGAAATACTCAAATTTTTTCCCCAACAACGAGTACCACTTTCCCTATCCTCACTCTGTCAGTACTGTTTAGATCAAGCCCAAAACGGAGAGCTCTAATCTTCCCCTAATCCTAACCCCATCTACCTCCATATAGCTTCAGTAAATAATGAAATGTCCATAAATGGTTAAATGCCTCCTCCATAAGAGCAGTGATCTTCTTTGCCTCAACTCTTCTACAGCCCTGCTTCTGAGCTTTCTTAACACAAGAATCTGTAACTTTAATCCTCAGCACAGCCCTGCATTTGGCACATCCAGTCTGGGCCCAGGCATGACAGCCTGAGAAAATCCCAACCTCAACTACAACTCTAAAAAATATTTTATTGAAAATAACTGCGAGCAGTCCTTATGCTTCCATAGAATCAGTCAAATAATGGCCGCAGGACCATTTATCTGGATAAAAGGCAAGCATATGTCAGTGTCACACAAAAAACCAAGACATGCGAAACTGGTCAGAAATTAGATCGTATTGTTAAAGTGGTAATGGTTGTTGCTTTGTGGAGGCTTGTATATGTACAGTAGGGAAAAGCAAGGAGAAACATCACAGAAAATGAGCCACAAAATAATTTAAAAGGTCTAGTCTCATCAGATCCTGGGACTGTAGTACCCTGAAAAAACTAACGGAGTATGTTTTTTGGGCTATGGCCCAGCTGAAAGAGATTTGAAACAGTACTGACGAGGCTTAACTCAACTGCTATTTGATTCTTGCTGCGTACAGGGGAACTGGAGTTAACGAAGAAGATAATCTTTGCCTCCAACATTTACCCTTCCTCCTAAGCAAAGCTATTGGCAGAACTGTAACATTTGTCTACCTCACATCAAAAGAGATACCAATACAGACATATGCCCAAACACACCTAGAGCTGTGACTTTTCTCTGAGGAAACAGATTCTTAACTTTACTTCCTAGTCCCTATAGTTTCAAGAATATGTCTTGTAGATTTTTATTATGTATAAAGGGAAGAGCTAATTTGAAAAATGACCAGTAAAAAAAACCTAAAAAATTCAACTTTCCAACTTTCTGACCCAAGATAAACAGTAAGTTACGATAAATTACACTAAATGACACACACACCTAAACAATTTCTAGAAGTCAATCTCTAAAGACATTAAGCTATTTAAATTGCCAAAGCAAACAGCCCACCTACCAAATTTGCACAGACTGCAATGTTATCTATGAAAACTAGTTTTCATGTTGGCCTCTATTTACCGACCTCTTTTTAGATCGGTTTTGTGTATCTAAAAACTCATAGTTCTACATATATATGCACAATATCATTAAATTAGTAGATTAATTTTTTAATGAACCAGACTTGGATTAAGATGCTGATTAGCTTAATCTGAAATGACTTGTGGGAAAACATCAGTCTGGTTTTTTCATTGATGAAATGTGTTGGAAGCTTTGACTCTTTTTACAAGAATCCAGAACCAAATCAGGCCAGTGGGTAAAAATGAAAACCATTTCAAATTCAAAGAAATTCAACAACTATTTTAAGCACATTATTAATAATAAAATTCCAATTTCTCTACATTCATATATATTTAATTTAAATGAAACTTTTCTAAATTATCAGCATAAAGTACTTCAAATAAGCTGAAACAATTTTGTACTCATTTTGAAAATCATCGCCTCTTTAAATAAACCCTGAAACGTTGATTTTCAACACAATTTGTGACTTTAAAAAAAAAAACAAAACAACCTTGAAAACTGGTAAACGGTAGGGGTAACTTTCCCTGCCAATTGCTAATATATACAACATAAAATCTGATGTCAATTTACTAAAACAGCAGCTCCTAGAAAAAAAAAATACATTTAATTTCTATATGAACACACAATACCATCTAGGCAGTCCAGAAGCACATAAAGAGGGTCATGGCTGGCGCTCCTCTGGGTGAAAAGATCAAAATAAAAAAGCTAGATGGGGAAGAAGACATTAATAAATGAAAGGAATGGAATTCTTCTTCAGAGAGAAGTGTTTCTTGGTGATAACCCCTCATTTCACATGTATTCTTGTTGATTTACTTCTTTGACAGTAACAAATGTTAGTGTTGAAACTCTGGCTCATTTGCATAAGTCCAGGATGATGGGTAAGATAGCACCTCAGCCTCAGAGAGAGGAGACAATGCAAAGATGCTGTAACAGACCTCTGGGACAGCAAGAAGTCCTGATGTCAGAAAAAAAAAAAAATTAAAATCTCAGTTTCAAAATTCAGTGACTCCCTCTTTCCTTCAGCCACTAAAGAAAGCACTGAAGAACTGCTACGTGACTGACTATTGTCTTCAAACATCGAAAGTCTGAAGTAGAAGGAGGAAAAAAACCCAAACCTTTACAAGGCTAAAAATGTAAGGACTGGAAACACAGGGTTATACTTACTTATTAAGTATGTTACCCGTATTTATGATAAGGATTTTCAAGACTTTAGAGAGGAGAGATTTCAGGATTTTGAGAGAGAGAATTACATATGCAGAGAAATTCTAATAATTTTAAATTAGCAAAATGTATTGCCTGTCCAGAGAGAGAAAGAGGAAAAAAAAAGCTATATTATAGATCTAGAGAAGCTGTTCCCAGTTTAAAGGCAGTAACAGTAAGGTAGGCTGACATACAACAGTAACCATCTGGACCGCAAAATAAGGTACTGTCTTATGGAAAGAAAGTTGAAACCATACCTTCACCTCATGAAGGTATGGTCAGAAGCCAACTAGAAAATCAGGTGGGTTTGCTTGTTTGTTTTTAATGGATGAAATGAGAATAGCAAAGTTCCTTATGGTTATAAAAGATTTGAAACAATTAATAAAACTGAAACCTTTTTATCTAGCTGCTGTATTTGCTTGCTGGCATTCAAGCATATTTTAATTTCCATTTGCATTTCCTGAACAAGAAATGGATCCCAAAGAGACTGCAAGAATGCCCAAGAACAACCTTTTTAGCAATCTGGAATTCATGATTTTTTTATTTTTTTATTTTTTTTTAATCTGACCTCTTAAACTCAACAGGTTAAAAATTAGACATTAAAAATAGAAATTTCAGTAACAACTTCTTCTGAATTTCTTATTAAGTATCCTATGGAACTGGTAAGAATAATTATATACCATAGATTGAGATAAAGCCATTAAATATGGCAGTAAATATAATGCTTTGCTTTGTTTTATGTAATAAACCTTATTTGGCTCAACAGAAAGAAGAGGTCTGAGTCACAGGAAATGCATTACAGAGAAAAGTGCACTCAATTTTCATGAATGTTATGTTATCTTGAAAAACTCTCTATGTTAATTTTCTGAACCATGATGCATGTCTATACAATAACTTCAGTTCCTTTCCAGCTGTGTGCATAGGAGCTTTGCACTTTTGAACAGCTCAGGAATAGCAGTGAAATTTACTTGAAAGTCGCACAAAACTGTTTATCCATACAGTGTTTGAACCAATTGAAGAAATGCTGTAAGCACAGATAGACTGACAGTCTTTGGAAGCATTCATTATTGTTTCAGCTATGATAAAATGGGAATGACAAGTATCTTGATAACAGGATTATCGCATTTCCTTTGTAATCTTTTTCCAGAGCAATAACATTTTGCAACAGCATTCAGGAAAATCAAAACACGTCCCTTGTCTGCTATAGCAAAATTCCGATATATAAATATCAAATGGATGTTTATTTACTTCTTCGTGCATTAGAAAGTGATTCAACTTAGATTTATATATTGATTAAAGGGAGTAGCAGGGAGAAAGAAAACACCTCAAATCACAGAACACCACCACTGTCACCAAGCTGTGAGGAACCTGAAGGCTGATGCCTTACAAACTGGTACCAGTGCACTTGGATACACGCACAGACTCACAGAAACTACTCACTTCAGTGTAATGTGGATGAATATGCATGACTTAAACTGACCTTTAATTGTAGATCTAAGAAGGAGCTGAGAACAGTAAAACATGACATCCTATATTCTCATACTACTTAGCAGAAATGAACCTTGCAAACAAGACTTTTAACCAGTACCTGAGGGACTTTTCACAAGGTGGTGAGAATCTCATTATCTCAGCCTCTTTCCCCGTGGAATACTAATCCTGAATAACTGGACACAAAAGCTCCCCTTTAGAATGTCAAATAAGTTATCTGCTTCAGTTCAAAGTTAATGAAGATGCAAAGTGAAGACACAATGTTATAGCATAGCTCCCTAACCCCAAATGAAGACATTTAATAGTACAAGGGACAGCTACTTATAACAGAAGAACATTTTTCATGCCAGTATGTTTAGACTAAATGGTATTATATACCTCTTGTCGTAACCAGAGCTAAGCAAATTTTAACTCTATGGTGTTTACATGGCTCTTGACTTATGAAGGCAGTCTCCATTTAACAGACAGATTCATACTGTGTTTTCTTCACATGAAATAATTCCCTTTCTTGGGGAAATAAAGACAATGGGAGGCCAGTACAGCTGACTGATGAATGCCAAAACCTATTCCATTAAATAAAGGTAATGACAAAACTCAGGAGAGGCAGCAGCACTTCATAGTGAGTTCCCATTTATTCATTTTGTCTCAAACCCAGCAACAACTCCTATAGATTGTCTTGAACTCCAAGACAACAGAATATTTCCATTTTGGATTTTATCAGTCTTCTAAAAACATCACCTACATCACACACAGGCATGTCTAACACATACTCACAAGTTCTGTAAGAGTTATTAATGCTTAAATTAAAAATGCATAAATGGAACCTTAGTGTAAAATATGATAGATGAATCCCCTTGAATATCAGGAGTAAAACTATCCAAACAGTGACTCTACATAAAGTATTTACCTCTGACCTTTGTTCTAATTATGTAGAGTACAAATTAGAGACAAATACGAGACAGTCATTAATTCCATAGGGAGCAGAAATCAGCAAAACATACTCCCAGTAATTGTTATGTTAAATCATGAAACCCATCACTAAGTTCCTAATAATGACTTCTGACAGACATATCAAAAATATGTGCTGCAGGTTACTGTTGTTCTGTTTGTACTGTTTGTTTGTTAAGGTTGTACTGTTGACTCACTGATATGCCTATTCACTAGCACTCCTGGGAAGTGTTTAAATAGTATTTCACTCTATATAATGATGAGTAAAACTCTCCACAATTTTTAATTCTTTCTTGTTTGAGAACATGAGAAACTCCCTAATGATTTCATACATGGTTTCATAAGTGGTTTCTACCTTTCTTGAATGGCAACAATGGAAAAAATGGGAACTGAAACAAAGCAGATTCCTTTTCTGCTGCTGACTGCTTTTGCATTAAACTGTGGCAAGTAAAATAAGCTGTTACTGACACACATGACACTTCCAGCTAGCCTCTGACAAGGAAGCAGCATACGGTACCAAGCAAACTGTGCAGAAAGCAAAAGACAAATACTAGCAAAGGGTGGCAGAGGCTGCACACTTGTAAAGCACTGAAAAAATTTACTCTTTTTGAAATATATTCTAGGCACAGTGGGACATACAGGATTTCATACATTTTTGCTGCAAGTGGCCTAAAGTAAAAAATACCAGGTAAGTGGCAATGTAAGCAAAGAATACAAATGTACTAGATAAACACTTTAAAATAAAATGACATAAAATAGCCAGCAAGTACTTCCAGTAGCTGTGAAAAAGAACAGCAACAGAAGAAATGTCACTAGCATATCTATTAAATTATATGCTGAACATTCAAGAGGGTAATTTTACCAGACTTAAAAGGATCAGCAACCCCTCCCCCCCTTAATCTTTTGGATGCAACTTGTTGTATTAGTTGATGATACAATATAGGATTAAATATTCAAAAAGAGAAAGAGAGAGAAAAATATACCAATGAAGAATCCTCTCCCACTGTGAAATTCTGCAAATGAACCACATTCATTACGTGGTAATTAATACTGTTATCAGTTAAGACATTTGACTGTAAAAAACTACGCTACAAAGAGTAGGAATTCTCTCTTTCTCGGTGTCCCTGATCTAATTTACAACAGCCTTTTTTAAGTAGAAGATCCAAGCTGGAAGTTTATCAGTACTGTGCTAGTTCCCAACGTGTCAGAAAAGGGTAATGACAGAAGCACGTTTCCACAGTTCTCACTAAAGGTACAATAACCGTCACAAGCAGATTTGGATTTTGTGCACAAACATGAATAACCAGAGTAGTCACTGTTACTGGAAACCTCTTCTAAATCTGGCTTTGGATAAAACTTTGTTTTATCAAAATTAAGGAGCTTTGCAAAATCAAGTCTTGCAGTTCAACTGTTACAGAGCCTGGCATATTCACTCCTGTGTTCCTCTCACGTTTCTGTGTGTACGAAAGGGTGGAATGGTAAACCCTGGTCTTTACCTGAACATACGAATTATCAACTTCTTTAAAATGTTAATCTTTTGATCAGCAAGTATCTGATGCAGAATTCCAAATACCATGGTATTTATGTAAGGAGCAAATATATTCAAGGACATTTATAGTCTTCTTTTTGGAGATTCTCTTATACAGTGGTGGTCTGATATGACTACAAGACTTTTATCCATTTACAGATATCTCTATTCTAACAGCATATTTCTACTTGACTTTAAATCACACACAGAGAGAAGAACATTGAAATTGCTATGTCAGATAAGAGTGCTGGATCTCTTCAGCTTTCTGTCTCAGAGTGGCAAGTACTAGGTATTTTAAAGGAAACTGCAAAAATCTTCATAGGAGACAGCTCTTATGGAGTAACATGGCCATACAGTACCTTTTTTTTTTTTGGTCTTTTCCTAACATCCATTAGTTACTTTCTGGCTTTTACATTGAAACATGAGAATTTTACGTCTTAGTTTTTACTACGCTATGTGAATTCTTTGTGCATGCAAACAGCACCAAGGCACATCACGTTACAAGGAAACCCATAGAGATTGTATTGTGGGTTTCAACTATCATAGTATAAACTAAACTATACAGCTGAAATTATGCATATTGATGAAGTAAAAAAAAAAAAAAATCAAAGGTATATTTAGCTTCCCCTGAAAAGTCCTTCTTTTCTATTTTCCTATGAATTTCAAACTAAACAACATTTTGACATCATTCTATTTATGATTGCTCTGTGTATTAGATTTGTACATAGTTATCTTAAGATTAGGATCCTTTTTAGTCTTACTTTGATAGAATAAAGTACATCACTTTCCTAGGACCTTACAGTCTTACAAAGGAACACAGGAAACTACTCAACACACAGCAGTAGAAACCTCCACAGGAAGTATTTTTGTCGGGTTAATTATATTGGTACATGTCTATTCATGCTCTGGATTTAAATCCGTTCAGTTTGTCCAAATGACAAATAAATGAGGACACAAACATATGCTGTAAGATCAAATCAGCAAGTCACATGGTTTCCCTGTTACACAGACAGAAGATTTTTCTGTCATATATCTGTGACCAAAGAGGAACCTTATAAGAACAAGTGGATAGAGATGCGTCTGTTTCCTGTGTGTCTGGAGGCAAAATGTCTGCTTTTGAAACTGAGTTCATGCTTACAAATCCTTACTATTTTCTCCCAATTCCTGTTACCATTTAGGGACACAGAAATGGAGCCGTTGACTCACTCAGGTTGAGCTTTCCTGTGCCTCCACTATGTAGGCTGACCAGAGTCTCTGCTTGGTTATCAATTGGCAGCATTTATTGCTTTCTAACCTTTGTTGTATGCAACTAAGCTGCAAGAGAGCAAGGTGTTTTTAAGCTTCTTACCTACTTAGGAGATACAGAATACTGCATAGAAGGATTTACAAAATGCAAAAACTACAACACGCCTATCCCACTATTGTTGCAAGAAAGAGAAGAAAGGGTGAAAACTCTCATTCGTCTCTTCATGTCAGCTTCCTCTCTTCCTCCCTGTGCCTGCAGCACTCTTCAACATTTTGGCCAATCAGAAATTAACATTTTGCAGATATTTATTGTTTTACACTGTGACGCAGCAGGCGAAGGCCATGTATAATATTTGAGTCCCTTTGAGTTGGTTTTGTCATTTGTTTGCTGTCCTGTGTACTGGATAAAGACACTTAGTTTTAATAAACAGGAGAGTATACTGTCACAGAAACCAAAATAAATCTGCAGTAACCAAGATTTTTGTTTTGAAATTAATTATATGGGAGTCTGTTGCACTTTTGTAATTCACTTAAATATGCTGGGGTTTGGTTGTATGTTTATTTTTTTATTTAATCACTTTTAATTTAAGGCAATTTTCTTGGGTAGACATGGCCTGAAAAGATGAGCTAATAAGTCATTTAAATCACATATGGTTTCTTCAGAGCTCTGTTTGCCAGACACACCAATGGGAAAAGAACAAGAAGGATGGCAAATACTGAACAGAATAGTCAAAACATACCTGCAACAATTCACCTTTTCTATTTTTTTTTTTTTTTCAAACCAGAAACTTCTAGTCCATCATTACTGGGCACAGACGAGTGACCTCTGTGACTAAGTGGAAGCCGATTACAGGCTGGTTAACTAACCAAGATTGTCAGTATAATTAAGATTCTGAGCTTTCTCAGGAACACCAGGTACCAAAGCTGGAATATCCAAAAACTGCTGTAGCTTGCTTAATTGAAAAAGACTTGACTGAATTATTAAAAGCTACAAAAATCTGAAACTTTTGACGAAAAAGAGAACAAACATTTTTTGCAGGAAAATGCCAGAAAACAGAATTAGGCTGAAGCCAGGAAAGGAAGTGACTAAGCATGCAACTGTAACCATTTGGAATAAATCATTTTTATGCTAGTCACAGTGTGAATGAACATAATTATATGGTTCTTAACTTTGTTCATGTTTTTCTCTTTCAGTTGCAAATCTGCTCAACTGTCATGTTTAGTTTTCTCTTCAAAATGTTACTAATGCTGTATAGTAACACATCACTCTGACTGTCTCTGGATTTGAAATCACAATCTCAGAATACCACACTTGAGTCCAAGCATGAGTCCTAATAGAAGCTAGAATGCTTTTTTCTCTGTAGAGTTTTTCATGCATAAGCAAGTGAAAGGAGAAACTGGAAATTATTTTAGAATATTTCAACAGGTCAAATGAAATCAAGGTATTCTGCACTCTTTAATTGCTTACACCTTGTATGCCTGTTTACACTGAAGAGCAATAAGACTAGGAAGTAGCTCTACCTACAAGAATAGTCTTACCTACTAATCTAGGTCTGATCCTAAGAAATGCTATGTATACTCATCTTTCGTTTCAAGTAGCTGAAAAATGTTAGCCACCCATCACAATTTTAATATGGAAAATTAAAGGTAATATTCAGCAGATTCTTAAATAGTTTTCAAAATGGTACTCTTGTAACATCAAAAAAAGGTCCTACAGTGAACAGAAGTTAACGAGCCTATTAACCAAAGCTTTGAGATAATTTTGCATTTTAAAAGTAGCCTGTTTTCCTGTAGTTGACAACTATGTTGTCCTCACATGGAATTTTGCCATTTGGTCATTCTATCTCAAAAAAATGCATCAAAATAAATGATACCCATAGCAAGTAATAAAAATGACAACAGATATGGAATAACTTGTGTTGGAAGTCCAAAAAGGACTGGATGGCTTAACTGATGGAAAAGACATATGTTTGAAAATAACTAGTGTCAGACAAAAAGTGAAGTAATCTATTATGCTGATCAACTTATAGGATAATTAAATGTTACTATCCCTCTCTCATAAGTGGAGATACTGAGATGCAAAGAAAATTAAGGTAAAAGCTGAAGTTTGGAAAGCAAGTTATAATACTTTTTTAATGGCTTTTGATATGATGTGGACGTCATGGTTTTGCTATAACAAAAGTTCGTCAGCTGCCTCCCTCCAGCAGTCAAGGAGCCACCGCAGCCAACAGATATTCCCACGCTGACCTGACAGAATAACTAACTCTACAACTTCAGCATATAGTGAGATAGCAAGGCAGTTTCATTTGGAGAGCCAAGGAGCAACTAGTTAAATGCCTAACAGGGAACATGTCCGAAATTCCTAACATGTGTGAAGATGCATTGTATATATATGCTCTATGCTGAGCAACTGACAAATATTCATTCCTCAGAAAAGTATACATAGGGTAGGAGTTAAGAAGGAGAAGCTATAAGCAAAGGCATGAAGGTAGAGGGAACAGCCGAGGACAAAAGGCTAGCCCTGAGGTTTTTAACTACACATCGACATTGAAGACTGAAAAGGTCTAGGGTTTGGTGGAAAATAAACACTGTCAAAATGGCCACGTTACTGACACTACCATCACCTCATTGGTCCTTAGTCAAATGTTACCGTTCCTGTTCTTACCAATAAGCCAGGACATGCTCAGAGCTCCCTCCTTTCCCTCTGGCCAGAATTGAACACTGTCAGGATTATTTTTTTCCCCCCAACAAAGTGTCTTTCTGTCAGAAAACATTTATTTGTATAAATCTTCTATTGAAATATACCCATTTAAAGGAAAACTTCATCAGAGGATGCCTCCAGTTGTCCAATTCATTCTCCAAAGAAGAAAAAGTATTTATGTGCATGCACATGCATACGCTCCACCAACCCATAGTTAAATTGCTCATTGCACTAGTTCTAGGTAGACTATCAGACAGAGCCAGACATTCCAATGTCCTGAATGGCCCCATAGTTTTCTCTTCAGTCTTACTGACACACCAAGACCTACACTCCTTCCTTTTGCTACTCACCAAGCATGACCATCATTGGCAAGTCATGTACTCTTCAGCCGATGAGAGCTTGGAGCAGCCTATGATATCAAGCAGAGCCTCAAGGGCCACACAGGTACATGTTCTGAAACCAGGTGCTATGGGACCAGGCTGCAACTCTGTTTGAATTCAGTTATGCAATGCCGCCAGCCTGATGTCCCAGCCATTATAGAGTTCTCCATGAACAGAACTTTTCTACAAGATCTCCACGTTAATCTGGCTCCTCAGGAAGTAAGTTCATTACCTTTGCCACCTATCATAGTCTGCCACTGATGCATATGCAGAATTGTTATAGCAAGGCAGAAGTCAGACACACCTAGGAGAACAAATCATACTTCATAGGCAAGCATATTTCATGGTGACACCTAAGGGTTTCTGAATATTTTAGTCTACATAAACCCCATACGTGCTGCCTGGACAATAAGACAGTAGGCACTCTTCCAGCAACGGCATCCTGGCCCATAAAAGACTGGGAAGCATTTGCAACAAGCCTGGATTTATTCTAACCTAACCTCCCTGGCATCTTCATAGAGACTACAGGCAGAATCACAAGCAGGGGCCACTAAGACTGCTTTTCACTTTGCACCCACACATCACCAGAGCACTTACGGCATGTATCATTCATCTCCACAGGTTGAAGCTAGCACTGTGTGTAACATGTAATTAATTTCTTTTCCGTCAGTGATGATCATTTGCCTTCTGCTGCTTCTACTCATATTCCCCTTTCACCAAGATGCTGGAGCACAAGCCTGAATGAATCAACGTTAAATCCACTGAAACAGAAGCAGCACCTACCAATTTCAGAGAGTAAGTAAAATGATAGCTTTGCATCTCACGTAGTCGTGTCTCCAGAGGATGAGACTGAAGCACAGGCTGCTTGCCTTCAAACAGCTTCAAAATCATAGGACAAAAAGTCAATCGGGGAACAGTTGTGTGTCCAATGCCTCATTAAGGATACAGGAGTTATGACAGGATCCAGAAAACCTAGCTACCAGATGCCATGAACAAAGGTTGTAGGCTTTGTATGCAGCATTATCTACCCTGGGACAGCTCAGAGGCCCCTGTGACCTATCCACAATGCACAGATTTAAACAAAACAGTACAGCTGGAAAAGTTTCATTATTCAACAGTGTGTAACTGTGCATGAGGAAAGCGATAGCCTGTGTTGCCCTGTGAACCACGGCACCGAGGAGATCCTCGGGGTATACACAAAGTGACAGATGTGTCCCTGATGTCCTCTACAAGCAATCAGATGTTACAGAGGTTACTGTCTCCTAGGAAGGGGGCATGGCTCCTATTCAGCTTCAGATGTTCCTTCAGCTTATCACAGAATTTATAACATGGGATCCTTTCACCCTCACAGAGGCCAGGGGAGGCCTTGCAAAGCTAATTATTCCTATCAGGAGAGAAAGGGGATATTTTAATTTATCCACCTCTCCCATCTACCGCTTACCACCACAGTCCTTTAGGTCAGTACTGACAAACTACTGGGATAAGACCCTCCCTACTCTCAGTCCTCTTTTGCTCTTTCTTCAGAGCATTTTCTGTTGCCTCAATTTCCCTTGCCTGCATGTTCCTCGAACCTGGCTTTCCCACACTTCCCTTTCCTTACCTCCGCCTTTGGCAAATCCTGCATCCTGAGTTTCCCCTCTGTCTTCCCACGCTCTGATATTTACACTGGGAGTTATACTCCCCCAGCTCTAATCTGATCCTCATGGAACAGCAGGTTCATTTAATCACTGGCTCAAAAATTGCAAACACATTTTATTAGACTTATCTACTCTTAATGATACAGTGATAGCACACTACAGTACCATTTAGAACAAGCTAGTATTCCTAACCCAGCTGACTCCTAGTTTCTTTATAGTGAAATAAAGTCAAGGGAAAGACATACATTGTCACTTCATAAACCCAAAAAGAACACAGTGCAGCACTTGTTAACTACAGTTCCCCAAAGGGACATGCGATTACATACATAAAGGCAATCCTAGACCCAGGAGCTCTATCTGTGAACAGAAAAATGCTGTACCCAGAAGTCTAAATTCTGAAGTTTGTGCATTAAGAACATAATGCACTGTGGCTAGAAAGGATCATCCTGCTTTTCTGAATGGAGTTCTTACGAGAGTAACAGAAATGGAAACTTTTAAAAAATTATTTCTTTTTTTTGTAACAACATCATGAAACAAGAACTGCATTTTAAAGAGTAAGCGTGAAATGTCCTGAAGAAGGCTGATGAGAAGCAAGTGACAGAATGGGAAGGCTTTTGACTGCTGATTTATGTAGAATCCCACTAGCACCTGGTAACTGCTGGTTCCTCATGCTTTGGGAAATACACGTCTTCCCTGCACCCTTCATCCCCATTCTACTGGAGCCTGATAATTCTGTCATCCCTCCTTTTCAAATGTACTTAGCAAACATGTACCTGGTCATTACAGGTGCCTTCTCTGAAAAATGCAAGATTTGCCATTTCCTCTTTCCTCTGCAAAATGTTTCAACTCCAAACCAGCTCTGTGGAGGAACAGGCTTTCACAGTGAATGTCATCTTTTGATTCACCTTTTAATATTCTGGCTGCAGTTCATGTTAAGCTTTCTATAGGGAACTTGCAGCTAGATACAGAGCCCACAGCCAGAGTAAATGGAAAAAGAAAATACACTAGGATTTAACTACATAAGCAAGAACAAAACCAAATATGATATTAAATTAAAGCAAATTACTGCAAAATCAGATAGTAGTGAAATCTATCTAGAACAATTTCCAGCCAGAAAACCTATTGAAAATTTAGTACCAAGAGAAAAATCTGAGCCATCACTACCTTGGGATAGTGCATCATTTCCAAACAACTTTGAATTTAATTTGTTGTGCTGATGAAGAAAACAATGTGTTCATCACAGGCTCCCCCCAACACATCACTTTTCATCTGTATGAATGTTAAGACATATTTAGCAACACATTTGTCAATGTATTTTCCGATGTAATTTTCCCCCTCAGAAAAATCCCAGAAAAACAAATCGTAGTGATCACGGAGGCATACAGTTCAAAACTAATAAGCTTCCCAGGTTCTGTGGCATCTCAATTTACGTCTAAGGCTGAAATCCCAAAACACAGACTGTGTGCGAAAGTACACAAATAAATGAAATATTTCTCTTAAGAGTATCTGTCTTTGCAGAATTGCATAAAATGATGTGTTCATAGGCAGAAGAGAAGGAATCACATTGCTTCTGAGCGCTAATATTCAGTCAGCGTGAAGTCATTGAGACTTCTGTTACTTGCAGATTTTACCTCCTGTTCCTGACTGGGAACTGCTGTTCCAGGACAGGAGGTAGGGCTGCCTAGCAATGGAGCAGAGGTGAACTTAAAATGCCCTATGACTACAGCAACTATCCTGCAGAATGAATACACACAAACTCACACGGAGTACCAGTTAAATTCACACCAAGCCTTCAACAAACTCCTGGATTTTAGGCACTCAGGAGCTGTGATATTAGTTCTAATGAAAACTAGCTTATCCATAAGAGAATTTACCCAGTTTAGCCTTGAGTTCTTTTTTTTCCGGTTACTTGAGTTAAATGGTAATGCAACAGGGTTGCACAGATATATAAGGTGTAGTTGATACAAGGCAAAGGTTAAACCATTTACAAAAGGTATCTTCTTATCTAAAATGCAGCTTTAACTTAATTCTCTGTTTTTCATAGTTTATAATATGGGCGGACTGGTCTGAAATTTTGTATGAAATGTTTCATACTGGGAGCAGCTTTATTTCCACAATTTTAAAAGAACCCATTCAGCTGTATGAAGATACAGAAATGTAATTTTAAAAAACTGTTTATCAGACACTGGCACTTTTCCTGCTGGTGTAATTCAAAAAAGATCTCAGTAAAGAAAATTGAATTTGGCAATCCATTAACATAGATTTGATGCTCTCTCTGTTCATCTCTTGATGTCTCACCCCTTTCAGAAAAATGAAGATAACTCATGGTAAAAGAGTGGCTGTTCCCTCTTATTTGTCCAGTATATTGGCAATTATTAAAATCCTGGAAAAGCTACTGAAGCTCTGCTGACTCATGGTGGCAGAGATGTTACTTGTTAACTCCACAATGAAGACGGAGCAGGGAGAGAAGACAAAAGGGGAAAAGCCAGAGAATAGGCAAAGTTTGGGGAGAAGGCTCAGACTGAGCTGGTATACTAAGTAGCACCAGCTCTTCAGGAGAAAGAATTTGTATGTTATCTGAAGCTTTACATGCTGTGTTTGAACCAGGTGATTTACACCTAATTTCATGCCATCTAAGTTTAGGAACCTAACTGAGCCATTTCAATAAAGAGTCTACTTGTCACAGGCATCCTCTACTGTCAGCAGAGGAAGAGTGGCAGTTCCAAGAGGCAAACTGGCTTACCAAAAGGTCTGAATTGTCTTCTGAAGCTGCCAATCCTGCTCTATCAAGTACAGAGAGCCCCCAAGGCAGTGATGGAAAACCTACAACAGGCACACCAGGACTGGCACGTGACACTCCTGTCAGCAGAACAGCTCCCCAGACTATCACAGTTCCCAGTGCAGTCTGCAGTTTGTCGCTGGCTCCTCAGCCCTACAGATCAAAGAGCCAGAAACAAGCTGTAGTAGAGAATGGGAGATGGTGACAGTGACGGAGATTAATGGAGGAACTAATCCTTTCCCTCTCCACAAATCTGACCCAAAGGGGAGAATTTTCACAGGATATGCCTTGATACAGGTATGTATTTCTGACTCCTGACATGAAAGATGTTCATAGTTGTTAGCCAGGGGCGACTGTGCTCCTAATTTAGGCACTATAGATAGGTGCGTTAATACTAGTGAGATTACTCTAAGCCTGAAGTCATTCACAGACTAAGTACTAGGCAATGTTGGCATTTTAATGCGTGGAAAATTCCAGGTTTCACCTCATTTTAAGTTCTTCTGTGCTCACAGCAGTGAATAAAAAGGGAAAAGTCAAAGTACATTATTCCAAGGGGTAAGGATTCTGCCTCAGAAAGGAAAAGCAGTTCTCAGAGCTGTCTGGTTGCATTTGAGGGACTGTAATCTGTACTCCTCTTTTAACGAGCAGCACACTTCTCTTCAGGCTCTAGCCTATTCTTGCACGACAAAGAGCCATGATTTTACACTTTCCCACCATCATCTCTGATCACATATTTCTTGGTGAAGGAAGACTGCCAGCATGGTGCATTTGCTGTAATGCCATCTTACCTTTGCTCTGCCCAGATAAGAGGATGTGTCCTTTCTCTACAGCATGCAGGAAAGAAGGGAAGAATAAGGAAAGAGAAAAAGGCTCTTTATGTGATATATAAGGACTGCCCAGAGTCACACATCTAAAAAATCCTCTGCATATTATACCTTCCCATAGAATCCTGCCCATGTCATAAGTTACAGTAAAAACAATTCACCTGATTAAGGTACTACACCAAGCTCCTTAGTCCCAATATTGTAAGGGTTATGGAAGCCTGTGTTTGAAGCGTTAGTGTTGTGGAACGAAGTGACAGCAAGTTGGGAAATAAATGAGCACAATACTCTCTTCTAACCTCCTGGCACGGTGCCTTTTAACAGAGAAGAAAAAAGCAAAAAGGCAAAATGTCAGCTCCAAAACATTTTTCATGTTGTAAAATATAGTGTCCCCACTGAAAAGCTTGATAAGAGACACACTGAGGGGGCTGATACTTCACTAAAAAATAGTGAGTTATTGCAAAAAGGTCATGTGAACACATGTCTAATGCAGTAAGGAAAAAACCCCCTAGGACTGAAAATTTGTATCTATGTCCTACAAATGTCATGTTAGCCCTTCAGACAAAAGTCTCAGCAGCGCATGCTGAGCTATTAAGTTCAAGGATGCAAACCAGCTTTCACAAATAGCAAGAGACTAAGAGGATTTGGCTATTTCAGCACACCTCGCTAGTTTACATCGAAGCTGACCATTCTGCTCCTATTAGTCACTCAGAACAATCACTCTTTTCCCAGCAGAGCTTACTCATTTGCAAGATAAAAGGAAGACATTTCTGCACATGCCCATAATATTCTTCACCACTGGGGGCAGCTTTACATAAGACTGCATTCCCCGAAACCAAAGCAACAGTCAGACGGAGCTTTCAGAATGACAGTATGCAGAAGTGAGCAGAGCTCGTTCATTGTACAGGCTTATTCTACCTTCTATGCTACAAAGCAGCTTCCTAGCCGGATCGGGTACTAAGTAAGGGAACTGCTGTGCTATGGAATACAGATGTGTGAATTCAGATAGCTAAATAGTGCTTGGAGGAATCTAACATGCTTTCCTATAAAGAGAAATTTTAAAAGCCAGGTTCCTAGCTATAAAGATGCAAAAACGTAACATCCATGAAGATCCTATTACCTAGGAAGAATTTGACATTTTGCTGCGAATGCTGTGTTGGGATTGATTTATTCTTGGAGTGTTCTGCATGGCTGGCAAAGAATAATGTTCCAAAATCGGTCCATCTCCCAAGGGGTCCAATTTTTCTTCCTGGGTGTCAGCGAGCCCTGACTCACTACAGTGCAGCTGACAGGGGCTGCCATGCTTGTGGCACACTAAGCAAAAAACAAAAGACCTAAGGACGACCTTTGAACAACACAAAGAATGGGTATGTTTTTCATGTTATTTTTTTAATGTATAGTTCATAGCCACTGCATAGCCCGTGCTTTAATTACTCCATAGACTTACCTTGATGTGATTTATTATTACAGTTAAATTGCTTAGGGATTACACCTTTTACCCAACTGTTTTTCAGTGTTTATATAAAGGCATTCTTTAAAAAAATCTGAGTAAAGAAAACAATGTGAAAAGTAGTTGAGTCGAGCTAGGGATTTTTAAATGATTGTTGAAATAAAAGATTTTAGCATGATTGAAAGAAATGACTGATGTGTGGGGGGATAACTTTTCTAAGTTGTTTTTATTTCCAGGTTTCAATGTAATTAGGCTACTGAGCGGATCAGCTGTAGCTCTGGTAATAGCCCCTACTGTATTACTGACAATGCTTTCTTCTGCTGAACGAGGATGCCCTAAGGGCTGTAGGTGTGAAGGCAAAATGGTATATTGTGAATCTCAGAAATTGCAGGAGATTCCCTCAAGTATATCTGCTGGTTGTTTAGGTTTGTCCCTTCGATATAACAGCCTCCAAAAACTAAAATACAATCAATTTAAAGGTCTTAATCAACTCACCTGGCTCTATTTAGACCATAACCACATCAGCAATATTGACGAAAATGCTTTCAATGGAATACGCAGACTAAAAGAGTTGATCTTGAGTTCCAACAGAATCTCCTATTTTCTTAATAATACCTTCAGACCTGTGACAAATCTCCGGAATTTGGATCTGTCATACAATCAGCTGCAGTCTCTGGGATCTGAACAGTTCAGGGGCTTAAGGAAGCTGCTGAGTTTACATTTGCGGTCCAATTCCCTAAGAACCATCCCTGTTCGAATATTTCAAGATTGTAGGAACCTTGAACTGTTGGACCTGGGTTATAATCGCATCCGAAGTTTAGCAAGGAATGTCTTTGCAGGCATGATCAGACTGAAAGAGCTTCATCTGGAGCACAATCAATTTTCTAAGCTCAACCTGGCACTTTTTCCAAGGCTAGTCAGCCTTCAAAACCTTTATTTACAGTGGAATAAAATCAGTGTGATAGGACAAACGATGTCCTGGACCTGGAGCTCATTACAAAGACTTGATTTATCTGGCAATGAAATAGAAGCTTTCAGTGGACCTAGTGTTTTTCAGTGTGTGCCCAATTTACAGCGCCTCAACCTGGATTCAAACAAGCTCACGTTTATTGGTCAAGAAATTTTGGATTCTTGGATATCCCTCAATGACATCAGCCTTGCCGGGAATATATGGGAATGCAGCAGAAACATTTGCTCTCTGGTAAACTGGCTTAAAAGTTTTAAAGGGCTGAGGGAAAATACAATTATTTGTGCCAGCCCCAAAGAGCTGCAAGGGGTGAATGTTATTGATGCAGTGAAAAACTACAGCATCTGTAGCAAAAGTACCACGGAAAGGTTTGAATTAGCACGAGCTCTCCCAAAGCCAACGTTTAAACCAAAACTCACCAGGCCTAAACATGACAGCAAGCCCCCTCTGCCCCCAACTGTTGGAGCCACTGAATCGAGCTCCGAACCTGAGCACGACACAGAACACATCTCCTTCCATAAAATCAT